>NC_140499.1:33733617-34359617 GCF_964271855.1 Acomys minous | reverse complement strand
AGAGCCGGTCTCTTCTCTGGCAACTGGGCAACACCCAGGGTTTTGTGGAGAGTAATGATGGCTCTTTCCTCCCAGCTGGTCATTGGAAATGTCTCTGGCACCGGCGACCCCTGGATTTTTCCCGTGGTCAGTGGAGCGGGCATTTTCTCAAATGGGATGTAATTAGACCTTTCTCTCGTGACAGATTGCCTGCCATCCTGAGGCGACGATTTCTGGTCTAGCCACTCCCGCACATGTGCTGTTCTCTGTAGCTCTCTTCTGATGAGATTCTTGACCTGGTCCATCTACTCCAGAAAAACTCTTTTTGCTGGTAGCTGGACGCCTGATCCCTTTTTGATTTGGGGAAGTGTAAATGTGAGAGTCGACACGTATGTTTGAAGTGTTGAAGGGCCTTCTTCGGGCTCTTAGCACATCGCGTTTCATTAAATTGGCCTCCTGAAGATTGTGCATTGCAGTGTTGGAATCTGGGCCCTCAGGTGGTTGAAAGGCTGCTGGGCGGTTAGGTCCTGAAAGCAGAGGCTTCGCTAATCACAGAGGTTCATGCTAATAAAAGAGGCCCCAGGAGAATGCTTTGCTTCTTCTACATTTGAGGACAGGGTCAGAAGATGGGTCCTCACCAGTTTTCGAATGCACCTGATCCCCAGAGGCTACAACTCTGAGAAGTAACTTAATGGTATTTATGATGTCAGTCCCAGCTGTCATAAGACAAAAGGGATGGAGTTGGCTGGGTTCTCTTTTTCTTTCTTTCCTAATCTCTTTCCAAAGAGGTGTCATTAGTTCCAACCAGACCTTTATGTCCCGTAGCTCATCTTAGTTTTTGATCTGACTTAAAGCCCAGAGAGGTGACGTGTACCGCAAAGTCACCTTGTTGTCACTTGAGCTTGATGAATCCCAGGTCTAACGCCTGAAGCCGCCCCACAGAACTGTTGGTCCCAACATCGGCTTCCCAGAAGCATGGCCTAGCAAGTGACTCCCCCTCCCTCTCCCCCTCCCCCTCCCCCTCACTGGGTTCTATCCTCAGCTTCTCATAGTCTCAGCCTTAGGCTACGTATCTGACAGGCGGTAGCTATTTTATAAATAGTGATTCCAGCAGTACAGCTGGCCCCTTCCGTGTCCGCAGACAATGGGTTACTGGCTTCAACCAACTGCAAAGATATTCCTTCTCCTTCCAAACTGTTGAACATATATAAACACTGTGTCATTACTCCTAAAGCAACAGGTAGTTTAACGATGGTTTACATGGCATATACACTGTATCAACTATTATTAGCTTATCTAGAGATGATTTAAAGCACGTGGGATATACATAGGTTCTATGCAAGCAGTACAGCATCATGCGAGGGATTTAGGTTTCCAGGACTTGGGATCTGGGAAATCTGGAGCCAGTCCCTCCTCCAGCTGTGGAGAGATGACTCTATTTATGTCTTGGCAAGTGTAGTCATAGGAAGAAGACACATGCATGTAGATTGACTAAATTTCTTCTTTCCCATGGCAACACAGGTCTCCCCCCCCCCCCCATAAAGTGGGTACAATGCTTTCCCGCGCAAGTCATCAATCTACTACGGTCACTCAGTGAATGATTCCAGAAATCTAAAGCGCAATGCCAATGACAGGTATTATCAAATGAATTTCAAGATAAAGCCCGTACTTGATTGACTAGACTCACTGACTCCTAGTAGGTGGAATCCATGCGCCGTGGTGAAGGAAGTTGTACATTGGAACTGTAACTAGGAAAGAGATTCTTGAAGACAGGTGTCCTGAAATCTGAATGGGCCCATTAGGCTGAGATATATGGGGCACGCTACAGCGCCTCAAGGTGGACCACACTACGTGTCCTTGGACAACAGACTTTTTCTTGTGTGGTACACATCTGTTTCAGAAGGCCTGGTTTTCTAGACTGATTGCGTCCTCTTGTTTCCATTACTCTCTTCTGCCAGCAGACATAGCTGTGGAGAGCAGGGAGTGCTTCAGGCGGAGCGGGGTGCAGGCACTTCATGTTATAACTAGGTGCCAAGCCTGACATATGAAGGGCAGTCGTGTGGCTGCTGCACGTAGCTTGAATGCACATGAGTAAACGGCTTTTCCCGCTACCAGCTTATGGGACCAACAGCACAGCAATCTGTCAATATAAATGGAGAATTCTGAACTATTTAATTAATTAGAAATGGAACACGCATAATCTCAGTCAGGGAAACATTTATTTTGGCACAGCTTTGTTCTGTCCTCCCCTGAGTATGGACGTGCAGTTAAGTGTAGCACATTTTATTGAAATCAAGTCATAAATAACTGTTGAACTCAATTCCAATTAAATATACTAATGAGTCTATGGCTATTGAACTGTTGCTATATAGAAAGATATTTCTCTGGATTTTTAAAATTACTTTTCTTTTTTGTATTTAGGATGTTAGTATGTGTGCATGTGTGCATGTAGAGGTCGCAGAATTCTTTGTCGGAGTCAGTTTTCTCCTTCCACCCTGTGGGTCCTGGGCACTCCAGCTCAAGTCATCAGGCTGGGCAGGCAAGTAGTTTACATGTTGAGTCACCCATCTCACTCGCCCTCTCTGGAGTTTTAGAAACCATAATGTTACTTAGATGTCTTTTTTCACTCTGAACCAAAGTCATTTGCATAAAACCGAGGTATGGACTATAATCTGATCATATAAATAATAGTCAGAGCAAGGTCAACAGCACAGAGAGGGTGTGTGGAAATGATGGGGAGGAACAGAGGAGTCAGGCCTGGAAGCTGACTGTGGGACGCTCATCTCTGAATCCTTCAACAGTGAGGTGAACTTTCTCCTCATCTACAGCGGGAATGCAGGGTGGAGAATGAGGAAATGAACCAAATGATGTGCACTGTCAAGGAGGCAGCGCTAATGTGCACATGCCAGCCATAGCCTTCCAGGTACAGCTGGGGCTCCAGGGGCCAATTAGCTCTCTCTCTCTCTCTTCTCTCTCTCTCTCTCTCTCTCTCTCTCTCTCTCTCTCTCTCTCTCTCTCTCTCTCTCTCTCTCACACACACACACACACACACGGACCAAGACTTAGACATAGTGACAAAAGGATCTTACTTTCTTTCTGAATGTGAACCCATTGAAGTTAAGGTACTCATTTGTTGCCTAAGGTCTCAAGTTAGGTCCCCAAGTCCATGAACCTTCTCAGGAAGGGGATGGAATTGTGAAGTGTGTTCCAGATCCCCATGGTGAAGTTTCTCTTTGCTTAGAGAGCAAGCTTGTCCAAAGGGTGCTCCTTAGGGGCAGGAGAGTGTGATGTGGGGAGGGGTGCGAGGGAGAAAGGAGAGGAGAAAAAATAAATAAACACAAGTTTTGTTCAAAAATGTTATCAGGAAGCAGAATGTTTTTATGGTAATTAACACTTTTACCAGAAAGTCCATCTTGCTTGCTGTTCTCTCCAGGGTCAGGGAGAAACTGTCCATAGTGGCTTGAGCTGTCAGAAGCTACAGGACGCCACCGTGGAACATGCTGTCTTCCTCCAGTTCCCAGCAATCTTGACCAGAACATTCAACTAGTTAAGAGCAATTCACTAACAGAAACCTGCATCTTTGAACAAACTTTCAATATGTGGAAAGATTAGAGGCAGAAACAAGGTTACAGTTTCTTCCATAAGGGCGAGTGTTAGCCAGATTTTGCTGTTTTTCTAAGTCCCTGCCCTCAGCTTATGCTTAAGTTTGGACTTAAAATTGATGATTATAAGCCTTTTAATAAGGGGGGGGGGGAATGGAGAGATGCCCAGCAGTTATGAGTACTACCTGCTCTTGCAGAGGACATAGGTGAGCTTTCAACACACACACACACACACAGCTCACAACCATCTGTAACCCCAGTTCTAGATCTGACACCCTCTTCTGGCCTCCTTGGATACTGCACATGCATGGTGCACATACACACATGCAGGCAAAACACCCACACATAAAATAAAAATCAGTAAATTCTAAAACCTGTTCCTTTTAATACTACCTAATTTGAGTCTATGTATGTCGTAGCTTTATGAGTGTTTCCTATCTCATTTTGAACTTCCTGTTAAGATGTTTTACATGTGGTGTAATGTCTTGTGATGTAACTTGCTATTTTTTTGTTTGGTGTTTTGTCTTTAGCTTTCTGACTGTTATCAACCATACTTTATTGTCCACTGGAGATTATTCCATTACAATAGATTCCTAGGAGTGGAATTTTCAAGTCTAGGCTGTTAAGGATTTTAAGTCATCTGATATAAGTAGCCAAATGACATTTTAGAGCATTGGGAAAACACATGAGCAGTGGTAGCGGCAGGCTTGTATAATTTATGGCAGAATTGCATGATATGACATTTGTAGCTATTGAAATTATTTTAGAAGACTATTGAGATTGCTAACAATATGATAATTTACCTTTTTGAAGAATAATATGTACAGTTTTTAGAAGATATATTAAGAACATATGGCTTATTTGGTTAAAGTAGTGTGGGTAAGCCTCAAATGAGTGTGAGGGCTTGTCATCCCAGCACTCAGAGGCTTGAGGCAAGAGGAGTGTTAAGTTTGAGGCCACCTTAGGCCACAATCAACCATTGTCTCTAAAAATGAAAGATAGTAAAGGGAAGAGAGGAGAGGAGGGAGAGGGGAAAGGAGGAAGGAGGAGATCAAGTAACTCTTAATATATACATTCCAAGTTTCTGTAAGAACTATATACTGCATTTATAATTAGAAAATTATTTCCCAAATGCATACAATCAAAAGCCTAAAAGCCTTAAAGTTCCACTATATCTGAACCGTGTAGTGTTTCTGGAGGACAAACAGCACCACCTGTGTGTTACCAAGAGAGGTGAATGCTGGTCCTTCGGGCTGTTTTGTTTATATTCTCAAGAGTAGTGATTCTGGCATCTCTTGGGAAGGACTGGTTGCATGTTCACCGTGTATTCTTGTACTAACTCAGTCATTTACTTGTTCGTGGATGTTCATTGAGGACCTAGAGCTCACCGAGTCACTGTATTAGGGATATTCATTTAGAAGAATGAATGAGAACTACTCCTGTTTTTCCCACCAAAGGCCACAGCTTAATATATTTTAACTGACACTTGGCTCATGCCAACGTCTTTGAGAAATCGCCAAAAGTAGTATAAATGAACACCTTCGCTGATTTAAAGACTCTAATGGTATTTCCTTTGGTTTACCTGATATCTTATCTACAGCAATATTTATCACCTGAGAACTGTGCTTCCAGTACAGTTGCCAGTAGCTGCATGTTGCTATTTAAAGAAGAATTAATTAAAATGAACTATAATTGAAAATACAGCTGCCCTGTTATCCTGGACCCATAAGTGCTGCATATCCCAAAGTGACTGTGGCTTCTCACTGCACTGCACACACCTACTGTAGGATCAGACACGTCTCTCTGCTACCCCCAGCCCACGTCCTCATCAAGACCTTCTTAGGCTTACTGTCATCTTCCTAGAGGTGCAACTGATGTTGTGCGTCCTCACTAGACAGACGCTACTGATACAACCATGGTAAACCTAGAGCGTGACAACTGGGAAGTAGGGGTTGGTTTTCCCACTAGCCAAAGCAAGTGCAGCCTTCCTAGGAAGGCTTGGAGCTCTCTGTGAGCCACACTCGGCCTCCCCTTTAGGCTCCACCCATCTATGGATTCCAGAAGTTGCCATCATCTCCCATCTCCAAATCTTCTGCTGTTTCTTGCTAACCTTGCTAATCAGAACGTCGTCTCCCCTCAATGCCGGTCTCAGTTAGGGCTTCTATTGCTGTGATAAAACATTATTACCAAAGCAACTTGCCGGGGGCAGGGTTTATGTTACCTTACGACTCCGAGGTCACACTCTGTCACGGAAGTAAATCAGAGCAGGAACTTAAGACAAAAACCTGGAGGCAGGAACCAAAGCCGAGACCATCAGGAAATATCCCTTACTCTGCTAGCTTGCTCCTCTTGGCTTGCTCCGCCTGCCGTCTCAGCCACTTGCACAGGGGTAGCACTGCCTGCAGTGGTCTGGGATGTCCAGTTTCAATTAGAAATTTTAAAATATGCCCTCGCAGATTGGCGTACGGGTGACCTGTTGGAGGCATTTTCTCAGTTGAGAGGCCTCCCCAGAGATAACTCTAGCTTGTGTCAAATTGACAAAAACAAAACAAAACAAAACAAAACAAAAACAAATGACAGCAACAACAAAACTAACGAAGGCCATGCCATACTAGAAATCACTTCAAATGCCACCTATGTCACCAGTTATTCTTTGTTTTCCAGTCAGAAGTCACCATTCCCTTCCTTCTGCTGATGACCTCAAATCTGTAACAACTACAGGTATTATTGCCCAGCAGGTTGTGTTTTACTTGTCTTGCACATCCTGTTTCTGTGCTATGCTGTAACACCCTGGCCTAGTTTATACACATTGTGCTGGGACTCACAAGTCATTGCTGACTAAATCTAGAGGCGTGCCGTGCTCATTATCTTTATTTTTATTGCACTGCTTGAGTGCACTGCATGGCAGAGTCATCCTCGGTCCAGTGGGCTTGGAGTTGATTGTCCATTTTAGAGGGCTATTATTTTGCCCACCTGTCTGGTAATGATTGGAAGAACTGGGATACAATACTGATCTTTCAGGAGGACTTCCAGGAAAAATCAGAGTCCATTAAATATGGAAGAAAATTAACATTAACAAGAGAAAAGGCCCAAGCCAAGTAAGGAATGGTGGATAGAGAAGAGCTGTAGCCTTAGCCTCTGCCTTCGTCAGCTTTGCCTTTCAGATTAAAGGCGGGGTTTCCTTGAGACTTTGTGGTGTTGTTTTAGTTGTTCCATGTTACCAGCTCGAAGAGCAATCAGAGCCACAGTTTTATGGCAGCTGCTTAGCTGCGCAGTTAACTACATGGCCACAGATGCAGCTGTAACTACAGGCCATAGCAGTGACTGACTTGTTCCCAGGACACTCCAGCAACCAGCCGGCAGCCGTCCATTGTGCCCAGCACGATTGCTTTCCAGGGTGGAGCTAGACCATCCCCGTAACTTTTCCTGTTTCTGTGGCAAAGTACCCTGATGGCGGCAGCTTAAGGAAGGAAGGATTTATTTTCACACACATTTCAAGGTACAGTCCGTTGTAGCGAGGAGGTCAAGATAGCAGGTGCCACGTGCAGCTGGTGCCTTTGTATCTACAAGCAGAAAGCAGAATGGAAGCACGCTGCTGCTGCTGCTGCTGCTGCTGCTGCTGCTGCTGCTGCTGCTGCTGCTTAGCTCCTCTCTGTTCTGTGCCCACCCACAGTCACGCTGAGCCTTTCTGCATTTACCATCAAGATAATCCCTTACAGGTGAGCCAGAGAGGCCAATCTCTCAGGGTGATGGGAGCTTCTGTCATGTTGGCAGCTAACACTAACAAAGAGATGCTCCTCCTAGTATTGCTTTTGTCCCAAGGAAAAGTAGGATTGTCCCTCGTTGGGAACCGTCTCATAGGGCTTATTTGTGTTACTCAGTGTTATTTTTGTCCAGTTTTGACCCAAGTCAGAATCAGTGAAGAAGGAAAAGTAGAAGGGGCACCCTGTCACTCTTGGGTCCTCCCACTTTTCTTTGTTGTAGTTGCCTGATGGTTCTTCTCCCTGGGTTTCCAGCCATAGGTGAAGAGACAGAAGTTGACGTTTGGTTTGAATGGAGCTTGCTTTTGATTTCATGTCTATAGCCTTCTACTGTCTACATGGACTATTGATGCTGTGGGTCTCTAAACTTCTCCTCCATGTCTGAAAGCTGTATAGCAAGCTCGGCATTGGCCAGATGTCTGAGAGCTGCTGCACACGCCTTCATTGCTCTGACCTCTATGAAAGCTCTATGCACCAACAGACCATGAAAACACTGTGAAGAAACACTGCTTCACACACCGCGAAGTATCCTGCTTGCTCTAGGGCCACCTGACCTCCAGGCTAGTGCTGTATCAAAAAGACTTCTCAGTTCTAGAAAGAGAGGAAACTGTCAGCTTTGCAAAGGAATTTCCCAGGGGCTTTACCTCAAAAATCTTAGACCGGTCCATGGCCAGAACTCAGGTTCTAACAATGATCTTTGTGTGCCAGTTCTGATGTAGGCATTGAACAACCTCTCAATGAGATACTGCGGAATGCGGTGCAACAAAGATTACAATAGGACTGACCAATTTGCAGGCAAGTCTGTTATGATGGGAGCCTTGAGATATGCAAGCCTTTGATACTGGGAAGAGATGGAAAAACTCAGCAAGGAGAGGAGAAAAAAAAAACCCTAGAAAACCCCACACGTCTCTATTGTGGACCCTCTTGTCCATACTATCCAGTTGCATAATAAAGAACATGGAATGCAAATTGTGCCTACAAACCCACATGTGTGGCATCCAAGAAGTGGGCATGAAGCCTTGTTTGGAGCTTGAGCTGTGATCAATATCAAAGGATGCTCAAAATGAACCAGCACTATTCACTTCATGGCCAGGGAAGTGAGAGGACCAGCTTTGTCTCGGGTAATGAGAGCCATGGCTTGGTCCCTAGAAGCTTAGTCTAAAGGGACAAATGCCAACACGAAGTGCATTGCAGTCAACTATGTATTGTGTGAATGAAAAAGGGCTCAGTTGTACCGCTGGCTTGTAGTTAAGATTCTATCCATTCGGCCGGGAGAGGTTGTCTAGGCTAAAGTCATCCAAACATCTGCATCTCTGACAGAAGGAAAGGAGTGGAGACGGTGGAGAATGAGAGAGGAAGGCGCTGTAAAGGGCAGTCTGAGCAAAGAAGCAGACACTGGCGCACAGAGTAGAGTCACCTTACCAGTTAACCATCCCATCCTCAGAGCTGACATCAGAGCTGCTAAGGGTGCTTCTTAGATACCTATGGCTCCAACTAAACTGGCCCCTGAGATAAAATTACTATAAACATTTATTTCTAGTGGTTCTAGAGTCTACAGACCCCAGATCAACAGGTACAGAGTGCAACAGCTGCAGGGTACAACAGGGCTGAAGACTTAGCAGGCAGGTCTGTTGTGACAGGAGGCTGGAGATGAAAGCCTCTGACACTGCGCAGAGGTGGAGCAAACGGAGAAAGGAGGAGAATGGACAGGCCACGGTCTGGCAGAGCCGTGTCCCTGGACAGCGCCTGCTTGTAGCATTGGGATGTATTGGAAGGGGAACCGAGCTTCTGTGAGCTTTGCTTCCCTGGATCCTTAGCCCACTTCTTAGTAGAAATCTTATGCTGATCTTCTGCCAAGTTACCACACCTTTGGGAGAGAGGTTCCAACACAGGAGCCAGGAGGTGTGTGCACTCCACCAATGTACTGGATGCAATTTTTGAAACTGGAATTTTTCCCTCTTCTTCACTAGATTATACAGAGAAATCAAGTAAGTAATGTGTTTCTTTTAATGTTACCTAAGGCCTTCCCCACAAAGTAACCTGAATGTCCTTTATCATGCACAGTCCCTGCTATAATTCTGTGAGCCATATGGATTACATCACAGTGGTTCTTTGCTAACTGTAATCAAATGCTTCTAAAACTTAGAAGCACGTGCTGAGACAATGTGAGTAATGCATAAAATACTCCAGCAAGGTTTGTAGGTGTAAGACCTTACTGTTGTTATCTTTCTTATTTCATAGCCGGACATATGAAAATGCAGGGAGGTGAGGTGCTTTGCTCAAGATCCTTAGGGAGACAACATTGCAGTCAGAGACAAATGGGAGCACCCCAGGCCAAAAGCACCACTCGGCATACTAAAGATGGGAGAATGGTCCTTTGTGCTTTTCCGTCTTTAGATGTATTTATTTTATTTTGTATGGATGAGTGTGTACCTGTTTGTATGACTATGTACCTCATGCATGCCTTGTGCTTTTAGGGATTAGAAGAGGTCATTGGATCCCCAGGGACTGTAGTTACAAGAGGTTGAGCCGCCGTGTGGGTGCTGGGAACTGAACCCAGGTCCTCTGCAAGAATAGCCAGTGCTCTTAACTGCTGAGTCATCTCCCAGATTTTGAGAACTAGTGACCTAGTCCTTCTCTAGTGCTCTTCTGAAGAGGACAAGAAAAACAGTACTTCTGGCTTGGCTGCTGGCCCATTTATCTGTATGCAGGCCTCACATTCCCTATGCTAATGAGCACCTTATTTCTATTCCATGAATTGAGCTTTACCACAGCGTCAGATATCGGTGCCTCAAAAGACAGCAGAATTGTCCTCTATTCTCTGTCGTGTGCTCATTAAGTACAATTGAATGAATTAAGGACATTCACATAGTATTTTTGTAGATTTTAAGAAACAAACAAAGGCATGATTTCAGGCATTTATTTAGGGCTACCCCTCATTGGGAATGATTGAGACTGAGTATCCAGCACGGATTGGCACTGCTACCTCTTGACATCAGTTGCCTTAATATGTTATAATTTTGTTTTAATTCTGTCAATGGGGCTCAGAGTGGCCCCTGTTTTTCATGCTGGTAAGACTGTACCTTTTCTCTGTGGTGACAGATTGCAATGCCTCTCTTGTTGGCAACTCTCTATCAAGAGGAATCAAGACACCCTGACTGCAGTTGGCAGGAATAGTTAGTAAGCCTCTCAGGTTTGGTGTGGTTTACGCCCCTATCCCAGTGCCCATTACTGGCTGGAAATAGCCTCTCTCTGCCTCTGAAATGTCTGTTGACAGTACCGGGGATGGGCTTATATATCTACCTCCTGTTTAAACACAATAGCATAGGCTTGAAATGCCTTTAGCTGATCCGATCTATACTGTTGACAGCAGATGCTCTGTTCTCTTTAGCGAACTGTCTTGCCTCAGGTAGGCATGCTGTGGCTCAGGTAGGAAAGCACTATAGCAGGTGGGAATTCTCTACCCAAATGGAGACTGCTGATAGTGTTTACTGAGCACTCCACCAGAGGCAGTGGCGCGGCATAAAGACGTGGAAGTCCTGCACTTACTCCTGGAAACAGCCTACCGGTCTCACTAAGAGAATAAGACCTGGAGAATGTGTACCAGGCATTGACAAAGTTATGTGAGTAAGGTGGGGGGTCTGCCAGTATTGGTTCCAGCCCTTGTTGGCTCAGTTGTCCTTGCAGCCATGAGCAGTTTACTTATCCCTGATGAGCGCAGGTTTTCTTCACAGTAAAACAGGAAGGGTACTAGGTTGTTGCAGGAATTAGACACATTGTAATGTATTTCACAAAGCCTAGACCTTTCTAAGGAATTAGCAAATGACAGTATCACCTCCATCAGCACCACTACCACCACCACCATCATCATTGATGGGCATCATTTTAACAATAAGTTAGTTCTGATTGACAGACCTGCTGTTACGTATAAATGCTATGGACCATCAAAGCCAAATCAGTTCCCTTCATTACAATTTCTAGATTTTAAATTTTGGACTCATCCATAATTTCCTTTTTTTCATACATAATTTCTTTTACTTTAATTCTAACTCCTTCCCGTTGTTTCCTAAAAATGTCCTTATTTTCATAGCTACGTGTATGTTGGCTAGCTCATGTTTATGCCATAGCAGAAGCAAAGGAATACATAAACATTTGAAATTTCAAGGTTCTTTATAGAAAAGGCACCAAGACATCTTCCTTAATCTGTTGTCTATTCTCATCTTTCATTTACCCAAAATCTAGCAAACAGCAAATGAGCATGTTTTTAATCTTCTGTCTAGTCTGCCCCACTGACCTGTGGTGCCAGCAGTAACTCGTGCAATGACTAAAACTTGGCTGTGGGATGGGAAAAGGAAAGATTCCCATTGAATCCTTTTGGAATTAAGTAAATCTAGAATACATTAAAAATGCCTGAACCTTATTCTTTGAATCTGACTTACAAATGAAATTTCTGGAAGGTATTAAAATGCCCCAGAGGCACTGTTGGAGAACGGTGATACGGATAGTGAAGAGCGTGGGGGTACACCTAAGAACGTCTGTGTTTTGTATGCAGCATAATCTTTCTCTCGGTGATTTATCGTCCTTCGTGTTTTTCTTAATCTGATATCAAACATGGTTTGTATTCTACAGTAGTCACTGACAAATGAGAGGAAAGCGCACAAGGCATGAGTATAAACCTTCCTGGAATGGGAAACAGGCCACGAGGAATGCTAGAGGTTTCTAAGTGGATAATGGTGACTTGTCTGCAAATGCGAGTGGCCACGGTTCGTCATTTGTTTGTCATTGTAAATATCAGTCAGTGCCTTCTGGCTAAACAAGGGGAGGGAGAAAGTCCATCTGTCATTTTGAGGGCCGTGGCCGTGGAAGGTGGTCAGACGAATGTGAATCTCTCTAGGAGGGAGCGTGCCTAGCACACAGAGGCAATGACCTCTTCAGTTTGATATTCACCCCTCTCCCCAAGTAAGACCCTCTGCGTATAATGAAAGATAACCCTGCTGGTTGTAAATGTTGATTAGGTCCAGGCTGAAAACAATCAGTATTTAAAGCACTCACAACTGACTCCAACCTCCTGCTTGAATTCTTATTTCTGTTAAAGAAAGTCTGCATTGATGAAAAGGGATTCAAAAAGAAATATACATCATCTTGTCCATGAGGGGAGGAGAAAGACACAGAGAGGAAAAGGGAGAGGTGGAGAGGGTCTTTATTTTCTATGCATACTTGATTTCCCTAATAGCATCTATACTGCTTATAAATGAGGAGTCACTGAAAAAAATTATGTTATGATCCGACAGAGTTCCTCTGACTAAATTTTCTCGTCACAGCAAACAAGAGACATCAACTAGGAACTATAATTTATAACAAGTAATTTACAGTGGAAGCCGGTGTGTCCGTGGTGGAGCTGGACTATGTTGACTGCATCCACATAAAGAATATGTAAAATGGGAATCAAAAGTCCCTCCTGGCCATGTTGTTTTGTATATGAAATGCTTAGGAGGCAACAGGCTATATGGATCTGCAGCTTGGTGAAAGGGCTTGGATGGAAGAAAGAAGATTGTAGGCATAAAGATGACTCTAAAATCATATGGCAGACAGACTCCCACAATTAATAAGTATAAATAAATAGTATGCTCGTAGAAGCACTTTTGTATTGACCTTCCTCCTAATGGATATTTTGAAATGAAAAAGAAAAAAAAAAAAACAAAAAACCCTGGTCATTCAACTAAAAATGCCAGTGGTGTTTCTTGTGACCCAGCCAGTAATCTGGAAGGTAAGGCTTAAGCTATCTTAAACACCTGAAATCTGCCATATAATATTATAGGGAAAACTAGGCGTGGTCAGTCTCATGTTTCTCCCTTTGTGGTACAAGACCCAAGTATGTGCTGGGTGGATATTTTAGCCACTTCCCGCTTCTCAGTCAATAGCTTTTTACATTGGCGTCTCCATCTTTCTCTGCTCATTGATTTTTGATGCTTCTGTAAACTCTTAAATTGGGTCCACTTGGATTCTGAAGCCAAAGAGGAAAACTGCACCAGTATTCATCTTTTTAAAAAAAGAAAATTAAAGGAAATGGAATCTATACCGTGATATTGTCAAATGCATTTGCCTGAGGCAGAATTGGATGAGGAACATGCTATTTTTTTTTCTTATTAAAAAATAAAAAGTAACCAGAGAAACAGGGGTTTGGAGTAATGTTGACCTAGTGCATGCGTGCGTGCATGTGTGTGTGTGTGCATGCGTGTGTGTAAGCATTTTAATGTTACAACTGAGTGGGGACACAGAAAGTTTAATTTTCTGGTTGGACTCTAAGGTAACAATTGCTCAGTTTCTCAATGCTTTTCTTCTAACGCAACCCCAAGAGAGAAGCAGGCAAGCAAGGACCGCACATTTGACAGCTTAAGAACTGGGAAAAGGCAGAGATTATGCCACAAAAATCCTTCCACCTTTTAGTGGGTGTTCAAATAAGCCTCTTGTGAAACATTGCTATTTTCTGTTTTCAGATGTATTTCCAGTGTGACTGTAAGTTTTATTCAATAAACTGTATTTGTTTTTAAAAAATATGACTATATGTTCATACTACAAACATCTGAAGAAAGAATGTGTTATAACAATGAAATAAAATTCAATAATAATTCAAGTTATTGGATTACTATCTATATATAATATACATATATATATAGTCTGTCATATATCTGTTTATCATTTATTAATGCACATAGACACACTATCTATTGGGCCTCTGGTACATCTAGGAAGAACTGCCTCATGCAGTGGGGCTAAGAAGTCCCACAGTCCCTCATGTGCAAGCTGGAGACCCAAGAAGATGAGCATAGTTCTAGCCCCAGTCTCCTGCTCTCAGGAGCCTGAGGTCCAGGGGAGCTGTGGTGTGGATCCAAGTCCACGAGCAGCAACAGACTCCTGTTCCAGCTGTCAGTCAGAAAGCGAGAGAGAGAGAATTCTTCTTTCTCTGTCCAGGATTGTAGAAAACTTGCTCATATTGCGAGGGTCTTCTGCTCCAACTCCAGTGACTTAAATGATTCTCTCATCTGGAAACACACTCACAGACACAGTCAGAAAAAAGGTTTAAGGGCCGCTTGAGTCAGTGAGGTTGACATTTGTACAATGGAGCCAGAAACACAGACAATATAGATACCCAAAATAAAATACATCCTTTAGGCTACAAACAGTATTAATCATGTATTTTGTCACAGATAATTAATACAAACAATAGATACTCCATTTATATAAAAATTGTCATCATCATCATCATCATTATTATTTTGGTTTTTGAGACAGGGTTTCTCTGTGTAGCCTTGACTGTCTTGGATTCACTTTGTAGACCAGGCTGGCCTTGAACTCACAGAGTTCTGCCTGCCTCAATCTCCCGAGTGCTGGGATTACAGGTGTGCATCACCATGCCTGGCTGAAAGATGACATGAAACAAACAAAGGAAAACAAAACAAAACAAATCACTGCTGGTACCATACACGTGTAAAGACATAGCTATTTTCTGTATTATTTTTCATTTCCTGGGCCACGAGCCTCTTTCTATGAGTCACCTGCTCCATTCTGAGACCAAAGGGAGTACAATCAATGCTCCATTCCTCATGTTGTTGTTCCTTACATGGTGTTGTCTGTTCTCTCTGGTGGTGTAGCATGCAGGGCGGTGATAATGCAACACTTTCCTGGTGACTGCTGTGGCCTCATTTGTTCTCTGAGCATTGAGGCTCTTTTCCTATGATGTCAATGGAGATCTTCAGCAGCCATTTCTCCTGGGCTGCAGGGCTGTGCTGGCAAACACATCATGGTGCCGACAGAAAGTGGGGGTTGTCTTGAAAAGTCCTGTATGTGGTGAATAGATGGTGTCTGCTGCATTTAGGGGCCATCTTGGTTGTCTGTGATCAGACAGCTGCCATCATGGCACCGCATTAACTCATTATATTCTGACATTAATACCTGCTCTCAAAACAAGACGACAGTCCAAAAACTTAATCACTTTTATTAGGATTGACCCTCCACTTGCTATTACACATTATTCATTGGTTTTTGTTGACCTGGCAAAAACTAGAATCACCTGGAAAACAGAACCGCAACTGGGAAACTGCCTCCTTAGGTCGGCTTGTGGACATGAGTGTGAGGGAATCTTCTCGATTGGTGATTAATGTGGGAGGGTCCAGTTCGCGGCGAGCAGTGCCATCTCTGGGCAGGTGGGCCTGAACTGCGTAGGAAAGCAGGCTGAGCAAGCTAGAGGGAACAAGTAAGAAGCATTCCTCCGTGACCTCAGCTTCAGTTCCGCATTCTAAGTTCCTGCCTTCAGTTCCTGCCTTGGTTCCCATTACTGATGACTGTCGCCCCGGAAGTGTAAGATGAAATAAGCCCTTCTCTCCCCTACGTTGCTTTTGGTCAAGGTTCTATCACAATAACAGGAACCAAATGAAGTCAACACTTAACATCTGGAAAACTATCAATAGATGGATGAGTAAAGACAGTGTGGTGTATGCACACTATGGGACACCATCCGGCCCTAAAATGAATGGAATGCCTGCCATCTGTGACAGTGTGGGTGCACCTGCAGATCACTATGTTAAGCGACACAAGCCAGTTGCAGAAAGATCAGATCTCCTATTTGGCACCTATAAAAGCTTCTTTTCCTACAGTGTGCGAACACTGTCAACAAGGGCTGAGGAGAGCAGAGGCTGGGATGTAAGGGAAAAGGCTGCTCTACTGCAACCAAGCTACAGTCGGGAGTGGCTGGTGGTAGTGTGTGGCTGCACACCTGGGCAACACAGATAGTAATAATCTACATTACAAAAGATTAGAATTTGAATGTTTTCACCCTATAGTTGTCTGAGACTATAGATGTGTTTTGCCTTGACCTAATAATCATTAAAGGATTCATACTTGTATCGAACCATCATATGGAGGCCCCGTTGATATGCACATACTTATGGTAGTTTCTTTTCTGGTTTTATATTGATTGCTTGGGTGTTTTTTTTGTTTGTTTGGTTTTTTGTTTGTTTGTTTGTCTGTTTGTTTTGCTTTGAGATAGAATCTTGCTATTTTTCTATGTAGTTTAGGCTGGGCTGCAAACTGTGGTCCATCTGCCTCAGCCTCCTGAATGCTGGGGTTATAGGCATATGCCACCATGCGTGCCTCAATTTTCATGTCTTTGTAGATCAGCAAAAACGAATGTTAAAAGGTTATTAGACACATGTGATTTTATTTATCACCTAACCATACATTGCTCAGGAACACATTCAAGCTCCTGCATGGGGCGAGGAAGGCACCCATGACCAGGTCCCTGTTGAGGCTGCTGACTTCTTCACTGAGGTTTCCCAGACATTCTATGCCTGCATGTCCTACTTCTCATTTCACAGATGGTTCTTTCTGCCTGATATGTCACCCCCTCCCCTACCACCCATCCCATCTGCTGTGTAGCTCTCCGAAGAGAGTCCTGGGGCCATTTGGAACAAGATCAGACAGAAAGCCCAGATTTCTGGGTCACATCTGAGATATAGCATCTATGAGTCTCCCACGAAGCAACATGGGGCTGTATTTTTTAATAAGTCCGATGCAAGATGTGGGAAGTAGCAGAGCTGTAAAGCGAATTCCTTCTTTGAAGGATCAGATCTACCGTGGACATGGAGGAAGCCCTCATCTGCTCCCTGCAGGCTCTCCCTGTCTCCTTCCCACCTGATGTTTGTAAGCTGTCATCAGGAGAAATGCACTGCTGTTTGTAGCATCTACCTCCCCTGCCCCTCATCCACAGCTCCTTGTAAGCAGAGACATGGGTTTGCAGCTTCTTCTGACCAGTACTTATCTCAAGGCCTCGTGTTAAACAGCTCAATGGGTGGGTTTTTTTCCCCACCCAGGGCCAACTTAGCCTTTGTGTTGCATGGTATTCAATTTACCTAAGAAAACCTTTAAAAAGGTCACGATGCCTTCATAGTTTGATTCTAGCAGGGTTAGAAAGAAAGTAAGAAAGTATTGTTTTCTGTATTAAAAAAGAGAGTCAGCTTCTTAAGCAATTAGAAGGAAAGGGATAATGTTGCCTTTTCAATTATGAGCGAGAAGGCAAATCCAGTTATAAAAGAGCTGAGACCTATTCACCAGGCCAAGTTTCTTCTCATGCGATAAGTGATGTTGTGTCAGATCAAAGGCAGTGAGACGAGAAAGATTCTTAATGGATCTGGAAAATAAGTTGTGTTGTCGTTTAAGCAGACCCACAAAATAGGAAAGCTGGATTCTTACCACAGGCCTATGGTTCCTTTCTTTCTAAAGCAATACAACATAACCCTTTTTGTATTTCATTTCCACAGACCGCAAGGTATAGAGCGTTCCCTACTGTGTCTCAAAGGAGGCACACCTCCACAACACACCTCTAAGCAGAGGCTTTAAGGTAGAATTCTCCTGGGGTTACAATTACAATCCTACTCTGGAGATAAAAGCACCTGCCATTGCCCTGGACTCAGTGGCTGAGTGTTTGCATAGCTGATGTTCTCTAGTATATTGAGGACACTTGGTGTAACTAGAAACTTACTAGATGACCATCTAGTTCTGGGAAGGTTTTCCTTGTTTGTCTATTTTCCTGCAGGAGTAAACAAAAAGGAAATCAGACTTCATGTCCCCTGTAGTCATACAGAAAGCACAAAAGGAGCCCCCCAACATATGGGTGATCATTGCATTTCGTTTTAAATTGATTTAAATATCGCCCCTTCCTAAGACGCTACATTCCACACTTGACTGTTGATTTTAATTCTGTCCCTGGGGAGGGTGGTTGGGGGGGACATGGGGGCCCAGGAGGGTCCTTGTGTAAGTTCAGCCACAAGCCACGAGGTTGCCTGCAGATGTTTACAAGCTGTGGAAAGGTTCTTGTTCAGAACGGCTCTCTAGGGCTGCTCTTACTTGGGCCACTCAGCCATTCAAAATGTGCTTTTGGCAAACCTTTTTCACTCTTACTGGACTAGTGTCTGGCACTCATGCATTTTAAAGAACCCAGGTTTTGTTTTGTTTTGGTTTGGTTTGGTTTTGGTTTTGGTTTGTTGTTTTGTTTTGTTTTTCTTTTGTAGTTTCTACCAATATCTACAGAAAAGTTACTTCATTGTTGAATGTGGGTCTGCTATAGCAGGTCCTTTAAAAAGTGATTCAAGCAGGATATTGGCAAGTAGAGTCAAGGGGGACTGTGCCAGTGGAAATAAAGTGTCAGTGTGCTGGACAGTCTGGCTCAGTAACCTAATGAAATAACCGAAATTGAGCATCCCATTAGTTATTTGTTTCTTGTTGCTGTGGCAAAATGCTTGATAAAAGCAACTCAGAGAAGAAAGGGGTTTATTTTTCACTCACAGCGTGAGAAAATACAGTCCGTCCAGTAAAGATAAGTCATGTCAGCAGGAGTGGGAGTCGGCTGGGGTGCGAGTCGGCTGGGGTGCGAGGCAGCGGGACCATGGGGCAGCAGGAACATGAGGCAGCAGGAGTATGAGGCAGCTGGCTACACTGTGTCCACTGTTAGCAAGCAGCGCCTCAGTTTCTCTTTTGTATCTTTTCTCTTCCATCTTGGACTCCAGCCCATGAGATGATGCCACCCACATTTGTGTTGGGTCCTTCCCAGTAAACCTCTCCAGACACCCTCACAGACATGTCCAGGGAAGCATCTCCTTGGTGACTCTAGGTCCAGCCAAGTTGGTAATGAAGAATATCCAACAGGACATATTTATCACTAAAGAAGGTAAAGCACATTTGAGTAGCTTTCTGGAAAAACAAGAATACCCACTCCTCACCTGAAGTGTGCGCTATGCTTGGCATGCATTCTCCCACTGGTGAACTCAGTGATTACCTACAAGGTTGCAGCACACATCTGAGCCTGGAATATTAGATGGGTGATAACATGGTGTGTGTGTGTATGTGTGTGTGTGTGTGTGTGTGTGTGTGTGTGCGCCTGTGTGTTTGATGTGTTTGAGAGAGAGCAAGAGATCCTATTCAAGTGGGATAGGGGTGTGGCATCAAGCCCTTTGCATCATGGATCATGGATACAAAGAGAACCTAGGCCATCTTAGAACTTGCTTGAGAGGAGAGCTCTGTGGGAATATCTGCACCCCCGCCCCCGCCCTGCCACCACCTGTCAGCCCAGGACACACATCTGTATCCCTGCAGCTTCCGAGTTTTCTCGGAGACATGCTGTGGCTTTGCTCCAGCTGTCCAAGTGAGTGCACAGTGGTCACCACACAAAGCAGAACTACCACGGGGTAGCTAATGCTGGGGTGTTGGGCTGCCGTTGATGGAGAATGGAAGAACACTTCTGTGTTCACTGAGAGGAAGGACACATCTCAGCTCTCACTGCAAGCATGGTGTATCCTCAGGAAACAAACCACACAGAAGCTGCATTCTGTTTATCAGATGTCAAAGCTCAGATTGTGTATCAGTGACAACACCAAGAGGGCCAGGAAGTGGCACATTGTCTGTGTCTGGACCTATCACAGTTGTGGGAGTGAGAAGCGGACATTACGAAGATGCTCATCGCTGAGGAAGGGAAAGCTTTTAAAAGAACCTGATGCTCTTAGTTGTCACTGTCTGATTCTATGTCCTATGCCAATGACCGAGTCTCTAGAAAAGGGGGCACAGACTCACAGGGCGAAGGTGTGCTTATAAACCACAAGGCCAGACCTAGAGAGAGAAGATGAAAGAAGGTGACTCGAGAGCCAGAAGGCCGGCCAGTCCAAGGTTCTTGTCACGCAATGCTCTGTCATGCCCTGGCTATGTCGTCTTTAGAGCCTCTCTTCCCTGTATGGAGTCTTTCTCATCCCCTGTTCTAGCTTGTCTGGAGGAAGTGCATTTTGCAAACTCCATCTCCACCACTGTGGGAAGAGAAATTGAGAATGATTTGGTGGTAGGGTGGTGTTGAAATACTGGTCAGTCCCCTTTCCATTGACCTTAACTTTGGATGAGGAAGGATGCCAATGAATAGGAATGACAGTCATGGTGAGATCAGCTGAAAGGTTTGTGTTTCAAGAATAAAGTCTAATGCCACAAAAATAAGCACAAGTACCTTGGTTAGTGTCTCTCCTTGCTGAGCGCCGTGGCTCCTGTTGTTTCGGCACACACAGTAACTGTACGTGCATAAGTGACAATCTGTAACACTAAGCCGGCTCAGCAGCCCATAGATCTGAAAGTGCTGTATGTTAAGAGTTAGAGGTGAGCTTGGGAGGCAGAGGCTTGAAGAGAGAATCCGAAACAAGGGGACCTATATGGCCGCCAATCTCTCGGGACTTCCTGGATGAGCTGTGTTTGGTTAAAGGGCTGTTCAGCTGTAGGGGGTGGGAATCTCTCATCAAAGAGCGAGCAAGGCCTCCAATCTCCCCTCAGAAGGCATCAAGTCTTCACAGTCCCTAGGGGTTTCCAGGGGGAAACGCTGAGGGCCTAAAACAGATCAGTGGCAGGCAAGACAGAGAAGACGGCCAACTTCAGCTGTGTTCAAGGCAGAAAGGTGCGAAGGATAGAAATTCATTCATGTCCCCTTGTGGCCAAACTTGCCTGCATCCTTCAGTCACTGGAAATTTACCACAAGGCATCAAGTCCTCCAGAAAACCTTCTTGTTTCAGATGGTCTGGGTAACCCTTTAGTACGGGGCTTCTATGTCTGCCATAACTGCTTGGTGGGAGTAGAGTTTCTTGGTTCTCTCTGACTGGTCCCTACATCCTTCAGCAAGAGTCCTTGCATTTAACTCTGCAGCTTGCAGCTACAGCCACTAGAGTAGAGCTCGGCTTGGTGATGTGACTCTGGACACTGGGTGGGTGTGGCACATTCGCTAATAGCATCACCTAAAATCTGGGCCACTACTAAGCTTGTTTTGAAGTCAGTGGTTTTGCTTTTTCTCTTAAAGAGCCATTCAAAGTCCTGTTAGGGTTAACTTTCAAGTTTACTAAGTTTGTGGATGCAGGAAGAATCTTCTCCATAGCTTGACATGTTTATCTATAAGATTAGCCATTTATTGTGAATAATGGGTCCATATATCATGCACAATCAATTTGTGGGAGTGCCAGTTCCTCTGCTTGGTAGGTTAGGAGCAAGTGTGTGCGGATAAATTGCAATCTACTATATCCCAAAAACAAAGAGAATTTCATTTTGATTGATTAGGATTTTTTTTTTCAAAGTCTGTGTTTGTCACGGAGAAGTTTCCTTGTTAATTTAGATCTTTACAACTGATGCTTAATTACCGCATATAAAAGTGATGCACTGCATGAAAACATAAAATATAAACTGAGGATAAATTGTTAATATTACTAAAATGAAAGGGCAACTCATTAGTCTAACTTTGACAAGAACTTTATTAACAAATTAAACATAGTGGATGGTATTCCTTTGCATATCTTTAATTTTTTGTTATTTTCTATATTGGGGTATGTGCATAAATATGTGTGTGTGTGTGTGTGTGTGTGTGTGTGTGTGTGTGTGTGTGTGCACTCGAACCTATGTGTGCTGGGGCTTTTGTACACAGAGGTTAATTTTGAGTATCTTCCTCAAGGGCTCTCTATCTTAGTGTTTTGGGACAGGTCTCCACTGCACCTGAAGCTTTGTCTAGACTATCTGTTCAATAATCTATAGGGGATTCGCTCCTTAGACTCTGCCTCCCAGCCCTGGGATCACAGATGCCGTGTCCTGCCCCACTGTTCACACAGGTTCCAGGGGTGGTGCTCAGGTCCTGAGGCTGTGCGGCAAGCACTGTACCAACTGAGCCACCTCTGCAGCCACTTCCCCCACTCTTTTGAGCATGCCCAGTATACGGTAGTGTAGCTGATAGAAGACAGGTATTAAAAGAGAGGTATCTTATTTAGTCTAACAAGTGTTTTACAAAAGGGCTTCTTCATTGTAGCTAACCTAGTTTGACTCTGTATATCTTATTTATGTATGCAGTTTTCATCTGTTTTTGAGACAGGGTCTCACAATGTAGCCTTAGGTGAGATCGAATTCAATATGGAGCCAGGGTTAGCCTCTGAGTTACAAAGACATTCAGCACATACTCTGAGATTACTTAATCACCCTTTAATGCCATGCTTTACTTTGGCGAGGGGACAGATAGAGCGTACCTGGTCAAACTCCACAAATGTTCACCAAGAGTTCATTCTATAAGGCTATTTGATCTACATTAGGTATTATCTAATGCATTTCTGGTGACTTTTCGTGGCTTAGTGTTGGCCTTGACTATGCCTTCCACTTGCTTGGCTCACAGACAGCAAGCAAGCGAAGCGTTGTCTCTTGAGCAGAGCAGCAATGCGAAGCTCACTCTCAGGAAGGCACTCTCTGAGAATGTCATAGGGCCCATGCTTCTTATTAGTGAAAAACCAATGAAGAAAAGGAAGGAAGGTACCAAAGGACCATGAGCTGGGTGAAGCAAGAGGGACAGCAGTAATCAGTGACTCCCTGTGACAAAGAAACCATGAGCTGGGTTTCCACAAGGCCCCAAATCTCAGGAGTATTTGGAACATGACCTTCCAAACTGTCCATCAAGACAGTGTGTAACGTGGAGGGCATGAGAGGGGCGAGAGGAAAGGGCAAGCCAGTCCACCTGGCAGAACTCTGAGGCTAGCTCTTCTATTAATGAGTTTAAAAATGTCTTGCAGCTGGCTGGGCAGGTAGGCGCATTGGTGCCTCTTGCAGACGAGCTGGGTTTGGTTCTCAGAGCCCACATGGAGGCTCACATGCTGCCTGTCAGTCCAGCTCCAGGGCATGCGATGCCCTCCTCTGGTCTCCAAGAGCAATTGGAGTATAAATAGACCAACAAACACAACAATACACATAAATGAAAACAAATGAATTAAGTAAAAAAAGGAAAGGTCTTACTGTAGAAACTTAAAAGTTAAAATCTTGTGGAGAGAGCTTCTCTCCTGGCATATCAACAGGCAGGGCCATCTGAGGTGTATAAAGTTGGCTAAATAGTCCTTGTCTGGAGAACAGTGCGTGCACAGGCGCTTCCTTGACGGAATGTCGGAATCCGAGCCTGTTACAGACTCTTTCTTACGTTTTAGCACCTTTCCACCCATGTAAATGGGAAACACGCAATCTGGTAATGGCTTTGCCTCCCTTGTGAAACCAGGCTTGAATTTTTGATGAGGGAAAAGCTATTCAGCGCAGCTTCCTCTGAGGACTGTACCACATTAGGGAAGCCGTGAGTGATCGGTAATGACAGGAGAAAGGCAGTCGCATGGTTCTGATCAGGAAACTATTTTCAGGTAATTTCCTTCTGATGACAAATAGCCCTGATGGACTTTGGAGCACAAGCCATGATGTTACTTTTGGAACATGGCCAAAGATGAAGAGCATCATGGAGGTGTGGTATCCACGACCAAAATGTCAAGAAATGTCATTTCAGCCAGTCTCCCCTCCCTGACCCACCCCTACCCCACCCTCTCTCCCTTCCCCAAGAAAGTGTTCTGCATCAGATGGTCTGCCAGGTCACTGATGCATGGAAGATAAGACCGGTCCCTCTATTCTCATTCAGCTCACTCTTGGGCAGAAAATTATCAAAGCATGACAGGAACATGCATGGTTTTATCCCATACCCATCACTTCTTTGCCTCTGTCCAGGAATCAACCAGTATTTTTCAACATAACTTACACTGATGTCAATTAGAGATGGGATGGAGCGGATCACTCCTCTGCCTGCAATGCGAAGCCCAAACTGTCACACTTTTCTCTTCCTGGGATAACTCAGTGGCCAAATATTAGGAGGATTTTAGAAACCCAGCTGTGCATTTTAAAGGTCATTAAACTGTGTCTCCACGTCTCTGTTCTTCATAGTAGTTACGGAGCTGAAGAACGCAGAGAAGTGGGCTTTCCCCCATCAAATAGAGTTAGCCCTGCTCAAAGGGTGGCCTTCAAAAGGGAGCACTTCCCGAGTGCTCCAGGAAAGACCATGAGCACTCAACCCAGTAGCAAGACACTTGGCATGAGGTCACAAGGTCCTACAGCGAGCTGACGGGATCTTCTGAGCCACCTGAGGAATGCTCCAAACACGCCCTCTTTTCCTCCTTACTGTCGATTCAAAACTGAGGTGTTTACAATGGGGGCCGTTTCTGCCCTCCAAAGCCACGTGGAAATCCCGCACCGGGCAGCCAATGTGGGGGACAGACTTGGCGTCTTCTTATCGCTGTCCTTCCCTATAGATGGAAACCTCAGATGTTTCCAGAGAAGAATTATTGGGCCATTTTCCAGTTTGTCCTTTCCCAGGGAAGCTCTCCAGTTGCATCCTACGCCCCGCCTTCCACTTCTCCCCTTAGAATCGGGAGGCCAGGCTGCAGGCAGCAGTTTGGTGGTGGGCGATGATGTACGACTCGCAAGACATTTTGTTGAGCTAATTGGGGGAGTGGAAATGTGAAGGTTTGAAAACGCTGAGGAGCTGCTAAGTGAAGGAGTCAGCCGGACCCCACAGGCATAGCATAGCTCTAGCCTGCGTGCTGTGTGAACGCTGGTCCCTGAATGTCTTCTTAATGACAGGTGGGGATGTGACTGCTTCTCTCAGGTGCCCTTGAAAATTGGCATTGGTAAAAACATTTTTTAGGAGAATAATTTTGCAGAGAATTATTCTTTTATAGCTATAGTTAGTAACACAGTGGCGATTTTTTTTTTTCTCTGTGTATTTCTGGTTTCAGGGAAATCCTGTGAGAACAAGAAATCTCTTGGGTGATCACATTTTCAACCCTTCTGTTATTGCCCTAGCAACAAAGTCTGTTTTTCCTGCTCAAATTAGTTAATCAATAGTGGTCTTTGATTTATGGTGTTTGACAGCAGCCATCCCTGAAGATCATTGACTCTTTGTTTCTCATTAGCAGATAAGTGCCCATTTCAAGACAGCAATTCCTAGGTAAAATATACATGCAAAGGTGTGAAGGACTCCTTTGATGTGTGAGTCTGAGACTTTAGAGAGGGCTAATTAGCTGAGATATCAGTAAAGGACATGTTTTCCTGCATGTATGTCATTAAGGACAGAAACAAGTTTTCTGAGCTAGATCCACATACTTTATTTTCATATTGTCCAGATAGTCAAACCTCAAATTAAGACATGAGGTCTAGGGGCTGGAGAGATGGCTCAGTGGTTATGATCACTGGCTGCTCTTTCAGAGGATCTGAGTTCAAGTCCTAGCACCCCCATGGCAACTTAGAGCTGTCTGTAACTCCAGTCCTAGGGGACCTGGCTACACCTTCTGGCTTCCAGGGGCACCAGGCATGTGTACATCCATGTACACAGACATTCATGCAGGCAAAACATCTATACACAGAAACATAAACTGCAAAAAAGATGTGAGATCTGGCAGAAGATATATATTTTTCCTGCCACTTAAATTTATTTATATTGGTTTTGTCAAATGTTTTAATAATAAAAATTATGTGTAGCTTCACCTTTATTAATTAATAGGCTTCACGGAATAAAAGAAATTCAGATTGGGCATATATAAACTATGTGTGTGTGTGTGTGTGTGTGTGTGTGTGTGTGTGTGTGTGTGTATTAGAACAGCTTAATCTTTTTTTTTTATTACATTTTTATTAATTTATACATATTACATCTCAGTTGTTAGCCCATCCCATGTATCCTCCCATCCCTCCCTTCCTCCCACTTCCCCCCCCTACTCCCCTCCCCTATGTCTGTGTCTGAGGGGGATCTCCTCCCCCTGAATATGCTCATACGGTATCAAGTCTCTCCTTGGTGACCTATTATCTTTCCTCTGAGTGCCACCAGGCATCTCCATCCAAGGGACATGATCAAATATGGGGCACCAGAGTTTGTGTGAGAGTTAGATCTTTTTCTCCACTCAACAGTGGAGAATGTCCATCGGCTAGTCCGGGTAGGGGTTCAAGGTTTTTACTGCCTATTTTTTCCTTGGCTGTTGCCACAGTTTGCGGAGGACCCCAGGGCCCAGACTCGCCTGTAGTTTTCCAGGACCCACTGGATCCTTCCATTTCCTCTTTCTCCCAGGCTTCTCACACCTAAAGTTTCAATAGGATGTCCTCCCCTCTTACCCATTATTCTGGTAGGTACAGTTTTTCATGGGGACGTACACCTTGGGCTAGTGTCTCGATATAAGTGAGTATATACCATTTAGCTCTTTTTGCTTCTGCGTGAACTCACTCATTATGACAATTTCTAGTTCAATCCATTTGTCCACAAATTTTGGAAATTCCTTGTTTTTAATAGCTGAGTAGTATTCCATAGTGTAAATGTACCACAGTTTCTTTATCCATTCTTCTGTTGAGGGACACGTAGGTTGTTTCCAAGTTCTGGCTATTATGAATAAGGCAGCTATGAACATGGTTGAGCATATGTCCCTGTTGTGTGGTAGTACATCCTCTGGGTATATTCCAAGGAGTGGAATAGCTGGGTCTTGAGGAAGCCCTATTCCCATTTTTCTGAGAAAGCACCAGATAGCTTTCCAAAGTGGTTGTACTAGTTTGCATTCCCACCAGCAATGCAGGAGTGTTCCTCTTTCTCCACACCCTCGCCAGCATGAGGTGTCAGTTGAGTTATTGATCTTAGCCATTCTGATGGGTGTAAGATGGAATCTCAGAGAACAGCTTAATCTTAATCCGTGTTTTCTGAATAAATTCTCTCACATAGCCAATGTCTATAGATCACTCTAAATTCAATATTTGCCAGCCTTAGCAACCATCATGATTATGGGTTTACCTTGAGTTTCACTTAGCATCATCTCCAGATAGCTATTTTTATCTCTGTAGGTAGGGCAAATGTGGAATGGCAATTAACTTTTGTGGTTTTATATGAATCCATTTCCCAGCATCAACTTGTCAATTCACTGATATATCTATATCAGAGTTACCACTGGACGACCTAACTGGCACTAAAATAGCCCTTCTAGTTTGCTGAAAGTCATCTTTTCTCATTGGTGTTTCTGGGTTGATCTGGAGACTTAATTTGTCATCTGTCTCATCTTTGAGCTTTGTAAAAGGAAGTGCAGTTCCCAGACTGACTTGAAAACTCACCTTTCTGGGTACCTGCTTGGTTCCTGGCAGGTTTTACTCTGTGGAGTGTGTGCAGTGTATGTAGTAGGTGAGCTACACACACCACTTCTGGCAGAGCCTTGCCAATACCAACATGAGCATGTTTCCTCCGTGTCAAAATGAAGGCCTTTGTATTTAATTAGCATCCGCAGATGATGCTATCTCCAGTTTGCTTATCCGGAGAGCATGTAGCTTAACGGTTAGGAGGATCAGATTAAACACCAAGTGCCATATCTACAATTCATAAGCAGGATTTGTTCATTTACATGTAGCCTGCATAGAGCGCAACTGATCCTGAACACACCAACTGCCGCAAGAGAGTCCCTACAGCAAAGAACTGTGAGGAGCCACACCTCCTTACCCCTTCCTTCTCTATCCTAACTTGCTTGGTTGAAAATTCCTAGCAGAAATATTCAGACATTTATCTGACAGCAGGGAGCCTCTATACCACAGGGGACTTGATTTACTATAGACTACCTTGACCATTAACTTAGAGGGGTAAGTTCACTTGAATCATGACCTTTCTCTCTATACAACAAATGTGGGTATGCAGTGTTTGTGTGTGTGTGTGTGTGTGTGTGTGTGTGTGTGTGTGTGTGTGTGTGTGTGTGTGTGTTAGTATGGACATTTGGAGAGATGAGAACATTTTATACAAGGTATGCTTCCACTGTGTTGACTGCTCTTATTACCGTAAGTACTCTACCGAGCCGGCCACTGAGTAATGTCTGCTAATTTTATCTCTGTACCTCAGATGCGCCTGCTTCCGACCCAGTTTGAAACTATGTGAATTCTCAGTGAGAAAGGTGATTTTATAGCTGAGAAATGGTTATAGGCATGATGTTAGAGAAGACTGGGGTCAGGCAGGGTTGTAATTTCCTGGTTAGATTCATACTGGGCAGATCAAAGGGTGGACTGCATTGAGTGTGTGTGGATGGACCATGGGCTGTTGTCACCACCAGAATCTTTGCTGCCCATCCCTCTTTGTAGTCTATCACTATGAGTTGACAATAATAATGAAAGCTGGTTTGTTTGTTTGTTGTTGTTGTTGTTTTTTTACTGCCTTATGGGTGACGTGGAGAAAGACTGCATCTACAGTGCTACCCTGTGGCTCATCAGGATTTGTATCTTAATATATAAACTATTGGCAGCCATGTCTACTCTCCATTTCACAGAGGCCACAATGAAAAGCGCATAGCATAGTGTATCACATTTATTTGTTGCCTAATAAAGGCTTGTTCACTTTCCCTAAAAGTCCTAGGATGGAATGTTTACAGAGGGAAGTGACATTAAAACATCTGACAACTATGTGGCTGAGATCAAAAGCCAAACATTTGGAATCTGCTAAACATTCCCAAGGACTCAATATGTGACATGTAGTAGTACACACATGAAATAAAACACATCGTCTAAAAGCAATCCTGCTAAGGAAATGGTGCTTGGGAAGCCCAGGGCCTAGCTTCACAGTGTGGAGAAATAAACCCTTAGAGATGTCTATCTGAAGGTTGGGCCGCATCTTCTCACTGCAGAGATGGTGTTAAGATACTGCCATCTCAAATCCCCAGGCTTTCTGAAGAGAAAAAGAAAGAGGAAAAAGGGATCAGCCGCTGAGGGTCCTCTCTCATCCACAGAGAGCAAGATGATAATGAACTCCTGGCAAGTGCTTGTAGTGAGCTTAGGAAAGGGCACATGCAGGTGTGTGAAGAGATGAGATTCAAATAGGGCAAATGCTCCAGTAGCAAGTTTCTAAGTAGATTTAAATCTTGTTTTTTCTGGCTGTTAGATTCCCACACTTGGGCCCACCCACCCCCCAAGTCCCCTCACCCCATTACTGTAACACAGTGCCTCAGGCTGTGACTTATATAAAGGAAGCTCAGTTTTGGAGATCAGAAGTCCAAGACCCATCGCTTTATTCACTTGGCCTCAGTGGAGGGTCTGGTGGTAGGAGGTATCACAAAGAGGGAACACCTGAAGAAGCTTAGGGTGGGGGTGTAGACGGCAGCCAGGCTCTTTTGTTAGCCTTCTCTCACTGGTCTCCTGACTCCAGTATACTAATTCTTCCTGAGAGCAACACTTCCAGGGACCCAAGTTGCCAGGTGGTGGTGGCACACGCCTGTAATCCCAGCACCCGAGATGGAAAGGCAGGATGATCTCTGAGTTCAAGGCCAGCCTGGTCTACAGAGTGAGTTCCAGGACAACCAGGGCTATACAGGAGAGACCCTGTCTGGAAAAACAAACAAACAAACAAACAAATCACCATCTCTTAGTGTAATGTATTGGCACTACACCACCATACACACCCAGTAGATATCCCTCTTGTTAGATATCAGGAACTCTACCTGTCTGCCCTTGAAAGACCAGACACATTGTCACCCGCCACTGCCATTGATGACACATTTCCATTGTCCCTATGAGTTGTGTATCTTCCTGTGCAACACAAGCTCCCTCTAAAAGATCCCTCCCAACATCTCAGCTCTGTCTCTGTTTCTTTATTTCTATCCTCTCTCTCTCTCTCTCTCTCTCTCTCTCTCTCTCTCTCTCTCTCTCTCTCTCTGTGTGTGTGTGTGTGTGTGTGTGTATGCGCACGTGCATGTGTATGTGTGTGTCTGTCTGTCTGTCCGCCTGTCTTTCTGTCTCTCTCTGTCTCTTTCTCTCTGTCTCTCTGTCTCTCTGTCTCTGTCTCTCTCTCTCTCTCATGTCCTCAGTCCAAGATGGCTCTTAACTCCCCCCTCCCCCAGTAAATCCTTGTGTGAGACCTGTTGCATGATATGATCTCTTTGTGACACACCTTGGCTCCAACCCACCAAGGCACTTCTAAATCCTAACATCCTTCTCTCCCTTTCTCTTACGCGTCAACTGGGGTTTTATATATATATATTTAAACTGCCCTCAATCTTTTTTCTTCCTACTATGAGTTCAAACCAGTAGGCAGGCTGTCTCTGCATAGAATGGAAACTGTCCACAATGATGTCACAGCATAAGAAAAACCTTGCTTAAGACAGAGTGATGTCGTTATATTGTTGCTTTGACACAGAAACTCATTATGTAGCCTATGGTGGCATCATTCTTTCAATCCTGCCTCATATTCACCAGTGAGAGGGTTGCAGGCACTCACCACCAGGCCCATCAGGGATAGGGACTTGTGACAGCGATTAGGTTCTGCAGATAGGCTGTGGATTATGAAATCACATCACATCATTCAGGAACCCTACCACTCAAAGTGCCAGTTGTCACAATTGCACTGTAACCAAGTACCTTTTATTAGTTCCCCACAATGCCCACAATGCTACCTCAGGCTCTGCACCAAGTGATTTGAGAGAACCCAGTTACTATTTATAATTAGGAACCACTGAGAGAGACTGAGTCTTAGGTCAGTGGCTTCTCATGCTATTTTCTGTTTATCCCACTGCAGTGCCTCCTCTTGAAACTGAGTGCAGACTGATGGGATAGATAGAACTCAAGAGAAAGACTGGAGCTTCTTTTGCATTCCATCAGAGAACTTTCCATGATCTCACTTTAGCTAAACAGCCTCGAGTCCCTGAGCCTCAAGTTGTGCAAAGAGCTTTGCTATTTCTTAAGCTTGGTAGCTTCTGTAGGTGTATCATGTGACTGTTTACACATTCTTTTTTTTTTTTTTAAGTTTTCATTGAATACTTGCTAACTGGCAAAGATCCATTGGCCATGGGATAAAATAGAAATTTCCAAAGATCCTCAAGGGATGAGTTGGATAGCATAAAGTTAAGAGAAGGGATGAAGGTTTATAAAGGTATAGTATTTACTATGTTGAAACAATATCACTTCATGCTCCTTCTCATGATAGGAGTCTTAAGAGAGTTGAAAGGAGTGCTGTGGTGCTAACACCAGCTAGGATATTTTCAAGCCTTCTTTAAGTGATTTCTTGCACATCACATTGTTACCAGAGCGGAGCGTGTTTTTCTGAAGGTGTCTAGAGTTAGGTCTGTGCGTCTTCTGTTGATGTCAGGAATGGTTGCCCTTAAATTCCCATGATTGTATTTACAGCCTCAAGTACAAAAGGACCCCCAGGCTTTCTTGTCAGGATGAATTTAAAACTCCAAACTGAAATGGAAGGCATGACATTTAGGACATGTAGAGATAAATAAAAGTGTGTGACTAGAAAAATGTTGTATACAAAAGGCTGAAGTTCCCATAGGAAAGAAAAGCATGCTTTTTTTTTTTAATCTCTGGAAGGATTAATACTTAGAACAGAATGTTCAATACTTGCTTCTCTCTTACCTCAAAGCATGGGACGCTCTAGCTGGCCTCCAGCAAGTCCTGAGCAGCACTGAATGGCCTGTGGTTTTGTGTCCTTGGCAGCAGCCGAGCACTCAGCCTAGCCAGCGCACACATAATTTGTTGGGACAAAGAAACGGGATGGGGAAGGAGAAAGCGAACCAGAAGACAAGGAGAAGAGAATTAAGGGAAGGAAAGTAAATAGGAAAGCATGAGGCAAAATAGGGAAGTGAAATAAATGAAGTGGCAAACTGTATCCTGTTAGTACAGACCCGAGTGGGAGCCCGTCTCACAGTCAGTCCTAACATAGCCAGGACTAGAGAGCAGAGGCAGGCACCGCCATCCATCTCCCTCTGCTGTTTCTATATTTTTAGCTCGGCATCATTTATATAATTTTTAAAAATTATTAAAATGTGAAATCCTGGGAAGAAAAGTATGATTTAAGCTGAGTTAAAAATCCTCCAAAGGCTACACTTCATAGATGGAAAAAATATGTACTGAAAACATCTGAGAAGAAATTCCTCACATTATTTCTTTGGTATTTCCTTATTCTAATTTTACAGGGAAATAATCTGCAGGCATTTTCATAGCTCACATTTGCCTCCAAACATAGACTTCTCAACCCTCTTACATTTCGGTCTGTTTTTCTCTCTGTTTCTTTTCTCTCTGTTGGCTCATCTTGGCTTTCAATTCTACTTGCTTTCTTTCTCCCTGGCCCTCTTAACCTTTTCTCACATCCCTGCTTTTTCTTTCACCATTTCCACGCACACTGTTCAGTCTTCCTAACCTCTTTTCCTGCATTTTTCTACAGATTACAGAGTCTGGTTTTTTTTTTTCTGGTTGGCACCACTCTTTCCCTTTCTTCTGTTGATGTCTTTCTTCCATCCTGCCCCCTCCTGCTTTTTCCGTCTCCCAGGACTACCGATGCAGACTGTCAGGAGTCTGTGACAGGACTCAGCTGTTCCTCCGTTATTCAGTTGAGCATGCACAGCAGTGGCTAGAATGGTTGGTTTTAGTTTTTCTCTCTGTAAACATTTTTCTATAAAATAAAGGCCCCTGGATCATCTTCCTGGGGGGTGGAAGGTCGTCTGTCTTAGCTGTTATTCTGCAGTACTTTCCTATTGCATATATTTATTTAGTATCTCTTGTCATTCGTATGCATTGCTGCTTTGCTTGCATGTATGTCTGTGTGAGGGTATTGGATCTTCTAGAACTGGAGTTCCAGAAAGTTGTGAGCTGCCACGTGGGTGCTGGGAATTAAACCCGAGTCCTCTGGAAGATCAGCCAGTGCTCTGAAGCACTCAACCATCCCTCGGCCCCTTCTATTGTTTTCTACACCCACAGGCAGTGGAGAAAGAGGAGTCTTTATCAAACTAAACTTTGAATTGTGGGAAAGTATTATCCAGCGCAATGTGATACACCTTATGGTGATTTGATGAAATGTGCTACCGTGTGCAACTGTTTAACATATAGAGCACCTTCGTCACCTTAGAAGGCCGACTTGAGTGTTTTCTCCTTGGCATGCATCTTGTCTTGTGTTTTTTCTTTCATGCAAATGTAAGCTTTAACTTTCCTTGAGTTAATTGCTAAGGATAAACTCTCTGGATTGTACCTTTAATTTTATAAGAATTTACCATACCAGTTTCTGAAATATGCTTATAATTTTGCATATAATCCTTACCAGAAATGTCTGAGAGTGCTGTACAACCCATATTCTTCCCAGAACCTACTACTGCCAAGTATTTTTTAAATATAATCTGCCTGTATCTGTGTGGTAGTGGCTCTGACATCTTCTTCCTAACTGGCAAGGTAGAACTTCTTTCTAAGTCTATGAATTAAAAGACTTCTGTATATATTTGGGGATTTAATCTAAATCTGAGACATAATGCTGCAAATATTTTCTCATGTCTGCTGCTTGTGCCTCTGTTTTCCCAGCTGTTTTCAAATAACAAACTTCTTCATTTGGGTTAAGCCTAATTTTAACAATTCTTTCTTTTATAGTTTGTATTTAAGCAATCCATGTCTAACCAAACAACACAAGTATTTTTATTATACTTTCATTCTTACTTAGAATACATTTTTAACATAGTATGAGGTCATTTTGTTTGTTTTCTTTGTGGTTGGTCCCTCCCCATTTATTGAGATGTCTGTCCTGTCTTCCAAAGGATTATCTTGACATCTCATCAAAAACACAGCAACAGCAAAGTACTGAATTGTCATGTGCTGGTGGAAAAACCCACAAAGTCATATGTTGTCCCAATTATATAGTGCTGAGATTAATTTGTTAATGTTTTATTTTAAATTTTTTCCTTTTTAAAAAAGTTATATATACATTTATATTATTATACATATATACAATAAACTACCTACAGCAAGAAGAACCAGGAAACAATCAGGAATTATATATATGTTACATTCTTAATGTTTTGGCTATTTGCATTTGGCAGCCTTGAAAAATCATCTTTCCTATCTTGGTCCATCTAAAATTCTGAATGTAAATCATTATCTATCATATCTCATCATTATCAACTTAAAACATTTATCTAGACCTAAAAACATGTTAACCTCTAAGCAACTAAGATTAATTGTAAGACTAAACTTATAGTCTTCAGCCCCATCAGACTTAAGAAAGAATAAAAATTTTTGTGTGTTTATTGATGCCTGAGGCCTCTTACCTTTGAGTCTCCACTCTTTGTGATAGTCTCAAAACATGAGCAGTGTAAGTTCCCTTTCTCTCTGTCTCTGAAAGAAGCTCTTAGGTTTGCTGTTACTTCTAAGTTTACTTCTGAGATATTGAGAAGTTGAAAACACCAACACTCTTTCAAACCTTTACATCCCTCATGTGGTGTTTCAGATAGGTTTGCCCCGCCCCATAGACTCATGTGCCTGAATGGTTGGCCCATAGAGAGTGGCACTCCTAGGGGGTGTGGCCTTGTTGGGGAAAGTGCATCACTGTGTAGGTGGGGCCTTGAGATCTCATATATGCTCAAGCTGTGCCCAGTATGGTACACAGTCTCCTTCTGCTGCCTGTGTATTGAGATGTAGAACTCTCAGCTCCTTCTCCAGCATCATGTCAGCCTGTATGCTGCCATGCTTCCTGCCAAGAATGATAACGGACCAAGCTTCTGAAACTGTAAGCCAGCCCCAATTAAACGCTGTCCTTTATAAGAGTTGTCATGGCCATGACGTCTCTTCACAGCAATAAAACCCTGAGATACTTGGGCTTGTCCAGGATTCTGGGGCTGGTGGTTTCATGAATATGCTAATGCAGTTAGATGTATTCAGGAAAGGAAATAGCTCTTGATGCCTTCACTTCCCCCCAGCTTATCAAAGTGAGCATGTGCTTTTGCTTTGTGATGTTGGCCTTCTACAGAGCTGGGAATGGGATGAAATATGTAAGTAGGAATCTTCTGGTTCTCTAAAAGAACCTCCATTCTCTTCATTCTGTAAGTCACCCAGGAATGTTTGCTGAGGGTTATTAATAATCCCTTTAGGAAGTTGTCACATGTCTATATGTGACTCCAGATATGTCAAGTAGGCCATTTGCCCTCAAGAAGTGTGTCGTGTGTCCATCACTTGCTTGTCACTGGCCTCTTCTTGCATTGTCAAAGTGCTAGAGACACTGTGGCTTTCATAACCTTCCACCTTGAAGGCAGCTCTCTAAGAATTGTTTTTGTGTCTTGTTTTGAGTGCTCAGGGCATGATGACATGGGTGTCAGGGCCCAGCAGGGGTATTTTTACATACGACGGGGCTGCTCATCAGAGATGTAATGACATTTCTACATTTTCTTTGCTTTCTGGGTGTGTTCTGTTCATTTATGGAATGCTCTGAGTGTGTTTCGGAAAGCTGTTCTTTCTCATGTCTCTCACACTGTCACTTCCTAACATTTAATAAATGTATTGCAGCAGCCTCAAAAGGTAACAGAGGACTTCAAAGCTTTTCCCCCAGTGACATAAAACCAGGCCATTGTTCCTGTAAGCCATCTTTCTTCCCCAGCTTCTGGACAGGCATCCTAGCTGCTGGGTTAAACATGCCTTCTTTCTCTAGAAATAACAAAACTCCTGGAAAACAAAACAAAACAAATAACAAAGATAATGTGTTGTAAGACAATATAAATAGTTTTTAATCTGATAATTATCAATGATCTTTGAAACTACAGCCACACACTTTTGGGGGAGCAGAGTGTGTTTTTGCATGTTGAGTTAATTCAGAGTGTGCTGTGGGCACTCTTGCATCCTGCATTCTTCCACGACTAACTCAGATTGCAGCTCTGGGGAATGGTGACTGCTGCTGCTGACATTTGCAGCCACCCCAGGGGGCCTGCACCGGGCATGCTGGGTGCTCAGTAAATTTTATTAAATGGCTTAGACATGAAACAACAGAAAACCTCTTGACTCTTATTAGCAAACTCTTTAAAGTTAAAATAAAGAGGGGGGAAAAATCAAAGAACACTGTATAAAAATACTACAGCATTAATTTTTCCAAATGAATTAAAATGCCAGCAATTATGAACATTATGACCTATTGGGTGAAAATGGTCTGTCTTTTAAAAGAGTATCACTAGGAAACCAGGGGAATGAACATGTATAATTAATTATACATTCATTCTGTCTACAAATGCCAGTTGTTGAAGTATTATTTAGTAATGTTAAATAGAATTTCAGAAGGGATTTGAGTGTTACACTTTAAGTAAAACCGACTCTTACTTGGGTAGCCCTTGACTACTGTTATTTCTATTTTTAAAAGATTTATTTTATGTATGTGGATGTTTTGCCTCTATGTATGCATGTGCACCATGTGATTGCAGCGCCCTCAGCTGAGGGCCAGAAGAGGGTGTTGGACATTCTGGAATTGGAGTTATAAGTAGCACAACCCACCATAGGCATGCTGGGAACTGAGCCTGGGCCTACTACAAGAGCAGCAAGTGCTTGTAACCACTGAGCCATCTCTGCAGCCTCTTGGTTTCAGTGTTTAAGGAAATGTTGCTGAGAAAAGAAATAAGAGTTCCCACCTTGACATACTAGGTACAGGCCTCACTAATCCTAGCAGTTTCATTTTGCTAGGTTCTCAGCCTGACCTACGGAGACAGGATAATTATAAGATACATTAGGACGTTATAATGAGGAATGGGGAGAGGGCTGCGTAGGCAAGAGCAAGCCACACGAGCAGAGGAGCTGAGTTCGGTTCTCCACCCACGTGAAAAGCTGTTCGTGACTGTGCACATGCCTGTAGCTCCAGCACCGGGAGGGGTAGAGAAGGTCACAGAGACCTGGTGGCTGCCAGTTTGGCTCCAGGTTCATCAAGAGATGCCATCTCAAAAGAATCAAGTCAACAGTGATAGAGCAGGATGCAACAATCATCTGGGCTCCACCCACATGCACAGGGGTGTGTACCCTCACGCAAGTGTGCATACATCTCACACAGGTACACACAAACTACACACAAACTACAATAATACATTTTAAAGTTATGGTGGTGGTGTGAGATGAAATGTCCTTTGGTTTCTCAAATTAAACATTTTTTTTTAAAGCCATAACTAAGTATGTGAGGAGGCTAGGCCATTCAGGACAGTAAATAATTACAAAACCAACTGCAGTTGGTTTGGAGGACAAAGAAAAAGAACCAGAGTGAATTACAACCAGGCAACATATATCAACCCCGAAAACTCCTAGGCCTGACCTTGAACTGGGCCTCCGGTTTCCTCCCAGCTGATGGTCTGGTAGATCAGTGGGAAGTTGAATTTTCTTCTTCAGTCATTTCATGGTTTACTCAATGGGTCCTTGGTCATCGTAAATGTGTTTTAGCAGTCTGTGTTCTGCAGTTTTGGGGTGAGTGAATGAAAGTGCTTGGCAGAGGGCAGGAACTCACCTCAAGTAAGGTAATTACCAATGAGTTAGAAACAGATTCCATTGCCTAATGTGTTGCCCTAATTCTTACTTCTTCAAATACAGTTTTTAGTCTGAAGCAGAGGTAACTTGTCTTCCCAATTTCAAACAGTTTACTGGAAATCAAATATAATTACCATAGGATTTTTTTCAATTGAGCACTATAAAAAATGATACATAAAATCTGTTTGCTTTTTAAGATGAAGGGCTCTATTTTTTAAGATGAAAGGCATGAATTTAAATGTGATTCATGCTATATTTCAGGCTTATTTACAATAAAACTACAAACACTGCATAAACCTAAAATTGATGTGGCCTAATTAATCTTCTTTAATTTGCCTATGTTTTTCTGCATGCATATTGAATGATAAGCTGCTTAGATAGTTTATTTGAACAAAGTAATCTTGTTAAAGCCAGAATCACTATGCTTTCTTGGATGTTGTTTTTCAAGAAAAGTCTGTGAAAATGGATTCCCCCCCCTGTACCTCCCCAATGGAAAAATGACTCAACTCCCAGGGTAAGGCTAAAATAATAAAAAGCCCTATATGTTTCTCTGCCTGCTAAACATAGTTGAGTGAAGTCAGCAGTCTGTGCTCCATAAAAGGCCTGCAAAGGTCAGGGTTCCAGGTAGAGTCTGGCTCCCAGCATCTCCGTTTTCTGCAGGCTGCCTCTGCGACACACATGTGTTACCTTTTTGTAGAGTAGCGATGATTTCACCCTCTCCAGAGAAAGAACCAAGATGGAGAAAGCCAAGGATTGACAAGTAGAATGGAGAACAGGCTAGCTAGGCAAGGCATGAGCATCCTAAAATAGGACAGATTGGCGGTTACTAAGTATTTGTCCTAATCAATACACTTAATGCATAAGTCTGCTTTGAACTCTCTGTTTGCCTGTTGGCTACCAGTCCTAACACTGCTTCCTTGGGATTGAAGTGTGTCTGTGGTATTCGAATCCCAGTGCCTGAAGGAGACAGGCAGGATGGATGTATGTGATATGTGCATCATCTGGTATTATTGTAATTAGGTCCCTATCAGAGTGTGTGCTCTGTCCTCTGTCACCCCCCACACTGTAACAGATGAGATCCAACCAACAGAGTACAGGCTCACTGCCCCACTGCTCATCTTCGGGGTCTAAGGACATTGTTCCGAGAGTGACAGTTGTCTAAAGGGTGTGACTTCCTTTTTCTTGTCTAAGCCAAAGGCTGCCGTTCTGACTGGGCTATCCCATCAAAACCCGGCTGAGCTGGTGTCCTGTGAGGAAAGTGTCTCTTTGATGGGCAAGCCTCATTTGTGAAGTTCTGTGAGTACTCCATGACCTGGAAGGGCTGGTGATGGTTTTTCAGGCAGGTTTCTGTGCTGTCTTTCTTTTCCTGGGAGGTTTGCATGGATTAAACCTCAGGTGTCCTATGAGTCACCTCCTGGCTCTCTGTAGCTCAGTATGGATGGGACCAGCTGGTGTCATTCTGCTAACCTCCTTTAAGCTGTCATATGTTCTTCTCTTTTCAACTTGGTAAAGCTGTATATAATGCATTCTCTGTAGAAACATTTGGTTCCTTTATGAGCCAGGATCCTCTCAGAGCTCCATGAGGTCTACGTTCACTCAGCCCACGGCCCTTGTCAAGAGCGTTTCCTAAGCACTGCTTCTCTAAACAGCAGTGCACAAATCCACTGGTTCCTGCTGCAGCCTTCCATTTCTGTTCTCTATGGCTTTATTACCACCCCAAGATGGGATCTTCCTCCCAGTAATTACCAGAAATGGTCTGAATATATTTTAGTCCTTTGGAATGTTGGTGAAGGATGTTTGTTAGCTGATAAAATAGGAAAATGAGCCCACCCCCACCCGCCCCCGGCTTACCCTTACTTTGTGAGGGTTACTGGGCAGAACCCGTTAGCAGTCAAGGCATGTGCTAATAACTTGAATTCAAAATGGTTCTAATATAAGGGTTGGTAGTAAACAGCCTCTAAAGTTTGCCTCGTTCATCTTCTGACTGGTGGTGCACAAGGGCGCGCAAAGCCATTTCTTTCAGTACGTGCAAGATACTGTGCACATCTGGTGGTGTCTTTCTGTGAGCTGTTTTCTCCCTTTAGCGAGGCCTTGTAAAAGGCTCCATACTGACCCCTTGTTTCCTCGAAAAGATTATCAATAAAAGTTCTGATCTTCTCCAGCCGAACCACACACTCGCCTAGGAAAGACATTTACTTACAAAGAAGTCATAATGTTCCTTTTGTCCATTGCTAATCTCCCAGAATTCTTAGTCACCATGGGAAAAAACCAACAGATTAAGCTTTATTTCGCAAGAAATACAACAGTTAGTAATTTCTTCCACTGACTCACAAACTTACTTAGCCACCTCTTGCCCCTTGCTGAACAAATTGACTAAGTGGATCTCATGCCCAGAAGGAAACACTTGGTTCCCACTTCAGCTTTGCTGCACACTTCCTGAGAGACTGTGAGGCAGCAACTCGTTTCCACATCCTGTCATCTCATGAAAACTAGGAGTAAATACTGCACAGTGTTTTTGTGGATTGGGAACAGACATTCCACAGTGAGTTCGTAGGGTTGATGGTCTTAATATATTCCCTTTCAAATGTCAGCATGTTTTTTCTCACTCTGGTTTCCATTAGAACATTAATCGTATTTTTCATGCTAGGTCTGAGTCCCCATTACCAGTTATTACATGCTTGTAGTCTAATCTAATTTTTATAATTGGGTATAATAAAACATAATATAACAAAATATACAAGTCATGAGATGGCCCATAAAGTATATAAGATTGAAGTATATAAGATTAGCTACAGCCATATATAAAGGCTAATATTTGGTTGATTGAACCAACAGAAATGATATCCACTTAGCTTAAACCTAACAAAATCCAGCTCTTCTCGGTTGAGATCCAGAAGCCACCACTGAACCCCACTGAGTGTTCTAGAAAAACTCCTGAGCGCAGACAAAATGACCTTTGGATGCTTTGACTCTAAGCACCTCACTATAGCTAGAAATGTAGATATGTTAAGGATGTTTGCATTCATCTATATATACAAGATGCTCACATGCACACACACACACACACACACACACACACACACACACACACACACACACACACACACCAATATTATACTTGTAACTTTCCCCATTGCTGGCCAAAGGCATCTTAAGGAGGAAGAATTTATTCCAGTTACTTTTGAGCTTTGAGGGCGACTGTCTATTGCAGTGCTGAGAGAACAACAGTATTACCATGAGGTGGCTGACTACAGCACATCCACAGTCAGGAAACAGATGAGCATGGATACTCATCAGGCTTTTCCCATCTGCCCCTTCAGTTTAGCCTGAGATCCTGGCTGTAGATTGATACCAGCCTCTGTGTAAAACACTCCCAGCCAAACCCAAAAATGTGTCTCCTGAGTGGTTCTAAACTCAATCAAGTTGACAATGGAGATTGGCCATCACACTTAAGAAAACTCTCGACCGTTTCAAATGGACGAGTTTCTGAAATAAAACAAATTCATAACTTAAGAAACTGACTGCAGTGAAGAGACTGAATCTAATATTAGAATGGGTCTCAGGGGCCAGGGAGAGAGCTCAGCTGATATAGGTACTTGCTGGCAAATCTGATGAGTTGATTTTCATTCCCCAGAGCACATGTGGTGGAAGAAAAGAACCAACTCCTGCAAGTTGTCCTTTGGCCTCTACATGTATTCTGTGGCACATACCTGTATATATATTCTCTCTCTCTCTCTCTCTCTCTCTCTCCCTCTCCCTCTCTCTCTCCCCTAACTCCCTCACACACATACACAGACACACACAGTAAAAATGTATATATTTTTAAGAATAGACATTAGTTCTCCCCCAGGATCTAATGTACTTGTCCTCCTGGGATCTTTTGTACTGTGTTGAGTCTTAATGCTGTCTCCTTGATCACTGTACTCTTAAGTTCTTGTTCAGCTTAATGCGTTTTCTACCTTCTCTACTATCGCCACCCATTGGTGTTTTTCCTTATAGAATCTATGTCAAGCCCTAGCCCCATTTTCTCATGGCTTCTAGTCAACATTTTTAGATAAAGCATAAAAGAAAATAGCATCTAACTTTGATGTTTCCTCCAAGACATTACTAAAGGCCTTCACTTCTTGCTTCAGTGTCATCGCCAGCTGCTGATTCTAAGTTGTGTCCCAAATGTATGAGACTGGTGCATAGATATTTGTAAGCGAGACCTTAGAATACAGAGCCCAAAGTGGCCAGTTTGGATGGAGACTCTGAATTATTCTATTTTCGTTTGAAATTCCTTCTATTTCTTTTTTTAATGTCAGAACATTTTAACCATTGACCTTGGGTCACTGGGTGATTAAGTTAGGCAGTGTTATTAATTTTAGGTAAGTATAATTCCAATTAATTTCCTATATAGAATCCACTGTTGCCTTAATAAAATATTCACTGCTTAGATAAGTTGTTTCGTTATATATCTAATCCTTTGAAAATGTCATTGTATAAATCAAAGGCAGAGCAGTGTGCTGCATAAATCTAGCCTTATTTGTGGACAAATTTTGAGGTGAATGTTAACAATTTTTCATGTCAAAATATTTGAAAAGTAAAGTTATAAATCAACATTTCTATGTAATTATAGAAAAGTGACTTTGGCCTCAATATTTTTCCCTTTCAACACTACTTTCCAGTCATTATTAATAGTATAGCCATTTATACTCTGGCCTGTTTCACATTAATAAAAAGGTTGTAACTTTAAATTTTTATAACCATAACTAAAACGTGTAATATCCCTGACTTAGAATTGAGTGGATTTTTTTTTTTGGCCTCCCATTAACATGCAGTTCAAGCACATTTGGATTTAGTAGACATGTCATCGCAACTGTCATAAAATATTGTAAGGTAACATCGTGGGGCATTTGGTCTAGTCAGCTTCTAGTTTGGTCAGTGCACATTAAAGATGGATATGAAGTGCACTTAAAATCTGTGTGCCATAGACCTCCCTTGATTCTGTGAAAACCGAAGACTAAGAGCATGGGTTCGTTTGTATACATGCTTGATTCAGTCAGTTTAAGGAGCTTTGCCCCCCACTAGGATCAGTTTCCCACATGTGTCTGTCCCCTCAAAGTGTTGCAAGCTTCTTAGCCAAATTTCTCCCTCTCATTCTTTCTCTGAAAATTTAATACTGTTAGTTCTTTCCCAACAACAACAACAAATTACTCTTAATTTCTTTATGCCTTGCAAAAAACACACTGAAGAATTCATTATGCTTTTCTAGTAAGTCATTTCTGTTATAGGCATTTTTAATATTTGTAAAAATCTTGTTGGATTAATATCTAAAAACAAAATATTTTACCTTTCTGGATTTAGTGCCCTCTTATGAATGAAGGCTAAAACAATTTAAAATTATAACAAATATAATTATCACCACATCTTAGCAAGACTTTCTCTTATTTATCTGTTTGTTTAATTTTTCTGAAGTAAGGTCTATCCATTTTGCCACACTGGCCTCAAATTCAAAATCCCCCAGTGAGTCTCCCAAGCAGCTGGGATGGCAGATGCATGCCACAGCCGGCCCCCTTTTACGTCTTAAATCTTAGCTCCCACCAGTCATAATCATAGTAATTTTATACACTTGTACTTTGTTTATAGAAAATGAAAGCAGAGATACTGAGAAGAACAATAATTTCAACTGTGTCTAATGCCTGGTCTTGCTTTTCATAATTATAGAAAACATCTAATGAGCCAGAGTCTTTAAATAGCATCATTTCTTCCCTCTCGAAGTCTGGGCTTCTGTTTTCCACACATCCTTATCCATCCACTCCATGAGTAAATGCACACAACCCACAAGAGGAGTGGGTAGAGCTTCAAAAATGTATTTACTTAGAACTAAATATGATTCTGTATGATATTCAGGATGGAATACCCACAGGCCAGCCTGTTTAACTTAACATGTGCCCTGAATAACAGCTTTGCGTAATGAGATTTGGAGAATATTATTTTTTTCCATAAAGAGTCAAGCTTCTAAATTAAATACAGCCCACAAAGTATGTACTTGCTGAAATTCTGTAGCTGTTGAGATCTATGCTCTCCACCTTTTTGGATAAGTGGAGACAGCTGTCACAACTCTGATGTGTGACTGCTGTACTTTGGCGCCTGGCTACAGTGAAGAGAGATTTGGAATAAGGTGGTACGGGTATTTTGATTTAAGAAATTAGGATCAATATAGGAAACAATGTGAGGTGGTACCATTTGAGGGAGAAGGAATGAAAGAATAGCTTCTGTTCTCCCTAGCTCCACTTCCTGTTATGCAGCTCTATTCTTTGGACATGTGAACAAACATCTGCTCACCCCAGTTAGGGAACCTATGACAGACCAAAGTAAGGATCCCACTGAAGCCCAACTTAATGAGCCAATAAGCTCTATTGAGGATACGCACAGGAATATGTGGGATTACTTACTTGAGCAGAAATGACTCAAAGACAGATGCTTCACCAAAATCGACCCCAGCATAGGTGACAGCTCACAAAATCTGGAGCCCTGGATCTGCGGCCAAGTTGGAGAGTATCTTTCAGGTAGCTCAGATGGTCTCTTTCCACCCCCTTTTCCAGACAGTGAAATGAGTCTGAGCCTCTTCTAGGCAGCTGGGCAAGAGTGAGTTGGCAGTCCTTCCTGCTGATTTAGGCTTGGGGAGGGTGATTTTTGTCGGCTTCAAGGAATGCCTGAAGCTTTTGAGTTGTTTAACTCCTGAATTAAGGAATTTCCCTGTAAGATGAAGAGTTTCACTTCCCTTAGGACATCCTGTGTCTTAAGACAGCTTCCCTCTCAGATGGATAGTTTTATCTCAGACCCGCCCCTCATGTGCCCCCTTTTCTTTATGTTTCTTATTTTCCATCCTACTGAAAATTGTAAGTAGTTCATAAAGGGTGAGAAGAGCAATGTCCAAAGCACCATTCACTGTGAGGGACAGAAACTCCCTCTTCTCACTTCTTTCTTCTTCTGACTTCGAGAGCTCAGACCTTGAATCACTCAGCTGGAATGAGAGCCGAGCGGATGATGCTGAGCCTAGTGTGGAGAACAGCCTCCACATGTTGTTGAAGAGCCCTGAAGTCTGGGCCCCCAATTAGGCATACAAGTTTGACCATACTAGTTATTATGGGTGGGTGTGTGGTTCCCACTCAGGACACTCATTATCGTACACGGGATGCTGTCTGTCTCAATAATTCCAGGAGCTAAATAAGTCTGGTGGAAGGTCAGTTGTTTGAGGGTCATTTTTTTTTTAAAGACCAGATTCTTAAAAATATCCCTAGGTACAATCAATTACTTCCACACACACCCCACACCCCGATGGAACAAGTTGTAAGCCCTATTACAGCGGGAAAAAAAAATTATGCATGGCATCTGAGTCATTGTGTTTCCTATGCTCTGTAAGCTGCTAATTTTGAAGCAGAAAAGAAGAAACAGAAAGAAAAGAGGAGAGAAAGAGACTGTGTGTTTGTGTGACTGTGGCTTACAATGCAGGAAACCTGCATCTCTGTGCTCAAGGCAGGGCACGTTCAAGCCAGTGCCTAGTAACTGTGGGTGGCTCAAGGGCCAATGCAGACTGTAGCTTAAAGGGCTCTGGCTCTGATTAGTCTGTAGTTAATTAACAAGCAGTCAGAAGTCAGCACCAGAGAGCCCAAGGTCAAGAGGTACCTCTCTCTGTAGACAGCCATTGATGGACGCTCGCTCCCAACTCAGGTAACTTGTAATGTAATGTTATGTTCCCGATGAAATAGAACAGAATGTGGGTGAATTAAAGAAAAACCATTACCAAACCCCACCCACACTCACACCCCCACCCCACACCCCCAAAAAAATCACTGCCAAAATGGCACACTTCCAAGGTTGAGGAAGTTTGCAGGTGGATAGAACTTAACTGAAGATTCTGGCCTTGCCACTTTATTAGAGGAAGACTCTAAGAAAAGCATTGCCCTGGCTAAGTCTTAGTGTCTACCTGCCAAATGAGGATGTTAACAGCTCACGGGACATTGTGCGGGCTGAGGAGAATGAAGGTACGTGTCTAACCCAGGATGGAGGAGATCTTTGTGTCTACCGGAGCAGCTCTGTGGGCTGGTCCCCCTGCTCAGCATGCAGAGGACCCTCGTGCTCAGCATGCAGGTGTCCCCTGTGCTCAGCATGCAGGTGTCCCCTGTGCTCAGCATGCAGGTGTCCCCTGTCCTCAGCATGCAGGTGTCCCCTGTCCTCACCATGCAGGTGTCCCCTGTCCTCACCATGCAGGTGTCCCCTGTCCTCAGCATGCAGGTGTCCCCTGTCCTCACCATGCAGGTGTCCCCTGTCCTCAGCATGCAGGTGTCCCCTATGCTCAGCATGCAGGTGTCCCCTGTCCTCAGCATGCAGGTGTCCCCTGTCCTCACCATGCAGGTGTCCCATGTGTTCTGTCAATGCTCTCTGCTTGGCTCTCCAAGCTCTGTGTCTTGTAGCTGCTTCCTCCATCCACACAGCAGGAGAGGGCAATTTGGTGGGTGATTTCATTTACTTAAGGACACACTTAAACTCAATGCTTCTGAGGATTGGGACTCACCTGGCACTAGGAGACGATGAGAACCCCACAGATATGTACACCGAGAACAAGTGGACCTATTAGATTGAAGGATATTGTCCCGGGGGGCCTTGAGATGTATCTGAGTGTCCATATGTCTTCCATGTTATGGGGCCATCCAGTTGGTTCTTAAAGTCACTTTCACACAGGTCTCCCTAAGTGACACTGCCAACTGTCTCATTTTTTAAAGTTTTTCCCTCTCCTCAGAAAGTCATGGAAGTAATAGGCATCATAAAAAAAAGGCCCAGCATACAAATTATAAATAAGATCAATAAAAATATGATGGGATGATGCTTTTAAATTCTCCTTCTAAAATTATTAGCTCGTCTTGTGGAGAGAAAAATGCAAATGTAGTGCTAATTATGAAGATCCATCTGTTACACTTAAAGTGCCATGGGAGTGGGGAGCAAAATTGAAAGCCTTTCTGTAGTTCTTTGCCATCTTTGAAGATGTATTTTTATTTCCATTTCAAGCAAACTTCAATGACCTCTAAGGTGGCACATCTACCTGAAATATTCTGAGTTGACATTTGCAGAAGGTTGTTCTTCCACACCTACTCCTGATTTTGGTCTGCTGTATGCTGCTGCTAGTGTGTGGGCCACACTCAATAGCTGCTTAACGGACACTTGAATAATTACTTGAAAAGGGCTGCTAAATAAATTATAAACAGCAAGCACTCTGTGTGCTCACAAGCCCCTGAGCACTTATTCAGAATGTTCGGCATTTGAAATCCTCTACTTAGCGGGGATTCCTAAAAAATATTTATTAACAAAAGTTTATTGAAAATCTGTTCACTAGGAGGACTGTGCTCTCCCTGTAATTCTGTTCAGGTCAAATTTAGTATTGAGTCAGGAACTCATCCCGAGTTCTTAAGTTTGTAAGATTAGTTACTTTCCAATAGCTCTTCCTTGATGCCTGCCTCTACGTCCTCTCCACACACTGTGGAAGCTCAGTTACATGTTCTTCACATTGTTGCGTGCGGTCTACAAACCGAGATTTGTAAACTATCAATGCAAGGAGGCAAATGAAGACACTAAAAATTGTTAGTAATCTAAACAGAGAGGAACATGGGCCTGGGGATGCCGGTCTGGGTGTGAGCACAGAGGAAATTGAGGATTCAGATTCAGGTGTGACCATGGAGCTGAGAATGTGTCAACATGGGGAGTCTGTGGATGCAGGCCTGGGTGTGAACCTGGTGGGGGAGGGGCACTGAGGATGCAGGCTGTGGGTGTGAACCTTGTTGGGGGGGGGGCACTGAGGATGCAGGCCTGGGCGTGACTACAGGGGATTCTGCGGATGCAAGCCTGGGCGTGACCACAGGGGGAGACAGGTGGCATTCCCTTCCAGAACTGAGCCAATCATTACAGAAGTAAATACAATGAGTTCTTCGGTTCTTAAATGATATGTTGAGTCAAGGGTGGCATTATGCCAGGTTGAGGAAATGGTGATTTAGAGATGTTCTATTGCACACGGGCATGTAGGCTGTGGATTTTACCCCAGGTCTGTTGGGCTCCGATGGCTTAGATCTGGGTGGTCACTGTCTGTGCGTACCCAGAATACAAGTGATTCTATTCCCACACTCTCCATGCGGCAACACTTCCCAGCTATTGCTGCTGTGCAGTGTGGCTGCCGAAAACCCAGGCACGCTCAGGATATGGTTACAATCAACTTAATTTGATGTGCACCCAGCCCCAGATGTGGTTTCTTAAAGCAGCATGTTGCCATGCTTTGGTAAATAATTGCTAAGTACTTGGAGAGAGCCAACACCTTCTTACCTCAGGTGAGGTTCGGAGCCCTTGGCCCGGAAGCAGGGATCGTGGAGTGGAGTTGGGCATGTTGAGGAGCTCCTGCAGGGAGAAAAGAAAGGCAAGAATCAGCTAAGGAGGAAGCGGACAGTAAGTAACGGTCTCTTCCTGCCACCAAGGCAATTACCACGTTTGACTGACTCACTTCCGATGATCATTTGTTGATTTACACAATCTGTGCTCATTTCATAAAACTGTAACAAAATGCCAAGAATAAAATTACTTATAACTTCACAACTCTGCAGATCCTGTGAACATTAGACATCTCTCTTCGGTCTTTTTTTTCTAAGAGATATTTTTTAAAGATATTTCTGGAAATATTTCTCAGAATATTTAGCTACATAAAGTTCTTGTGTATCTCTGTTTTCCAAACAGTTTGTGTCCAAGACTGTTTTGTATGGTTAGAAACTGTTGACGACTTCAAAGAACTCTGACTTGTGTATGGTATAGCCTCCTTACTTTAAATAAAAAGTGACAAAAGTTTAATATTATTTTATTTATGTCCTATCGTTTTATCATCCATCTGTCTATCATCCATCTATCTGTCTAATATCTCACTTTTCTGTGCCATCACACCATGAAGGGCAGTACCCCAGTCACCTGACAGGTAACGTCCTTTTCCTGGCATCTTAGCTCATTCCTGATGGTTAGTTTAGGGTGATATAAATCTTTTATACTATTTATACTTTTTTATACCTTTATACTTTTAAACTAGCCACTTCTACATCCTGTTCATTCTTGCATTCCCTTCCCTATACAATGGGTCCTTTCTTCTAAGGAAATGTCGTGTAAGCCAGGATAATACATTAGGAATTTTGTGGGTCTCTAGCTGGTGACACTGATAGGGACACTGGCCAGGGGTAGCGACTCTTCTTGTCACTGCAAGTCTCTGCTCTCTGAAGTGAAAGGGGTCTGATGTAATGACCTGCCACCCACAAGCTACCAGGTCTTTCTAAACCTGGCCATCTTAGAGACTCTGCATTTGTCTCTGGCCCTGGCAGGTTAAGAATTCAGAGCCACGGCAGCAGCTAGAGGAGCCGTGCAAGTCAGAGCCCATCCGTGTTGTTCGATTCCTGCTTACTTTCCACCTCTGCAACCGTGGTTCCCTTGTGCATTAGGCTGCTCCAGTGAGGAGCTGACTGGCATCTAAAGGAAGACCGTGCCATCATCTTGCCTCTTAAAAATTGTTTCTGGGTGTAGCTGTATGTGGGTGTGTGTGCATGCCACGGCATGTGTGTCTGTACACATGTTTGCATGCGCATGTGCATGTGTGTGGCAATCCAGGACAAGTTTATGGAGTCAATTTTCTCCCCCATCTCTACAGTGGTTCTGAGGATTAATTTCATGTGAGTCATCAGGCTAAACTACCTTGCTGGGATAACCCACTGGCACTATGTAGTGGCCTTGCTGACACTAAATCATTGTCTTCTATTTTGATGTATTTGTACGACATTACTATCTTCTTGTATGTATTAATATGAGACAAAGGGCTACATGCATTGTGTCCACGTGCACATCTCTGTGTGCGTACACTATTGGTAGAAATTCCTGTACCCAGCCTTCAGCAACTCAAATATTACTCTGTAAAAGGTGGTTTTACATAAAATTAACAATTTGAATTAATCTGAATATTGACTAGCTGACCAGATCCTTTTCCACTGCACAATTATGCATTACATAATATTCTGGTTAAAAATAGATCAAATGTATTATGGCAATTCTAAAAGTTTAACTTAATAATATTAAACTTAATATATCTTATAAATCTGTTCTCCCACACAGAGTTAAGAGCAACATTACTTTATAATTTTTGCAATCATGATTTCCCTGACATCCATCTAGTTTAAGAAAGGACATTTACATTTCCATATCTTTTGTACATTTAGTTTATTGCAAAGAATTGTTTTGATCACACAACCTGCAGTTGTGAAAGATAGCAGCATTTTAATAGCATTTTCAAATAATTTAGCTCTTTCATGATTCCTCTGAACAATTCGACAAGTGGTTGCCTTTTAAAGCGTGGCTGGTGAGGAACCCACGGACTGCTCTTTTCCTTTAGCTGTGGTCAGACGCGAGTCAAGCCCACCACTCCAGCTCGCCATCAGGAGGAGCCTTTACCCATCTGTGGCTTTACAATGTCACATATTAGGCACTTGGAAAAATGTTGATTTGCAGAGTGGTATAGAATTTCCCAATATTGATACATATCACTTTGTAACACAAAATACATTTATTAACACCACTAATTATCTTTTCTTACCAGTCTCTCAGTTCAGATTAGTGGCCAAGCATACTATAGAAAAATCTTGGGTTTTTTGCTTGAAAATTCATATTTTATTTTTGGCAATAAACAATTGTTAGAACTGTGCTCACCATAGAGAAAACACTTATCAGATGCTCAGGTATGAACAACAACACACTGACACTTGTTCTTCAACTGAGAAAGATGTTTTGTGGGGGAAAACAGGACAGAGAGAAAACAGGAAGATAGCCAAAGCCCACGGCACAGCTATCTCATCAGAAAAGTTTTGAAAATTAGGCTTCTTGTTTGATCAAAAAGTTTAAAGCCTACACATTTTAGGCTTGATACCAATAATGATCATTTTTGTTTGTTTACATCATGAATATTTTTCTTTGTAGAAAAAAATACCTATATGTCAGGAAAAGACATCAGATCCCTTTATAAATGGTCATGAGCCACCACGTGGTTGCCGAAAATTGGACTCAGGACCTTTGGAAGATCAGGCAGTGCTCCTAACTGCTGAGCCATCTCACTAGCACCCATGAACGATTTTCCTAAGAGATACTGGCATTTCCTTTGGTTCTAGCGGGCATGGAGGAGGACATCACTTGTGTATCATTTCATAAATAGCAAGGTGCTTGGCTACTCAGCAGTGTCAGTGTGGTAAAAATTGCAATTCCCAAAGTATGTTTCTCCCAAACCTTACTCTGAAAACCACTGTATTTACTTGAAATTTTATATCTAATTTCTTCCTTCCACTGCCCTTTTTTTGTGTGGAGGGGGGCATTTTATGAGTTTTAGAAAATCTTGTTAGAGTCTATTCCTACAAGTGGCCAAGCCCTTTGAAAACAGTTTGGAAATAACTTCAGAAGTTAAGTACAATGCAACTACTTTTAGGCATATTCCTATAATAAAGAAACTATGTATCCATATATACATTTATATATAAATATTTGTTATAACTTTGCTCATAATAGCTAAAACCTAGAAACATGTTATCAGCAGGTCAATGTATGAACCAATTTTGGCATATCCATATCTCAGTCTCTTACCCAATAACGTAATGGATGAATTACTAATATATGCAATATCAGGGAGTCTCTGGATAATTGTGCTTCGCAGGGCTAAGGTTATGTACAACATTGTTTCATTCACACTTTCTCAACTCTAAAACACAAACTAGTGTATAATGATTGGAAACAAATCAGTGTTTGTCCATGGGGGGAGAGGGGTGGGCAGGGTAAGGGGGTGAGTGCAGGAAGAAAGGTAGGGAAACAGAGGAAGGGATTCTGGCAGGGAGAGAGATGAGCTACAAGTTGGCACAGAGAAGCTTGGTAATGTGACCAACGTGCTCATTATCTTGCTTGTAGCCTCGGTTCCATGGGTGGGTGTCTGCCTAAAGCTGCCGGGTTACATGCTATGAAGCCGTGTGCTTTGCCGAGGGTCATTCCTACCCAGTAAGTCTGCCAAAAACAACTCAGGAGTGCAAACCAAAACTGCGGTTCCAGGATGCAAATCAGCTGAGAGATTACTTCTTAGTTCTCAGAGTAGTCTGGGAATGTGCAATGCCCTCCAAGATGACGATAATCATTCAGGTTCCAAATCTCCGAAGTTATACCCAGCTTTCTTCGTTAGCCTCAAAAATTGTAACAACACATTTTAGCTTCGTGTTTTAGATCATAAAAATCTCCATGATATGAAACTGGACACTCCCTTGCTTCTTAGTTATGTGCTTGCAAAGTGTCACATAGCAGGTGACAAACTAGCTGTACCCATTTTCCAGTGTGCCTTACTCACCAGCCTTGTGTTCCACATCCATACAGTGTGGATGGGACTTCGTCACCTACATTACAGTCACCAAGGTGAGACCCAAGTCACTGTAGACTCCTGATTACTATTTGATTATTATTATTTTTTTTATCCTTAGTGCTTACCATTTTCAAATTTTTCATTTACTTATGCTTTCCTAAAATTTTATTCTTCCTGGCCATGGTGGCACATGCCTCTCTTGCAGCACTTGGGAGGCAGAGGAAGGAAGGAGTCTGGGCTAAGCTGGGCTACAGAGCAGCAGACCGCCAGAGCTAGATAGCAAGAGCCTGGCGTGAAAAGTCAAATGAGGGCTTTGCTCAGTCACTAAAGTGTCTGCATGCAAGCATAAAGACCTGAGTTCGGATCCCCAGCACCTATAACAGCCTTGCATGGTGATGAGCACCTATAGCCTCAATTCTGTGGGAGAGTAACTGAGACAGGTGGGTCCCTGAAGCCCGTTAGCAAGCTGGTTGGTAAAATACCCTGTCTCTGAAAGTAAAGGCAGAGAAGGGGCAAGGGAAGACACTGGAAGTTACTTCCAGCCTCCATATACAAACACACACATGTGTCATGTGCATGCACATGCACAGGTTCACACTAACAATTACATGCAACACACACACACACACACACACACACACACACACACACACACACACCACACCACTAAAAATACAGGACAAAACAAAACACGAAAAACCCTTCATTCTCATCAATAATGATCCTGACTGTAAAGAAGAAATCTAACTTTTCTAATAGTCACTGAAGTTTAAACTACTTTGAAAAACTTTCATCTTATTGTGTCATTTCTCATAATTCCAGTTGTGTTTTCATCTTAATGCATGAGCTACTTCAGAGGAAACTACAGTTTGGGTAAGCTGTTAATGTGTGGTCTCTTAGAATTTGCTCTACCTTATATTTATTTGCAGATGTTGGTTTCTAGGCAGCTGGTACAGAGGAGGTTCACTGGCTTACTGTCCCCTATTGCAGCTCAGACCACTGTCACCCTTCACCTGATAATGAAGCTCCTGGCCCCAAGTAAATTGCTGAGGGAGAAGTTCAGATGAGAGAATGTATTTTAGTGCAAAGCTTGTAGGGGAAGCTGACTGTCCCATGCCATTTGCTCCTACTTGCATAGGAAAGTATCACAGAGCAAAGCCTCCCTTAAAACCTGTATCCAGGTATTTGCCTACCAATTGCCAAGCCCTAATTATCTCTGAAAATATCAGCTAAAAGTGTCACGAGGTGGGGTTACAGTAGGATGATTCAAATGACCGTCATAAGAAGGTGACAGCAACAACTTGAAGCCAGTCATCTGTGCTCAGCCCAGTCTTTGCTTCACTGCACCAGACCAGTGGGTGGTCCGCCATGTTCTTCTCTGTTTCCAGCCCCCTGGTTACCTTTCCATGTGTATGTTTTACCAGGTTACAAGAATTCAAATGTGCTTGCTATATAAGAGGGTTTATGTGTATAGTCAGCCTTCAGACTATCTCAGTCTGAAGCCATTTCCCACCTTCACCAGATCTTTGGAAGTGTGTGCTGTTTGTAGGACTGCCCCTTAGTAGAACAAAATGACAGCCGAAGGTTTCCATTAATGACCTCATTGTGTACAGTGGTGGTCAGTCTTCCATTCTGTCAACAGAAAAGCTTGCCACATGACTCTTTTCATTTGCGAATGATGGCTTTTTAGGGTGAAACGTCTGATTTTGTGCTTTGTAAAACAACATACTGTCAATGAAGTTTAAATGATATTGAAAATGGTCTTTAAATTATTTCACTATACAGGCATGGTTATTATGCTAGAGTCTATTTCACCACAGTATGTGTAATTAGTGTACTGTGAGCCCATGGTTTAAAGGTATGGGATTCCATATTTAGTAATCTTCCCCAAAATTAAATTGGTATTTGTATTTTGTAAAGTATTTTAAAGGAAGTATGTTTATAGCTGAGGAGTTTAAACTAAGTAAATATCATGATCTAGCAGTAAGTGCTGTATTTTGAAATTTACTTTTTAGCCTAATGCTCCCCAAACTGAGAAATTTGGGGAGCTGAAGTTTTAATTTTAGTGTTTTAATCTTTCTTTGTGATTGATATCTTGCCGTTAGGGGACAAACAGAATATTGGGCAAACACACTTATGCTTCCATAATTTGTCTGCCTGCCTGCCTCTCTGTCTGTCTGTCTGTCTGTCTGTCTGTCTGTCTGTCTGTCTGGTCTGATAGACAGTTATTAGATAGTGCAAGCACCCGAAACAAAAATGACCCCCTTGGCAAACCAGAAATGATGAAGCCCAGTGCCTTTTCAATTGCATCATAACACTATTTCCCAGTTTGGGATAAAAATAAAAATGTCGCATGATATTGCTGTTTGTGAACCCCAACTAGAGGAAGAAATCTTCCCAGGACAAATAATTTCCTGGCTAAGAAAGCAAACTGAGAAAAAACAGTACAGGGCAAGCAAAGATGAGAGAAATTGCAGTAGTGTGTCATGCCTGTGGTTTGCACTGCCTTCCACAGAAGGTCCTCCCCCTTGCCTGACCTGCTCATCTCTCCCAGGGGTCTCTCACATTCTGAGAGAAGTACATTCCATTCAAGTTTCTCGAACCTTCTTCCAAAGGCTTTAGGAGAATAAGTTCCTTCCTTGCTTAGAGTCTTGGGGTGTTGATTCTGCACCTGAATGTCACCAAGGCTCCCTCAACCTTGGTTCCCACAAACCCATCCTGAGAAACTCAGTTGGGATAACTAGCGACTTTGCTGTTACAGTTGCTATGGTGATCTCTGGCAGGTGAGGAGAACAATTCCTTGGCTTAGAATCTTTATTGAGGCGTAATATTTCCATGTGGATTGGATATGGTATGATAATTGAATATAAATATCCAATTTACATTGGTCAAGGCAAGGTAAAAATTACTACCACTACCGTCTCCTCTGACAGTAAGTCTTCCTGTGTGCTGGGAATTGTCATATTCTTGTAGTGATTGTGAAATGTGTCACAGGCTGTTACAGCCAGTACTTAACTCTCACACAGGAAACCAGAGGAATTCCTTATACTTGACTGATTTTAGAAACCCCCTCATCTAACTCCATTTATCTCCATTGCTGATTGGCCTGGCATCTAGTGGTCACCACTCTACCCCATCTTTAGTTGAAACGTCTGTCTTCTGCCCTCGCCATAAGGCTGGCAATATTGATGGCTACCTCTAAAAGGAAGACTCAGAGGCTCGGTGGTTTCCCAGTCAAAGCTGCTTAAGAAGTTCAAATTGAAGTACAGACTACTTGGACAGTCAGAGTTACACTCTGTACGTTGAAATCGACATAGTAACTAGAATTCTAGGGTCTTTGGGAAATAAGTATTTCTGTGGCTTCTGTGTGCTCCAGTTAGAAAATAATGGTGAGAGAATGGTGGTGGCCACTGACCCCAGATGACCAGAGTTCAGGGACGTCTACTGTAACTGGGTCTCCATTAGCTCCACAGACCTATGTGTGAAAGACTTGTTCCCTGGGTTGACATTACTGGGAGAGCAATGGGGCATAATGTGAAGTCTTCAGATAACTAGAGGGCTCTCTAGAGGGAGACTGCAAGTGCTCAGTCTTTCTCTTGCTCAGAGCTGGCATGCAGTTTCACTCCCTCACTTGTTCCCTCCACAATAAGCCTTGCCTCTGGCAACGAAGCCCAGGTTGTGGATTCCAGCCACACAACCTTTCCCTCATAGGCTAATTATCTCACATATTGGGTCCAGAGAGGGAGGCTGACTAACAGGGCCTGCGCGAGACATGAAGGTCGGGCTGCCAAGCAGATCCTTCCTGGGACATGAGGCTCCGAAGCCGTGTCATCTCTAAAATCCTCTAGTGCCTTTGGTCACATTACTGGAAAGTATTACTTTCTATGTTTTTACTTGGACTCTTTAAATATTTCTAGAAAAAAAAATACTATGCACTAACCTAAATTGTTAAGACTTAATTTAGGAAAAGACCCTTGTGGGAAAATAGGAAAATATTTTATGGACAGTATGTTTTTGTTGGGAATGAGCATGTGCAGAAATCACAATAATTAAAAATTGAATCGAAGAGTGCTATTTAGAGGAGATTAGGAACTATTTTCCATAACCAAAAGTATAGTAGGTTTTAGTAGAAATTGAAGTATTTTAGTTAATTTTAGAAGACTACCACACCTCTGTCTACTCCACAAAATGAAGGATCACTTATGGGCTTTAAAGACTGTGTTTATTTCCTTGACTTTCAGGCAGTTGTGAGTGTGTGGGCGCTGGGAACCAAACCCCAGTCCTTGGCTAGGGTGTCCTGTGCTCTTAACCACTGAGCATCTCTGCAGCCTTCAGGCAAAAATGGCAAAGCTCAGGCGATATGGAGCTCTTGCTGTCACCAAACCAAGCATTTCACCTGTGTGACTGTGGAGGACACAGCGCTGCTTGGAGCTGTGAGGGATTCAACCTAACGACGGCCGCCACACAGATTGAAAAGGCTTCTTCCTTGCTTTTAGTGGTTTCTACCCTCCCGGCTGCCACATGAGTTATAAGAGAGTTCTAAATAAAATGTAAAATGAACACAGTTCTCTTAAAAAGGAGGGGGAGATTTTAGTGGAAAAGTGGCCTGTTACTACTCAGATAATAATTCGGTAGTACCCTAAGAAAATAGGTGGAGTTTTATTCTCTTTTCCTTAAAATATTCTTGTACATATCAGAGGCTATTACTTATCCAACTAGTTATTTAGCTCTGAATCTACTACGATGTCTCTGTATATTTCCATGTATAAACTTTTAAGTGAATATTTAAATAATATCTTCGCACCTTTTTTTGTTTGGTTGGTTGGTTTTGGTTTTTTGAAACAAGGTTTCTCTGTGTAGCCTTGGCTTTCCTAGACTCGCTTTGTAGACCAGGCTGGCCTCGAACTCACAGCGATGTTTTCAAGTCCCATAAAAACTCTATACATGATTGGTTGTAGCCAAAGGGGGATTGTGCCTTCTGTTCTCTCACTCATTCGGTCATTCACGCATGCTTTTGTTGTTCTAAGGCAGGGTGGGAGTGAGAAGGGGTGTGTGTGCGTGAGGAGTTTGAGATCATCTCACAACGCTGCCAAGTGTCATTCTTCTGGTACATTCTCTTGCTATAGCTTTGCTGTCGGGAAAGGCCAAAGGGCCACAAACAAGTGTCTGTCTCCCCAGAATGCCCCAGATCTTGACTCCATGACTTCCAGTCCTGTGCCTCTTTATTCTTCATTTCCTGGGTGTGTTTGCATGTAAACTTGCATGCAAGACGCGGGGCCTGGTTGGAAGGTTTCCTTGCCACCACCTTACTAATTGGAATGCAGCCCACAAAGTCAGCCCCGCCGGGGCCCCGAGAGCTAGGCCTGGCTGCGTGAGAGTTGCTGGATATGCTCATTGTCACAAAGACTTAATTCTACCCCCAAAAGGTTAGAAAGAAAGGAGGGGGTAGGGCAGGGAGGGAGGAATAAAGATGAGGCTTGAGCAGAACCGTTTATTCAGCTAATGAACTTTTCCATTTGGGTGAGAATTTTGCTGAAGGAAGGCTGGTAGTTGGATGTGACTTCTTTTTCCCTCTCTTCACCCCTTTGAAGGGGAGGGGAGTCAGGAGCTGTTAGTTACACCGAAGAGGAAAGTGAGAAAAAAAAATGCATCTTCAAAAAGAAAACTTAAAAACTCCCACTTTGGTTTCCCTTTCCAGCTTTGAGGAGTGGAGGTGTCTGGCCGGTCTTGGCCTCATTTGGTGTTGAGAAGCGCCACGATAGCATTCGGCCTGGTCAGTCCATAGCACATGGGTAAGGCATTGAGGGCTTCTCAAGGCTTTTGCGCCACATCTGCTGACAGAACCTGAGGCCAGAAGCCTAAGTGGTTAGTCAGTATGTGGAGACCTGTCCCAGGTGGAGCATGTGGCCGCATAGATGGCTTGCTGGAGAAAAGAGGTGTTAACGACACACGTAATAAAAGCACGCTGGCTTCTTCTAGCTCTGTTTCGTGTGACACCCCTATCTGCCAGTGAGCATTTCTAAACTTGTCAGAGCCTTCATTTCGCAGCAGGGGCCTTTAAAACAAAGCTGCATTCACAAGGCTGAAGAAAGCATCCTTGCACAATCATATAAAGCATACTCATCACCGAACGCCTGTGACACATCCACAAACGCCTCTCCCAGACAAGGAGATGAGAGAAAGCGAGTATTAGGCCTAGCAAACTCCTCTAGGAGGAGAATCTGAGTTGTAAGCCACGTATAAATTATTTCTTCCACCTCTTCTGGCAGAGCTATGAAAGTTTTAAAAAGCGTGCAATGACTTTATAACTTCCCTACGTTTGATTTATGTTCATGTAAACTGTAAAACGGAGCCAGCACTTTATCTTTTCTTTTAGAACTAAATAATGCATTCATGCATCAAGTAGGTAAATGTGCTTCTGTTTTTCCTCCAGCCACAAACACGTGGTCTTATTGCCCAAACATTTAAGAGTCTGCATGGGGAAAGAAGGGGGTCCTTGTATTTTCTACTTTTTAAAATTAAGTTGTCAGGATCACGGTGGCACTCCGTAAACCAGATGGTGAAGGCCCTGAATATTACGTAGTTTTCTCCAACCAACAGGTGCCAGGCATCGACACTGTACCAAGTGTTGTTCTAGACCCTGGCAAAACTCGAAGAACACAAGGAATACACCAGCTCTCCTGGCTGTTATTTGATGGTGTGACCTTTGTCCGAATCCTAGAGCCTTCTCCGCTTATCTCCCACAGACACTCACGGTTCTCCCTCCGAGTCCCAGTGAGAGCTCCAGTTCACACTTGATTTACTGCCCCTGCTGCAATTCCTACGTGCTCATACTCTGCCTTTGTTTGCTACCTAAAAACACTACGGTCTTGTTAGTGGAGATTTCTTCCATTTGAATCCTCGTAGCCCCCATAGACACTACCATATGACACAGAAGGGACCCCTGAAAGGCTCACACTGTTAACATGTCGAAAGCACATGTAAGGTTCCAGGTATGTGCATAGATGTGTGTACATCCTCTTTATTTCTCCTCAACAGTGCTCATCTGTTTTTCTTTCCACTATCTGGTGAAGCAATATCTGGATAGGCAAATACTCCTGAACCCAGAGGGATGGGTGCACACTCACATCCCTCAGTGTCTACTGTGTCCATCTCTAACCATTCAAAATTGGCTATTTCACTTAGCTCTTTCATCCCACCAACTCAGTCATGGTATTTTTCCAGATGTTTCCACCATGGGTTCTATTACAAAAAAAAAACACCCAACGCAAGTTAAAGCAGGCCAGGCTGGCCAGGCCCTAAGGATAAGGAATGCGGTCTCCACCAAATGCACTGGCCATCTGCTACATTCAGGTTAGGAAAGGGGCCGCTAGACTCAGCCGAGGAGGGGTGCTCTGAATTGTGTTCGCAAGGACAAAGACCACACTTGGCCCATGAATTTTTTCACAAGGCCCCGTAGCTTCACAAAGACATTGATTTGGCCTGGTTCTGGTGAATTATTTACGTCTTTAAATAAGTTAAGATGCTAATTTTCTCTAAGTTTAATTTCCTTCAATCTTTCTAATACTCTCAAGTGTCTAAATGCCAGTGGGTATGGAGACCTTAACCATTAATGTGCAGTTAAGTGGTAGGGCAGGGATTAAAACTGATAGCTGGCAGGATGGCCCTTCCTCCAAAGCTCCCCTAACCAAGACGGTCACAGAACGTTTTGGCATAAGTGGTCAAAATGAGACCACAGCAACTGGAACTCAAAGCGTCATATCTGAGACTCATTCATGTGAACCAGAAACAGGAAGACAAGTGACAGGCGACCCTGAAGAGATCCCTGGGAGACTCATCTAGCATTGTGCAAAAGCAGAGCCTGGTTAGCCCATCTTCTAGCCAAAATCCACCACAAGGATTCTTTCTGATGTAGCTCAGTGCAGTGTTTGAAAAACAGCTTTGTGGAAAATGGCAAGAGCAGTCCCTAGGTTAAGCTGCCACTGAACCGTGCCTAAACTCTGATGGATCCTGGCATATTCCTACAAAAGAATGCCGTGAGACAATGAAAGTAAGCTCAGCATGGTGGGCCGCTCGCTAACACATATTTTGGTGAAATGACCTATAATGGTAAAACAGAAAAATGAGTAGTTTCTGCCTTACCTGTGTAAGAACAAAGACAGGCAGGTGTCAGAAAGATGGTCACCCTGGGGAAGGGGTCCTGATCAAAAGGAACAGAAGATGGCTGCCGGGCACTGGCCATGGCATCTTTTTAATCTGAGTAAAGGTCACACATGCATCTGACTTATGAACACTCTGAGCTCTGCCTTTCTGGGTACACATGTCAGTGCGCATGCTAGATTGCAAGGCAAACACATGTTCATTTACCAACCAGAGAGACAGCGGGAAAAGCTCATTTGAAATATGCTCTCTTTGAGACATGCAGCTCCTGTTTGAAGTTTAAATAGAAACATAATTTATGAATGTTCAAATGTATTTTCCTACTTTAAAGGCAGTAGGAATATTTTCCCGAGTCTGTGGCTCTGTGGTTACGTTTTGTAGTGATTATTCGGCTGCAGAGTTTCTGAAGAGTTGGCATAAAACAGTTCTCAATAAAAGAATGCTCAGTTGAATTAAAATGATTAACAAATGCTGTTTATTGTGCCTAACCTGTTCAGCATCTTTTGTTAGTTAGCATTTTGTCCTTTTTTTTTTTTCTTTAAGTCCACAGGATTTTGTCTCACCTTGTGGCTGGCGCACACAGTATCACTTTGTAGTACATGTAATCTGTAAACTCCCGGGGCAAGGTCAAGTCTATTCCTCACTGACTGCTCTGTGACAGGTGGTCGGCACACTGATGCAGATGCCAGAGTGTGCACCAGTGCTACATTGGCTTCAGGATCCCAATAGGCGACTTCCTATACTTTGTATAACTTTTGGTAAACATTTAGCCTTGTTCTTAAGTTACCTTATCTCTTTAAATGGGGACAATGTGGCACCTGCCTTGGGGTTGTTTTAATGGTAAAAATGAATTAAAGTATAAAGCTCTAAGGACAGTTCTTGACACACATACTAAGTGTTCAACATTTTCTACTTTTAGTCATCATTGAAGTGTCATTGGGATTCCCAAAAGGAAAAAAAAAAAAAAAAAAGGAAAGCAATGACGTAATGGATCCAGGGGGAGCCAAGAATCTAAAGCAGTACACAAAACCTAGTCTGGAGGAAGTGAGATGGCTCACAGGGTAAATGTCCCTGCCACCATGTAAATGGCAGCTCCTCTTGCGTCATTGGGCTAAATGCCAGTCACTACCCACATCAGACTGGAGAAGGCCGGGAAGCATCACTTTGGTACGCATCTTTGAAGATTACATTGAATTTTGCTTCTACTATTTTTGAGAAAAACAAGAGCTACTAGAACATAGGAACCTATTCCACCCATTTACTAGTTCACAGCCCCAGTGGTCACAGAACCTTTTTTGGGACCTGTAGACAGACATCTAAGCTCTCTGTTCTGCAGTCACTCCGAGTCTCACAGCAGGGGCAGGACATCACTCCACCCTAGGGATGCGATCTGGTGACTGAAGTCCGATGAATCATGTCTGAGCACATCACTACTTTAGAATCAATTTCAGGAATTGTTTCCAAGGGGACGCCCTCCAGAGCTCACTAAGATTCCTCCAGATTGCTCCCATGCATTGCAGAAGAATAAAGAACGTCTTTAGATTCTAGTTAATGCACATATATCTAGCATTTTTTTAAAAAAATGATCTTGCGAGAGCTCATGCTTCTTATTCCATTTCTCCAATTATAGACATTTCCCGGGTTGTGTGGAGATAAAAATAACTACAGCGAATCTGCAGTAGCCATTTAGGATGTGGCTTTCTCATGGAACCCTGCCTAGGAGCAGCTGAAGTTCTGTTTTACTTAGAATAGCTACCCATCCCAGGAGGTAGCCAGACCACGTATGCATATGCATCCTCCTGCCATGCTGACGCAGTGAATCTAATGCTCCCTTTAGATATCTCTGGGCCGAGATGCAAACCTCGGATGGTTCCCCGTATGATGGTTTGATATGTAATTTCTCATAATGTAGAACGTTGAATGGAAAGCAAGCCATTGGCCTGAGCCATCCCTAAGTTGCAGTTTTACGCCGATGTGTTCCTTCCCCTGTAAAGCCACGGCGATTTCCTAATTTTAACAGCACTTAGGAAAGGAAGTAATGGAAGCTGGAGAGATGGCTCAGAGGTTAAGAGCACTGGCTGTTCTTCCAAAGGTCTTGAGTTCAATCCGCAGCAACCACATGGTGCCCTCATAACCATCTATAATGAAATCTGTTGTCCTCTTCTGGCATGAAGGTGTACATGCAGGCAAAACACTGTATACGTAATTAATAAATACATCTTTTAAAAAGAGAGAGAGAAGAAAAGGAAGTAACGAAATGTTAACATCTCGTAGGCTTTGCTATGGAAAGCCTGTTGAAGCCTCAGAAGACTGATTGATTGCGCCAGTGGGGGTTCCTTTGGGTAGTTTTGCTGGAAAGCTTTCTCCTTAGATTCTGCTGCAAGAAACAGACCCTTCCCAGGATATGGGAAATCTCTATTGTGAGCCTGAGTATTGTGTCTGGTGGGGTGGAGTCCTGGAAAATTCCTATCTGTCTATATGATCTTTTGTTAGTTTTGTATCCTTATTGATTGGATGGAGAGAAAGAGGGCCTGTTTCCATGAAATAATATTTGGGTTTTTAAAGTATTTCTTTTTTAAGTTATCATACAAAGTGTTTTGATCCTTTGCTCTAATTTGATTCCCCTCATCCACTGCCCTCTCCCATGCCCCTTTCTTCCACCTTTGTCCTGCTCCCTTCTCCCCTCTTGTGCCCTCTTCTGCTTTCATGTCAAATGCATGTGTTCTGTCACACACACACACACACACACACACACACACACACACACACACACACACGCCTTAAGATCTATTCTCTCCTCTTATGATCTGCTTTCAAGTTCCTGAATTGATATTTGAAGTACCAAGTTTTGTTGTTGTTGTTGTTGTTTTGTTTCCTTTTAGATCCTAGACACAGGGATCATGTCTAACTTTAATATTGTTTTCAAGTTCAGTGATGGGATTACAAAAGAATACGGGAGACCACCCTACTTGTGTGGGGAGTGGGCGGAGGGGTTGCTGTCATAGCTGGCCAGTTTTCACCATGGCAATAGGAATAGAATTTTCAGTCCTCTGTGTCCTGCTCGTTTTTTAAGTGAGCTTGCATAATACTGCAAGGACAAAGCCGTTGCCTACTGAAAGCCAAATGAATGAATAAATTTGGCTTCTGGATTTTTGAGCTGTTGTGAAAGAGGTTTTGTTCTTGGCTCTCTTACACCTCCTCCCCTTAAATCGGTTACGATGCTTTTTTTTTTCCCCTTTCAGATGATGTCCTTGTTATCCAAAATGTGATGTATAACCCAGACAGAAAATTCCAACACATAAATGTTATTCGTGTAACCTGGTGCCTGGGAAGTATTTGTAGGGGCTATCTCCTCTTTTAAGAACTTTTAGCTTAAATTAAAACTTTCTTTTTAAACATTTCCTCAGGCATATCATGCTAAGCAAGAGCTGGCGCAGAATTACTGTGCCTGGAACAAAGATAATAAGCTCTCTAGAACCCAGTGGAATATCTCGGATGTTTTTGAGTTATTCTTTTTTTCTGGAAGAGGGGTGAAACTGGAAGGAGCAAATTATTTTGAGTTAATTTCTCTCCTCCTTTACCTATACCATTTCTTTCCTACTAACCAGGTAGCAGTTGTAAATGCTGTCTTCTTGTTATGTGAAGCTATGGACAGTAAGTTTTATCTAATAATTCAATAGTTATGGCAGGAAACATAGAGTCACCACTGTGAGCAGTTAGATGAGTCATTAAAGTCCAGCTTGGCCTGAGGACATGCGTGAGTCCCCCGAGACATGCCACCTGTCACAGTACACTTCAGTTTGAACTCTAAGGTAGCTGAATCCCCACCATGCACAGCGACCAGCATGCTCTTTTTTCCGTAAGACATTCTGCTTGCCTTGAATAGAACAGAGAGAAGGAAGAGGAAGTTTCTCAATTTCTCATAGGTCACCAACCTGGCCAGTTAAAAGTACTAGGAATACAAACCCCTTGATCATTCCAATTACTATTAAAACTTTCTCTGGGTGGGGGCTGGAGAGATAACTGCATGGTATCCCAGCACCCACAAGGTGGTTCACAACTGGGTAGTGGGTGCCAGGAATTGAACCCGGGTGGGTCCTCTGCAAGAGCAGCAAGGGCACTTAACCACGGAGCCATCTCCCCCAGCTTCCCCTCCCCCTTTTCTGAGAAAAGAAAGAGATGTATATTGTGGTGCTTGGTGAAAATAGAGGAAAGCACCAGACCCAAAATAGAATGGGTGCAGACTGCGAGGAGATGAATTATTTATTAGTGTTTTCGTTCCCTGTAATGAGAGCGGGGGGAATGTCTCTGGATATTTATAATTGGCTGTGTGCATGCAGCAATCTTGGAAGGTCTGTTTAAGGATCGAATGAATTGTGCTTAATTAAAGTGATTACAGCGGGAACTTTGTGACATTGCTTTTAATTTGGAAGTAAAAGGATATCTTCATTACTAGAGAATAACTCCTGCCTTCCAGCCCCACAGTCTAGGGCAAGGCTTCTGTCAGCTTTAGTACACTTAGCTAATGCCTAGTAAGTTAGACCACCAAGATGTTGTCACAAACAAAGTAGCAATTGTAATTTATGTACTCAGGCCCATTAATATGTCCATCTTAAACATGGCTATTTTCTTACCATAATTGAATTCTTTATTCAACTATTTGTGGTGTCATTATGGATGTGTGTCTTTATCGCTTTTACTTAAGATCAGTGAATTCCTCCTGTAATACCTCTTAGGCTATTCTACTGTAAAGAGAGAGGGCAATAGAGTGCTGAGCACCATGACCCTGTGTCCCAGACAGGTGCTGGCTACCTGAAGTCCTCAGAACACAAAGACTCTTTGTTTGTTCCCCAGGGAATATGCCATTTATGTGATGCTGAGAAATGCCTTGTTATTTAACAGCCAGTAATTGTTCAATAAATAAATCAACTTTGTAACAAGTTCCTATAGTAAAACTTGATCCACCTTGCATTAGGTTTTATTATGAAACATGGGCCAAAATAGATGCACTCTGTATTGTGTGTGGAGTTCCTTGGTGGACGTGAAAAAAGAAGCAGCTTTTAAACAAGCATTTATTATGTAGTGGAGCTTGCTTCCAAGAGCTCATTACATCTTCCTCCTGTTTGTGCCCTAGATCTTTTTTTTTTTTTTTCAGTTGCAGGTGGATCCTTTCTAAAGACATTTTCTTTAGCAAATATCACGTTTTGATGATATGGCCCAAGTCTTCCCGTTTTCAGTTTCTGAGCTATGTGGCTTTTGGTTCTCTTAGCACTTTACCTGGAGGTTATGAAAGTTAGTGAGATAGTTGTAGCTGAAAATCTGCAAAATGGAAAACTGCTTGCTGTTGGTAAATGCCTCTGCCACCTTCAGGGCGAACATCATGCAGGCGTGTGGCCAGGACAAAGGGTTAGTGGCGAGCCATGGTCAGGAAGCATCAGCTCTTCCAGGAGTCCTTTCTCAGGCATTGAGAGCTTAGGAAAGGGAGAGAGGGGAATCTGTGGGACCCAATGGTGGTATGTACCCCCAAATCCATGCAAATGAATGCAACTGAAGCAGTGAAGAGAACCAGCTCAGAGCCAAATTCTGCTACTGGAAGCAAGTTGGTCTGGCAGCCTGTGGATCAATACCACCCCATGTGGAATCCCAGGACCTGTGTTGACCTAGGGACTCAGGCAGGGGTACACATGGCGCTGATGGCAATAGTGAGAAGCACTTGTAATCTCTGAATTTGCCTCTATGCTAAGGTCTACAGTTGGTGGCCAGCCTTCCCCAGCAGACAACAACCTCAGTCACTTGTCGGCACCATCACAAGTACTTTTAAGGTGATTCATTCGCTTCCATCACAGTGTAAGATTAAAGTCACAATACTTAAGAGAAAGCATTCTATTTGATCAAATACTTTTATATAAATTAATTTCCATGGCATCTTAAGTTTTGAGTATCTTCACTGAGTGCCATGATTAAATTTTAAATGGGCATCTGACTCTTTTATTCAGACACAGCATTTTTAATTGAATTAAAAAGATACTTGTTTATTTTGATGTGGGGACTGACCTGATTCTCACTTTACCCCCACCATTATCAGCGGTGCTGCCAGATCCCAGCCTCTTCAATAAATGCATTTTTAAAATTTTAAGTAAGCTTATTGAGAGTTTTTATAGCATTCATTAATTATCCAAAATAATGAATTTCCTTATTATATTTTCATATGTATTATAATATACTTTGATCATATGCACACTGCATTAGAAGTTGAAATCTTATTAAATTTACAAGCAATGTGGAAGCATTTGAGAGCCTAAGACTGATGATTTTTAACCTTTCATTTGCTGCATTTATACCAATTAGTTATTTTTATAATAGGGTTTGTTTGAATTGAAGCAACTGAGGAGATTAGGAAGTGAAACAGCAAGGGTCAACACAGTTTAAAATGTTTGAAGGATTTGGTAACATTTAGAAACGTTAGCAGCCAGCTGTTGTTGAACAGGGATCTCCACAAGGGAATCGCTGGTAACTTGCTAAATTGCAAACGAGGATAATAAGAATTTTATAAGTTAGGATGTGAAACTTCATTTGAGAACAACTCTCAAGTTGAAAGTTTCACTGTGAACAAAAACCCATATTGCCATTCTTCCCCAGCACAATTCTTCCTCGGAGGGTGCTTTGTTGACTGAAAAGGAAAGACATCCAACCAGACAGCCTCAAGCCCTGGCTGGGAAAGGCCATCATGCTTTCGAAGGCATAGAGCTGAGCTGGACCGAGTCAAGAAAATGCAGCGTGAATCACTTATTGTAGCTCCATTCACTCGGTTACCTCACAGGGTAATAAATCCATGTCAGTCACACCCACGAGGCTGCTTTAATGTCACCCATTGGCAAAAAAAATCAGATGGACAAATTCCTTCCTTTGCTTCAGTTGTGTGAGCCCAGCCATTAAGTGGGAGGAAAGGGCATTGCTGGCCTCCAACAACTCAGACAAATCCTGTGTGTCCTTCATTAGTGCCTTTACCTCCTACCTTCTTACACCCGGCAGCCCCCTAGAATTTATTTATTCTTTGTCTATGTGGCCTTAGTTTGCTGCACCTGTTTGTGTTAGGGGACAGCTGTGCCTGAGAGCTTCCTTTGGGCTGTGTGTTGGTGTGTCTGCCTCTTCACATCGGCAGGTATGCTTACGAGCCCTTCCCCCGAACCTGGGTCGATGCTCTGAAGCTTTCTAGCCACGCCCGATGGACGCACGGTTGATAGGACACACAGGCCAGAAAATGTTGCCATGGGAGGGAATTGAGTAGAAGGTAAGGACAGGAAGAGAGCAAATAGTTTCTAGTGCTTGGCTCTGTCTCTCCAAGCCGTGCTGCGCTTCATCTGGTTGATTGTTTAAACAGCATCCCAAATGCTGGAGAGAAAGCAAAGGTGACAACTTAAAACTGGAGCCATTTATTTACACGTGTAGGTGAATATGCTTTGCTGACTCGGGAAAACAAAAGGCCACCGACTTAGGCAAATACTGTGTAAAGTTCAGGAAGACTTAGTGCGAGTGAAATTAAATTTTGAGAGATGGGGGGGTCCAGTGAGACAGTTAAGAATACTCTCTACTCTTGCAGAGGACCAGAGTTCACTTTCGCAGCACCTATTTGGCAGCTCAGAGCCATCCTAGTTACAAATGATGCCCTCTTTGGACTTCTGCGGGCACAGAGACCCCTAAGTTATAGGGAGAGGGAGTGATTTGTGAAGTTTTCACTGCAATGAAGTTGGTGCACCTGGACTTCATTGCACAATGGAATCAGGAAGTTTTTAAAAAATGTTGGCAGTTATTCATTCATTCATTCATTCATTCATTCATTCCTGGGTGTGTATGTGTCTGTGTGGCCCACACATGTGTGCCCCCATACCATTGCACATGTGTTGAAGTCAGAGACAACTTACAGCAGTCGGTTCTCTTCCACCATGTAGTTTTCAGTACCAAACTTGAGGAGCTGTCAGCCTTGTCAGCAATCATTTTTACCCACTGAGCCATCTTGTTGGCCCCCTAGGAAATCATTTTTAAACATCGTCATGCTTGACTCCCACCCCCAGATGTTCTAACTGAATTTGTATCGAGCATGCCTTGGAGAGTGGGCTTTCAGAAACTCGGGGATTCAGAGGTTCAGTGGGGTCTAAGAGCTGGTTCTGTGGCCTGACCCCTCAAGAGTGAATCTGGAGTGGCCTGGCGAATAATACACAGTGGATGCGACAGTCCCTTGAGAGTCGAAAGGAGTGTACCATGTAGAGGATGAAGGTTTGGTTGTATCAGCATGGAAAACAGAGCTGTGGGTCACTGGCCTGAGACACTGGAGAGTCACCTTACAAAATGTAAAGAGGTTGAGAGAAAGCCACTCTGTGACCAGCTGGCCACCAGGTCTTAAAACATTCACATTTCAAGCAAATTCTATCACAGGCATATGCAAAGCAGCCCGTACCAAAGCAAGCGCAGGCCGGCCGTTCAGTGTCTCATCTAGTTATGGAAAGGCATCAGCTGTCTGCATGTGGAGGTACAGCAACCTTGTCTCATAAGAGGTTCAGTTGAGGCCAAAGCAGAGCATTCGCCAGGCAGGAGTCCAAGTCTTCTACTTGGCAATGAAAACCAGAAATCATCCCAAACCCATGGCTGGGCCCAGATCCAACAGGGGATTAAGCACAAACACCATTTTTCCAAGGAGTATATAGGACACAGGCCTTGCTGGATCTTTACACCCTCAAATGATGGAGGCGGATTTCCAGCAGTTTGTTCATGCATATATTTTGCATGTTGCAAATGCCACTCAATGAGATCCTGGCTTTGTAATTATCATGCTAGCTAACAACACATGGCTTTCACCAATAAAACCTCATTGGTGATGTTTATTTGCTGTTGGCCCACTTCCTGCTCGTGATGGATAATGTAGACAGAGAGGGGCTTGCTGTAGCTGCTCTGGAGTGTGTCTCTGGCTGTGACCTTCTTAACCTGTCGTGGTGTCCTTCATACTGTGATAGCCTGAGGACTCATCTCCATGCGCAGTATCACATAGACTATTCGGAGGGTGTTTAAATACCAGACTTTGTCCCAAGGAAGTAATGGGTATCTCTGAGCTTGGAAAGATTTGAAAGGAAGCAGGGATAACATTCTCAGGTGATGGAGATTGATTTCCCTTTCTGTCTATTTTATATAGACAGATAAAGACATGGGGGAGGAGAGGGAGGGACTGGTTGGATGTTCCTAGGCAAGCCTGGCCAGTGCCCTCATTGTCTAGCTCCCTGGCGACTTGACTTGCCATGTAGGAAAAGCTGCTTGTGCTGTTTCTCACACAACGTGTTGACTGCTGTTTATCCTTATCGCTCAATATCTCCAGATTTAAATGCTAGTCTGAAAATTCTTGACATGGTTATTAAATTATCTTTCTATATCTCCGGGCCTTTGTATATCTTGCTGGGGGAATTCCTTCCTGGGGCCTTTGGCTCGGTGGTTTTCATTACCGAGGTCCCATCTTTGATCAAGAGGAAAATCAAAGTGAGGATTTGAGTGCTGTGGGAGTCGCAGTCCTAACCTCCGCTGGCTGTGAGCTGCTTTCTCACAGGCAGTTCAAAAGGCAAGGAAAGGATTTTGAGCTCTGTGTTTTATTTCTTTTTGATATTGCAGCTTTGGGTGCTGGCTACACCTATATGGAGCTCTCGGTAGCAGAGATATTTTTTCTAATGCCCTTTCCTTCCAAGTGGGCCTCTGCTTTTGTTGCCGAAGGATCCTTTTGCCTTCCCTGCAGATCAAATTTGAGGTTGCTTTTCATGAGTCAGCATTTTCAAGCTCCTCTGCACCATAGACAAGCTAATCCTGGTGCTTATCTGCTTTGTCAATAGAATTCTTGTAGGCCACATATGATATTTAAAATTCTCTCTAGCTCCTCTATTTAAAAAATGTGAGAAAAGTAAGACTAATTTTAGCAGCATTTGGCAACCCAATATATTTTAAAATGTCATTTTAACCTGTAATTAACATGTAGAAGATAAATTTTGTACGTTACATCCTTTTTCCATGTGTCCTTCCATATTGAAGGATAGCATCCTTCAGAATAATAGATGGAGACAATTTTCTTCAGCCAACCAGGAGCTCTCAGGAATAGTTCAATGGACATGCGGATACCAACTTCACAAATGTACGCGTGTACTGGGAAGGGAGAAACTCAGCAATCCTGAGAGCAAGAATAAAGGGGAGGGCAGCCAACGGCCAAACCTTGAGGTGCCAGAAGGAGCAGGGATGTGTGACCCGACTTCCCCTTCACCATGGATGGCTTGCAAGGATTCATTAAGTCAAAGTCTGTAAATTTCCTCAAGCTCTTTGGGGAAAAGGGCCATTTAACTATGAATTATGACTGTGCTGTTTGCATCTCACGCCAGGCGTGCACGGTTAGCAGCATCTCGTGTAAATTACACTGCCTCCAGCTTATCAAGGTGAACATCTCAGCTTGCCCTTCCCTCTTTGACCCAGTAGTAAGATTTACGCTGCTCTGGGCCATTTGAGAAGAGCCCACCTCTTTGAACTGTGTTTAGAGAAAGCAGAGCTTCCACGTGCACCCCCCTTGCTGCAGGTGTTTGCTTAAGGGTTTGAGCGGGGAGGTGAATTTGAGGAACAGGATTTAGTAAACTTAGAAAATGAATTTCTCGTTTTCATCTTTCAATTTACTGCATATCAACTTTTGGTCTAAGAGCAAAGCATATTAAGCAATGGTGGACAAGTTTGATCTTCAAGAAAGTGCTTAAGTTTTTCCAAGGCTTCTGTAAATCGGGATTATCAGCTGTGTGGCCTAAAACAGTGGAAATGAACACCCTCAAAATCTGAAGAGAAAAAAAAAAAGGTGCTGGATGAGGCGTACGCTTCTGAGGAGTGTAGAGAGGAGCTTGCTCTTGCTTCCTCTGCAGGCATGACTCTAAGCTCCCCCACCTTATACAGGCATCTTTCTCTATCTCTGTCTTACCACGTGGCTGCTTTAATGTAAACACCTTGTTCGTACTGTAGTAAGGACCTGTGTCTCTCTCTCCAGTGTGACGTCATCTTAACAAATGACACCTACAGCAACCGTTTGCTTTCATCCACCCATCCAGGTCTCCCTGTTCATTTCAACCACTGAGTACTTTTCAGTCCTCTCAATAGAACAGCATGAAGCTATAGAAGTCTGTCCTTGTTGCCCAGGGTTCCTTTCTCTAGGGAAGAAGAGAACCCCAGATTGAGAGTTGAGGATTGAACCCAGGGCCTCACAGGTGCTAAGCAAGCACTCTGTCATTGAGGTGCATCCCTGATCGCGACCTTCTAACATTCCTCTCAGGCTAGAAAGAACGAGGTGAGTTTCGGGCATCCTGTTTGCTGGGTGGCAGCAGGCAGGTCTGCCAGCAAACCAGCTCCTCCTCAGTGGGGCTTCTCGTCATACTCCTCCAGTGACAAAGCCTTAAAGGACCCTGCCCAAGTTCCTGGGACAAAAATGCAAACTCACTTATCAGTCCCAGGGAAGTAGGAAAAAAAAGGAAAAGGGTATCACTCATATTCTTCGATGCTGGAGGATGAAGGCCTGGGCAGGAATCCACAGAAGACCCCCAGGGAGAATCCTAACAATAATTCCTTGAAACAAGGCTTTAAGTGGTCTCGGCTGATCCATATTTTTAGAAAATTGTTTTGACTCAGCCTGCCTGCCTGTAATATCACTGCCAGAAACAGCAGTGAAAGAGAGATAAACACGCTGTTGCAATCTCTCTTTTTATGCCTCCCATGAAGCCCTGTGTAGTACACATCTCACTTGACAGCCTTTGATTAGCAGATGCTGGGTACTACTCAGAGGAAGGCGCATCTCTCTCAGGTGCGGCTGTCTGGTCCTAAATAAGCCGGGGATTTGCCATTGAGGATAGTGGGTACACTGGGGCGAGCCTAGGCTGAGCCGTCTTGCCACACTTGGGAGAATCTTCTCTTTGCAACCTTGTAGTGGGATGCTGGCTGACCAGCTAGTGTGTGCACGAAGAAGTCAGGGTCTTTTTTTAGGGTAGCCGTGTGTGATTCTAAACCTCTTTAAATATGATACAGTCTATGACAGTCATATCAGGTACTTGCGTCTTTTCTCTGAGACATTGTGGCATTTACCAAAACACAAGCTTTGGACAAAGAATTTGAGTTCGTTCTGCTTCTGATGTTTTGTTGTTGTTGTTGTTGCTATTGTTTGTTTTGATTTTTTTTACTACCAGCAACTTGAGCCTGTCATTTAATCTCTTCAAGCTGCAGCTTAGCTTCCTCCTGCTAACACCAAGTGACATATATACTTATGGAGATGTGGGTGTGGTGCCCAGACTCAAGAAGGCACAGACTGAACCCAAAATATTTCACTGGGGTATCAAATTTAGCATTTGGAGAAAAATAGCTTTACATAGTAAACAAACAAACAAAAAAAAAAAACAAAAAAGCAGGATTTTCTGTGCCATAAGAAAGATATTTCCACAATGATTTTCCAATAGATATAAGAAAAATAAATGGCCCATGCTCTTTTTCTTTAGGACTATTTTGATGGCAAATTTGAAAAAGAACCATTAGGTCATTTTGAGGATTCCTTTTAGCTCATATATATATATATATATATATATATACACACACACACACACACACATACATATGTATGTGTGTGTGTGTGTGTGTGTGTGTGTGTGTGTGTGTGTGTGTGTGTAGTGTTTTGAACTTTGAGTCAGTATCTGGTATTCATGTTTTTGTCTGTGCAAAATTCATATTTAGATATTTAGATCTTTAGGCTATTGATTCTGGGCCTGGAAAGATGGCTCAGCAGCTAAGAGCACTTGCTGCTCTTGCAGAGGACCTAAGTTCAGTTCTCAGCCCCCACATGGTGACTCACAACCATCTGCAACTCCATTTTCAGGGGATCTGCCACCCCTTTCTGGTCTCCAAAGGTATCAGGTATGCAAGTCGTGCATATAATATGCATGTAGACAAATACTCATACCTATAAAACAAAAGAAATATTTTAAAAATACTTTTATTATGTTTCTTTTTAACATATGCATTTATATGATTACACGTGAGTAAAATAAACTATATACAGCAGGAAGAACCATAAGAAAATCAGGAATTATATGAATGTTACATTCATAGTGATTTGGCTATTTGTATTTGACAAACTTGAAGTAAACATCTTTCCTATCTTGTTGGGTCTAATTTCTGAATGGATATTAATATCTATCATATCTCATCTCTATTAATTTAAAACATCTATCTTGATCTAAAAACATCTAACCCCTAACCTACTAAGCTTAATTGAAAGACTAAACTATCTGTTCAAACCCATGAGAGACTTGAGTGCAGGTTAGCAGCTTCCAAAATGAAAAAATGGTAGAGACAGTTTACTACCTGAACAGTGGCTGTGCTGTGTTTTAGTGAATTGATGACATTTTTAAAGAACCGGAGGAAAACAGATGAGGTTCTTACTTTCTGAAGTCCCATAGAGTAGAAGGGGAGAGAGAGAGAGAGAGAGAGAGAGAGAGAGAGAGAGAGAGAGAGAGAGAGAGAGAGAGAGAGAGAGAGAGAACTTAGAGTACTTGATTGTGTTGCTCACCTGTGTGCCTTACAGTGCACACCAATAATATTACAAGATGTTCAGATTTTCTAATATTTCATTGGTGAAAAGGGTAGTTTATAAGTAAAAATAATTAGTGACAATTGTATATTTTAATTTGAAATTTTCGTTGAGCTGGGCGTGTTGGTGTACACCGTTTTCCAGAGACAGGCAATCTCTGTGAATTCAAGGCCAGTGAGTTCAAGGACAGCCAGGGTTACACAGAGAAACCCTGTCTTGAAAAACAAACAAACAAAAACAAAAAAAGTGAAACCTGTTATAAATGTCTTACATATCCTACAAAGTAATGGATATTAATGTAATAAAGTCTGTTTGCTGTTTCCACCTGCTGCGTCTGAGGTTTTTTGGTGTTTATTTTTCCTCCTGCCTTTTAATTCTTGGTGGACAAAATGAACCTGATCAAAACCTGAAAGCTAAATAATAAGATTTTAGCACTTGATGTGTGAGTTCAAGTTGTTAGTGAGGTGTGAGTTTTGTTTTTGGGGCTCCACAATGTAATGAAACAATCAAAACTGAAATAAGCTCCTACAGTGGAATCCACCAGAAAACTCGAGTGATTATCTCTGGAACATGGCATTCCTTTAGTGGATTCCTCTGCTCAGCTCTCTGCTGTCTCTATTCATGCTGTTAGGATATCAAGACTGGAGAGGGGACATTGGTAAAACACTGTGTGGCACGTACCAGGCCCAGGGTTCAGTCACTATCACTGAAAATAAACAATCCTGGGAAGGGACATGTTTTCCTCCACTGGTTGGTCCTCTCCCCATGGGCCTGTTCTGAGAGATGCTCTATCTCCCGTGCCCTGTGCAAACATAATGGGCCACCAGCCATGAGGCATCTATTATGTGCTATGCAATTGTATACATCTCTCCAGTGTCACACCAGCAGCAAGTTGTCCAGGTAGCCACAGTCACAATGGCCTTGAGAGTAATCTTGAGGTTTAAGGGATTGATAGATCTAATCCAGATCTTGGCCACACCCCTCACCCTCAGGCCCCAAAGCTGAAGTAAAATCTGGCCAGGCCCCTTCTTCATTTATCCTGAGTAATAATTAATGAAGTAATGCTTATTGCGGCCTCATAAGGCCCAATGCAGGCATTCTTCTCTATTTTCTTCCCATGTAACTTAGTTGCTTCAATCCCACTGGGTCCTCTGTATTGTCAAGACAAGGAAGGTACTTTGTGCGGTCTGTTTGGAATCAGAGCTTCTGGCTCTTATGCCCATCTCCATTTAAACGAGACACAACTAACTCCTAGATTTGCACCCATTCTTGAAAGAGGCAATGTCACAAGACCTGTTCTCCAGAGACAGTCCAGGAACTGATTGGCCCTTGATCTCACCACTGAGGTCCCTGGTGTCAGTTAGCCCAGAGATCCTGGGAAGATTTGTGATCAGTGCATCAGACCTGACTGAGGCTGCTCCCACGCTCAGAGTGGGGGAGGGGGGGCCGGGTGAAGGAAACCGAAGTGGTTGTTCATCAGGAATCAAAGCAAAGATCTGGATGTCTGGGAGGCCGGGGAGGGCGTTCTGCTTCCCAATGCTGAGTGATGCTGCCTGCTAGACAAGACACATGGTGTTATCTGCCCTTGAATCTCAGCATTTTGCAAACCCGTCTTATAAAATGATATACCGTGAACGTAATACACACACATCCCTTTCATATAACCACCATCCTACAAATAAAAATAAATGTTCTTAGCATCACCCTCACTTTGTCAGAATTTCATGAGATGGGAGATGTATGCCTTACACTGTGCTGGGGCCTTAGACATGTTTTTATCTAGCCCTTACAATAACTATAGGAGGCATTGGTACATCCATTTTATGAAGAAAAATCTGGAGCTCAAGTTAATGTTTGCCAGTATCTAGTAAGCACCAGGCCAAATAATTTGAATACGAGGTTGTCAGGCTCCAAAGCCCCTGTCCTAACAGTTTTACACTGGAAAATTTTTCTGTGGCTGGGCACACACTGACTGGAGCACTGTTGGAATCAGCAGTGCATTTTCCAAGCAAAGGGAGAATGAGCCCAGAGTCTGCAGTGCCCTTAAGAGTTCAGATTTTGTTTTTGTTTAATTTCTGAAAGGGAATTGTTGGAGCCTAGCCCTGTTTTTTTTTTTTTTTTAATTTGCATGCCCAATTATGATGGTTGAGTTTTTTTACAATCATTTTAAGAACAGTTCATTTTGCACAAAGCCACACAGGGACCTTTAAGGGAGAATACATGTACTTAAAAGCCAGCTCTGCTGTCATTCTGGGCTTTCTGAAGTGTCTCGTGAACTCCCGTTGGTATTTCTGGGTCAGAAAGCCAAAGCAAGATGTTTCTATTTTAGTATGCAGGATAGTCATTTGGGAAATGAAAAAGGGTGAGAAGTTGTCCTTTCTTGAGGTTTGTGCATAAATCATTTCCCAAAGTTGATGGGTCCCAGTTTCAGTGCCTTCTGGGCCAAAGGACAGATGGCAGTATATGGGTAATGACAAACTTCTTGCATGATGCCAGATGGGTGTGTATGAGACATGACAAGAATTCTATTAGTTGAGGCTTGATGCCTACCATAACAAATACTCTTACCCCACCCGACCCCCAAAAGGACAGATTTCCAGATCCATAGAGAAATGGGAAGTTGGTAGGTAGATGATAAACAAATTCTGAAAACCTATCAATCTTAGATCCACTGTGGTAGGTGAGCAGATATTTGCTGTGTATTTCTTTCAACTCTTCTATGGGTTGGCGCATTATAATACCATGTTAGGTGGGGATGTAATAATTCCTAGCCATAGATGTGTGATTGGCTCTAGAAATTGTATTAATCACGAAGACATGAACAGGCAATAAAATATTTCTGCTTTTGATGGGATTATATTTTTGCTTGTGTGTTCACTCTAAACTCACAAGCACCAGTAGGCACTGATGAAAAATCTGAAATGGACAGGTAGTGGCTGAAGCACTCGTGCTTCTCCAGTGGCAGCATAGTTGTTAGCACCATTGACATAATTACCTACAATACACTGTTCATACTGAGCCACTATTGCATGCCTAGCTCCAAGCAAGACAGTTTTAAGCCTTTAGTTTATTTCTAACAGCAATGCTGCAGATTTAGGTACCATACTGAAAGAGAGATTATTAGGTCTAATTGTGCCTGAAGAGCTGAGCTCAGGGAGGCCGCATAGCTAACTAGGGTGGCATCAGATTCAAACCTGGCAAAGAGTACCTTAAAAGGCCACTGCTGCTCCATGTGGGTCCTAGCCATCAATTTCAGCCTCATCAGGAGCTATTCCAGAGCAGCAAACCAGAAGCTGCATCTTACCAAGCATCCTCAGTCCCCAAATACTGATCTCATGTATAATACTATTCTATACAGGAAATTGGAAACTACTGTGACTTTGCTTTGACTCCCAACACAGTTGTGGGACACCACTGGGTCAGTGGAAACACTGTCTCCCTTGTCTCAGAGGTGCAGGTGCAGCATTGAGCATGGTGAGCATTGTCCAGGAGCCTTACAGTGACGGCCATGAACCAGATGTGTCAAGAAACAGCTGTGCCCCACCTGCACATCCCTGTAAACCTTCTGGTCATTCATCTCTGTGGTAGGCGGTGCTTAGGTGGCTCCATCTGCTCTGCCGCATCAGTTCTGGCTTTACTTGACTCATATAGAAGTAAAACAATCGCAAGAAAAATAGGAAATAAGCAGAAGGCAGAAGCATCAGAGTTTCATCTTCTGCCCCCCCCCCACAGAAGGGCTGTCATGCCCCAGGTGCCTCATTTGCACTGAGGCATGTGTGGCTGATGTGACTTTGAGAGCAAATGCTGAGTGCTCAAGTTGTAGAAACACTCCTGCTAGGGACCTCCCTGTTTTTCCTTCTAAGAAGAGAATGTTTGTTGACAGACAAGGACATGATCAACACCCCGCCAGTGGGTATGAAGACACGCCCCCATCCTCTTCTGCATGCAAAGTTAAGGCTTCCCATTAAGACCATTCACTGACTCTTGAGATCGAAGACTATGCCCCTTCTTTACAAACGCCATCTCTGTCAATCCTTGCAGAGGTCAGAGGTCCAGGGAGAAGCTCTTTGCTCATTTTGCAGATCCCGGAGAAGTGGCTGATGGAGCTGAGGCGCTTGGAGCCTGGGGCTGGGAAGATGAAGCCTTCACTCACCTGACAACTGTCCCCACCCAAACTTCATCATCAGAAACAACCATTATTATTATTATTATGCTTTGTACCAGTGATTGCCTGGGAATCTGGAAAGAGAAAAAAAAATGACAAGCCACTCATGGCTGAAGTTAGCTTGTGAGTTCTCTCTGTGAGCTAAGAAGGCATCCTGGTGCCTAGCACACTGTATCTGTCTTTTGTGTCTTCTGTCACATGAGCTGGGAAAGGGAGAAATGAGGGTTGATGGACGATTTTGAAAAACATGTTAATCAAGAAAACGCAAAGTCATCTGCAAGATGAGTAAACAAAAAAGTCTGTCTGTGATTTGATGCAACATTGGTGTCAGTGCAGAAATGACCACATTTTACTTTCTATTACAGTGCCCAAGTGTTGCTTGTGGTGACAAAGCCTGCTGCTCACTGCAATGCCTGCAGGTACACTTTCTGGACAGAGACTCTCTGTGTCCTAGAGCTCATTACACTGGGGTCATTGCGACCCAACAAAGCAGGAGTTGACAGGTTTCAAGGGGCCTGTTGCTTTTCTTTGATTGCCGGCCACTTGCTGGCTAAGGGACATGGGCTATTGCATGTAGATTCAAAGGGTGGGACAGAGAACACTCGGCTCTTTGGGGCCTCGAGGAGATTGAGGTTTGGAGCACTGGCTCAATACTCAGAACATTAGATGTGTCTCCTGGAAACACAGCAGCACATTTAGAAGTCCAGGTCTACTTTGATAAGCTTTTGTATTAAATGCAGGCAACCATATGTCTCTTATTATTTATTAATTATGAATTGTTACATAATTTCCAAAGGCTTCTGGAAGTGCCAAATAATAAAGCTGCAATGACTTGATATTTAACAAATAATATAAATGAGTGCTTTGAATGGAAGTAATCACAAACACATGAGTTATAAAGCAGAAATAACTGTAATGCAATATACAACCTTAAATAAACCTTAGTGTATGCAGGAGCTCCTGGGACAAGTGAAACCCGAAGCTCCCTGCTGGGCAGGGCAGCATGGGGAGGCTGAATGCTGCCAGTTCTAGACCTAAACAACTTCATGATGGAGTCTGAGCAACACCCTAAGGAGTGCAAGGGTGACCAGCCTGGCTGAGATGACACTTGGGTCTCTTAGTCCTTACCATCAGACTATTGAAACCACAGACCCCAAAGAAATGGGAATTTCTCCAGGAATCTGATGCTGGGAGAAGCGAAAGGGAGAGGAGGAATTTTTCTCTCAGAAAGAGATTCCATGGGGTTCTAACAATTTGTCAGACCACCTTAAGGATGAGACTGAAGCCCAGATAGTGGTGGGTCAGTGGTGGATGGGACCATGCCTTGACCTCTTAGATATGCATATGCTTAGCCCTCTATTTAAACCTTAGTCTCACCTCAGGACCCCAAAAATGGACTTCGGGGGTATCCCAGGATCTCTCTTCCTCTCTTCCCAATGTGGCCACATTGACTAAGTCTCCTTTTTCTTCTTTCCACTATTAAGTTGGGTCTTTTGATTGGCTTATTAAGGCCCAGTGGTAACCAAACTTGGCTAAGGTCATGGAGTGTGACTCCCCCCCCCCCCAAATTCAATAACAAAAGTAGCTCTGTCAGAAAGAATCCGTCTTTCAGAAAAATGCAAATCTCAAGGCGTAAAGACCCCAGTGGTCGATGCAATAATGCAATAGTCACGGGTCTCCAGGACTCCAAGGCTAGTCAGCAGTAGGTGAGACATTGGGAGTTAGAGCGACTCAGGGTAGAAGATGATAGACCCAAGGCAACATGTCCCTGGTTTGACTTCATGCTGTGTGAGTGGACTTATGTCCAAGCATTGAGAAGAGGGAAGAGCCCTGGACTGTGACCTCAGAGCCCTGCGGGTAACCTGAGTTCTCTCTTCTTGCGCAAGCTTCTTACATGCTTGTGCCTCAGCGTCTGCTAAGCACTCTGAGGCCATGGCTCACAGGAGCCTAACCAACACCCCCCACTTCCTATACAGTTTGCCTTTCGCTGCACGTTTGGCGTCTGAAGAGTGAGAACACTAGAGCTTGCCAGCGCTCCCTCTCTGCGCCTTTTATTCTGTTACGTTTTGTAAAGGGGTCCTTATCTGGTGTGGAATCAGAGAGCATCTCCTACACACATTAGCATGTGGAGACTTAAGAGATGGAAGTTTGCCAACCCCTTCCAAAGGATAGTCCAGATAGCTGGCTACAAGCTTGAGCAGCCTTTATGAGAACAGTAAAGAAACCACTTTCCCTCAGCGCTTGCCACAGAAAGGGAGATAAAGGGGCTGGAAAACAGATGAAAGTATCCAAAAAACATAAAAGATGAATTGATGGGAAAGGCGGGTGTGACCACTGAAGGGGCGATGGGTGGGAAAAGTCACACTATTAAAAAAAAATGCTGGAAAAAAAAAAGAATGGCTCAATAGTCATGGAAAAGAAATGAGAGCACATAAAAACTTTCAGGAGTAGCCTGGAAAAAAAAATAATAAAGGCTTTATGAGTTTAACTTGAGGACTAGTTCTTCCCACCTGGGGAGAGTAATTGGCAGTGGCTGACTAGAGGTTTGTTTTGCCTTCTTGGCAGGAGCTGGATTGTTATGTTAATACCCCCGGCCAAGTGCTCAGTGCTGAGTCTGAATAAAAGAATTCTGCAGCAGGGAAAATTCCCAGCCCCAGGTTCGCTCTTGAACCGCTGAACTCTTCACTGAGTTCAGACTTCAGAATCAAATTCTATGAAATAATTAGTGTATGGCAGACAGTGCTAGACTTTTGTGGACACTAAACCAAGTACCAGAAACTCTACAGTGGGAGTTTGTGGACAGATGAAGTGTCCACCCTGAAGAGCTCACTGAGCCAAAGGGTAGACTCGTAAAATTTTCATTATTTTAAGTTATTTTTTTATTGCACATGAATGACTGCTTTGCATACATATGTCTATAATGCCCATAGAGGCCAGGGGAGAGTATTAGAGTCCAGAACTGGATTTGCAGATGATTGTGAGCTACCATGTAGGTGCTGGGAACCAAACCCGGGTCCTCTGCTAGAGCAACAAAAGCATTAACCACTGCACCACCTCTCCAGTCCCGAAAGTAGACTTCCTTTTAACTTTAGCCAGCACCACTCTCGAGTGTCTGCATCTTTGCATTTATCAAAGGTCTTTTTTTCCATTAGCATTGGCTTCCTTTGAAAGGTCAGTCCACCAACGTGGCTCTTAAAATATTTTAATTGTCCTTGAACAGAGTGCACCTCAAGCCCTAGATACTCAGGGTGGAATAGCCTAATAGCCAACATATTATTCAGATGAATTTGTTAAAGTAAAGAATTATTGAGTCACCTAGGTTTTTTTTTTTTTTCTTGTTTTTTATTCCTTTTTTTGGGAGGCGGCATCTCTCTGCAATCTACAAAATGACCCTATTCTCGCTGTGTTGCCCCCTTGCCTCAGCTGAGTGCAGCGAGGAGGATAGGTGAAAAGAAAAGATTCATCTAATTTTATAATTTGTGACTTGCTTGTGACCTCTTAAAAGTCGCAGAGTCCTCTGGGACTGCAAAAATAGATTCCTCCTTAAGCCCAAGTGGGCCTGCCTCCCATCTTTCCCAGCATCTCACCTCCCTTAGCACTTCCCAAAGGCAGCTGCCCTCTCTCACCTTGCCCCTTCTCACTTTCCCTCCTGACTACACAGTTTCCCACCCCCCCCCCTCCGCCCCGAACATGTGATAATGAAGCTTTTTTTCTTTTCATGATTTCTTTTTTTGATGTGGTGGCAAAGGAACTTATTTAAAATCAATCCCGGATGGTAACAAGGTCTATAAATATAGTAGTGAAAAATCTCTATAAGTAATATTAAGTTTTGTAAGCAAGGGGTGCTATGGAGCTGTTTTCCGGGTGTCCAAATTAAGCAGCCAGAACTTTCAAAACCTGTGGAGTCGCTGAGGTAGCACTTGAGCAAATGCTTCAACTGCGGCCCCCATTTCAGCATTAGGTAGTGTCTACTGTCCACAGGGACAAGAGTCGGGGCTCTCAAGCTGTGCTTTGACTGAACATTCTGAGGTTCCTGCAGTAGAGCTGGGTGGTGGCAGGTCTCTCTCATTACAAGACGCTCTCACTGTCCCATTTAGCCACTTTTATTTTACAATGTGGTACATTCTGCAGAGACCATTAAATGCTGCTTAACTGCAGTCCACACCTTAAGGGCAGCTGGTTGACATTTGAAGCATCTGCTCAGAAACCCATCCTCCGAGAGAGGTCAATCAGCACTTTAAATAACCCTGACCTAAGAGCTCCCCACAGAGCTATCTATCACTGTCTGCCCTTCCCCAGAGCTTTAAAAATGAGCCCAAACCTTACTCAAGGTGATGCTTAGTTGAACATATGCATAATGTTTGAGCAGTATGAGAGACTATAAAACATTTGTATCACGTATCTCCTGTGAGTGAGTGAGGAGCAGCCACGGGACTCGACCATACTAGGGAACTTTAGAAGGAAGCCCACGGACTTGAAGGTTTGCAGGCCCGTTGGAAGGTCTAGGAAAGTAAAGGTCAGAGAAGAAGATTTGAAGAATTCCAGAAACCAAAGGGTCGGGGATCAAACAAACCTGATGTGGTAGTGCCTTGATGTAAAGCCAAGGCTTAGAAGCCCTTCCCCCAAATCTCAAGTCCGTAGCCGCCTGCAGAAAAGGCTTGCATCTGTCCACACCTGCCAGGGGTAAGCACGCGGTTATCCTTATCTTCTCACCTTCTAGGTCCCCACAGGAAGGCGTCTCACTGAGGCACTGTGACATGGAGCTCTTGCCAACAGGACAGTTTAAAGAACAGATTTTAGAGTTCCTACCCACTGGCCTTACCTGAAAGGAGGCAGAAGAGTTGGGGTGACTTTATTTCAGAGCAACACCAGACCCTGCTTGCAAGTCCAGGGAGCCCCATACCCTTCTGAAGTTTGTTCTTCCCTCTAGAGCAGAAGTCTGCAGCACCATTCTAAAGAGGCTCTCAGTTTATCAGATTATAGGAACGGCAGACCGCAAAGAAATGGGAATTTCTCCAGGAATCTGATGGTGGGAAAGGCCCCACCAGAGTGGGAACTTGTCTCTCAGAAAGAGATTCCACAGAGTTCTCACAACTTGTCAGGCCCACCTTACAGGACGAGACAGAAAGGGTGAGTCAACTGTAGGCAGGACCACACCTTGACTGGGTCTGCTTAGATAGGCATATTCCTTAGCACTCTATTTAAACTTCAGCCTCTCCTTAGGACCTCTAAGACTGGAGGGATCTCTTTCTCCCTGTTCCGGTGTGAGCACATTGAATAAATCTCGTTTCTCTGCTTTCCACTATTTGGCCTTCTATTTATTTTTTTATTTTTAAAAACTTAATTAATTAATTTTTTTTTCTGAGACAGGGTCTCTCTGTGTAGCAGCCCTGGCTGCCCTGGACTCAGTTTGTTAGACCAGGCTGGCCTCAAACTCACAGAAATCCACCTGCCTCTGCCTCCAGAGTGCTGATATTAAAGGCGTGCGCCACCACGCCTGGCCCTAATTTGGCCTTTTACTCATTGGGAATGGATGAGTAGATCTGACTTGGGACAAAGGTTATGACCCCAAATTCAATAATGTTTCCACTGAATGGGAGAGAAGTATAGCCTGATATGACCTAAAGTTTTCTGAGTCTTCAGTCTGATACTGCTGCCATGTTTTGAAATCCAAATAAAGCTGAGTGCTTGATGGACTTGCCAGGGTCCTTTGCTGTGAGGCAGAGTTGCGTTCTTGACGGTTCTTGGTTCTCCCCGGCCAGTGCAGACATTTACTGACCATCAGTGCTCACCTCCAGATCCTAACACTTGTGCCACCAGCTTACCCAGTCTTCTAGAAACATTCCTCCAGACCTTTACAGTCTACATTATCCTTCCCTTAGGCAGACTGTAGTAACAGATGACAAAGCACAGCCTGCATGAATATTACCATAAACATCCACATGAGCTAGTGAACTCCGTAGAACAACTGCTTTCTAAATGGGAGCATATGCTTGGAGTTGTTTTCTGAAGTTCATGCATAGGGCTGGGATGTGGCCCAGTGAAGGGAAGTTTGCTTAAAATTCACACACAAAAGCAGTGTGAGTTTCCCGTGTACAAGTGATGGCTGATTTACACAAGTCTGCGGTTCGTGGTTCACAAAGGCACGCCAGGATTTTGCAAAGAAACTGATTCCCAAGTGCTTTGTTCTTTGGGAAAATGGCTGGTCTCCCTCCCACATATGCAGGATGATACACATACATAGCTAAGCGCGCATCAGCTCCTCTTTGTTCAGGGCCCAAGTCCAGCTAGCAAACCACAGGACCAAGACTCCACCATTAGTATATTAGAATATTTCTTTCCAAATTAGGCAAGGAGCTACAGATGGCTTACGTGGTAACATTTTTTATTTTTTAATTTGACACTAGAACAAATTCTAACCCAAACATTTCTGTATTGTTATCCTTTAAAATTTACAAAAATCTCAAAAAAATGGGCATTACTTATTAAAACTAAGTTTCATATCATGCTCTCATATTGCTTATTAAATATGAGTGGATTCAATTTGTACAAACTTTGACATCCTCATTAATTATCTTTTTACCTAATGGTGGAGAAAGCTAGCTTGGGAAATATTTCCCCAATGGGAAAAGGCGGAAGGAAGCTGACCAGTAGGGCAAAACCTTGCCTTACTGTGTTGTGGGTGATGCTCCATGTTACATTGTGGGGGGTGTCTGTCTTCATGGCTTAGCACAGTATTGGTGGTAGGTGGGAGGTGGTGGGGGAGGGGACAGGCACAAACAGTTCTGCCCTGGATGGAGACTAGAGAAACAGATGATTTATTCACTGGGATGCAGAGCAGAGCAGAGCATGGTCAGAGAGACAGAAAGGGTTCAGTGTGTCAGTGTTACGACATGTCTCATCCACGTTACTGTATAAAAGGGTGTTCCCAGGTGGGGCTGCTCACGTAGTATCCCATAACTCTCATTTTTGCCCATCACACAACTGTGCATTGGCGCTACCGTCTCAGCATATCTGTGTTGTGCCTGGTGATAATGCCTACTGACCAGTGTGGCCAGATTTCACTGTCAGATTAGCTTACAAAGTCCAGTGGTGAGAATTTACATCTCTTTCAGGCTCTTGCAAACCCATACCCAAAATGAAAGACTCTCGGAAAGCAGTTAGCACAGCCTGCTGTTTTATAACTTGGCTTCCTTTAAAACAAAGCCACTTTCTCCAACATTTCGGTGTTACGTGTCTGTGAAGCGCTAGACTTCCGTGTGTCCACCTCGTAGGATATTCCCGAGCTGTGTGGATGTTGGGTGAGCCTCAGCAGAGCAAGGACAGACAGGTCACATGCTCAAGAAGAGCTGAGCTGACATGATTCTGAAAAAGTCTCTGTTTCTTCTACCCCTGGCAATTCACAACACTGCCACGTTCTGTGTTGATTCTTTTTTTTTTTTTTTTAAAGTCAGAAACTCCAATGGATAATGGGGTAACATTGCTGCTCTTGAGTCAGTTCTCCATGGGATTAATGGGATTGGTTGGCTTTTTGCAAATGTCATGAAAAGAACCTCTGATTTTACTTCCTGACAGGACTCCTGAGGCTTTTGGTGCTCTTACTATGGCAAAGTTGTAAACAAACTGTTTGTTACTGGTTTTGTTCTTATTTTAAGCAGACCCAATATTGTTCTTGGAATTGAAGTGACTTGAGTTGTTTAAAGAAATGTGATGCGGTATTCTCGAGGGGCAGGTGCTGTGGCCTTGTCACGTTGTAAACTTTGATTTGTAAAGGCTTTGTTTGTTTGTTTGTTTTTCCTCTTCCTAGGCTTGTTGGTTGGTGCTGGCTGTGCCCTCTACCCCTTGGGCTGGGACAGCGAGGAAGTCCGGCAGACTTGTGGCTACATCTCTGGCCAGTTTGACTTGGGTGAGTTCTTGTTATCCTTAGAAAAAGGCCTTATCTGGAAGGAAGGCGCCCTGGGCCATCTGGGGCTGTGTTTGGCATACACACACACACACACACACACACACACACACACGCGCGCGCGCGCGCGCACACACACACTTACATTCATACACTGACCTATTTGCTTAATGAAGAGTCATTGATACCCTATGCTATGATTTGTATTGCCGAATCAAAGAAATTGCCCAGATTGCCAGAGCTTTTATATCCTCTGTTTGTTCAAAATTACATATTTATCACTCATTATACATGCTGAAAACATCTCCAGGGACTTCGCAGGCAAACAAAACAATCAAGGAAATGATAAGGAAGGCAAAGCAGTTTCTCTCCGGGATGTGGAGCGCTTCGTGAAAGGGGGGGACCAGAGCGGCAGCAGGGTCCTGGGCACCATAACATGTGTGAGTTACCAGCAGTAGGTGCAAGCTCCCAGGAGGCAAGAGGTACAGCAGAGCAGAGGGGAAGAGAGGGGAGGAAAGGTCATCAGAGACTCCAGAAGCAGGAGCGGCAGGAAGTCACTCCTCAGGTACGATGGAACATGTGGGATCCTGTGTGCGGATTCAGGGCCCTCCGTGGCTTTGCTTGTCTGCGTGCTTAATGAAAAAGTTCAGAAGCTTCCTACCTGTAGCTGAGTGCATGCTACGTGCCCTGCAGCCTCCGTGATTTCTTATGGCGCGCATCCTACATAGTCCACACGATTTTAGTTTGTGGTAAATGGGACTGTTTTACTCTTGTCAGTGAACTCACGCTGATTTAACAACCCCTGGTTTCTCTTCAGTTGGGAAAATAACTAAGTTCATTTCACTTTCTACTGCTTTAAGGTATGTTCTAATGAAGTGTTTGATGAATATGAATGGTCTCCTCACCCCACTCAGGCCCCTATAGCAAACGGTAGATTAAACTAAGTGTTACAGGACATGCAGATCTTTGTAAGAAGATAAAGACATTGTGTAGATGCTAAGCCCATGGCTTCCTTTCCAGGTTTAATGAGTACCTAGGTAGTCATGGACAGCTGGGATTGGACAGGTCGGTGTGGGGTGGGAGCCAATAGTAATAGCAAGGCTGTATGTTTGCCTCCCTCAGTGGTCCCTGTGCTGAAGAGGCAGAGATACCCTTCAGGTACAGACACTGTGGCTCTTCTGCCCTGCTTAGAGGGAGTCCACAGTCTTCTTAGGTTTCATGGCCTGCTTCTGGCAGAAGGGCTCATGCAGATCAGAGTGTCTTTCCTGCATCTGCTGTTCTCCCAAAGCCCAAGGTGCCTTATTTGGGGCAGCTGGGCAGCTGTGACTGTGCCAAGGGCAGCCAGCCTGCTTCCTCTTCCATGCGCACCGGAGGCTGAGCTTCTGCAGGTCGGGTCATCCTTGCCATATGCAATCTACTGTCTTAAACATCTGCCGCTCACTTAAGGCATTCGGTTCCAAGAAGAAAAAATTGGCTTCATGGCTTTTTTATTGTATTCTAAATCACTATTTTTGAATTGTTTTATGTTACAGTGTTGATGACTATCTTTTCCTGTTGACATAATGAGCTACATAGCCAAACACCATTTAAGGAAAATAAAAGAATAGTGAGGAAAAAGTAAAGAGAAGTGAAAGCCTGAAAAATGAAGTGGTTTTTATTTGGCTTTCTGGATGCCAATCACCTTGTTGTCCTCAGGAGAACACTGGCTCTCTCAGTAGACAGCGACAGCAGTGTGCTCCTAATGTGCATGAATAAGGCAGGCAGCTCCCTATGATCTCCTCTCTCTGCTTCCAGTACAAGCTTGCCTGAGTTTGGATGACTTTTGTAATTACCATCCACGTAGAAAAAGTAGGGGAAAAAATGGCACAAAGGGGACTCCACAGCTTCTTTACTCTTTGTTTTAAGTGCATCCCGTATCCAGGGGAAATATTTTAATATGTTTAGCTTTTCCTTTCTCTGGAGTTTGAAGCATTCCTAGCTGTTTAACACACGTCCCAACTTGACCAGAATCCTGGTGTCCACTGACCTGTTGCTGTGGTACATTGTTAATTAGCAGAGTGTAACGAGACTTGCTGGACCCCAGTAGTCTCTGTTTTTTCAGCACTGCCCATCAAAAAAATTGAATGTTGAATTAGGACATGCCTCTTTATGCTTTCTTTTTTATTTGCCATATATTTTCAATATTTACTCTCTCTCTCTCTCTCTCTCTCTCTCTCTCTCTCTCTCTCTCTCTCTCTCTCTCTCTCTCTCTCTCTCTGTGTGTGTGTGTGTGTGTGTGTGTGTTGCCTCCATGCATGTCTGTGCCAGTGGGCCTACAGTGCTCTCAGAGGCCAGAAGAGGGCATCAGATCCTCTGGAGCTGGAGTTGCAGGTGGCTGTGAGCTGCCATGTGTGTGCTGGAAACAGAACCCAGCTCCTCTGGAAGAGCAGCCAGTGCTCTCAAGCTCTGAGCCATCTCTCCAGCCCTTATTTATTTATTTTATGCTACTAAAACCACATTAGCAGTTCAAGAGACTAGTATGATTTCATTTCTGCCCACTCGTTTTTATGTTTCACTTAGAATGGATGATGAGGGGCAAAGAAATTGACATTGCTTAAAGATTAAAATGGAATGCCCTGAGTAAATGATTTTTGCTTTTTGGGTTGTTTTTCAGGTTCTATTTTGAGGTCTCTCATTTTTTTCTTTCTAAAGACCTAAGAAGAGAAGTAGAGAACCATTATTAGACCTGTCGCACATAACTGCCCATGCTTACGTCCCTTAGGAAACTGTCAGCCTCACTCTGAACACCGATCAGGCTGGGCTTTGGTGCTTTAGTGAAGTCCCAAGCCATGGAGCTAACTTGACAAGGCCCCTAGGACAAGGCAGGTGCACCCAGTATGAGTTCAGGGGTGACACTGTCCACAGAGAACACTCTGGGGCCTACATTCAGCAGGACATGCTGAATGCCATAGTCACCCCCTGCTCCTGCCACTGAGGAGAACCTGAGCTGAGTTTATGTCTACTCCTACTGGTGGAGACAATGGTCACGGCTTTCTCCCAAAGGATAGTGGAGCTTGAGATTCACCTGGCCCTTCACAGGGAGCTGGGGAGATGGCATCAGAATGGAATAAACAAGGTCATGACTTACTTCAGAGACTGTATGTATGTATGTGTATATATATATATATATATATATATATATATATATATATATATATATGACAGTTTTAATTGTCAGTTCAACACATACCAGAATCAGAATCACCTGGCAAGAGAGTCTGAGCGAGTGGTTGCCTAGGTTAGGTTGGCCTCTGGACAAGTGCTGGGTTATCTTGATTACATCAGTTGAGGTGGGAAGACCTGCCAACTTGGGTGTGGCACTGCTTCCTGGTCAGGGTACTCTAAACTCTGTGAGATTAGAGAAAGGAAGGTGGATATCGGCATGCATGCATTCATTGCTCTCTTTCCTGACTATGCATGACATGTGACCAACGTCCTCGGGCTCCTGCGCTCTGACCGCTTTCCTATGATAGACTGTAATCAGACTGTGAGCAATCCGTTTACCACGCCAACAGGTGTGATAAAATGAAGCCATCTGAAGCACGTTAGCCAGGAAGAGCGTGGCATTACAGTGGGCGTGGTGGCTGGCTTGCTGAACCTGCTCTTCTCCAGCTGGTAAATTAAGCGAGAGGTTGGCAAGCATTTCTGTCAGAGCCGGATAGTAATGTTCTCAACATGGAAATTATATGTCACAACTACTCAACTCCGCCAGTGGAACATGAAAGAATGTAGACAATCAGCTATAATCTAGTTAGAATTCATTTACAAGAGCAGACAGGTGGGCTATAGGAAGATGATGTCTGATCTCATACAACGGACCTGTAACATGGTAGAAAATTGTTCCTTTCAGAAAGGTGTACTCACTCACTGATCCTTACAGCCTCCCGGCAGCTCATCCTGTTCTTGGGACAGTAGAAGACACTCAACTGCAGAGCCCTATTTGGTTTCCCTACTGTGTTGTGTAAATGCCGTGTTGGGCAGTGGAGGAAAACCAGGTGGCAAGCACTGCAGATCCATCGTGGCTCACACCATCCCTCACACTGGCATGTCCATTGTGGAGCTAGTGATGCTGGAGATGTTCCGAGAGACATTTGAAGAAAGGGTCATAGGCCTTTAAGAGAAGAACCAAAACCATGCTGCCCTTCCATTGGTGCCGCCCTAGCCCCACCCCCACCCCTGCCCTATCCAGAGTAAGCAACAGAGAGGAGCAGAGGCAGGCAACATCGCCTGTGAAGCCCGCCTTCCCTTGGGCCTTCAGACATCACTCACACAGTCGCTCATTTCCCTACTGGGCACTGTGTGCTTTCCTTTTCTTACTTGTTGCTGTAAGCAGCCTGATGTCGTGACCTACCAATAAAACCTCAAGACCTTCCCTGAGGGTATCATAGCTCAACCCTCAAGGCTGCCTAAGTTCCCAGTGGGTACAGATAGCGTGTGGGTGGGTGTGAGGGTGTACGGAAGGATGGGCTGCAGGGAGGTGAGTAGATTGGGCCAGAAAGGCGCCTTCTTTATCTTTATCTTTTCTGGTTGTGCAAGGTTTATTCTCAAATATAAGCCATGGGTGCAAGATACAAAGTGACCTCATTAGATGAGAGATTAGCAAGAACCTCCCAGAGGAAACATTTTAACAGGCAGGAAGGGTTTCCCTGAGTTTACTTTTGTGGCCGCAATGCACTGTGGGAGGGATCTACGTGGACATGTCTCCGTTTCTTAGAAACAAAGAAGAAGGTTGTTTGTTGATGTCAGTGGTGTTTTGTTCTTTGCATGCCATTTTTTTTCCCCTATCACTTACTCGTCAAGTATTTTCATATTAAGTACAGAGCTTTGAACCAGTTTTACAATAGTAGCTGCTTGGACAAACAAGACAGTGTAACAATGCTGACCTTTGAATGACACTGCTTCATGAGGAAGAAGGGTGTATTTATGGTTTTACTCATTTAAGAACAGAATTAAGAGTCCCAACAGGCTGAACAAGGAGTGTCTGCATCTTCATCAGTCTTGCCTCTGCCTTGACAGTAGTTATCAGTCTTTGACGTACGAATCCAAACTGGGCTTGTTGAAAAAATAGATGCTTGGTTCCCATGTCTCAGAAATTTTACTACTTTTTCAGAGGTGTTTTTATACATATTTTAACGTATATACATGTTTTAATTGCATGTATACATGCCCATATAGACCTCATGACCTAGAACCAGAGTTAGAGCCCCTAGGAGCCTTGTGGGTGCTGGGAACTAAATCCAGCTCTTCTGCAAGAACTTAACTGCTTGGACATTTCTCCATCCCCCTCTCACTGGTATTTTAAATACTGATCATACATGTTTGTGAGTTAGGATGCTTTTATGTTTGGATAACAAAAGTCTGATTGAAATGGACTAAAACAAAGAGGACATTTCAGATGATTTAGGACAAGGCTAGAGCTAAGGTGCAAACTTAATTAGACCCAGTCTCAGACATGTAGTATGGGGTCCACATTTGAAAAGAACTACCTGCAGAACGCCTGCCACCATTTGCCATCTGTACTGGCTGGTTTTGTGTGTCAGCTTGACACAAGCTCAAGTCATCAGAGAGGAAGGAGCCTCACTTGAGGAAATACCTCTGTGAGATCCAGCTGTAAGGCATTTTCTCAATTAACCATCTATTGGGAGAACCCAGCCCATGGTGGGTGGAGCCATCCCTGGGCTGGTGGTTTTGAGTTCTATAAGAAAGCAGGCTGAGCAAGACATATGAAGCAAGCCAGTAAACAGCACCCTTCCAATGGCCTCTACATCAGCTCCTGCCTCCAGGCTCCAGCCCCTGCTTGAGTTCCTGTCATGGCTTCCTGCAGTGATAGACCGTGATCCAGAAGTGTAAGCAGAATAAACCCTTTCCTCTCCACCTTGCTTTTTGGTCCTGGTAGTTCATCACAGTAGTAGAAACCCTGACTAGAACACCATCTATCGGTTGGCTTTGTCCTGAGGCTCATCCTCCTCATGGCAGATGTGTTTTGGCACCTGTAGCTCTGAGCATCCTAGTTTATGGCAAACAATAAGGACAAGCTGCTCTCCAGTAACACGATAATTCTCCCTGCCCCTCCCCCTCCTTCCTGCCCGCTCCCTATCAAGTTGGGCCGGCCTTGAACTACTACTGGGGGTAGTTTGTCTGAATCGTCTTCTCATGGAGATTTGTAAGTTGCCAACGACACTAAGAGGAGAAAAGTCACCGTTGTCTTCCTCTGTGGGGCAGCAGCTTTTATTCCATCTGTGTAGAGCCCGTGTTTGTGACAGTGGTGGTTTGTGCTGTGTGGTGATTGTCTCCACTATCTGTTGAAAGAATAAGAGTGTAGGTGATGGGTGATAGGGATTGTCTGGAGCCCAACAGAGCCCAACAGAGCCCCCTGGCATAGAAGGAAAACCTGCCAGAGATTTGCCATGCTTGAAGCCATTTTTAATGTATATTTGTCAGTCAATCTTCAGTGTTCCCCCTTTCACATATTAAACATGTGGTCTCCATAATCGGGTTGTCCAATTGATTTAATTCATGCCTCAGAGATATCTTCACCCATCGAAGATTTTTCTAATTATATCCCTACGATCAAAAGTAGCGTTTCAATTAATTTGTCTTGCTAATTTGCCAAGTACATTTGAGTAATTACTGCTTTCATTTTGCTATTTAATTTGATTAAGAGGCCACCGTGTTCTCTCTCCTGGAGATTGTGCTGCTGGTTTCTTTCGAACAGCACCATAGACTAAACTCAGGCATCCCAGGCTGAAAAGATGAGAATCTTTCTTTGCCTTTCCAAACCAAGAAATTAAAAAAAAAAAAAATCCCTCCTGCTGCCATTTAAAGGATGACCACGTAACTCTAAATCTCTCTCCTTTAGCTGTCGGCCCCTGAGTCATCCATCCCATCTTTAGATCTAAGCACGCTTGATTTGTAAGTTATATGAAGGACAGTTGGGTAAAGATGAGGAGGAAAACTGTTCCTCCTCCTCCTCTCCCCTAATCCTCTCTTACTTTTTTACAGTTTGGGGTTTTTTTCCAAGCCTGGCACTCATGGTGCTTTTCAAGCCGATGACCTGTCTTACGGCTGACACACAGAAGCCTCCATTAGTAGAGACAATGATAGAAACACCTCTGCTTGGCCTGTGTGATATTTAATATGACACGTATCATTTTGGCTATTTTTACAAGTCTCCTGTGTCTTGTGTGTATGTCCTGGCTGCTCAGTGTGCAGGCAGATCTTGCCTCTGACTGTCATGCTGGAGTTGGGTACTGGTTGTTCTTTTCTTTTCTTTTTTGTTTTGTTTTGTTGTGTTGTTGGTTTTTCTTGTCTCTGGCAGAATTCGTTTTCCATCCCTTGGTTTAGCAGGAGACTCCTTATACCCAATGCTTAAAGTGAATGCATGGTCCCGTTAATGAGACAGCTATCTGTGACGCTACTGAATGAGGCTATAAGATGTGAATACACATCAGGATTCCAGCCAGGAAGGCTGGAGAGATGGGCCAGTGGCTAAAGGCGTGTGATGCTCTTGCAGACTATTGGAGTTTGATTGTCAGCACCTGCCTGCAACTCTAGCTCTGCGCCATCTGGTGCCCCCTTCTGGCCTCTGTAGGTACTGTCATTCATGTGTGCTTGGCTAGTCAGCTGACCTGTTCCAAACTTTTGAAACTTACGACCAAGTTACTGGATGTGATCTAGGAGTTTCTCTATGGGCCTGGGTTCTCTCACCCAAGACCCCAGTAGCGGCGGATGTTAGAGCGAGTCAGGCAGCTACTGGGAGCTGAGCTGACCCCTGAACTGTGTACGCCAAGGAACCTTGGAGAATTCAGGAACCTAGGTCTAAATGATACAGAGAAACTTCTACTGGACATGGAAGCCCAATTCGGCCGGTGATACCTGACTGGAAAAAGCACTCAGGCACTGCCAAGGCAAAACAAACAAACAAATAAAACCTCCCACCAGCTCTCTAGTTGTTTATACTGTCTGCATGTATCCCACATTTATGCATATACCCCAGAAAAAGGAAAAACAACAGATCCATTTCTGGAACATTCGTTCAACCTGCCTATTCCAGTGGTTCCTATGGTTATTACAGAATGGGTATTTGCACTTCAAGCTAACAGCTAGAAAAATTCACCTAGTTCCTCTAGAAAGAAAAGTTGTTACATTCTGTGCAGTTATATGTGTAGTTCTGTCTGGTTCCCTAAACATACCTTTGCAAGCTTGTCTCACCTGGAACTGCAGACATGCACATGCATTCAAGGCAGCACACTGTGCCACACACAGGCAGACATGATCCTCACCTATGTGCCCTGTGTCTGCTCAGAGAAGGAAAGAGAACCGGGAAGAAAAAGCAGCGAGGGAACCGGAAGGTGGGGACACCTGAGTGCTGATTTTTGACAACTATGGAAAAACGGCTTGCACCCTGTTTCTATAGATTTTGGGACCTTACACCCAGGTAGGAATAAAGGCATGGCTCCCTGAGGAACTCAGGCTTAGTCACTACTCAGAAAGCAGCCAAAGTCAGAGTCTAGTTTAAAGACCCAGACAATAGGTTCTGAAAGGTTAAATTCTTTTACTCCTGCAGACTTCCTGGGATGGAAGGCTGCCACCCTTTCAAAGCCGCATTCAGTTCCTTACAGCAATTTCTGGCAATGAAATCAGCCAATGCAGAAAAAAGTGTTGTTGCTTGTTTTTTTTTTTTTTTTTTTTTTGAGACAGGGTTTCTCTGTGTAGCCCTGGCTATCTTTTGTAAACCAGGCTATCTTCAAACCCACAGAGATGTGCCATCACTAAACCTCTGTGAAGTAAGATTTTCTTGAGGCCCAGTTGCCAACCAGGTGCTGGGACTCTGCTGACTCTAGAAGATTTATTTGTTACCGTGCCTGTTAGTGGTGTGCCGCTTTTAGACGCCGTAGAAAGCACTTCCAAAAATGGAGGGAACTGGTCAGTGCCACCTGTCTTTGCTTGGATATTAGTTTGTCCAGAAAGCACTTAAATTGAACTGGTCTTGAGGAGAGGGGTATTTCTGAGAACTTGAGCCTTTTCAAGTAGCAAGAAAGAATGGACCGTTGAAACGAAATATCAAAGGCTTAAAGGAACTTCACCCTTCTTTCTGGCTTTGTTGTGGCTGTGCTATGCCAAAATGTCATCTTTATTTATTGCTGTTTATTGTGCCCTTATTCTGTCATTTCTAATCATATCTTCATAGTGATTTTAGAATCATGTTTTATGGCAATAACACCTGGTTTTCTGTTCCTGTGTGCTCCATATCTTTAAAAATGTTATATTTTACATTTATTTATTCATTGTGTATGAATGCACTCATTTGGGTGAATTAGATATTTGAATCCATGGCACTGCAAATGAGTTCAGTGCTACAGGAAGGTTTGATGGAGTTCAGCTTGAGGTCTCTAAACTGTGGCCCCTTGAGTTGTCTGTTTACATAGGTTTCGGAGAACTACTGAAGTTTCATGTGCTTCTTACATGTTACGATGTATTTATTCATGCATTTATTTTCCAGAGGGTATTCATAACATCACAGTTTGTTCAAAGACATTTTTGATACCTGAAGATTTAGCACTTCTGGCAGACAACATTGGCTATCTGACCTTGGAAATTGTCATGACCTGAGCTCTAGACTTAGACTCCCCAGGAGCCTCAGGTCTCCCCAGTAGACTCCCCAGTAGACTGGAAGCTATAAAGACCCTTTGACCTGGTTCATTATCTGTGAAAGTGATTGCAAGGAATCATCTGAGGAAAACGCCCTTATTTACAATATGCATTGTGCAAATATGTCTCATGTATAGTTCTGATTTTTAAGTCACATCTATGGAAAATGTAACCTGTTTTCCCAGTGATGTCTCCTAAGATCTGATCAAATTGTATTTGCCCTGCTTGGACGTAGCCCCATGTGTATCGCCATGTTTCCATGTTTCTCCTGATTTGCGAGTTGAGGTCCTTTACTCTAGACTACTGTCTCAAAGATGTCTGCTGTGGTGTTTTGAATGATAAATGTCCCTCATGTGGCCACATATTTCAGCCTCTGCCTCCCGAGTGTTGAGATTAAAGGCGTGCATTATCTTGCCTGGCTCTGCCGCCATCTCCTAAGCTTCAGATCAATGGAATTTACTCTGTAGACTAGGTTGGCCACGAATTTGCAGAGATCCTCTTGCCTATACCTCCCGAGTCCCGGTATTAAAGATGCGCACCACCACCACCACCTGGCACCACTTGATCGTTCTTAAAGGGTCTGTTTTAGTCCTTGTCTTGAAGGATGTATGAGTGTATGTTGCCGAGGGGAACACATTTCTGCTTGACCCCTGCGGTGCTTGCCAGTGGCTGTTCTTTCACTCACATTGGTGATCTGAACACAAAGAGCCATCTTGAGCAGTGGATGAGCCACTTGTTGTATCTTTGTTGCCTTCAGTTTGCTTTGATTCAAGGTCTCACTGCATAGCTCAGGCTGGCTTTGAACATGTTATCTTCCTGCCTTCCAAAAACTGGTATTACAGTCATATGCCACCATGCCTTGATGATTTGCGTCACACCTGCCTTCTGATGACTATTTGTTAAATAAGTGTATCTGCAGTGGGATTTGGTCTGAGGCTTGCTTTATTTATATCTTGGAAATAAGTTTTTGTAAAAGAGCGGCTAACCACTCACCATCTGTCATATTTTACAGTGGTTATTGGAATTTACCAAAAGGAATCACAAGGTTTGGGCCTGACTGAATTTGGTTTAACTATATTCCCTTGATTCGCCTCCCAAGCATGGTGAGATTGTCTAGGAAAGAGGAAAGACTCCTAGACTGGGGCAGCCAGCCAGCATCAAATCCCAGCCTGCAGCCACTAGGCTCCCATAGCTCAGTGCCTACAGAGACATGCAGACTCGGCTGGGTGTTCAGCGGAAATGTGACAGTGACAAACTGAGTAGGAGACCATCACAGTTGAATGCTGCCTCTCTACACTCAGACTTGTTGCAAAACTGCTGTGGAGCTCACCAAGCAACAGCACTGGGAGACAGACTTGGGGTTTCTCCTCTTTCTTTGGGGCGATCCGGAAATCAAAGAGCAGCATTCCCCGGGAAGCTTCTGCCTTTATAAACAGCAGCCCAGGACAAAGACTAAAGGACCATCTTTAGGGTCATTGTGGCAGTAAACTGAAGGAATCCTTACTTGTTTTAGCCATTCTCACTTGCAGATGGGCTTCTGTGTCTGTTCACAGTGTGAACACAAAGGCCACCTCTGTTCCCACAACCAGTGACACCTGAACGGCAGCTATCTCTGGTAAAGCTTTTTTAAGGTTGGCTTCAGCGTTAAGGGGCAAAGATTAATAGTGCATGTGCTGGCAGGTACCCAGCTAGCCACTGACAAAGGCAAAGCTGCAGTTCATCCGAATAGCGAAAGGATGTGTATTAATAGATGTGTCTGATGTGTCCCGCAGAGCACTGTGGGAGCCATTCCACTCATGCTGGCTTCAGTGTATTTTTAAAGGAACTGGGGGTGTTTGGGGCTCTTTGACACGTGTACGAGAGAGTGTTGGGTAGGCAAAGCATCTTTAATTCCTCTCTGGTGGTTCTGAATGCTTTACAGGTATGGCGGAATGGAGGGATGTAGAACCCCTATTCAATGTAACATGTGGAAGGAAGGACTCTGGATCAATCTGACACAAAGAAAGACAACTAGGGGTGTTGTAAAGAGGAAATCTGGGGAGACCGCGACATTGGATGAGATGAGTTGCATTGTTCTACGCAGCCATGCCTACAGCATCACCTAGTCCCCCAGTTCCTGGGTCCATTCTATTCTGTCTTCCCTGCTCCTTTTGTTTCTTGTTGTTGTTGGTGGTGGTGGTTTGGTTTGTTGGTTTGGTTTGGTTTTTTGAGACAGGGTTTCTCTGTGTAGCCTTGCCTGTCTAGGACTCACTTTGTAGACCAAACTGGCCTTGAACTCACAGTGATCTGCCTGCCTCTGCCTCCCAAGTGCTGGGATTAAAGGTGTGCGCCACCATACCCGGTTCCTTTTGTTTCTTGGTTTACCTGTCATACATACGTGACTATCTCCTTAGCCAAGAGCCCAGGTTTTCATAAATTAGCTGAGCCAGAGCATACATGGCACCACAGCTGGGCGTGGTGACTGCTGATATTGCTTCCCAGAAGGAAGGGTGGGGACAGTCATAGCACCTTTACTCAGAGCCTGAATTCCTCCTCCAAACCAGCTGTATGAAGTTCTTCCCTAAGTGCACGTGGCCTCAGGGCCGGCAGCTAGAAGTATGTCAGCTGGGAAGGCCCAGGAGGGGGATTCCAATTGTGCAGCTGTCAACAGAAAAACACAGCTGTCATGTCAAAGGAAATGAGTTCATTGTAGAGCTAAATTTGAGTGACCAAGGCCTGGAAAATACACAGATAAGTCACCCCAGGTTCAACACACCCACATGGAAGCAGTTTCATGGAGTTTTGTTTGTTTGTTTAAATAGCTATAAAACATTATAAGGAAATTTTAAAATATAGTCATGGGTACATCAGAGCAGTAGTGAAAGCAAGATGGGGGAAGCTCTCCTCCAGACCTCAGATGCTATCTGATAACATTCTTTTGAGTTGGTAGAAGTTAGTCATCTGCTAAATTAATAGATTCCAAAAGGGTTTTGTCTGCTAGTCAATGGACGTTGGTTCCAACACAGAGGTAGCAAGGAACGGCTATTGAGGGAACTGAAGATAGCCCAAGATAAGATAATTAGCCTATGGTCCTGTGACACTCCAACCTTTCCACAGCACTACAGTTCTAATTAGTTCATCAATCAGTCTTCGCAGCAACAGCTTTTGTTCCAGGAACTTGCATTCACTCAACTAAGGAGGAGTTAGCGTCCATACTGGGTGCCAACCTTTCAGCGTGGCTTCTTTAAGAGCAGCTGCACTCCTGCCTGTGGCCCTCACCACCACACCCATTAATCTGTAAGTAAGCTTAAGAAGCAACTTATGTTGCCATGAAGTACACATAGTCCTCTTGAGCATTCAAAGGGGTCACAAGACTCCTTGCAGACACCAGTCTCAGAGAATGTTCAAATGCCTTATTGAAAATGGTGTAGCTTTTTCATATATTCCCTATATTTTTTCTGTATATTCTATTCCATCTCCAGATGACTTATAAATACCTGCTCCTGTTGGAAGGACCCTGCTGTTTGAGGTTGAAGTCCTTCTAGTCCAGATAACCATTCTGAGCTCCCTCTCCCCAGCAGGGCCTCTGGCTCTCTGCCTGACTCCATCTGGATAGTGTCTTCAGACAGAGATGCCTCTAACCACATTTGTTGTATGGGCCTTGACACAGCTCCCTGCGAGCTCTCCCCTCCCCGCACCTATAGGATAATTAGGTACTGTGTTTCCATTCATATGATAGAAGCATGCTGCCAAATGCAAAACAAACATCTTTAAAGTGCCTAGTTTCAACCAATTATGTACATCTATTCTGGAAGCTCCTTTCCCACTCCCCAAAGGCTATATAGCCTTTGGTTTGTTTGGGGTTTTTTTGTTTTTTGGGGGTTTTTTTTGTTTTTTTTTTGTTTTGTTTTCCTGATTAAAGTTGAACTAGCTCCCGAAGTGATTCCCAGAGTGTTCCGTCTCTGTAATACTTACAGCCTTCCAAGCCCGCACCTCGTCTTCTGTTCCTCTTGCCTCGGTGGGCTGGTGGCCAAGCGCCCCTCAGAGAAGAGGAGAAACCACAGCTCCTATGTACATAACCCTGCTAGTACACTCTCCGGGGCATAAAGACCAGGAACGGTGAGCATACATGTTCATTGCGGGCAAAGAGCACCTTGATTTTCAGTTAAGTCAAATCCGTGTTTCAAAAAAATCAGTAACTACCAAAGTCTGACGCTATGCCCAGATGTCCTAGTTTGACGATAAAAGATAATGCTGGCTTATTCCCCCCATAATTTTATACTTATTTGCTTTGCCCACGTCAAATTACTTTAAAGAATGAAAGCACCCAGGGCTAATGAGATGACTGAGATGTTAAGAACACCTACTGCTCTTGCAGAGGACCCAGGTTCAGTTCTCAGCACCCATGTGGTGGCTTACATACATCTGTAAGTCGAATTCCGGGGGATCCAAAGTCCTCATCTGTCCTCCACAGTCACTGCACATAATGCACAAATATACATCAGGCAAAACACCCACACACACACACAAAATAAAAATAAAAATAAATCCTTTTTAAATGGAGGTCGGTGTTATGGTTCTGTTAAATGTCCCGCCCCCCGCCCCCGCGTATGCTCATGGGTTGGGGACATACACATTCTTAGATGGTGTGCTCTTTTGAGAGGGGTAAGGGACATTTTGGGGGTGCAACCTGCCAGGCTACCATGGGAAGTTTTGCTGAAGGCAACCTTTGAAAGTACAGCCCCCCCCACCCCCCGTTCTAGTTTAGCCCTCTTACCTTGCTGTTCTGTCCCCCTTGAGGCCTCTGCCATAGGCTCAGTATGCCAAGGAACTGCTTGGCCACACCTTCCCTACCCAATGGGCTGAAAGCTCCTGAACCCTGGAGCCCAGGTGAATCCCTCCCTCCCTTAGATTGCCTCTGTGGGATAGTTTCTTATAGACAAGAAGCAGTAGTCTGATACAGCATGTAGGTACAGGCTGAATATACTGTATAGGTAAAATAATAGTCAAGATTAAATGTTTGGGTGCGGTTGGCAGTGACACTAGGGTAGTATATGTTACAAACAAATCCAGCAGACTAGGGACATGCTGAGGAGAACAGTTTCAAGTGATCTGGGTAAGTCACTAGTGTCCCGGACAACCACCCCTTCATGAAAACACAGGAGGTGGCCTAGAGCCAGGGCTGGCAATGTATTCCACGTGCTTCTGTAATTGAGATCTCAAGGGCAGGCAGCAATGCACCCTGACTTATCTGGTACCTGTGGTTGCCTTTAAACTAAAAATTTTACAGTCTGGCCCTTTTCAGGATAAGATTATCAATCTTGACCTGTGTCTTCCTTTACAAAAACCCTTTCAGTGCTAACGTCGGTGGCTTGGCTATGCTCCCTCGGTGGCCAAGGTAAGAGAAGAAAGACAAAGGTCAGACAAGCAGAGGAGGGTTACCCTGGTTCTGGGTAGGTCAAAGGTCAGACAGACAGAGGACAGTTGCCCTGGTTCTGGGTAGATCTTGAATTTAAAGGAGGCTCTGTTATATTCAGGTTTAATCCTTTCCCAACACCCACCTTCATCCCTCCTGCCTTCCTGCCTTGCCTGAAGCATTTGCTGCCGCTGCCTGGGGACCACTTTGGTTGCACATAAAAGCCCTCTAGTCATTCTCTGTGGGGCTCATGGGTTCCTTGTCTTTCAAATATATCAGCTAGGAAAAACTCCTTTCATTTTACAGAAAGCCGTTTCCCACATGGGGTATAAGCCTACTTCATCTTGCCTGACTAGAGGCATTTCGTGAGGAAAATGGGCCACCTGAACCCCCAGGGGCTGTATTGACACTCTGTTCCCTCCTCCCTGGGCTCTGTGAGCCTGCATACAGGTCTGATTTACCTGTCACTTTATAACCAGAGTGCAGGACCAAGGCTAGAATGTCTTCTTTGTCTTCAGTGGTTGAATTTGTAGGCTGTTTGCTCAGATGGCTGTAGTTAGTGGTGACTCCCTTAGAGTCCAGTCAGAGTGCCTGAACAACAGGGCTGCCCCGTGGTCACTCTCCAACGCTGGCCGCACATGCAAGTGGGATATAAGGGAAGTTCAATATTTGATTCAGATATTGATAAAGAAATGCTCTGTGGACTATAGTTGTTGCTTAATTGTAGAATAGTTTGGCAGCAGGCACAAGTCCCTGAATTTCACACCCTGCTTTGGAGAGGGAGCGGTTATTATGTCGGTTTTTCATTTTGCATAACATTCTTGTTTATTAATGTGTTGTGCATGCACATGTGTGCATGTGTGCACATGTGTGTGCGCACACACGTGCACATATATATGCTGGGCAGTGAGCTATAGTGATCTGTCTACTCTCTGACACCAACCAAGCCTGGGGTTACAAACACACAGTGCTATGCTCTGCTTTTACATGTGTCCAGGGAGCCGAGCTCAAGTCTGACATTGTGTGGCAGGACTTCAGTGAGGGGCTGACCCCAGCGACATCATTTGCTAATTTCTTTCTCCATAGACCTGCAAGCATGACCCTCCCTATTTTGTGTATATATGTCTATATACATCTATAGCTCATTTTCTTATTGAAATTTGCTTAATTCTGATTTTGAGATTATTCTATAAGCAGTGCACATAAGTGGTCTTAACACACTTGCCAACAATGAGGGCGTCATCTGCTATGAAGCAGCATAAAGACCTTTACTGAAGGAGAGAAAGACCTGTCTGTGTGTGGTATGTAACTCCATAGTTTTTTTTTTTTCTCTTTTCATTGATCCTTTACTTTCTCGCCTTTGTTCTTCGTACAGCAAAAAAAGAATAAAGCGAGAAATGCCTGCTTCTTCTCTACCCAAACTTTACCTTTATATATTAGTATGCTGACTTTCAAATTATCACAGTGAAAAGATGCTGTGCTTTGGCACGGCCATCTCATAAAGTCCTGACATGCCGGACGGTTGGCAGCGACCCTGTAAGGACAGAGAAACAAGCAAGGATGCCTGGAGCTCATGTTCCCACTACAGAGTGCAAGATGGCACAGCAAGGATGGAGAGGTGGCGGGGGGGGGGGGGGGGTCTAGAGCAGTATGTCAGTCAAGTTTTCATTGGGAAAACAAAATACCGGAAGAGCTAGCTTTACACACACACACACACACACACCAAAACAAAACAAAACAGGAGGGGGAAGAGGAGAAAAGAAAAAGAAAAAAAGGTTTAAGCAGGTCACCTCTTTGGGAGTGCAAGTCTGGGTGACCCCGCTGGTTTGGAGAGAGCATGTACAGTGCAGAATAATCACATCTTAAAGTAGAACATAGAACAAGAGACTGGGCCACCGTGTCCCTTCTAGGTTCTCCAATAACCTAGGGACCTCCCATAAGAACTTTTGCTGCTAAGATTCCACTACTTCTCCATGCTGCCACCCTGAGGCCTTCATTAACAGTAACCAACGGGGACACAAGAGTAAGCAAAGGGAGCATGAGCCATAGCAGATAGATGGCAGGTCGTCCAGGGTGACCTGAGTTTTCCTGCTTTGTTCTGTGTTTAACAAACCCTGCTGGCCCTGATGCCAGCCCTGCACCATGTCTCAAGGTAAGAGTAGGATACTCTTGTGCTTCCATAGCAAGTGGCAGCCCTGGTGTGGAATTGGGACACTCCCCATGACTTCATCAAATCGGGATCCAAGTCAGGATGGGCTAAGGGCAGTGAGTTTGGAGTATGTCCTTGCTTTCATGCAAGGAACATTAGCTTTCTGAGTTCCCCCAGCAAACCAGCGTTAGACCTGGCATGCTCTTGGGGAACGTGCACCACACAGGATTGCCATCTTAACCAGAGCTATTACCGGATAAATTCCCCAGCAAGCCAGGGCCATACTGACAGTCCTTCACAGGAGGGGATGGGAAGGGCCATTTGACCCTCCTCTGAGACTCCTGCCACCTGTGCCCATGTGCCCTCCAGCTGTGTGACCTAGAAATAAGGATTTAGCTCAACGCAGATACCATACCCCAACCTGGTAACATTTTCATGAAGCTGTCAGAGAAATAGTTATAAATCAAGGCACTTTTCAAAAACTTGGGGACACATAATCAAACTGGTTAGAGCAACAGGGTGGTCTCTTGGACCAGCCTCAGAAGCTGTCTGACCAAGGTCTTAGCTTTTGGGTTGTTGGAAGCTAGCAGTCTGTTAATGTAATGCTTCAGTCGACTGTCACAAGGATTTAGGTCGGACACAGAGGTCGATCATGGGTGGCTGTTGAGTGAGCTAAAGATAGCTCAAGATAATGTTCGCGGAACATCCCAACCCCCACCAGCATCAATCCTTCTCAGCCCTCCGCAAGCCTGAAACGTGAATCAGGCAGTCTACTTTGTGGAATCTTTAACATAGTTGTGGTTTCTATCCTGGATTCTTCTCTTCTTGAGAAGAGACGGAAAATTAACTCAAAGGGAAGGGCACAGTCTACGAGCTTTCAGGAGGTCACTCTTGCTCCAGTGAAACTTTGGGGGAGTCACTCATGTTCCTGCAATCCCTCACATGTGATCCTGCTCCTGAAAATCAGCCTAATTAAACGTGTTGGTTCCCCCAACCCAGACTTGGGTAAGGTCCATCACTGGTGCTCTACTTGGGGTGAAGAGATATTTGCCTGTGTTTCCCCCAGAAAAACTAGTACAGTACCTCTCTATGTCAGGTTGCCAAGAGAGTGCCCATTGTGGTGTGACTGGCTCAGTGATCAGGTGCTAAATCACCAAAACATTCAAAGTGGGCAAGGGGAGACTCTTCTACAACAACTGGAAAGGAATCAATAGGTAAGAGAAAATGTAACATTTTTCCCTATGGCATATAAGTTCTAACAAAACAGGAGCATTTCACAAGAGGAGTAGAGTCATCTGGGCCTTCCTGAGACAGTGTCTGGGCACAAGAGACAGTTCCATGATTAGTTTGACCCAAGTTCCTGATCAAGTTTGACACTTACTAAAGATACAGAATAAGAGACTCATCTTCTCGGGAACTGGAAATCCTCATCTGAGAGGTGAGAGTCATGTTGAGAAAGTACAAATGGGTTTGCGCCTCTAATTGTCTCAAAGAATCTCAGATAAAAAGAAGTAAATGAAGTGGTTTCCCTGTTCAGCTCCGGGTTTGCAGTCTTGCGCTGACAGCTATTACACAATTATAAATGTGGACGTTCTACTTGCAGCCCTGGCCTAGTGTCTGATAGCCCCTCGTGGCACAAATGGGTATCGATTGCCTTCGGGGTCCAGGCATTGTATTGAGCACCAGAATACAGAAGGAAACAGGCCAAGGCAATCTCATCTAGAGTATGAAACATGAACTGAGCTGATCCATGAAATGGTGGAGATTATATTACAAGGTCGAAGACGAGGAGATCAGGAGAGCTCCAGTGAGGTGGATCTGAACCAGGCTCCTCTTAGCTCTCCTGGCTCTTATTACTTCCAAAAGCTGCACAATAAAACTAAACTGAAGCACCACGCTCAGAAGCTAGCCACACCTCGCTTCACTCTGTCCCCGGCTGGAGCTGCCCTGGAATGCTGCCAGGGAGCCTTTGTCTGTGGACTTGGCAGGTGGCTGTGGTGTGCTGCTTTCTGTCCCATTAACCTCTATTTTATCTGTCAAGAATAGTATTCCCCATTGTTGAAAGCAGCAATTTGCCAAGCAGGCAGGCCCTGAGTCCTGTTTGATGGAGCATCACAGAGAGCAAAAGGGAAAGTTTAAACAGATTTGCTTCTCTAATTTCCTGAAAGATCACAGACCAAACCTGCCCTCTGGTAAAATGCTTTCTGTTTGTGTTATAATAACAAGCATTTATTGCCCTGACATGGGGAGGGTGCGGAGGCCAAGAGAGAATGGCCCCTATTTCCTGGCTTAATTTAGTTCCATTACAACCCATAGCATATCCTGCTATTTAAAACATAGAAATTTAAAGACGTCCTGTTTGCTAATGGTCTAATGTATCCCGGAAGACAGTCCTCTGCAACTGTAAAATCTGGCTATAAGTTCTGTGTTACTAGTACTGTGAGTTGGGTTTTAAATGTGAAATCGTGTCCAGAGTAGATTTCCTTTTCCTCTGAAGAAGTCTGGGCTTCCTTGTCAAGTCTATGACCAGCAGATCTACTTCCTCACAGCTCGGGATTGTGCACGAGTGCACTCATCTTTTTATGAGGAGATGACAACAAAACCCGAAAACCAAAAACTGAGAAAAAGCCCTTTTATGTCTAGCCTGTGAGCATGAGAAAGAGTCGAGAAGTGAAGACTACTGAGGAAATTCGTGACTGATTCTCAGGTTGGCCTAAGTCTTGACACCTGAGGGTGATACGGACTGTTTCCTGCCTCTCCAAATAGAGGTGTATGCTTGCATATGTGTGTGTGTGTGTGTGTATGCATTTGTGTCTGTATATACCTGCATGTGCATACTTATGTGTACTTTTGTATACTTTTGAGGCTACTTTGACAAGCTGACCATATTTCCTATGTAAGGAATATTTTAAAACAACATAACTGATGTGAACAGTGAGAGAAAAACAGGCTTCAGGAGAACACATAGTGGCATACACCATGTTATTTCCAGCCCCTGGAACAGTTTCCAAAAGAGCACTGGTGAATCAGGATTATTTGTGAGTGTAGAATTCCTAATATGTCTCTCTCACAGCAGAAGTAAACTTCAGAGGAGGGCTCTCAGAGCCAAGCTCTCCACCTGTGAGAGGCATCCCTCTTACTCACCCCCAGCGGTACAGTCAAAATTGAGCATTCATAGCTCATGCTGAGCAAGGTGTGTGCAAGATCCAGCTCTATCTCTGTTTCTCTGCGACAGCTTCCTTCATCAAATACTGTCTCTGGCCTCCCGCAACTGTGCTTGCTGTGCCTTTCCTCATCTGCCAGGGTCCTGACTCGATATCACTTCTGAATCAAGCCATTCCTTCAACTCTTTGGCCATGCTCTGAAGGTCTCTCCAGATTTGCTGCCTCAGCATCCTGGGGTGCTTTTCAAAGCACATATGATGCTTACAAGCATGTGAGTACTAGTTAATGCCTCTCCTCGTGACCAGCCAACCATCTCTTTAGGAGCAGAGATTGGATTCACCTCAGTCAACCAAGTCCCCAGCACCCAACTGGAAACAGTCATCATTGAATAAATATTTGCTAGATCAATGAATGGATTGATGAAAGTAAGAAGGGAAGAAACATGAAAAAAAGGAGGGGGGAGAGGGAGAGACAAGTGCTACAGAGGAAGGGCTCAAGAACCCCCGCCTGGAATGGAGTGCAGTGGTTAAGAGCACTTGCAGCTCACAACTGCCTATAACTTTCACTCCAGGGCATCAGCCACCCTCTTCTGGCCTCCTTAGTACTACATGCATGTGAGTGAGCTGTACATACACACACACACACACACACACACACACACACACCTTTTTTTAAAATATGAATCAGGGGATCAAGTAAGCATTTCTAAAGGACTTATTACCAGAGTGATAGAGCTATCCTTTGCTTTTCAAACTGTGTTTAAGAACATATGCTTTCATGCACATATATATGTGCAGACGTGTCCATATAGTATTCACAAACGTGTGCATGTATTTGCATATAAACATGTATGTGTATATGCCTGAGTGTGTACATATGTGTGTATTTGAGGCTAGTTTCATGGGCTGCCTGTATTTTTATTTAATAAAAATTCTACAAAAAAAAAAAAGATCATTAAACCACCTTTGAGTCAGTGGTTACCTATTTTGTGAGGTAGTAAGTGAAATTCTTTGTGTCTGAAATAATGGGATATTTTTCTTTTAAAGCAGACTAAACCTCAGTTTTTCATACTGGCTCCTAACCAATTGCTGAATTTTAATTACAAAGCTTGCATGGCAGGTGTAATTAGTCAGGGAACATATTTTCTTACTTCCTCAAACATGTCGAGAACCTTTATTTAGTTTCCACCCAGCTTTCATGTACCTGGTCTCCTGCGTTGACTTGTGTTTTAAGACACAGCGATGGTTAAGCTATAAGTACACAGGGCCAAAATAGAACATGGGGTTTGCCTCAGGAGGGCTGATGTGATGTAGATACTGCATTCACCTCCATCCTGACCCTGGTTATCTCTGTCTTTCCTCTATCTTTAGTCTGTCAGAGCTAGCAAGGCTTGCATGAGCAGGTGCACGGTGAGTAGGGTGGGTAAGCCTTTGACAACTGAAGACGCACCACAGGCTCTCTCATAAAGTCAGGCAAGAAAAGCCTGGTTTGACCACTGTTGTCTTGGATCTAGTTCATCAGAGCAGACCTTCCGATGAAAGTGAAGGAAATGTGCCCAAGTGGGCTTGGAAAAGGACTGAGGCAGCATTGCTCATGCTCACACGAGCGATCACAGTGTGCACAACAGGACCAGAACCCACCTGAAGGGCCTGCTCTGGTGGAACCATGCAGATCCCTGGCGCTTGCTGACTAACCTGCCATGCCTACTCAGTGAGCGCCATGCCACCGTGAGAACCTGCCTCAACAAGCAAGATGGACAGCTCCTGAAAAATACCCACCAAAAGTTGACCTCTGGCTCTCATATGCACACGCATATGCATAGACCCGTACACATGAACACACACAGGAAATGTGCCGAGGAGAAGGCAGGGAGGAAGGAAGACATTAAGGTGATGAAGGACTAAACAAAGAACAGGGGTACAGATTGATGTAAGGCCCAGCCTGAACTCTCAGGTGCTCTAGATGATTCCTCACACTGCAGAATTGTCCCTGTAGGGGTAAGAAGTCACCAGGGTGGCCCTTGGCAACCAGTCCTGAGCTCCCCATTGATTACTACCATGCCAAAGGCAACTGCAGCTGTCAGAGCGGAGGGAGGTCGTCTTGTCTCTCATGGACCCTTGGAGGGAGGAGAGTTGGAGTGTTAGAGGTCTGTTAGACTGTTAGGGGTCAAATACAAACAGATGCTGGTGACTAGTGCCCAGAGCCAGAAAGGGGGCCCAAAGGACTGAGGGAAGCAAGATGCCATCAGCTGTAGCTCCCCACCAGTTAAAGGCTCCTGGAGTTGAAACTCACTGACTCCTCTACAGGAAACAGAGTGATACCCTCTCACCCTGGCTCTGTGATAGTCGCCCTTTGGTTGTTACTTTTATCATCCTTAATAGAGGTTCCTACAGCCACAGGCACATTCTCAAATAACGAGCCCGGCCAGCTACTCCTTCTTGAGAACGTGTGTGATAATTAATAGACTCAACCTTCCTCATGAGGTCACAGGACTGCGCGTAGGTCAATACCTGCTAATAATGAGCGATGGGTTGCCTTCCACATTATGAGTCCTGTGTGGAGCAGAGAGGCCACACACTTTTTGCTGACTCTTTGAAATGTTCTAAGCCACTGGATACTCTTAGCTGCCTCTTAATTCTCCCCCCTAGAGTTATTTAATAGGGCTAACGAATACTTCACAGTGGCAATGGTTCCCAAGACTCACAGCCCGTGGTTGTCAGCAAATGCGGTCATGAAGCAGGGATTCTGTCACCCTTGAAAAACGTTTATCCAGTTGACCATTATTAAGGGAGGTCACTGTGCCTGGGGACCTGCCCCAAGCGGGAGATGTGATCCTTCTGAATCTATTATCCTGTTAAATGCGGCACAGCCTGTGGGAGGCAGAAGTGCATGCTTGGGTTGGAAAAAAAAAATCCCTTTAAAGTTCAGTGCCAAAACAGGACTAGAGTTACTCTTAAAATAAAATCCCAGACTCACTCTCTCTCTTCTGAAGCCTGGCTGCCTGGCTGCCTGCTTTGCTTCCTTCCTTCCTGTTTTCCTTTCACCTTGCTCCTCACATAGCAGTGATTTCCTGGGTGTCTGTGGTGGGTCAAGAACTGTGGGTAGAGGTTCGGGAGGGAACAAAGATCACTCCCACTTCTGGAAAGTTCCATTCTAGAGAGAGCTCTTTGGCCTGGTTCTTTACCATACCTCTACCAGCAGTGCTAACGTAAGCCAGAACCTCACACAACTGGGTCTGTACATGGGGCAAGTTAGACACCAATTGTAAATGTCTAGTTGAGACAATTGGGTGGCCTGACAGTTTTAATAGTCTTTGTATTTTTAGTAGTGAGATTTATCATCTTTATCATCATCATCATCATCATCATTTACAAATGAATAAGGCAAAATGACTAACTTGGAAAAAAGGGGCGTGGTGTTCTCCGTGGATGCATGTTCAATCCCACTAGATCCAAGTGTGTTGGTGCCTAATGTAATATGTAAGCAAGAATAAAAAAGAGGAAGAGGGCTGGAGAGATGGCTCAAAGGTTAAGGGCACCACCTGCTCTTCCTGAGGTCCTGAATTCAATTCCCAGCAACCACATGGTGGCTCACAAGCATCTATAGTGAGATCTGGTGCCCTCTTCTGGCATGCAGGGGTACATGCAGGCAAAACAATGTATACATAATAAATACATAAATACATAAATAAGTAGGAGGAAACTGCCTGTTGTTGGGAGATGAGAAAAAGGTTAGGTTCAAATATGCAACTCAGTGAAAGGTACTTGCCAAACATGCTCTGGGGTCCAATGCCCTCCACTCCCCACCCTATACCCCCCCCAAAAAAAAACCCAGAAAGGGAAAAAAGGTATAAACAAGACTAACTAGAATTAAGCACAGAAAGGACAACCATCAATGGAAGAGACAGAGGGCCCATGTCCTGTCCATACTGAAGGAAAAACTCACATGTCACCACAAAACAAAATGGCCACCCATGGTAATTCATGTCTCTAAGCCCACACCATGGAGACTGAGGCAGAAAGGTTGTGAGTTGAGTAACAGCCTGGGCTATGTACAGAGACTGTTTCCAAACAGAGGACACCCTTACCAGAGTTCACAAACATGGAGACCCACTCCACCAAAGCAGATAGGCTATTTAGGGTTAGAGACTTTTTGTTTTTCTTGTGCTGGCCTGCACCCTGCCTCCATTTCTGAATAATTACATGAGCTTGAAGGATGCTGTCAAGTTCATGAATTTCCAGTCTCCTTGTCAACATCATCCCACCTCCCAGTACTGTTAGAAGAACCAACCCAGTGGGCATGTGGGAAAAAAGAATAATGAGTTTCAAGTATGTCATTACGACTCTGGGTAATTAGGACCTGTTTGGGCCCTGGTCGCAGTGTTCACGTTTAAATGGACATTGAGTTGAAAGTGGGTTTCAGCCCCAGGACATGTGGGAAGTCTTGTTCTCCAGTTTAGATGACAGTGTGCAGGTCATTTGACACATCCCACATATGTCACCATGACCACTTCCGTGTTATCCTTCAAATGGGTCCCCTTCTCAGGAGGACGGTTCCTGTAGTGGGAATGTTGCCTGCCACACCTTAGTACGCATGCAAGTCTGGGTTAAAGGGGCCACGAGAGACCCGACACCATCTCATCTCCTGCCCTTGCCGTTGTTACTCCTCCTTTGCTGCAGTCATGGGTGTGGGCATGCCCGGCAGGGAATAAAGAGTCTTCAGAGGCTCAGACCCACAGACCTGTGGAAATCCTCACGTCATCCTTCATTCTCCCAGTATCGTTCTCTGTGAGGGAGGCCTCCGTGTTGTTTCACGTGGGTATTTCAAAGCGCACCCCGTGGAAGACATAAACAACCCCCCTCAAAGCCATCCTCACCCTTGTCTGCTTTTCTCTCCTCCCTCTGCCCTTAGGAAAGTGTGAGATCGGCTGGGCCTACTACTGCACCGGGGCGGGGGCGGCAGTCGCCATGCTGCTGTGCACGTGGCTGGCTTGCTTCTCGGGCAAGAAGCAAAAGCACTACCCCTACTGAGACCAGGCCATCGGGAGCAAGCGGAGGAGAGGACGGACGGCGGAGGAGGACTGAAAGGGGGCCAAAGCATCCAGCTACCTTCGCAAAGGTGGAATAGTGGTTCTCCCCCAGAACAATGTTAATAGAATGGAATTCGATTGAATCTGGAACATTCTGTAGGAAGGGAGGGTGGTGGGGAAATTGTCCAAAGCATGGAGAATATGGGATGAAGGAGGAAAGTGGACCAAAGGCTAAAAACATTGCTGGACATTGCTGTTCCTATTCCACAGAGTATGTTAATGTATATCATATACTCAGCAACCTATATATGCAAACGAGGGTCTCATTTTGTCCCCCTTCAAAAAGGTGGAGACTACGGGAGTCAAAAGGGCTAGTAAAAACAGTCTTATCTTAGGAAGCAGGTTAGGTACCCTGCAGACATTCCCTGTAGATGAGGACTGAGCCTGAAAGCACATAAGCACGTGCACACACATGCACAGGTCATATGCACATGTCATACGCACACACCACCCCGCACACCTCATCACGCCACTGCACAGGGGGTCAGCTGTGTACTGTTGCTCCTGTTTCTTTTTTTTTTTTTTTAATATTCACCAGTACAGCATCATCACTTTATAAAAGCATACATTAAGCCTAGTCCATGGACCAATATGCCACTCTATCATCAGTATTTTTGATATGCCACATAAACTCTTTATGCCCGCAGCGTATCTTTAGTGTTTATGCAGATCTTCAGGGGTAAGCCTTCATATTTCAATGTTATTCAAAGACACGCTGTAGCGATCTGAGTAGCTTCTGCTATAATACCCTTATGAAGAGACAGGACAGCTTTTGTCCACTGTAGGTGAGAATTCAGTTGCAAATATTGAGGGGGGGAAAGAGGTCTCTCTCCATTTCCTGGATCTTGTTTTCTTTGTTCACATTATTCTACTGTGCTATACCACAATAATTTCAATATTCATTTTGTAAAGGGAAAAAAAAAAGTACTATTTTGTTTGTATTTGAAAAGCTCTGTGAATAAATTCTCTTTGATCAATAGCTCACCGAGTCATCGAGTTTTAATTCACTTTACCAGATTTGTTTAACTTCTTAAGCTTGTCTACCATGGTGGGCAGCTCCATTAATCTGATTTTTTTTCCCTCTAAGGCCTCTCATTAGTCCCTTCGCTAATTATCAAGCCAAGCCTTAAGAACACAGCGTGCACAGAAAGGTCTCCTTTTAGCTTAGATTCTTTGCTCATTTTTACTTCAATCATAACAGACTCTTAGGAGAGTTTCAGGACTGTTAGGCATGAACTTGGGAATAGAGACATGACCTACAACTTCAAGATGGACCACCACAAGCATGCTGCCGTCCCCTTTTCCACGGGGTGTTGGGTGTCTTCTGCACTTGACTGCTGGGGCAGTTCACCCTACTCTTCACCCAAGGATCTTTGCCACTTGAGCAGCAGCTGGCACCTCCTCTGGCCTCCAGCAGTAAGCCTTGATCTGAGAGAAAGATTTCAATCCCTCAGTGTCTCCCTAACAGAACCAGCTCTTTCAAGAGCAAACGCTGTGTGCCAGATAATGGATGAACCCCTGAGTTGAGCATTAGATATTGCGGCATCTCCTTAACAACTGCCCGCCCCATGGGATGCTGGTCCACCACGTGGCTGACCTCCATGCAGCCTTAACTCAAACGGCGTGCTTTTCTGCTTCTCTCCTCCAGACAGCTGCCAAAGTTTACAGCTTGCCACCCAGGGGTTTTTCCCTTAAACTTTAATTAAATGGTCCTCTCTGAATAAACTTTAGCTTGGCTTGATTTTCAGGGGGAAAAAAATCCATTCAGTTTTAAAATTACATACACATCATACTTAGAGATTGAACATTCTTGCTATATATGCATGGAACTATTTTCTGCAGTACACATACATTTGTCAACTTAACCTGCATAGTGTAATATAGTTCAAAGTCCACCCTGCCCTGGCCCTTCCGCAGCTCCTAGCTGCTCCTCCTTCTTATAAACCATATGATCTTTCCACACCCTTCTCTAGGCGTGGCCATGTCCACTCTGTTTTTTCTTTATCTCTCTCTCTCTCTCTGCTTGGGACTCTTCCAGATGCCTCTGGATATTTTCTCTTTATCCACAATAACCACCCCTCCAACGGAGGGGCCATTTAGGCAGTGTCACAGCCCATCTAAAATACTAGTGAGATGGCCCAGCAGGTAAAGCAATTGCCACACAAGCCAGGCAATTTGAGTTTGATTCCTAGAAGCCATGAAAGAGAATCAGCTCCAGGAAGTTGCCCTCAGGCCTCTATATACTTGCTGTGGCGCATGCATGCCTGCACTCACATTCACAATCGTAATAATGAATAAAATAAACCTAACAAAAAAGAATTCACAGGCTGTGACATGCTAGCTCAGTAGTGCAGTACTTGCCTAGTGTGCCTGCACAACCTGTATTTCAAACTCTAACACACACTATCCTGAAAGTTCAGTCACCAGTATCTTTCTCACTCTCTAGCACACAAACATCATATATATATATATATATATATATATATATATATATATATATATATATTCTCATCTTCATAAACCAGCGTAAAGAAAATGAGAGACTGAAGCAAAAACAGGGAAAGCTACATGTTTGACAAAACCTTTTACACAGAATACATTTAAAACTATTGCAGATGAAAGATTCTTAAATTCAATATTTTAAGATGAGCAAAAATTTGAATAAGTTATTTCTAAAGATTCAAAAAATATTCAGCAAAATTGGATGACAAGAAAATGGACTCAGAGTACCACAATAAAATCACATCATACTAGGTGAGTAACAAGTAAAAATATTGACAGGGGGAGGAAATCCCCCTCAGGAACAGTCATAGGGGAGGGGAATAAGGGGAATATGGGAGGGAGGGAAGAATGGGAGGATACAAGGGATGGGATAACCATTGAGATGTAACAAGAATAAATTAATAAAAAATAATTAACATAAAAAATATTGACAAGTCTAACTATTGTGGGCCATGTGGATTCATAGCTAAAAGACAATAGGCAAATTTCTACTCTGTTAACCATAGCAACATATACCCTTCTGGGTATTGGTACTCTTAAAATGAAACAAAACTAAACTAGAAAGCCCAATGACCACAAAATGACTATATACAAATATAGATCAATCTCTTCCCATCTCACAGACATTATGATGGAACCAGACAGCGGACACACAAAGTCATATGTTGACAGAAATTACAACAGCAGCTGGGGGAGGGGGAGACCCTCAGTCATTCAAACAACCCAAATTAAACTAACTGGGTCCCATGTTCAAACAGAACAGGAAAGCAAGAGGAGGCTAGCTGGGAGGAAGGAGGAAGAAGGGCTCATCAGGAATGGGGGAGGGTAGGGGGAGGTGGATGTGATCTGAGGTGGGTGTGGGGCGGGGGTGATACTGTGAAAAATGATCAAAATAAAACTGCAAAACTGCGAAACATTTTTGGAAAGATAAGCAATGACAACAGTGGTAAAGGAATAAGTATAGTGACACCTTATAATCTCAGCTTTCGGAACATAGTTGCAGGAGAACAAGAACTTAAGGCTCACTTCAGCTCCATAGCAAGTTCAAGACCAACCTGAGACAGATGAGCTCTTGTCATAAAATGATAAGCAAGCAGGAGCCAGTGAGATGGCTTAGTGGTTAAGAGCGCGTGTTAATCTTGCAGAGGACTGGAGTTCCAGGACCCAGCATTGCCTATAACTCTAATGTCATGTGATCTGACCTTTTTCTGGCCTCCGCAGGTAATGACAGACAGACAGACAGACAAACAGATACACACACACACACACACACACACACACACACACACACACACACACATAAATAAAAATAAAAAAAATAAAACAAGCAAACACAAAAGATGACAACTGTTACTACCCTCTCTGGGAGTGAGGATAGGGCATCAAGCACTAAGGACGTGGGAAATTCCCTGTGATGACAGAAATACCCCGTATACATCGCTTGGGAGGGTACACGTGCTTGCCAAAGTCTATGAATTTGTTCTCGTGAAATATGCCCTTCATTGTGTGTTAGTTGAACCCTAATGAGGAAGAGAGGTGGAGGCTGCTTAAAGTTTACAAGGCCTAAGAACTCTCTAGAATGGCTGCAGTAATGGTGCATTAGGGGAGCGGAAAGAGGAGGAGGAGGAAGAAGAGCTGGAAATACTCTATGCCCTCTGCTGTGGGAAATAAAGTTCAAGACTGATCCTTGGGAGCAGCAGAATGGTGTGAAGTGGAGGGGGAAGAGGTGTGAACAACCTGCGTGTTTTCAATAGATGGCTGGGGACAAGGGGCAGGGGAAAGAGCAAGAGAGGATGGGAGCAGGTGCTCAAGGACTTGGTGTGACACCTGCTAGGTAGCGGGTGCAGAGGCCTGGGGAGCAGCTAGAGGCCAAGGCCTGAAGCTGGGGAGACGCGCGGGATTCCTGTGACTGGGAAGCCTTAAGGGACAGCAGCACATAACAAAAGCCACGAAGGACCAATGGGGACTGTAGAGGACTTCTGAAAGAAGGTGTGATCACACACTAGTGACAGGGAAGAGGATTTTATGGGACAGAAACACCGAAGAAGTTATCGTGGAGAGAGTGTTGGGGAGTTATGTTGCATTACTTTATTTGCTAAAGAGAAAGCAAGCGATTGCGTCAGAAGAGTCCTTAGGAAAGTGACAGGACAGCAATGAGTTGGCCGTCCATTACAGAATAATTATGGAATTATGGACATTGATGTGGGGGATAGGAGTGAGTGAAAGCTAAAGAGACTGTTTAAGCAGTACCTTTCAAGGTCACTTGTTGCCCAGGTTTGGTTCCCAGTACCCACATGGCAGCTCACAACCCCCTCTAGCGCTAACTCCAAGGGATCCAACACCTTCTTCTAGCTTCCATGGGCCACTTCATGCTCATGGTATACATACATATATACATACATACATACATACATACATACATACATACATACATACATGCAAAATACTACTAAACATAAATAAAAATAGATTTTTAAAAAAGAGAATGCATTAGACCAGGATGTCAATAATAATAATTAGTACTAATAATATTTGTAATACATGTTTATCTTGTAGTACGTGTAGACATAAGCTTTACTGGGATGGATTTTTATAACAGACTGTTTTTCTCTGTTTATCTGAAGTGAGTTATACTAATTTGCTTGAGGCAAGTTATTAAGTGATTAGCTTCCAAGCTGATCTACTAACAAACACTATATTGAGGCCAATGTCAAAATAAAGACATCGGTAGAGTATGTTAGGGCGATAACCAGCCATGAACTCATACTGGTGAGGGCTTCAGCCTCAGGACGGTTGAATCTGAGTCTCCACTGCCTTGTTTACCAGCCTGCAAGCTTGGATATGTTTCTTAATAATGATTTCTTCATTTGAAGATTTGGAATAGTAATTCCTTCCTTCCCTCCCTCCTTCCTTCCTTCCTTCCTTCCTTCCTTGTTCCCCATACTCTTCTTTCTTTTCTAGTACTAAAGATTACACATACTAAGAAAGCACTCTACCACAGAGCTATGTGCTAGCCTTCACATTTATTTTTTAAAACGGAGTCTCACTAAGTTGCTTAGGGTAGCTTTGAACTGGCAATTCTCCTCCCTCAACCCTTTTTATTACCTAGAATTACAGGCCCAGGCCACCAGGTCAGGGTCTAGTCTTATTTTCCTAATAAAGTTTTAAGAAAAGGCAATATAAAACACTCTAAAGAGAACTCTTTGTGGCTCTTAGCACATGATAAGCACAATCTACACATTGATTTTTATTACTGCCAATATTTTATTGTTTCTTTGACCTACTTTGACGAACAGTAAAGAAGGGTACATGGCTCCAAGTATAATATAGGCCTGTGAAATAACTTGCCTTTGAGTTATTGGCCAGAAAGTTCCCATAGGCCCCCAAACCAACACAGGCTGTGATTATCCCTCTTGGTTGGCCAACAGAATTCTGCAGTAAGACTCTATTGCTGAAGAAACCATACACTTGGTTGTAGGACATAAGAAAGAAAGCTGGAAATGGCCTGGAAGCTTCCTGCCTCCTGACTATCATACACAATGCAAACAGGTGCTGCTGCCGAGAGGGAAAGGCATTGGCAATCTTACACAACTGAAAACTTTGAGAACTGCAATGATGGCATGCTAGGCAATCTGCACCCACGTGTGCAGTGGTGGCACCACTGTTATGGAAGTAACCAGCTGCTCTCTAATTGGATTTGTGCTCTACTCCACAGAGGACATTCATAACTAATAACGATAACAAGCCTGGTGAAAACCCCATTGTTCACATGGGCACATCATGCCTAGCAGGTCATCATCACAGTGCTCATAGCTCACAGACATATAAGGCCATTAATGCCCTTTTCCCTCAGCAGCCTGCATATCACTTTTTGGCACTATGTACATTGACCAGCAGGGAAGAAGTTTCCAGGTCAGTCCCAGCTTCATTCCTTATGTCCTACAACTAAGTGTGTATTATCTTCAGCAATAGAGTCTTGCTGTGTAGTTCTCATCAGCAAACAAGATTACAGATCTGTGGGTGGGATGGAGCTAATGTGGTTTTGCTAATTTGATATGGTACCAAATTGCTTTCTAAATAGTTATGTTTATAGCCATAGACAACGGCTACTTTCAGCCTTCGTTACTGAAGCTTCTCTTTGCAATAAATTTGTAGTTGTTCAAGGTTCTGAGAGTGATAACTGAGTGCTCAGCACTGAACAGGACCACACCACCACCTCTATGAAATAAGGAACGTTGTTTCTTGTTTCTTAGACAGCAGAGGTGGAGAAAGAACATAAGAGCCAGATGACAGGGAGACACGCTGTACAACGCTATCCTTGGGGCATCCTATAGCATCATAATCATGAAGTCATAGCCACAGTTATCCATACTGGGCTTGCACAAGCCTGGACAACAGTTAGTCACAGATGGGGCCAGTGCTTGTGAGTTACCCTCCTTGGGGAACTATTGGGGATTAATGGATGTTAGGGTGTGGGAGTCACTGTCTTCAATTATGAGCCCATTGGTGAGTCCACCAACCCCCAGTAGATAGTTCCGCATCCATGGTTATAGGGACTACATTGGTTAAACTCAGTGGCCAAAACAAAACAAACATGAAACATACAGGGGACTTGTAGGGAGGAGAAAAGAGTTGACAAGGGTGGGAGGAAGGTGAAAGAGGGTGGAAGAGTTGAGGTAATGGAATGCATTATATACATGTGTGAAATTAAAAATAAAATTTATTAATAAAAACATTTACTCTTATTATTCTAAAATTATGCAATAGGATAATTTAAAACGTCTAACTTGGTTAAATGTGATAATTATGCTTATTCTGCCACATCTATAAAAATAAACACAACTTGAGTTCAAAGCCAGCCTGCCATTTTATGTAAATTTTATGTAAATTCTTGGGGGAATTTTTTTTTTCAGTGACTCCCTCAGCTACTTCTGTTATGATGTAACACCCTGAACAAGCATAAATGAACAGACTAAATCCCTTCCTGCCCCCTTACTGTGACATTGAGTTAACTACTCTGTCCTCTTTGCTTGGATTACTGAGCACCATTACTCCTATCTCATGCACAGTGGTCCTATGACCCCCATTTAACCACTCAGGGATTCCCTGAAGCACAGCTCAGAGGTTCTCCACCTCAGTTTGCACATCAAGTGTCCCCAATAAAGGCAGCTTCTTACCTGAAAAGGAACTTTGCTGTTAGACCTTAAATTATGTAAAATCTTCACTGCATTTTTTTCTTTTGTTGTTATATATATGTATGAATATGTGTATTCCAAAATACATAACCTGCTTGGTCTCTATAACATTACTTGCATATATACTTTCAGAGCAGACCACTTGGTAACCAATGAATGTGCTCTTCCCTGGGAAAGGCTACTTTTTACTTGCCTGTAGTCCTTTGTCTAAGGCTGAGGCCTGCTAGCAAACTCATCATTGACCTGTGAGCTCCAGTACCCAGCACTTAAGTGTCACATATTTTTAGGGCCTTTCTACATCACTGGCTACCTAGGTAATCTCACAAATTAAATCCATGGCTTAATGACCTCATTTACCAAAACCTTTTTAATGGGACTTTCTGGATCCACCAGCTCTTAAAATAACACATGTCGTCTTATTTATAAAAGCTTAGGCACTATAGATAGGCAGTCTCTCAGCTACCATAACCTGACTAATCCTGGCCTATGTCCTGCCACATGGCCCATTGTCTCTCTGTCTCACTCAGTCCTGGCAACTCTTCCTTCCTGTGCCACACTGGAGAATTCTCCCACAGCTCATTTTTTTCTCCCAGAAACCCACTCTCAGCTGGAAGTTCCACCTTTCCTTTCCTTCCTACACATTAAGCCAATCAAAAGATGAGGGAGGAAGAGTGTTTAGAAAACATGATGTAGGTGCTGACCCATAAGAATAACAACACCAAAGTCCGGACAGTACTCAGCTCTCTGCTGGTTTTCCCAGTCAACAACTAAATATACAGAGACACCCTCCACACAGTGTACGAAAGATTACCCCAGTAGCCTCCCACAGCACAAACGTAGTATCTAGACTTCATAAACTCACATACAGCTTCACTCAAACCCAATCTATAGTATTCTGCCTAAACCAGGTGTCTCCAATTTCTCTCTGCCTGTTCTGTGGAAGAAGTTACTAATGCTGGAAATCTGTCGTCCTTGGCACTGCTCTGCCTCTCATATTCTTGCACTACTTTAATGCAATTACTTATAACTGATCTGAACTTGGACCAATCTTAGCTTCAGGTTCCTGTTGGACCTGCTGCCGCCTGCTTCTAGGATGTTGAGATAAGGTAAAAGTCGCAAGCATCCCCCCACTTCGCAAATGCACCACTGCATGGGATGTTACAATAAAAGGAAGTCTTGAACCTGATTCTGCCCTGTGCACAGTCAATTATTTGCAAGTAGCTATAATGGCTGCCCCATGGTCAGTTCCATTTCTGTGAGCTTAGGCCTTTGGAAGGCATTCAAAGTGAAAGCAGTGCTGAAGAGCAGTAGTACTTGACTCAGATAGACCTAGGATGGAGCCAAATTCAACTCCGGGGAGGGAGGAGGTCAATGAAATGATTTCTAATGACATCCTGCTATACTCATAGACTAGCTCAGTTGTCATCAGAGAGGCTTGATGCAGCACCTGATGGAAACAGATGCACAGACCCAATTCTTCTGCTAAACATTAGGCAGAGTGCAGGGAATTCTGAAGAAGGGGAGGAAGTAGGAGAAAGAGAGGACAAGATACCACAAAAACAAAACAAAACAAAACCCTACAGAATCAATTAACCTAGGCTCATAGAGACTGAATTGACAACAAGGGAGCCTGCACGAGACTGACCCAGACTCTCTGCATATATGTTACAGTGGTGTAGCTTGGTCTTCCTGCAGGACTCCTAACAATGGGTGCAGGGGCCTGTCTGTGTTGCCTGCTTTGGGGACCCTTTTCCTCATACTGGGTTGCCTTGTCCAGCCTAGGCAATACCAGGGGAGGTGCCTAGTCTTACTACAACTTGATATGCCATACTTGATTGATATCCATGGGAGACCTTGTTCTTTTCTGAAGAGAAATAGAGATGGAGTGGATGGATGGGTTGAGCAGAGGAGAGGTGGAGGCAGGCGAGGGGAAGGATTGGGAAGACAGGAGGGAGGGGAAACTGTGGTCAGGATGAAAAAAAAACCCAGTAGCATTCAGCTCATGGGAATTCAACTTCTCTGTGAAGTAGAATGCAAAGCCGATGAGTCTAGGCTTGACTATGACTCCTAGACGTGAGAGGCCCCTGGCTTAGCAGACTCTCAGAACTCCATTCACACGGTCCCAGAAGTGTCTGCATGATGGACCAGAGTCAACTCATTAATCTTGAAAGTCACTTACGTTACCAACGAAATACTCTTGCTGACGGTTTTTTTATTGTCAGTCAACCAACCAGCAAAGATTTGTTGTTGGTATTCAAAGTCATTTGTTGGAGCAGTTTCATCTGATGAGCACATATTGAACGTGACATTTCCACCTCTAAAGTGAAGATGACACAGACTGGCCTGTGTTTGCATGTAGCTGTGTATACAACACCAGAATGTATCCATACCTATATGTATTTACACATCACCTTTTGTATCCCTTGAAGCTATATTCCTTCTCTACATGGTCCAGACTCATCTTCCTGCCTATTTTCTTCTCCTCTTGCCCTACATTGCTGAAAAGTGGCTGCATCAGTATTGTCATCATCAGTGACATGGCTGTCTCTCCTGGCTGGTCTGTACACGTCTTAGCTCTTGGCCATCCTCTTTTATCTTCCTTTAGTTGCCATGACCTTTTGTTCTTTGTACACATGCACCGCCCCCCTTCTTCCTGACTGGGCCATCTTTCTCTACCCTGTGGGTCCTACTAGACTCCATGTGTGATTGAGGTCACAGCTTAAAGACCTTAAAAACATAGATCACATCTCAGCCTTTGAACTAAGGCCCAGTGCTTAGAAACATGCCTGCCTCCTCACCTCAGCTGTTGTGGCTTCCTGATGTGTTCTGCCTTGAACCAAGTCACCACGAGTGCTAAAATGTCAAATCTCTATTTCCATTCTTGGGTCTTGGGTCCCGTCTCCTTTATTTTGTGCTGCCCATGTCTCAATGCTCAGCATGTGCTACGTTCCTGAGTGAATTATTGTCTGTTTTATAGCTGAAGGACTTCAGCCTCGTGCATGCATGTTGTTTCCTATTGCAACACAGGCTGCTAGTCTTCTCAGCTGGGTTAGACACTGGAATGTTATTCTTTAGCCAATGACACAGCATCCCGATTACTCAAATCAGATACACAGAGAAGATATATGCTTCATCTCCTTTGAACCTTAAATCCTAAATCCCCCTTATCTGATGGCTCCTAATAGCCTTTGTATAGTAAAAACAACGTGTGGGACAAGAACAAAGACAGAAAACTGCACATCCTGTCTAGAAAGCCTTCCTTTGGCCCCCTTTTCAGTCTTCTAAGGATAGTGTAGCAGGGGTCAAGGTGGCATGGGAAAGCCTTTCAAACAGCAACAAGAGGATGCTGCCCACAAAGCCAAATTGGAAAACAGTACTGCAAACCAATTTCGTGTGGGATATGCTACAAAGTGCTATGTGTCTTTACCCTCTCTGTTCCAGCAAACCCAAACTATAAATAGGTTTGCGTAAATCGCAAGGATTGGTTGCCCTTTATAATTGTATTCCAGTGTCTTAGAGGCAATGGAAGAGGCAATTTACTTATCGGTGGACTGTCATTTGCAAGGGACAGAATAGAAGGCAGGTAGTTGAGGTTGCAGACGTCACTAAGGTGTTGAAAGCACTCTTGCAGAGGGCCTGCACTCAGTTCCCAGCACCCACATGAAGCCTCACAACCATCTATAATACCAGCTTCATGCGATTCAGTGTGTCCTTCTAGCTTCCCTGGGCACTGAATGCATGTGGCATACATTCAGACACACATATAAACACATAAAGTAAAATACAAATATAGCTTTAAAAATAAACAGGCAGTTATTTCCTTTTTATTTCTTTAAGGAGCATACAGAACTCAATTTCCCTCTTTCATCTCTATTCACGAACAAATTTACCATCTGTCTCTGTCTCTCTGTCTCTGTCTCTGTGTGTGTGTGCGCGCGCGCGCACATGCACACGTGTGCATGGCGTGTGTGCTGCGTGTATCTGAGCACATGTGCACACAAAAAGACACATGTATAAAGATCAGAGAACAACTTTAAAGAAGATCCTGTTCTTGCCTTCCAGGGCAGTAATTCAAAGGCCATGCTCCTCCAAGACATTTAATATGCAAATATTCCTGCAGTGTTCTGACACAAAACTTCTCTAGGAAATCTCAGATTTACAAGATAGCTTTTCTTATAAATCTATTTTCAAATGAAAAGAATGAAACATTACTCAGTTGGCAACTCTGGAAAATTAATACTATTTTGCGGGTGTTGCTCACAATGTTAGTATGGAGCTATGGCATGAAATGTAAAAGGTCAGTTTTCTTCATGGTGGAGATGTAGGGTGAGAAGAGCTTGGATTAGGAGCAGAAATGAGCATCACACACACACACACACACACACACACACACACACACACACACACACTTGATATCCACCTTATCAGGTATATTCTGGAGGCTTCTGGGAAGTAGTTCAGACCTATTTACTCTCCAGTTTTCTGCAGGATCTCATATTCTTAGGAGAATTAAGGATTCTCAGAGGAACAGAACTTATGAGAGCAAATTGAGTGAGGCTGCTCAGAGTCCTTAAGGATTCAAATGAGTTCTGCTTTCATATAATTAAAAAAAAAAAAGAAATTGAAAATTTCCAAAATTTTACCTAAAAACCAATTAGCTAAATGTATTTTCAGAGAGGGTAGCAAGTCAGTGATGACTATGAGAGAGTTGAAGTCAGCATCTTTCAGTATTTGAGCATTTTCCCCAGCTTTGCAATGCAGCTGTGGCAGGAAAGAATGGCAGAGAAGTGTTCGTTCTAAGTATATGATTCGTACGAAGATGGTGATAAAATATACAGGAGATGTGGGCCAAGCTTCAGAGGTTAACGGAGTGGCAATGATAGCTCATGTACACGGTTGATGACAAGCACTGTGGGGCTGAGGGCCGAGGCCAGGAGTTCCCGGGAATTCCTGACACAAATCTCCACTCTCTCCATTTGGATTTTCTTGGAGCAAGCCAGAGGATCTGAGAATAAAATGATGGTTTTAGTAGATAGTTTGAATCACATATGCAAAATAATAATACAAAACCGCGTGCCTGATCTGCCTCCTACATGTTGGGCAGGGCCTGCAAATATGTCTGGTCTGTCTGTTCCTTTGTGGTTTGGGACATGGTGCCAGGTTAGGGCTGGCTCTGCGTGCCATCTCTGTAGACTGCTCCTCTCTGACCCTACTTGGTCTCTCAGTGAACTGTACAAGACAGCTTTGACCTCTTCTGTTTCTGTCGTTTGGCTTGTTTGGGTTCTTTTTAGCTGAAATCGTTCTTTTGTTCTTGTTTGGCTTGAAACTCTATTTTAGCTTGGTGTTTAAAGCTGCTGAGTAGTAACTGCATTTGCCAGTGAAACGCAGGCTTGGGGTGGAGACCCACACCTGCCTGGACAAAGCCTGCCCCCTGGTAACTCATCTCCATCTATTAGGAAATGACAGCCCTTACCCAAAGGACTCCCTCTACACAATACATGGCACAGACCGAATGTTCATTGAATGATAAGATTCTTTTTATTATTGAATCTTTGAGAGTTTCACACGATGCATCCCAGTCCCACTTATCTCTCCACCCCCTCACATCCACCCTTTGCCCTGGCAACCCCTCCAAAATATAAAACACACAAGCAAACTAACAAGACAAAGAATTAAAAAAAAAAAAACCCTCTCTCTCTCTCTCTCTCTCTCTCTCTCTCTCTCTCTCTCTCTCTCTCTCTCTCTCTCTCTCTCTCTCTCTCTCCTCTCTCTCTCTCCTCTCTCTTCTCTCTCTCCTCTCTCTCTCTCTCTCTCTCTGTCTTTTTTGTTTTTTGTTTTTCGAGACAAGGTTTCTCTGGGTAGCCTTGGCTGTCCTGGACTCACTTTGTAGACCAAGCTAGCCTCTAATTCACAGCAATTCACCTGCCTCTGCCTCCCGCGTGCTGGTATTAAAGGCATGTGCCACCACTCCCCACCTAAAAAAAAGTAATCTCATCCTTGAAGCTGCAGTATACCACAGCGTGGCCCAGAGTATATGCCTCTGTCTACACACCTTCACTTGAAATGTTTATTGCAATGAGTCATTGTTCTAGTTCAAGAACTCTGGCTTCTGTAATGCCATAAATATGGAAACTTCTTTGTGACTCCTCCTGGTTATTCTGTTGTTGCACTCTGTCATGAAGATTCTCCAGCTTTGGAACAGCAGGACTGGCCCTTTCACACATCCCAACCATTCATAGCTGGTATAGATGTTGAGGCAGGCCATCTCAGAGGCCTGGATCTGAGCATGCATGGTAGCAGAGATGGTCAGCCCACTATCTCTTCCTTATCCACACCACCAGGGTAGATCCACATCTCCAGCACCGCTCTGAGTAGGCCACCCAATGCTACCATCAGCAGGAGGCAGGGCCAGCTCTCCTGCTCTCATGCTCTAGGAGCTGGCTTACCAGCACCCACACCTCCAGAACCAGATCCACTGTGCTGCCCAGTGAAGGCACAGACAGGGCGCACTCTCCCAAGTGCTACAGCCCATGAGGGGCTGGGACAGCTCTCCTGCTCTCATATCCTTGGTGATAGCTCACCTGTGCCTTCACCATCAGGGCCAACCTTAGTGTGTTGCCCAGGCAAAATACAGGACCCACTCTTCTGAGTGCTAGCCAGTGAGGGAGCAGGGTTAGCTCTCTTGCTCTCATGACCCCAGGGCCAGCTCTCCAGTCTATTGCAGGTGGTGAGGGGAGAAAAGGAAGGAATCACCCTCATATCTACATCACCTCAAGACAGACAAGTAGAAAAGCAACTCTCCCATACTCTTGTCCTTGGAGCTGGCTCACCTGTGGCCCCTCTTCCAGGGATAGCTCTACTGTGCTACTCAGGAGAGGTGCAGGGCCCTCTCTCCCAAGTACTACAGCTGGTGAGGGGCAGGGAGGGACAGCTCTTCCAAGCTCACGACCCTGTGAACAGCTTTCTATAATACTGAAGGTGGTAAAAGGGCAGTGTGTATGTGTGTGTGTGGCAGGCATCACCTCTGCGCCTGTGCCGCCCCATGTCATGTCAGATGAGTGATGGGGTCAGCTTTCTCATACATATACCCTTAGGCATGGCTCAATCATACCCCTGCCATCAGGGCCAGCTCCACTGTTCTGCCCGGGGGAGGTACAGGGCCGACTCTCCCAAGTGCTGCCAGCAGTGAGAGATGGGGCCAGCTCTCCAGTGTTCTGCATCCAGTGAGGGGCAGGATCAGTTCTGCGCAGTCCCTGGACATCCTGGTGATCCCCAGCAGCTGCCCTGCCCATGGACATCCCTATGTTCTATAGTGGTAATAGGAGCCACCAACATCGAAGCCAACCCCCGCCACTGGGTAGCGATGGACTCCTACATGGCCCTCGGTGGTGGCTCAGGCTGGCACCCTGTCATGGCCTCGGGTGGCAAGGCTGGCCACTCACAACAGGCTATTCCTCTCCACCCTCCAGCTCCATCTTTCTTCATGATGCTCAAGCTGGTCCACTTCGCTTTCTTTTCCTACTGACCCCCACATACTTGCACGTTGCTGTGGTTCCATCTGCAGGCTGGCCACATGGCTGGCAGGCCCCCTGGGGTGATGTCCTCCATCCACTCTGTGTGGCACATCAGCGAGCAGCTATCTATGAGCCACCTGTGCTTTGCACTGGAGGGCAGGTCCGTGGGTGGCATGGCAGTCCACAGGTCTCTGTCTTCTTTCTGTGCTGCCTGGATTTGATTTTATTTGATTTTTATAAATCCTAGGCATAAGACCACTTTGGCCATCAAGCTAGGCATCAAGCTAGGATGAGCAAAGGACTGCCATATGCTCTACCCCTGACTGATATAAGAACACCACCACCACCAAGGTTTTTCTTTCCTCACTGCCAACAGGCAGATAATATTATTCTCACTCAATGGTTTAACAATGGTTCTAATGTTCTGTTATGACTTGAGGTTTCTACAAGAACACCTTTCTTGGCAAGGAGGAGAGTGGTCAGCACAGGGGGACTAGATGCAGAACTTCAGGAACAAGTATGTGCTGTTACACTGAAATAGATCCCAATCATAAGAACCACTTTACCTTAAGAGGCTTCATCTGAGTCTGACTTGGTTGTCCCTGCTGTTGTGCATTCTTCTTCTGATGTGCCTGGCTTCTGTGGAGAACATTCTAAGGCCTAGGGAATTCTGGACCTGTGCTGTCACAGGTACTGAAAGTCTCTACATCTTATACTGTCATCTAATGAATGACTGTGTAACACCCATCTTCCTTCTGTATCATTTTTTCTTTAAATTGCATCTTCCAGGTGTACATGCAATAGACTCGACTTAAGGGTGTCCAGTCAAGGGCTGGAAGGACGGAGCCTGCCCACATGAGCAGCAACAGGACCAGATGTACAGGAAATAGGAAGAGAACCCCTTCACACTGTCCAGTAACCATGTATACCAGATGCCCCCACTGTAGTCACACTAATAGAATGTTCTAGAATGTGGAAAACCCACATTCAGCATAACCTAGGAGTCCTCATTGTTTCTGGGCTCAAAGCAAAGATGGCTATTGCCAGGCTTGATCCTGCTATGCCTTTTGAAACATGCTACACTCAACTTCCCTCCCCTTTCTCCTTCACCCCCGTCCCCTTCCCAACAGTTCTATCCCTGCTCCTTTCCCTCTTTTTTCCTCTTCTTTAGCATCTTCTTTTGAAATGACAAGAGCCAACCAACCATGCTGTCTGGACAGACACACTGCAGAACAAAGGAGAGATCCAACTAACCATGCTACTAAGCAGACACACTACACCACAAACAAGAGATCTCTGGCCAAGTCCTGGTGTGGATATAGCCATGTCCACAAGATGGGCTCTCACCACAGATGCCTATTCAGTGTCTGAGAAGTAGAGGGAGCAACTCTTCTGTTGTGACTCTGATGGAAAGCTCTGTAGAGCAATGTTTTGATATTTGTTCTTGTTAAAGAAAAAAGTTATTGAATCAAACGCTTGACAGACTTTTTTACAATCATACATGTGTGCAGGGGCACACACACAGAAGTAGGCCAAAGATCTTAGAATGTGATTTTTAGGAACCATAGGAAAGAGTTTCCCAAGACCCAAGGCTGAATTGAGCTAGGGCGGGACACTTGAGTCTCAAGTTACATCAGCACACTTACTGCCCAACTTTAACTCTGTTAAACACAGAACTGGTTAGTCAGTTGTGATGCCTTTTCCCTCCAAAAAACCTAAGTGAAATGTCACTTAAGATGAGGTCCTACATTGTTAACATATATTGATATTACTTGAAAAATCTCTTTCTCAGTAATAAAAATGGAAAGATATTTCGGGATGGATGTGAAGAGAGAGAGGGGACACCCAAAAGCAATGCAGGGGGAGTGCAAAGGCAAAGAGCAAAGATCCTGTGCCAGGACAGGGGAGCCGCCCATGGCAGGGGTGGAGCAGGATGGAGTGAGCTGGCCAGCAGCGCTGCCATGCCTAGGAGTGAGTCTGTGCATTCCTCTCCAGCGAGGGCCTTATCCAGCCCCTCCTCCTCTTGTTTTCTCCTCTCCTGGAATCATCACCATTCTTGTGTTAGTGTGTTTAACAGTAACCCACATTATCAGTGAAGCTGTTTTTTTCTTCTCCTGATCGCCATTGTTCCCCTCCTCCTCCTCCTCCTCCCCCTCCCCATCCTCCTCCTCCTCCTGGCCTTGCTTTTCTTCTGAGTCGATTACTTCTGTTGCTTTCTCTCCAAATTTGATGGCTCATTCTCCCAACTCATATATATTATTGAACTCTTAAAGTAAATATTTCATTTTGCTGTCTCTTTGTGTATATGTATGTATAGCCATGTCAGAATATGGTACTAGAAATAGAATCAAGAGCCTCGTGTGTACCAGGCAAAACTTCACGAATGAATCTCAGATCCCTAAACCTGTACTTTAAAAAAAAAGATTTGTCTTTATGTGTATAAATATTTTGCCTATACATGTACACACACACACACACACACACACACACACACACACACACACACACACACATATATAATATGTGCATGCCTGCTGCTGCCAGATGCCAGATGCCACAAGAGAACATTGAATCCCCTGGGACTGGATTTATAAATAGTTGTGAGCTGCCATGTAAGTGCTAGGAGCCAAACCCAGGTATTCTGCAAGAGCAAGAAATGCTCTTAACCACTGAACAGTTTCTCCAGCTTTGTGCTTTTCAGTATTAGAATTTCCATTTCATTCTTTCTGAACAAATGGCTGCTCTGGAGTGTGTGCATGTACCATGTGCATGTACCGGTGTGTGTGTGTGTGTGTGTGTGTGTGTGTGTGTGTGTGTGTATGTCTGTGTGTGTGTGTGTGTGTGTGTGTGTTCAGGAACCCTGGAAAAACCAAATGTATATGGATCTATACATATGGAAAGACTTGGATCACAGGAGCTGAGAAGCCCTATGACAGGCGGTCCAGGAGAGCTAGGAGACTTCTGGTCTTAGACCAAAGGCTTGGGAGCCACGGGTGCCAATGTCTGGAGGAGGAAAAGGCAAGGGGGCTTCCTCTGCCTCTCCATTCTGTCAGTTCTCCACGGGAAGGGTGATGCTCATCCATACTAGGAGGGAGGCCTTCTTCACTGTCCTGTTCCAAGTAGTGATTTTCTTCAAAAGACATCAGGGTTGATGCTACTTTAAGCTGTCTGGGTGACATAGCCTAGTCATGTCAGCACATAAACTGACCACTAGCATATCTGTATAAGATTCTTTATTGAACCCTCATTATTAGACCTCCTTTTAATTCTTTCAATATGATTCCCTTCAGTCCTTGGACCATATTTGGTAGCTGCTTTGACATATTTTGTTCTATTCAGAAATATTTTTTGCTGTTTTCCCTATACATGAGTTACATATTTTTATTTCTTGCCTGTCTGCTCACTTTTATTAAATACTGGACATCTTAGCTAACATAGTATCGCAGTATTGATCTTGTGACACTTCTAAGTCTGTGGGGCATACTGCCTCTGATGTCTTGCTCACATTTTCTTTCCTTTACACCTGCTGCTCTGCCTCCTAGGGATCACCTCTGGGTATTCCCAAAGCTGCTCTTTGTCAAAGCCCACAAGGAAGCCTTTCCCAGCCACCCCTCAACCTGATCTTGCACCAACTCCTTGAGTGTGTGTAGAGCAGTCTCAAATTTATGGGAACTTGCAGATGCATTCAACACTCATCTAGACCTAGATCTTAGCTCTTTCTAGCAGCTCTTGATGTGCCACACTGTTGCTTACTCATACACACTCCGGGTACACTGAGACAACCTACTTGAAGTTACCTTTAAAGTAGAGTTTTATCAGAAGTCATGTTAAGCCTTTTGCTCCATAAGGCTTAGATGCCTTTGCTGATAGACTGACTCTTCGCAAACCTGCCTTAATTGCTCCTGAGTGGGTACGGCCAGGAGTACTCACACACAGCCTTGCAGACCTCCGGGGGTAACTTTTCTTTTCATTACATCAGGGCTGTTCTTGGCTGACCCTGGCATTGATTGTTTCTGTTCATCTGTTGGATTGTCTGCTCTGCAAGCACGGAGCTACCAATGCCTTCTCAGTTACTGGTCCACGACATCGTCATTGCTTTTGGCAATACCTGTAGCTAGGAACTACTTCATGTTCAGACAGACCATGGAGTTCCTCATTCTTATCAAGCATATTTTGCTATGAAAAGGGACCTCAGAGCTTCTGTACCAGAGTGAGGAATGGGGCAACACTCCATTGCTCACCAGGCCTTACAACTGCTCTGTTAGTACAGCCAGCAAGACGGTATGTTCTTGCTTTGCTGGCTAGCCTCATGGTATAGAAATTGTTCCCTCTGAGCAGGCCCTAGTGGAGACCATCAGTCCTTAGCTTACAGCACTCAGACCTGAGCTCTCATCCTGTTAGAGGAAGCTGGGGAAAGGCACAGTGGCTCCAACTGCCACATCTACTCAGAACAGAGTTTTTTTAACAATATGATTCTGTGAAGGACAGATGGTGCTAGTGGCCTGTTCTGGGAGAGGTGAAATTATAGCCTTAGTCCAGAGGCTAAAGGGAGCAAGAGATACCATCTTTTTCCCATGTCCACCTGAGTCTGGTCAACTAGAACTAAAATAGGAGTTGAGTGATGGAGAGACTCATGACTCAAATGCTGAAGGTTTCATATCAACATTTAGTAATTAGATTAAATATTTTCCACTCACTATTTACTCTTGAAGAAGTGTCCAGGAATATAAAATGGTTATTTTTATTTTGTTTTTATAATTCATACCAATTAACTTTTTCTGGAGATCATCCACTTGGCCTTATGTTGCCCTTGGCCAAGTCTTAGGCAACGAAGAATTACAATTTTGACATTTGAAGCTAAGTTAATTGGCATCCAGCAAACAGACTGTCAGTTTTTGTAAATACAAAAGGAAGACCATTGCTACTGGCAACAAACAAATTCTGGATGATTTTAAAGCAATAAATACAAATCAGTTAAATACAGTATTTTACAAGTTATTATAACCAGCTTGACGGGAACACCATTAGCCACAGGTCAGCCTTAGCGGCCACTATGTTTCACCTCTTACTCGTGATTTTTAGTAAACTAGAAACCAGAAGCTGAGGAGATGTATGCCATAGGTAATTATCACTAACTCAAAGGACAAAGCCAGGCTGTGGCATTATTGCGGTGAGTCCCCATAGAAGATGCCTCTGGGGGATCTGTCAAATCTAAGTAGAGGGTCACCAGGGCATGAGCCTTTGATAGAATAGCTTGAGGTTTCTTATCACAGACTATTCTAGAAGCCTTTTATTTTTCCATTTCCACTGTACCCTGTGGAGGTAATTTTAAAATATATCCAACTCAGAACTTTTACTAATTTCTCTGTAAAGGGAAGCCTTTTATATACTTCTGGGAGATAGTTAAATTCTGAAAACTTAGTCCATCAGCACCTTTGCACAGTGCTGAGCCACCGCACTTGGACAAGTGTCATGTAATCAGTGGTTGAACATGCCATGCTAATCTAGTTTGATAATTTTAGCTTTGAATGGATTTGTGCTTTTGGCCTGTTTGCAGACATCACCATCACCAGCAGATTAAGATGAGCCATCATTTACTGATGCCAACTGCTGCCCTTGAGATAAGTGCTTGCTGGGCTGGACAGTGAGCTTTACTCCTGGGGCCCTCAGCTCACACTTCATTGCTGATAACGTCAACACTGATTTTCCAGTCTATTGCAAGACAACATCATCCTCAAACTCAAATTTTGCCATGTGTGTATGTGTATGTGTGAGTGTGTGTGCGTGCATGCATGTGTCACGTGCACATGCGTGTCTGTGTGTGGTTATGCACATGTACTTGTTCATGTGTGTGTGGAGGTATCTTCCACTGTTTGTGCCTCTATTGCTGTCTGTCTGTCTATATATGACTGTCAATTCAGCTATGCTGTCTGAAAGTAAACTCTAGTGCATTTTTATTTCTGCCTTCCCAATGTTAGGATTACCATATCTGCCTGTTTGTTTTTTTTTTTTAAATGACTTCTAGAAATCTGAATTCAGGTCCTCTTGCTTGCATGCTATCCTTCCTCTGAGAGCTTTACTGACTGAGCCACATCTGCTATTATTTCTTTTTTTCCAAATTAAAATTTCTACGCTGAATACATCCAAGTGTCACCAAAGCCCTTTATCTCAGTGCACATAATATACAAGTATCAAGATTAGTCTGTGTGGTAATTCTACAGTTCAGTTCTGACACTGACCAACCCCAGTTAGTCATGCAGGTTGGAAGCATGGAGCCCAACAAGATTGCATTTACAGGGCTGGAGAGATGGCTCAGAGGTTAAAAGTATTGGCGGCTCAGCTAGAAGAGCTGGGTTTGGTTCCCAGCATCCACATGACAGTTCACAACTGTCTATAACTCCAGGCCCAGGGGATCTAACGCCTTCTTCTGGCTGTCTCAGCACTATACATATGTGGTGCACAGATGTACAAGTAAGCAAAACACCCATATAAATATCTAAGAAAATGAAAACATCTTTTTTTTACAAAAAAAAAAAAAAGGATTTCATTTACTTCTGATCATAGCTATGACCCATGGCCATCTGCACCTCTGACTGACTAGCCTAATACTGAGATGCTCTTGTGATATGAGTCCTGGACATTGGTAAATAACTAGAACAACACACAGAAATCAGAAAAACACCATGTGTTACAGTTTACACCATATTTTGTTATAAGAAATATAAATCAGAGCCATCTAAAATAAGAGGCACAGAAGGCAAGATCTAGGGCAGCCAGTGTGGAATGCCCAGCTCCTACTCCCTCCTCACGAAGCTGGCCCACATCTCTCCCCTTCAGCATTTGTGTGTTCTCCAGGTTCAGCCGAGCCTCAGGGTGAGTTCTTGCTGGGATTCCATCACTGGACATATTGACTGAGTCGTTGGTCAAATGAATTCAGTTTCCGCTTGCGCATCTCCTTCTAGGGGGTTACGTGGTTCAAAGCTCTACCATTCTGTGTTCCCAGAGCTGGCCTTTCTAACATGGCTAGCCACCATCCTGAGCTATCTAGAAGCCTCTATGAGTCACTTTATTCGAAAACAAAAACCATGAATAGGAAAAGCAAGTGTAGCCTAGAATAAAAGCCAAATAGCCTGCGATTCCATCTGCTTGTGAAGTTTATGTCCTCGGCATCGGCATTCATCATGCAACTCTTGCTGTTTATGACATGTCATGTCCAGTGTTCCATTTGATAAAGGGTTTGTGCTAATCTCTTTCTGATTCTCTGAGTTCCATCAAGACTATATTGTCATTACAGGGCTGGACAGGAGAGATGGCTCCATACTTAAGAGTACTTACTACTCTTGCAGAGGACATGGGATCTGTGGCTGATGGCTCACAACCATCTGAAATTCCACGTCCAGGTGATCTGAGACCTTCTTCTAGCCTTTGTGTACCCAGGCAAGCATGAGGTGCACTTAAGTACATTAAGGCAAAAACACTCACATAAAGCAAAATAATGTAAATTTTTTTTAAAAAATTGTCATTAAAAGGCATAGGGAAAAAGATTCCTGGCATTGGTCTAGGTGAAAATATTTTTGGATCTGACTCCAAACACAAGCAGTAAAGGTACAAGTGAAAAAAAACAAAACAAAACAAAACAAAAGAACAAATAAACTCCAAGTCAAAACAAAATCTTATGTAGAGCAAACAAAAACCTACAAAATGAGAGAAAATATCTATGAGCCATTCATCTGACAAGGGGCTAGTATGCAAAATACAAAAGAAGCTCAAACAACTTAATAAAATGAAGCAAACTGCTTGATTTAAATACAGAAAATGACCTGAAAAAGTATCTCTCGAAAGACAAACTACAAATAGAACTGCCACAAAGAAGGAAATTACCATGAGATCCCACCTTCCCCATGCTAAGAGTGTTTTGATAAAAGAGACAAGTCATAAGGTTGGCAAGGATGTAGAAAAAAGTGCTGGTCAAGGTTGGAATTAGCACAGCCAACATGGAAACAGTAGTGATAGCAAGATGCTTCTATAGTGTCTCTACTAAGAAGGATCAAGTGGCATGGGGAGACACAACAGCCATCTTGATTGTGAGTAGGGCGGTGCCAACAGCCAGCCCACTTTGTTTAGATCTACAGGATGTCTGTGCTTTCTATTTCTTATTCTGAAAGATAAAATGTTTTCCTTTAATGACAGTCTATGATTTTATCTTTTGGCAACAACTAGGAAAGGGAGTGCTGGTCAACCTGGTCCATGAGGGAAGAATAAAGTTTTTGCCTAGAAATCTGACTGTGGGTGCAAGGCTCTGGCAGCCCAGCACCTTTGTCCTTTGTCTCTGGAAGGAGACAGGCATGGCTTTATTTTTTTAATTTAATTTAATTTTTCCTTCCTTCCTTCCTTCTTTGCTTGCTTGCCTTCTAATATAGAATGGTAAACACCTTTATTACATGAGCTGTGATTGATGGCCTATTTGCCTTTCTAAGGCTTTGATCGTCCTCAGATGGAACTCTAGGTCTTTGCCTTCTAGCACATGGCCACCTACTCTGTCACACTGGCCTGGTCTGGAGGCAATATAGGCAAGAAGCTACTGGAACTGCTCCCCCAGAAGATTGCTAATTTGGGCATTCTTTTTCCTTTCATCATATTTCTTTTGAATTTTCTTTGATCATTTTTTTTGTTTGTTTAAGACCTCTTCCTCCTCAGGAGTCAGCGTAGCCCCCTTCTTGCAGGCCAGGGGCAATGCGTAGTGGGACTATTTCCGTAGTGAGTGTGGTGTGCTGTCAGCAAGCACAATGTGGTTCTTCACCAGGGCATTGGTGTGGACCAGCTCGTTATTAGATGCGTTGTTGGCTGCATCAATGACCCTTGTTTCATGAGTACAACACTCAGAACCCTAGGAAAAGTTCCCCACATCCCATCTCAGGGTGTATGACTTCTTATTGCTGTGTGTATATGGTGGAGGCCAGTCTCAGTGCTGACAGCAGGCCATCCCAACTCAGACTTCCACTTCAGGTGTTAGGGCGTCCTCTTACCCCTAGTCTTGTGGTGTTTGCGCCAGCTGTCCTGAAAGATGCCCATTGCTTGGCGGTGGCTGGAAAGAGGAGTTTTATTTTTCAGTCTGTCTCTTGTCATCAAACTAGCAGCTCCAAGAGAACAAAACACCTCATTCGTTTTTAAATATAGCTCTGTAGATAACAGATATTAGAATCATCTCTGCTTAAACTGGTTTTCTTCAGAAACTCTCAGCCAGACTTTTGTGCCTGGATGCCTTGATTTATCGGATTGCTATAATTCAGATGCTCGGCGGCAGCATCTGCAGGAGCTGGAGATGACATAGAAGGATCAAGCCCAGCTATCAAGGCTATGTAGAGGAGCTATCACTAGGGCGGCTCACAGATAAACTATATTTAGGTTATAAAGAGAAAAGAAAGTGATAACACCTCATTGGAACTAAGTCATTCACAGCTAACAGCTCATGGGTGTCTTAAATATTGACCCTCTTTCAACTCCGTGGTGTAGTTGTTTGTGAGGTAGCTGTACAAGCAGCTGAATGCTTCATTTCTGAGCCACATAAAAGACCTGACTTCTGTTTTGTCCCTCCCATTTCTAAGCTATTTTTTTTTTCTTTTAATAGCTCCTGCTTATTTCTTTTCCTCTTTTTAGGGATTCAGATATTTTCATTTCCATTTCCGAGGACCAAAATTTGCATCTGCAAGGATGGGGAGACAACATGGTGGTAGAGTGCACTGACTTTAGATCAAAATCCCCAGTCTCCCCTTACGATCTGTATTAACAGGACATGTTACTTAACTCTTTCTTCTCAGTCTTGATTTCTTTATCTGTAAAACTGCAACAATCCTATTTCTTATATATCCGTTAAGTAAATGAAATAAACTATGCAAAAAGTCTTAACACAAAGATTGGCACTCATTAAAGGCTAGTGGGTTTTATAATAATGATTTTCCTTCTTTCTTTCTTTTCCTTTTTTTTCTCTGTACCCACTAACACATAAAGCCGTTTTGGAAGTCTGTGGAGTTATCTCCTATCCAGTGTGCCATGACGTCTGAGAAGACAGATGTCAACAGATGGACAGTTTTCCATAGTACACAGGATTAGAGCTGAGGTCTTCCCACCCTCAGTGCTATCCATTATGGCAACATGACATGGCCAGTGTGACGCACCTCAGCCCCCATTTCCAAGCTTCCTCCAAACCACCCTCCTCCAGCCCTTCAAATAGCCACTGCGTGACAACTGAAGACTAACGGTGAGCTTTCCTTTTGCTGGTCTGAGAGTGACATGTGCCTTTAGAATTCCCAGTGGGGATTTCTATATTCCCAGATAGCTGGGGATGTGGTAGAGAACCATAGTATACCTGGGTGCCTTGGAATTTCCCCCATGGGGAGGTGTAGATGGAGGAAGAGCAAAGCAAGGATACCCAAAAGCATGCATCACATCAGAGCCCCATTTCTCCGAGGTTAATCATGCTTGGTCTCTCTAGGCAGCCAGAGTCCCATCTGCCTATATAATCACAGCAATGCCAGTGTTCCTGGGCATAGGTGCTGGGCATTCTCACCAAGGCCTTGGAAACTACCAGGAAACCTCATAGCTTCTGCTGGACATGTCAGAGCTTGCTGCTCCAGTCTCCACTGATGTAAACTCCCTGGGGTCCCCAGTCCTCAAATTTCCACTAGACTCTCCTCACAGCTCCTCCCCTTTGATAACATCTCTGTCCCTTAGCATTTGCTAAGTGGACACTCAGCTAATGTGGAGATCAACTCAAGCACTAGGTACCAGAGGAAAAATCTCAGGTCTAACAAAAGGGTGGAAGATCTGGAGCGGTCCAGAACCTCAGATTAAACCCTGAAGATTAGCATCCTTCTTCTTCCCACAGGATAGAGTCAATGGTCCATCTGCACTTTTAAAATCTACAGTTCTATTCTCAGTAGCTCCCCCTCCCCCACCCTTATTGCTGAAAGCTTGGTACCCATGTGCTCTGCATAGGAATACACAAGATTGGGAATGAAGTGGTACCTTGTTGAGGATTTTTTTAATGAGATAATTCAGCAAGAAAAATAATCATGGGCATAATTCAATAAGCAAACACACAGTAAAGATGAAGCACACGCAGAAGGTCATAAAACTTTCCAGTAAAGGAAATCGATGTCTTTAAGTATGATTTGTCACTTGGTATTTGGAGTCTAAGCCACAGTGCCATCCCTGGAGTGCTAGCATTTAGTGCTAGACAAAGGAGATTAGCTTTCCTATAGAGCAGAAAGAAATATGTTCATCTGTGAGCCCAGCAGTGTGGGTCCATGGTGATGGCTTCACTAATTAGACACCTCAGATGACTGGTGCAGTACTCTTATATGAAAGTATACATAAAAGAAACTACAGGATTAATCTTCCATGAAACAAATAAACAAACGAACATAGTTGACTGACATAACAATAAGTGCTCTACAACATCAAATTAAATGGAGAGAAACTCAAAGGAATTCCATTATAATCAGGGTAAGACAAGGTTGCCCATTGAACTTATTCAATATAGTTCTTGAAGTCTTAGCTAGGGCAATGGGACAACTGAAGGAGATCGAGGAGATACAAATTTAAAAAGAAGTCTGTTGGGATGTGGTCAAGAGGAACAGCAAAACAGCTCTAGAACTCATGGAATGTGGCCCACCAGTTAGCAAACCCACAATGAGTGTGCCTCAGTGAGGCATAACCCCAAGAACTACGCGTCCTGAGGACTTCATGCTGTTATGGAGCATAACTCTGCTTGTTACCTTTGCGGTCCTTATAATCCCCTTAATATGTGAATTGTGTGAGTACTATAAAGTGTGCTCCCAGCCCCTCACTGGGCAGTATCATTGGCATATGCAATAACAATGCTTGATCTCTTTCAGGCATTGCTGCTGGAGCAGATTAATGATTTAACCCCCTCCTTTGAAAACAATCTGCAAGTGTAGATTGTTAACAATGATCATTACCCTTAGAAAGAATTTGGAAAAACAGATTGTTCAACAAAGTTAGGCAAAGTTGTTTTTGCTACTTGCTCTGATGTAGAAAAGTCTTAGGAAAAAATAGGTTGTTTAGCAAAGTAAGGTAAAGATGTTTTTGCTATTGGCCTTGATGCAGGAAATCTTAGGGGACAACTGACGTTAAGAGAAAGTACACTCTTATTAGTAAAGCTGGGGACTTTTTGAGGTCAGCGAAGCAAGAACAATGGCCATAGCAGCATTGACTGACGTGACTCTTTCAAGCTGAGCTGGTGACTGAGATGATGATTGATTTCCTTATTCTATTTTTCTGCCCTCAGCTTCCTGATATGATTTAATAAAATATATTAATGAATAGATGAGCACATTTCAGACTTAAAATAGAACTGGCTGATTATTTTTTATATAGGAGTTTAGATTTGTGATTTTTAAAAAAAAGATCTTCATAAGATTACGTCTTACAATAATTGATTCCTTCTTTGTAACCACAAATTGCAGCTTGCCAGTAAAGAAAAGCTGGCTGAGAAATTACCTTGCTTGCTTATACTTTGTTAATAAGTAACAAGTTGCTTGGGTACAAATGTATGTGGGTTCTTGGAAATAACTTGCTATTCATGTTTGTTTCTCATCCATAATATGTAAAACATTTGATCATGTTGAAGGTATTGGGGAACACGATTTTCTTACGTATACCCGTTGTAATCCTTTATTTATAGAGAAACAGAATGTAAACACATTGTGATTTTTGTACTGCTTGAAAGATTTTGTTGGGGTATAAACTGTGAGAAGAAGGATAAGAGCACGGATGAAAATAAGAAGATGATAATAAAAAGAGAAGAAGCAGCTTGTGGAACCTACCTGCTGGAGCCTGCCTTACTTCATTGTCAAGTGTGAGTGTCTGTGTGTGTGTGAGTGGTTCTTTTCTCTCCTCCTTTCCCTTTCTTTTTGCCACCATCAGCTCTAGGCCCCACTAGGAGCCATCAGCTCTAGCCCCAGCCTGCCACCATCAGGGGAAGCTATTGCCGATAACTATCAGTTCCGGCCTGGAGGGTTGCCCTCAGAAAAAATCTGCAGGGTCACCAGGCAGCCAGCCACAAGATTCACACCCCACCTCAGTGTTCCCCAGTTGATGTCTAAGCTGGACTTCGATAGAAGTCAAAGTATCACTATCTACAGATGATATGATAGTATACATAAGTGACCCTAAAAATATCACTAGGAAACTACAATTGCTAACAAATACTTCAAGCAAAGTATCTGGAAACAAAATTAACTCACAGAAATTAGTAGTGCTCCTATATACAAATGACAAATGAACCGAGAAAGAAAATAGAGAAACAATACCTTTCACAATAGCCTCAAATAATAATAAAAAAAAATATCTTGGATTACTCTAACCAAGTGAGTAAAAGACATGTATAATAAACTCTTTGACTGTGAAGAAATAAATCGAAGATATCAGATAAGAAGATCTACAATGTTCAGAGGTTGCTAGAATTTATATAGTAAAAGTAGCCAGCCTACCAAAAGCAATCTACAGATCCAACGCAATCCCCATCAAAATCCCAGCATAATTTTTTTTACAGACCTTTACAGGATAATTCTCAACTTCGTATAAAAAACAAAAGGCCCAGGATAGCTAACACAATCCCGAATAATAAAACAACAGTTGGAGGTCTCACCATTCCTGATTTCAAGTTGTACCACAGAGCTACAGTAATAAAAACTGTATGGTATTGGCATAGAAGCAGACACATTGATCAATGAAGACCAAGACATAAATCCACATAGATATCTATGGGCATCTGGATTTTTATAAAAGAAGCAATAAAATATGAACTCAAAACTAGAATCTTCAATAGATGGTGCTGGTCATGCTGGATGTCTGCATGTAGAAGAATGCAAATAGATCCATATCTATCACCCTGCACAAAACTCAACCCAAGTGCATCAAAGACCTCAACATAAAACCAGATATACTAAGCCTGATAGAAGAAAAAGTAGGGAATAACCTTGAACTCATCAGCACAGGAAAAGACTTTATGAACAGAACACTAATAGCGTAAGCACTAAGAAAATCAACAATTACAAATAGGACCCTATGAAAATGAAGTTTCTGTAAGGCAGAGGGCACTGACATTCAAACTAAGCAGCAGCCTAGAGAATGGGAAAATATTTTACCGACTTCACATCTGATAGAGGACTAATATCCAAAATATATAAAGAACTCAAAAAAAGCTATGTATTAAAAAAACAAATAATCCAATTAAAAATGGGGTGCATCTCTAAATGTGTAATTAGAAATAGAGTAATCTCAAATGGCTGAGAAACACTTGAAGAAATGTTCAATATTCTTAGCCATCAGGGGAAAAAAATCGAAACTGCTTGATAATCCATCTTACACCTATCTGAATGGCTAAGATTAATAACACAAGTGATAGTACAAGCTGATACGGATTTGGTGCAAGGGGAACACGCCTTCATTGTTGGTGGGAGTGAAAATCTGTACAGTCGCTATGAAAATACATATGGTGGTTCCTCGGAAAGTTGAGAATCAGTCTACCTCAAGACTCATCTATACCACTCTTGGGCATATATCAAAAGGATGCTCACCCTACCACAGTGACACTTGCTCAACTGTGTTCATTGCTGCTCTATTCATAGTAACCTGAAACAACCTAGACATCCCTCAACAGAAGAATGAACATGTGGTACATTTAGACAATGGAGTGTTGCTCAGCTATTTTTTTAAAATAGCATCATGAAATTTGTAGGCAAATGGATGGAACTAGAAAAAAAAAATCATACTGAGTGAGGTAACCCAGACCCAGAAAGATAACAATTCATAGACCCAGACAAGTTAGGTAAAGAGGACAGTTACTGGGGTGACACGGATTTCTTGGGATGGGGAAATGGAATAAATTTTATAGGCAGACTCAGGCAAGTGGGAATAGGAGGGGGAAATATTGGAGAAAGATGAGGTGAAGGGAGAGAATTTTGGAAGAGATGGCTGGATCTGTGGGGCATTTGGGGGATGATGTGGAAACCCTGTGCAGTGGAAACTTCTGGAAGGTATGGAGGTGATCCTATTGAGGATTCTTAGTAATGGGGGATACAGAGTCTCAACTGGTTGGCCATTTCTTGTTGCCAAGTGAAACTTCCAGTGGTGGGACGGGGTTACATTTGAGTAGGTTGTTGGCCAAGAGAGTTCCATGGAAATTCCCAAACAACTCAGGCTGTTGCTAAGACAAAGGGTTGCTCTCTGCAATCTGACACTGGGGCCCCATTACCAACGACTATGCCCACACAACTCATTGGACACAGAGAGGTCCAACTGGTGCCTACATTTCCATCTCTTTGGTGTGGGAGGATACTCTGCCAATATACTGGCGTGGTTTACGTCAACTTGACACAAGCTAGAATCACCATAGAGGAAGGAGCCTCAGTTGAGGAAATGCCTCCATAAGATCCAGCTGTAAGGTGATCTCTCAATTAGTGATAAATGGGAGGCAGGGGGCGACCAGCCCACTGTCAGTGGTGCCACCACTGGGATGGGGGTCCTGAGTTCTGTTAAAAAGCAGGTTGAGCAAGCCATGGAGAACAAGCCAGTAAGAAGCATCCCTCCATGGTCTCTGCATCTGGTCCTGCTTCCAGGTCTCTGCCCTCTTTGAACTCCTATCTTGGCTTTCTTTGCTGATAAACAGCAATATGGAAGTGTAAGTTGAATATGCCCTTTCCTTCCCACCTTGCTTGCGTTCATGATGTTTCATTGCAGCAATAAAAAAAAATCCTAAGTGAGGTGGAAGGCTACTGAAAGAGAAACATGGACACCAACCCAGCCACAAATTGGTTGACCTACAACCTATCCTGCCTGAAAAATATGCTAAGGCAATGGTGGCAAGGAAGGCACAGAACTGGTGGGAGAGGCCAACCAATGTCTGATTTGACTTACGGCACCCTCTGTGAGGTGGAACCATGTCTGTCACTGGGTAAGCAAAACCAGAAACCAGACTTAGAATAAACCGAACACTTCTCCTCTTTTAAAAAAATGTAACAATGTAATGACTCCTAATGATATTCTGGTACACTCATAGGTTGTTACCTTTTCATAGAGGCTTCCCCAGCAGCAGATGGGAACAGACGCAGAGGCCCACAGCCAGCCACAATGCAGTAAGAAAGTCTAAATGGGAGGTCTCCATCAAATGGATGGAACTGGGGAAAAATCATCCTGAGTGGGGTGACTGAGATAAATATAGTATAGATAGATAAATACGGTATCCTGCAGAAGAAGAGGTAGAAAGATTGAAAGCCGGTGGAGATGGTGGACCCTCAGAGGAGAACAAGACCCTCTGAATCAAGCAAGCAAGTCACATATGGGCTCACAGAGGCTGAAGCAGCAAGCACAGGGTTTAGGGTCTGTGCCAGGCCTTCAGCGTATCTGCTATAGCTACTGGCTTGGTGTTTTTTGGGGTTCCTGACTTTGAGAACAAACGGGTCTCTCATTCTTGTGCCTGTCCTTGGGACTCTTCTCCTGTTGGCTTTCCATGTCCAACTTCAATATAATAGCTTTCGCTTCCTTTTATATGTTATTTTGTCGTGTTTTGTTGTTATCTCTTAGAAGTGTGTTCTTTTCTAATGAGAGACAGAAAGGGGGTGGATCTGAAGTGGGGAGGAGGCAGGAGAAACTATCACCAGGCTGTATTGTATGAGAAAAGGATCGATTTTCAAATACAATAAGTGCGCTACAAGTAAATTTCTTATGGATTAACAGGGATTATTACGGATTATTTTTGTGCTCCTTCCCTAACAGCAAATTCGCTAGTCTCAATATGACGGCGTTAGGATCTGAGACCTTTGATAAGCAGCTGGGTCACAAGGGTGAAGCTCTCTCACTGCCCTGTGCCTGATGAAACAAGTCTGTGACCTGGATGACCCTCCCTCTGGCACTCGGCTTCAGTCCGCAGAGCTTCGAGAACCGCAACCCTGTTCTTTCCACTCACAAAGACAGATCGTGTCCACAAGGGCCCAGGAAAGGGCAAATTGAAAACCAGATCCAATATGTCTGCTGTGCTGCAGGGTCCCCTGGAGTGTCTGCAGGACTCAAGTGCTACATTGTTTCAGATGAAAAGGAGCAGCTGGTGGGCTCACTGTTACTCTTTGGTCTTTTCCTCTTGGGTGTTTAAGTTTAAGGATGGTCCTGCCTGTAAGACATGATAATTAAATACATTCTATGGGCTAGAAAAGGTTGACTCATGGGTATTTGGGTTGAATGTCATCACTGTTCATCACCTGATAATAAAACCAGTCCCTTCCAGGCAGTACTCCTGTGGAAATTCTGAGGCAGGAAAGTCACTCTGGCCACAGGTACTGACACAGGTACAAGCCCACTATCAATGCAACGATGCTCCAGAGCGCCTGTCCCCACACCTCACCGTCATCTTCCCTGCATGAAGCACCTCCATCCTCAGGCCATTCACCCCAAGAGACTTTTACTAGGCAGGGATTAAAATGTGCCGGTTTCCCCATCACATTTTATTTATCCTTCCATTTTCTCCTTTAAAAATATTTTAAATGCATAAGTAAACTTGCTATGTTTTCTATATAAAATAGTGGCCATCAATATGTGATTTTCATACATAAACACCATTGTGCTCTCTTAACCTCTTCTCCCTCATTCCCCCTTCCTCTTTGTGGAGGTCCGAAATAGTTCTCTACTTTCATCACTCGTGTGTGTGTGTGTGTGTGTGTGTGTGTGTGTGTGTGTGTGTATGTGTGTGTAATGTATAGACACTTGCATTTCTTCTTTACATATGAATGCATATATGCATACATGTCTCTTTAAGTTACATTCCACGCACAAAGGAAAAATGTGTTATTTTTCTTACATCTACCCTTTCTACTCTGGTGTTCCTCCTTCTCCTCCAGGTCTTCCTCCTCCATTATAGTCCCACTTGTACCTTTATGTTACGCACATACATGCAGGCACACAGTGACACACATATACATAGGCACACACACATAAATTCTATATACGAGAAAATGAGATATTTGACTTTGGATCTCTCTTGTTTCAAATAGTATGATCTTCACTTTAACCCATTTTTGCAAGTAACATAATTTCATATCTATTTATGGCTGAATAAAATTCCAGCATATATATATATATATATATATATATATATATATATATATATATATATATATATATTTCTCTGTCTGTAGATAAGCACCCATCTCTTGGATATTATAAACAACACAGCAGCAAACACAGATGTCTCTGTGTTGCTAACTTAGACCCCTAATTTGGGTGTATTTTCAGGAGTGGCAGTTCTAGTTTTAGAGTTTTTGTGGGTTTTGTTTTATTTATTTATTTATTTATTTCCTTATTTTTGAGGATTGACCATACTGACTTTCACATTGGCTGCACTGACTACCAGCAGTAATAAGTGTTCTCTTTCCAAACATTCCTGCAAACCTTTGCTGTAATAGCGAGTCTGACTCAGGGAAGATGGAATGTCAGAGCTGTCTCAGTTTGCAGTTGTCCAATGGTAAAGACGTTGAATATCTTTTCACACTTTATTAATCACTTGTGTTTCTTCTTTGGAAAATTGTTCAGTTCCTTTGCCCATTTATTGATTGAGTGATTTGGTGTTTGAGGTATTTAATTTCTGCAGTAATTTATGAGTTGGATATATTAACTTCATTATAGAGTTTTTTTTTTTTTATCCTCTGGGTTAGATTTACTGCTAGGAATTTTTGGAGGTTATTTTCAGAACGATTTTCCCCATCTGATTTCTTTCTAGCATGTTTGTTAGTGATCTATGGAACATAGTTAGAACCACAGAGTCAAACTCTTAGTACATCACCATGGAATTATATTCTCTGGGTCCCACATCAGGACAGAAGGACATTTTAAATTGTGATTTGTAAAGTTACTTACTCCTCACAAGAGAGTTATCATTACAAAATAGTAAGAAAAATCTATCAATCATTGATGTCAACACATGCGATTCCACTCTGTGTTCACATTGCATAGCCAGCCATGATGTCGTTCTCCGTTCATCTTTCCACTGCTTGAGGACAGGAATGCTTTACGTTCCCTCTGTGAACCAGTTTGTCCTACAGTTTTTAAAATATTTTTTACGGGGCTAGAGGGATGTTTCAGAGGTTAAGAACACTGAATGCTCTTCCAGTGGTCCTGAGTTCAATTCCCAGCAACCACATGGTGGCTCATAACCATCTATAATGTGATCTGAGGTGCACTGTATACATAATAAACAAATCTTTTTTAAAAATATTTTTAAAAAAGAACAGCATCTTTTATTTGAAAAGAATATTTTTTACTCATATAAGTGGATGAACTTGTAAGGTCCCCCCACTAAAAGCAGTGTTTTCACACTCGAGACATTATGAGACATTATGCCTAGTAATGGATAGTGTGACCATGTCTCTAATCATGTGACTTTCCTTGGTGACCCATCATTCAAATCTGTGTGCCTTTGATAACTGGTAAAATATTAAGTATGGTGGTCTCCATACTTATGGTAGTTTCAGCTTGAGGTGTGTGTGTGTGTGTGTGTGTGTGTGTGTGTGTGTGTGTACTAATCACCATAAATACATATATGGTGTGGGAGGCTTCCACACTTGGTTGTGAAGTAATCTGAAGTTGTTTTTCAAAAGTACACTTGAGCCTGATTTAATGTAAGACATTTTCCTAAGCAGATTTGTGCACTTCTGTTCATCTTCACCCCATCCAAAGACTGGACTCTGTAGCCTTAAATTTTACATTCTACAAGAACTTTTCATTTTCCCTGCTTTTCAAATGTCTACTCAATTATTTCCTTATGTCTTTAATTTCTTCCCTTCCTTAGGGGAAAGTGCTGATCCTGACACCTTAGGAACTGGGTTTCTGCTATGCTCTTCAGCACACCAAAGCTCAACAGGGGAATTTTAGCAAAAACAGTTTATCCTAAACATTGAAGCAAGGGTATCTTAGCAATCGAGGAGCTGGTGAGCCGTGGACAATGAGAGTGTAGGCACAGACCATAGCCCTTAGGGAGACTTGTGCTTCACTGGCTCTTGAAAGCCTGTAGGAGCCAGCTTCAGCCCTCCCTGAATCTCACCTTCCAGACCACAGTTCCCAGCCTTTGACTGTGGGGTCTCCATCACTAACGGCAAACAGCAAAGGCTCCCTCAGAGTCTCTTGGCCTGAGGACACAACACAACACTGTGCTAGTTTACCTTTCTGTTGTGGTGATAAAATACCATCATCCAAAAACAGCTTTTAGAAGAGACAGTTCGGTTTCACTTTGGTTTCAGAGGGAGGACCCATAAGGGTTAGAGGGTGTTGGCCGCAGGTGGCTAGAACAGGAACCTAAGAGGTCGCTTTTCCGCTCTTCGACTGCAGCCACAAGTAGAGACAGTGAAGTAAAAATCCTGAGGCATCAACCTCTCAATTCCTCCCCCTGCTTCCCTCCCCCAGCATGATGTGATGAGCTCCTCCAGCCAGGCTCCACCACAGGAGACCAAGTACTTAAATACCTGCACCCATGGGGGATGTTTCTTATTAAAGCCACCACAAACATCTATTACGTATTTACCAGTTTCCCCAGGCTGTCCTGATTCTGAAGTTTGAGCCCTCCCTCCTGTGCTCATTTCTGTGCAAGTCCATGCCACAAATGTAGTATTTCTCTTGCGGATGAAAGACACGAAATGCTTTTTAGCACAACTAAAGCCACTAAGCTATCATTAAAATAGAGTAAATTTACTAAGATGTAATTAAAATAGATTCTAATGTGGGAGATGAGTAACGGTCACCATATTCACTTTCATATAAGAATCTATACTCAGCTCATTATTTTTCATTATCCAGAATGTAAAATGTGCTACAGAAAGCCAAAATTCATATATTTTATAAATGAGATGAAATCTTCATGTGGCACAGAGCTCCTCTTAGCGTTGTGAAAGTATTTACAGCATGTTTTCCTCCTACAGAGATGTGCATGCCAGCTTTCTCTGTTTATCCCAGCTTCCTACAAGAGCACCGTGCCACACAGTCACAGTGTGTTGTACATGTAATGATTTGTTTGTGAACAAAAAAAAAATCAAGTCTATAAAGTTTCTCTCCAAACGTTTGGGTGATTTTCAAAAAAGGATTCTGTATGATGAGCTTGTTCCTCTGTGGTGATAAAGGGGCTCTAGGGAGAATTACTACTGTGGATCTGGGTCCTCTTATTTTCCAAAGTCTGCATTCACCCCAACAATATCGATCAAGACTTCTGCTCCACCCCCCTAGAACAGCTTATAATATATAACGGTGGTTTTAATAACTACCCTGCCAACGATCACATAGGAGCGAGGGGCTGTTTGAAGGCCCGGCTAGCACCCAGATGATCACTGATCTCTGCTTCTGCATCAGGGTGTCAGGCAGCGGAGACTGCATAGTCAGCACAGAGGCGACAAATCTTGAGACACCATGAAGGTTCAGAATACTTTTACAAAGTATGTGCCATGGGAGCTGAGACAAAAAATAATCAAGACCCAAGAGGGAGAGCAGCCAGGGCGTTTCAGGCCATGGAGTGAAGCCCGGGAAGTGTGCAGGCTTCAACACCATGATTTACACGCTGTCCGTCTAAAAGGTAACAAGGCTGTGCTTGCCCACTGCAAAAGGTGAGCAAAAGGCATAGACCCAACACACAGTATTAGGGATGAAAAAGGGGAATAACATGAAAAAAAAAAAAAAACTCCCCTCACTCACTCCCGTATTGGTTTTGGATGTTGCGAACAGATGAAACCAGCACAGACTGAGTATTTGTGGAAATCTTTCTGGTTAAAGGCACTCTGATAAACGGCAAGGAGACAAAAAAGATGCATGGAAATAGAAAAAGTGGTGAGTGGGTGGAATGTCCAAGGAAGGAGCCATGGAGGGGAATTTGTGTCCTGACTCAGCTCTGGCATCCTCAGCTCTGGGCATCCTTATCTTTTCAGCCTTTTAGCTTAACTATAGAACAGAAGGAGGGTTACCTGACTCACTTGTCTGTGAGGACAGATAAAGCAATTTGTGTGTGCTATGTGCACTGTAGTATCGTCCCCACACAGGGGATATGAATAGGATTTTTGTATAATGAATCCTTCCTGAGGAGCCCCGAGTTCAGCCTCAGAATATATGTTATGCAAGATTTGAAGTTCTTCCACTGATATTAACAATCTCAAAAACAAAATTTGTCTGGTTCAATGATCCCACTTATAAAACCAAAACAAGGTCTGGTTGACTTCTTCTACTTTATTGTATTTAACCTGCCAGATTTTCTTTCTTTCTTTTTTTTTATTTTTTTATTTTTTAGGTTTTTGCTTTTTGTTTTGTTTTTTATTTTTTCTTTGCATGTGTGTCCATTGAGTGAAGTGCCCATTAAGACTAGAAAAGGGTGCTGGGTCCCCTGAATCAAGTTACAGGTGGAACTTAGGCTCAGGAAACCAAACTCACGTCCCCCGCAAGAGCAATGCAGGATCTTTACCACCAAGCCATCTCAACATTTAAACAAAAAAAAATTTAAAACAACTTCAATAGTTTAAAATTTAAAAACTTGGGACTGGAAAGATAGCTCAGTTGTCAAGATCACAGGCTACCACTGCAGAGGACCCAAGTTTGGTTGCTGGCACCCACATCTGGCAGCTTACAACCCAAATTTCCAGCGCCCTCTTCTGGCTTCCATGCACACTGCAGTCATGTGCACAGCCCTCCCCACCCCCCCACCCCCCCACCCGATATTTAAACATAATTTAAGGTTTAAGTTTTGGGGGGTAGGTTGGTGATCTCCTCCCTCCACTAGGGATCTTGTCTAGTTAGCAGGTGTCCTCTTCTGTCTCCATGACCCCTGCTACTAGGAGTCACCCTCGTATCTTCCCAGAAACCTACCCTGTCCTAGGTCTCTGGCTTGTCACAGAGATGCCTCCTCCACCCACAGATTTTCTTCTTTCTGCAGGCCCTCTGTCCTCCCATCACCCACTCGCCCCAGGTCTGATCTCCACCCTCCTTTCTCTCCTGTGCTCCCTCTCCTACTTTTCTCCCTCTCTTCAGCCACTACCTCTGTCTATTCTATTTCCCCTTCTGAGTGAGATTTAAGCCTCCTCCCTTGGGTCCCCCTTGTTACTTTTCTTTAAGTCTGTGAATTATAGTATGTTTATCCTATACATGACTAAAACCTGCTTTTGAGTGAATATATACCATGTGTGTGTTTCTGGGTCTGGGTTACCTCACTCAGGATGATCTTACATGAAAGTTGCATGCTTTTCTTGTTTGTAATAGCTGAGTAGTATTCCACTGTATAAATGTACCACAGTTTGTTTATCCATTAAAGATCCACTAAAAGTTGAAGGACATCTGGGTTGTTTCCAGATTCTGGCTATTATGATTATTAAAAAGCTGCTATGAACACACTTTGCCTACAAGATATGCAGGGATAAAGATAGAGCAGAGATGAAGGGAATGTGCAGCCAATGCCTGGCCCAACCTGAGACCCACCCCCACGGGAGAGAGCCAACCCTAACACTACTAACAATATTCTGCTATGCTCACAGACAGGAGCCTAGCATAGCTGACCTCTGAGAGGCTCCACCCAGCAGCAGTTCGAAACAGATGCTAAGGCTCACAGCCAAATATTGGGCGAAGCGTAGGGAGTCTCATGGGAAAGTGGAGGGGAAGATGGAAGGGCCTGGATGTGACAGAAGCTACAAAAGAAGACCAAGAAAGCCAGATAAACCAGGGCCCAGCGGCATTTGCAGAGACTGACGCACCAACCAAGGACCATGCATAGACTGGACCTAGGCCCCCTACACAGATGTAGCCAATGGGCAGCTCAGGCTTCATATGGGTCCTCTAGTAAGGAGAGAGGGGGCTGTCTGACATGGACTCTGCTGCTTGCTTTCTAATCATTTCTTCCTGGTGGGGCTACCTCAGCAGGCCACAGGGGAGGAGGACACACTCAGGCCTGATGCAACTTGATGAGCTGGGGTGAGTTGGGGGGGGGAATCCCCTTTTCTGAGGGACAGGAGAAAGTGAATGGAGGAAGGAGGAAAAAGGGTGGCACTAGAAGGAGAGGAGGGAGGGGGCTATGATCAGGATGTAAAGTGAATAAGTAAATTAAACATAATTTAAAAAGAAATAAAAGGAATGAAAATGTGCTATAGTGTGTCAAATTTCCAAAGAAATTTAGAATATTATAAAGAATATATATGCTTATATGTATTAAATTGAAAATTACCATATTGATTATTAATCTGAATATTCTCTTAGAAAGCCTATTTCTGAAATGAAGACAATGCTATTTATCTTAAGGTAGCCACAAGATGAGCTGGTTGGCTCAAGCACTTAGGACTAAGATAATTGAATCTGATTCCGCGCCTACACCTCTACAAGGATTCTCCTGCCTTCCCGCCCCCTGGCAACCCAGCCACACCTATCAAAGTGACATACAATTCACAATATTCAAAATTCTCTCTGGACATTTTAAAAAGGAAAACACAAAATTTAAAAGCACAATGTTCTAATATTTTGCCCCAGAAAGAAGTTTCTGAAATAGGGCCCGGTTTTGTTCTTCTGAAGACAGTCATGGTCTTTCTCGTTTCTAAACTTTCAAAACTCCCTCCTGACTCCAGTTCTGACCTGTCTGCAGACGGCATAGTGAGACAGGGAGTTTGCTTGAGGGACTCCCGCCCCAGCTCTGCTAGGAGGCCCTGCACGCATTTTACATCTCACATCTGTTCCACACATGACGACCAATAGACGTTTGCTCTATGTTTCATTACATTTCTTGGTACAACCACCCACTTGGATCTGGCAAAGAACATGCTATTAAAAATTCTGTCACACTGTGGGCTTTCCCACACATCTGGAGTAAATATAACGTAAAAAAAAAAAAAAAGTAAATGCTCAGGCTGGAGAGATGGCCCAGTGGTTAAAAGCACTTGCTGCTTTTGCAGAGGATGTAGATTCCCAGAAGGCATGGACAGTCTCCAGCTGCCTGTAACCACAACCCAAAAAGGTCATCTCCAAGGACACCTACACATTCACTGGCACAAGTGTAGACACACAATAATAAAGTCTTCAGAAAGTTCCTAACACAACTGGAAGAGAAAATAAAAGATAGCATATAACTATCACTTTCTATTTCAAATTGTTCCAACTGCCCTTCATATACAGCTAAAATCTTTTCTATGTGTAGAGGAACTTTTGCCCATGGAAGGGACCAGCACATTTCTCTTGGCCACTCTGCAAGGGTGATAAGCCATCTTGCTGGGCTGGAGAGATGGCTCAGTGGTTAAGAGCACTGGCTGTTCTTCCAGAGGACATGGGTTCAATTGCCAGAACCCAGAGGGTCCCTTACAACCATCTGTACCTGTAGTTTCAGGGGATCCAATGCCCTCTTCTGACCTCTGGGGTCACCAGCCATGCATGTGGTACACACACATCCACACAGGGAAAACACTCATATACATAAATAGGCTGGTTTGTTGTTGTTGTTGTTGTTGTTGTTGTTGTTAAAAGAATGATAGCTTGGGTCATCTGATGCTTCTACAAAATAAAAATGGGAGTATTGGAATTTTTCTGCTTCATAGACTGTGAAAATGAACAATTGTGTTAAAATGCAAAGTGAGAAATTAATGTAACTAATTTTCATGCATCTTTAAATGCATCAATTCTTTGGTTAGATTCGGTTCTCGTTGTCTGGACATATAAAGAGCCACGCATTGGACATGGGAAATGGGTGATGGTTGCAAGTCTCTGCATTTCCTCCCATGGAACAGAAGTGATGAGACACACACGGAGGAGTCCTAAGAAACCCTGCTGCTGCCGCCTCTCTGTTCCTTGAAACTCCAACTTGTGAATTCCTTGCTGCCACATTGAAATATCACATGTAGGCCCTCCAGTTGGCACTGGTAGATGAACTCAGTCTTCAGTGTCACTCGGTCAAGTCACAGGGGCATACAGAGTGGTCCGTGCAGTCAGTGTCCCGGGCAGCTTCAGTACTCACTCTGGCCCCACAGTGCCACTTCTAATCACTTCTGATATAATCACATAACTAATAAGATAAAATCGCTCTATAGTTTTGGACTCTGACTCCATGAATCTCAATTAGAAGTTAGCAACACGCCTCACACTTTGTCTCAAGAAAAAAAAAAAACTTCATTAAAACGTATTCCATCTGTCGAGTTCACCTACTTAAAATATGCAGGGCAGCTGTTAGGATGTATCTACAGAATTTTCCAAGTTTTTAAAATCAATATTCAAGCTTGAGACCATTTCATTGGAAACAAACAATGGCAAACCCTCCATGTTAATTGATGGTCACTCATCTCTTTCAAGGCCCAGTCCTGAAGTCATGATTAGCAGTCTATCTCCATAGATTTGCCACACCGTGCGGCGACAAAGGGGACTGTGCTATCTGCTCCTTTGAGAATGGCTTCTTTCACTTAGTAAAATGCTACTTTTAGTTGCAACATACATCAGTACTTTCTGATTTCAGCGATTTCCTTTTCTCACACAAGCGCAGGAAGTAAATATTTTAGATTATGGGCTGTTCTGTTCCTGTGGCAGTTACAGTACTTAGCCGCTATAGTGCTAGTGCACCATAGACAATATGGAAGAAGACAACAGAGGTCATATTTAAAAAAAAAAAAAAAAACAACTTTATTTACAGACTAACGGGGTAGCTATGACTCACAGCCCAGTTTGCTGACCCTGATTTATGCATCTAAGGAGAGCCTATTTTAAAAAAAAAAAATTTTTTTTTTTTGGAAAAGAACTTCAAGTCTTAAATAAACTACTGACCATATTTCTTTATAATTCAAAATTTAAGCCAAAGCTGAAGGTTTTATTAAATTTCAAGAGTCAGCAGAGTAGGTATAAATCAATGTAGAATATAGCAAATACTGTGCACCAGGGACCGTTATTTCAGAGATTCCTTTGATCTGCTGAGCCACAAATCTTAAGACTTATTACACATAAAAATCAGCTAAAATGGTGGGGATCTTTCTCCTGCTGGGCTCCTCCTGCCAGAATATTTTTGTCAGGGGTTGTTTCGCCCCCGAGCTTTGGAGGTTTTTAGAGATGTTCTTTATGACGACTGCCCTTTTCATGAAGCATTTTAGAGACTGTGTAGCCCCATCCTACCCGCGTCCCACATACCGAGAAACCCTTCATGATCCTTGCTATATAGATGGCATTTCTTTGACAAAATATCTTGCAAATGCAAGTTAATGAAGAGAAGGTTTATTCCGTCTCATGGTTTGAGGGTACAACCCGCCATGGCAGGGAAGGTGTAGCCGCAGGGAGTGTGATTGCCCTGTATCCATAGTCAGGCAGCTGAGAGACAGGAATGCTGGAGCTGGTCTGACTAATTCCTTTTATTCTCACCAGGACCACAACCCGTAAGAACGCGGAGTTGCTTCTACTCTGCAGTTAAACACCTTGGGAGACATCCTCACGAACATCTCCAGAGGTGTGTCCCTACACGACTCCACACCCAGTCAAGCTGATGCGCGATTAAACATGACAGTCCTTGTAGTTGAACGGCTTAGTGCTGGCCGTTTGACCTCTGTGTTGGGTAGGAACAGAACGCTCCCACCATGCTCTGCGCCTATGGCCACTGTGGGTGGCTGAGAGCTTCTGGAATAAGATCTCCTTCCGTGTGTGGGAGTTATTAGCGTCAGAGAGGGTCAAAACCTTAATTATCTCTTTACCTCTGGAAGAGCTGTCTTTAATAGCCTCACGGAAGGGGAGCCAAATCGCATCATTTTGTTCTTTGATGCATTATTAATTTTTTTTCTTTCTTTCAAACATGGATTAACTTATTCTACTAAATTTCAAGTGGCTTGAAAACAAAAAAATAATTTTCTTTGTATTCTCATTGCTGTTTGGTCAACTATAATTGCATTTAGTGTACTTTTGAAACCACTTAATCATTTAACTTTTTTCATATAACATAAACGTATGAAGTCTCTAGCTAGCTAATAATGCTATTAACAGGATATGTAACATGATCACTGGCTTCTGTCTATATGAATTTATTTTATTATTTCATTTTTTGTGATTTAGTCACCTATAACACAATGATTTTTTTTTTACTTTTACTGAATTAGAATACATAATATGTACCTCTTGTTCCTGCCTCACAGTTTTAAGAAGAACAAAGTAATGTATACTAGTGAAAATTTAGATTTTTTTTTACCACCCACTGCTCTGAGGTTCTCACTGCTGCATCAAGATTCACTGTACCTCCACCCCACAAGTATTAGCCTGTTACCTATGTATTGAAGGCTCTATGCTGCCTTTAAAATAAAATCATATTATCTAACAAACACCCTAAAATCAGGCTTTTTTGGGGGGGGGGGTCAGGGGAGTGCATGAGACTCCCAAAACAATATAAGCTATGGCTGCTAACTTTGGTTGCCTCTCAGAGGCTAAAAATAACCCCTATTGCTGAAGACACTACGCATATCTAACACAGGCCTGGACTTAAGAGGATATGAGCTGGATCTGACTGGAAGCTTCCTCCCTGGGGACCAGCTTTCATGGTGCTGGAAGGTGCTATGCAAACTGCCGAGGGAGGGGAGCAACCAATCGTCCTACCCAGCTGTGACGCTGTGAGCCACAGTAACAAGCACGGCAAGCTAGCCCCTAAGTAAGGCTGCAATCGTGACTCGGCAAGATAGCCCCTAAGTAAGGCTGCAATCGTGACTCGGCAAGATAGCCCCTAAGTAAGGCTGCAATCGTGACTCGGCAAGATAGCCCCTAAGTAAGGCTGCCATCGTGGCACGGCAAGATAGCCCCTAAGTAAGGCTGCAATCGTGGCACGGCAAGATAGCCCCTAAGTAAGGCTGCAATCGTGGCACGGCAAGCTAGCCCCTAAGTAAGGCTGCAATCGTGGCACGGCAAGATAGCCCCTAAGTAAGGCTGCCATCGTGGCACGGCAAGCTAGCCCCATCGTGGCACTTAGATGTTGGTGTTAACTGCTGTGGTGGCTTAAGTAGGATTGGCCCCCCACATAGGCTCATATATTTGGATGCTTGGTCATGAGGGGGTAGCACCGCTTGCTAGAGGTGTGGTTGTTGTTGGGAGTATGCGTAGCACTGTTGGAGGAAGTGTGTCATTGGGGGTGGGGTTTGAGGTTTCAGAAGTTCAAGCCACACCCAATGGGTCTCTCTCTCTCTTCCTGCTGCCTGCTGATCCAGATGTAGAGCTCTTGGCTCCTTGTCCAGGACCATTTCTGCCCAAGCACCTGACATGCATCCCACCAGGACAATACTGGTCTAAACCTCTGAACCCGTTTGCCAGCTCCAACGAAATGTTTTCCTTTACAAGACTTGCTGTAGTCACGGTGTTCTCTTCATAGCAATAGAGCACTGACTAAGATAATCACACTGCTGACTTTGGCAGCCGTAAGCTCAGGCAAGGACCAGCCATCAAGGAAGCAGGGTCTGCCCAGTAGTGGTAGCGCACGCCTTTAATCCCAGCACACTCAGGAGGCAGAGGCTGGTGGAGCTCTGTGAGTTCAAGGCCAGCCTGGTTTACAGAGGGATTTCCAGAACAGCCAGGGCCACACAGAGAAAACCAAATAATAATAATAATAATAATAATAATAATAATAATAATAATAATAATAATAATAATAATAATAATAAATTAAAAAAGAAGAATCAGGGTCTGAGCACCATGGCATCCACTTCCATGCAAACAGCTTGAGCCTGACCATTCTGTGACTTCTTACAGGAACGGGGATAGTACATTGGTAGTGCTTAAAAGTTCTCAATGTGGTGATTTACTGCAAGAGCAATAACAAATGATACTTTCAGATGACTTTCAGAGAGATGGCTCACTTGCCTGGCTCCCAATCCACATATGGATGATCCACTACTACACAGGTGGACACCTGGCCCGACACACTGTGGGTCCATTTTCAGAGTTTAAATCATTACAACCAATGGGGTCAGAGATCAAAGCATCATAATTAACTCCTAAAAATAGTAGATTGGGCCACATTAACAAAAAAAAAAAAAAAAAAAAAAAAGGCCACAGTGTCAGTGAAGGCTTATGAGACTCGCTGAGCCTGTGTAGTTGGGAAGTCACCCCTAGTCCTCTTAGACAGGACTTGCGCAGCCACAAGTTCCCAAGGAAAAACATAGCGCCAACTTCCAAGCATGGCCTGGCATCTCTGCATAGCAGGCTGTTCTGAAGTGATTTGCCTTCATTCTGGGTTCATCCTGTACCTCCTTCCAGATGGTTTACAAATAATAATTACCTGTGAGCATACGGCCTCCAGAAGTTAACTGTCCCGATCACTGGGGTGAATATGGTTATTTGGATCTGAGGCAGATCCCACTCACCAGCTCTTCCCTATGCTACTGCAGAAGGACACACTTCTCCATTTCCTGACCCCACGAGGCTTCTCCTTCTCAAATTAAGAATTTGCCTGGAGTTGTTAGAGCTGAACAAGCCTCATTGTTCACAGGGGCAAAATCACCATGGCTCGGGAAAGTGTTTGCTCCACAGCCATGGGAGCCTGGGCTCTGATCCCCAGCAGCAGAGAAGCCATGCCGAGCACCAGAGCCCTCCTCTACCCCGCCTTACCCACGCAGTCCCAGCATGGAGTTTAGAACACTTACACTCAGATCCCTGTTCTGACCTTGCCTTGCAGTTCTTTTTCATCGTACCTTTCCCGACGGATTGCAAACCACAGTTGCCTCTTTATGGCATACACCGATACACTTTAAATTCTAACAGTTTGAGGAGACGGCTCAATGGATAAAGCCCTTGTCACACAAGCCTGAGGAGCAGGGTTTATGTTCCTAGCAGCCACAGAAGAGCCAGGTAACCATCACATGCCTGTAATCCAGGCAGTTGCTGGGCAAGATGAGCTAGTCCAGGCAAGTTAATGATCTCGGGGTTCAGCAAGATGCTCTGCCTCCATGATCAAAGTGGAGAACAGTCAAGGAAGACATCCTATGTCAATTTCTAGTATCCATATCCATATGCATGCAGACATACCCATTCATGTCCACCCTGTGTGAGTACACACACACACACACACACACACACACACACACACGGGGGGGGGGTGTATAGGGTAGACATGAATGGAGATATATTTTGGTAATTATAATTTATATATAATATATATATAAAACTAACAATTTTGTCTCTTCTGATCCTCTTATGTTATCTGCTTTGCTCTACAGGCTTAATATTATAAAGCAACTCATCTGGACAGGGAGTGCTAGCCTGTTCCTTCTGAGGAAGTGCTAACTTATTCCTTGTGAGAGTTGGCTTCACAGCATCACCCACCTCTGTATAATCTAGCATTTCCACAGCACAACAACTCATTCTTACCTCCTCCATCAGCCCAGGAGGTCTGAACAAGTCCCTTTCTCCACCTATTTACCAGGCTGCCCTCTGGCCTTTTTTCAAAACAAGCTCCTTGGATGAATTCTGCATGGAGCCTAAGTCTAAAGCCTACTCCCAGTGGAACATTCCTCTGCCACAGTTTAGGATGTAATGCTTAAGACAGGGCATGAGCTTGGGATGCTTTAAAAACAAAGGGTGTCTAAGCTTACATCTGAGTAAATAGTTACCTGTAAACATAAACCTCAGAGTTTCTTACAGAAGTGAGCTTTTTCCCCCTTTAGTTTAATGAATATAGAAAAATATAGAAACTATTATTTACAGGAGCCACATGATGTCATGATGTATAAATCAAGTCAAACATACACACACACACACGTCCTACTTTGTTTTCTCTTGCCATAACAAACATGACAACCAAAAGCAACTTGGGGAGGAAAGGCAGTTGGGCAGGAGATGAGACCATAGAGGAATGCTGCTTACTGGCTTCTTCCTCTGCGTTGCTTGACTACCATCCTCATAGGACCCAGACTCACCTGTCTAGTGATGACATGACCCACAGTAGACTGTGCCATCTATATCAACCAGCAATTAAGAAAATTCCCCCAGAGACATGCAGACAGGCCAGTCTGATCTTGGTAATTCTTTGGTTGAAATTCTCTCCTCCCAGGTGACTCAAGGTATGTGTCAATCTAATAGCTGATATGTTGTTTTTGATACTGTTTATTGTGAAACATTCAAAATACTCCCCTCTGTGCTCAATAAGTGCCACCATCTTGAGTCACTCACTGAAGCAGCACAGCAGACTTCTCACATCTATCTGATCATAACTTGGTCCTACTCACCAACCTTTCCCCATTACCTCCTCTTCTTTCAAAGCTTTTAGGTAACCACTGTTCTCCTGCCCACTTCTGTGATATCAAGATTCTTTTAGATACCACACGAGTGGTGGCACCAAGCTGACCCTCACTTATTCCACTGAACATAATGATTTCCAGTTCCATCTGTGTTGTTACAATGACAGGATCCAATGCTTCTCATGACTAGTCACAATTCCACTTAGTAATTGCACCATCTTTTCTTTATTCATTCATCACTTAATGGGCATTTAGGTTTTCTCCAGCATAAACTTAAAAAGTTTCATGATGTTTTCTCTGAGAGCCTTAGGTAGCATCAAAAGCAGCAGACATAAACAAGTACCCTTGAAGACTTTGAACATACTTTTCATTCAGGATCCTCTATGACTGGTATTGAGTATCTTTGTGAATGAGGCTTTGGCTTCTGTTAGACTTATTATGATGGAAGTGGAAAGAGATTAAGCATTATGATATTAGGGTCGTTGTAAACTAAAAGCTGTTTCTAGGCTTATGGGTGACATTGCCACCCACATTTGTCGTCAGTGCTCTCGCTTTCATCCTCAGCCCAGATTATGTCAATCATGGCCAATAGTCACATAACTAAGTTGTTATCATCCTCATTACACAGAAAAAATATTTGAGGTCCTCTGCTGATGGACAGGCAACAGACCATGATTCCCATACAAATCTTCCCAGAGTTGTTGCTTTGAGGTAAATGCAGTTTTTTTTAATCTGGTGAAAATGGTGCTTTGAAGGATGAGACAAACAGCCTATACCAGGATGGTGGAGATTCTGGTCCGACATCAATGAATTGTCTAATATACTCAGCTCAGTGTAGTCTCCAAGCCTGCCAGGTTAACCAGCAAGTATCTACTTCAGAATATAAAATAGTATGTCCTAAAAACAAAACAAAACAAACCTTTGTCTTCTTTTTTTGGAAAAAAAATCTTCATTTTTTATTCTATGTGTGTGAATTTTTACCTGCATGTATATATGTGCACCATGTGTGTGCAGTGCCTACAAAGGCCAGAAGAGGGCGCTGTATTCCATAGAGTTGAAGTTTCAAATGGTAGTGAGCTTGGAGTGCTTGGAGCTGAATCTGGGTCCTCTACAAGAACAGCCAGTGTTCTTAACTGCTGAGCCATCTCTCCAGCCCCACCTTCCTTTCTTTTTAAAAGTCTGTGAGACATCCCTATTTTTTTTATAGGAAGTCTATTTTTATTTTCTATTTTTTATATAAGTTCTTGTTTATTTCTCTTTAGTTTAATCATTAATTCTCTCACAGAAAACTGTCAGAGAAGAATTGAGGGAGAACATCTACTTGGTGTTAGAATAGATAGGTAGGTAGGTAGATAGATAATAAATAGATAGATAGATAGAGATGGATAGAGTTTGTTTTTCCTTTTTGTTTTTCAAAGCAGGGATCACTGTGTGGTCCTGGCTCTCCTGGAATCTACCTTGTAGACCATTCTGAGCTTGAATCCACAAAGACCTGCCTGCCTCTGACTCTCAAGTTCTGGGAATAAAAACATGCACTACCACCACCCAGCTATCATTTCTTTTCTATACAACTATAAAAATGACTTTGAAATTCTTTGTAAAGGCAAACATCACTCATATATTGATTGTTTCTATTTCAAACCACTTAAGGTAGAAGGACTTATTTGTCCGTATACCAGGAAGCATGCGGGTTTACATCAGCATTTCTCAGGTCTTTTGAGATTCCAGGTAGCATGTCCCAGTGACTTGTGGAGTCAGGCCAGAATAATGATGCTGCACCTTAGACATTTCTCACCAATCACCTGCTGTCTCTTTTCTTTTTTTCCCCATAGAAGAAAAATTACCCAAAAGAAGAACCGGACTTTTGAAAACAAAAACAAAAGAAATCTTATTGAGAAGTAAATGAACAAGATCTCTTCCACAGATGCCAAGAGGATCTTATGACACAAACAAGCAGAGGAAGGATTAAGATGGACACGGAGCTCCTTAACTTCTTGCAGGCAAAGGCTGGAGAGATGGCTGAGTGGTTAAGAGCACTGGCTGCTCTTGGAGTAGACCCGGGTTCAGTTCCCAGCCCCCACGCAGTGGCACACAGCTGGCTATAACTCAGTCAGGGCATCCAGCGTTTCCTCCAGTCTTCTCTGAACACTGCATGTGCTACATGTATTCACACTTACGCACACATATACATGAAATAAAATCAAATAAATCTTCAAAAATACTAAAACACCAAAACCCTCCAGAACCGCTTTAGAGCATGGGATTTGATTTGGGTGGGAAGAAAACAGAATTAAGTTAACCAGGTTCCAGGGGCATTTTGTGCAATTCAAAGCTTCTCCTCCATAGTTTCTCACCTTTAGTCCAGTGGGCGTTTGAAAGACCTCAGAGGCAATTTGTGTTCATTGCTCACCAAAGCAATATGTATTTAATTAAAGATAAGAAGATTTGATAAAAATAGACTAGTATGGGGCTGGAGAGATGGCTCAGAGGTTAAGAGCACTGACTGCTCTTACAGAGGTCCTGAGTTCAATTCCCAGCAACCACATGGTGGCTCACAACCATCTATAATGTGATCTGATCATATCGTATACAGAAATAAAATCTTTTAAAAAAAATAGCCTAGTACTAATTGTGACATAAACACAAGCATTCCGTTTCCATCCCAGCATGTTGGTGACCTGTTACATGACATGGTATGCTATGAGCTATCTTTGTATTTGGAGTTCAGAGTGGATTTCTCTATGAGAGAAATTCATTACTCACAATAATTCAGTAAAGTAGACAAAACGAGTGCAACTATTTCACGACATGCCTCAAAATTGAAGCAGCAGCTTCTAAAGGGCCATGGCATACACATGAGGATGTTTCTTAGCAGTGCCACGGTCAGGCCTGTCTACACCCCACCACAGAGGGAGGAGCCGATACCAGACTCCATGTAGAGTCTCAAGCTTAAGATAAAACTTGGGCAAGAATGGTGTGAAGGGCTTGGTTTGGTTTGGTTTTGGGGCAGGGTTGGGGAACTGTCTTAAAAGCACTTACAGCATTAAACTAGTTGCCATGGTTCCTCATCAGGTCGCTCAAGCCTAGGCATCAGAGAGTCAACTCAAATTCCACCACGCCATCACAATATGGGAATCAAAAGGTCTTTCCATCGCTAACTGATTCACCCACCCATTAATTTACTCAACAAATAGTAACTAATGGCTCCTCAGACACTGGACCCGCTTCCTGTTTATGTCTCCTGCTGCCACAGGTGCTACGAAGCGGGTACTATGATGGTATGGCCGAGAGCCTCAGAAGGATGAACTTCCCAGGCTATGAGGTGAAACAAAAGAAAGAGCCTTTACTTCAAATGATGCTCAGTCTTCAAACTCTGAAGACTTCTCCTTTAGGTAACACCATCTCCTTACCGATCGTATGCCCACACACACAGAATTTCTTTTCTTAGGGATGTCCCCTGAGATCTGAATACTACGAGGAGTTAGCAACTTTGATTTAACCAAGGGGCTTCATACCTGATGCGGTTGATCTCAGCTATCCCTTTCTTCTTTCCCCACGGGTGCAGCATGTGTCCCTGACAGCTGTCTGGTGAGCCATTTTGTCCCAGGAGAAACAAACATTTATGCATGCTGTGGCCTGCAGGCTTGGTGTGAGCTGTGATTCTGTTAAGAGTACAGTACTAACAACTAAGCAGAAGCCTCCGTTGGCTCAGATGCTTTCTCCTGTCACCACTTTATATCTTGCACGAGGACAGTACAAGAAGGAAAAGGCATGCCACTCAGAGCCATGCTGGCTCAAAGCCAGCGGAAGTGTTACAGGAAACAGGCATTCACTGTTAATTAAATGGGATCCAGAGATTGCTTGTAATAACAGCAATGTTAGCTCAAAAAAGGAAATTACCCAAGAGCTTGAGTTGAAGATAGACCTCATCCCAATGGCTTACAGGTTAGAGATAGCCCTAATGTGGTGATGTGGAGGTGGCAGATTATTTAGGGGTGGAGGTCTATTTAAGATGCCACCAGTAAAAGGAATTGACTGTAAATTTTAATTACTCAAATAAGAGTGGGATGCTTTTTTAAAAGGTTAGCCTGACTCTGGAGTTTCTTTCTAACTTCTTGTCTGACCCTGTGATTCATTCTCTCTCTCCCTCCTTCTCCCTCCCTCCCTCTCCCTCCCTCCTACACACACACACACACACACACACCACACACACACACACACACACCATCTACTATAACATACTTGGGAAGGTTGATTCATCTGAGTCAGTATTGTGTTGTTTGGACTTTCCACCTTCCAAACTGTGAACTAAATTAACCCTAAACCACCTTTGTTCATAAAATATCAAGCCTTAAGTATTTTTTATAGCACCGAGGAAAAAAATTCATTCTCAGATTTTTCACAAAGAAATAGAGCATAGTTTAGATTCTGGGAAGTTGACAGCAAAGCAAAAAACATTTAAGAAAGCTAACAAATTAAGCACACATACACTTATATTTGTTTGCTTGTGAAATTGCTGTTCAAATATCAACTAAAAGTTTTTTTAAAACAACAAAAGGGAAGCAGGAGTGAAGTAAAGAGTAGATATGAAATGGTATCAACAATTTGGAAGCCTTAAAACAGAGACAGTAGTGATTTTTAAAGTTTTCTGGGCCAACAAAAGTAGAAATATAAGTTAAGAGCAGGGAGGGATTAATTTGAATTTATTTCATCATTTATAATAAATTTGTAATTAAATTAGCAATAGGAAGGGGTTATAGAAATATAAATTAGCAACAGAGCAAACATATTAATTGGAGGCCTCATTTTCCTAAAGTAAATGTACAAATGTCTCTAAAGTTGGTAGCAGGTAAAGTATGAGAGCAGAAATTAGACTTTCACTCTATGTGAACAGCAGTTAGACCAGTGAATCCTCCTTTGGTCAGCATGGTCTCCTTTGCTACGACAGGGGAGAGTTTAATCCTAGGGAAACTGAACTGAGAACATCGGATCGTGGGAAATCAGGAACAGCAGAGAGAAGTGACATATAGAAAGGGGACTGTGTGGAGGTTGGTGGGGCTGAACTGCGTGACCCCTTCGTCTGTGGCTGCCTGGATGCTGCCAGTCAGGCTCATGGCCCGCAAGATCCATGTCTGGGGAAGTTGACCACCAGACCATGGGAAAGGCCTGGACAAAGAGTGTGAAATACACAAATAAAACAGCCACCATGCTTCCAGAGTGAAGCCCCTCAGTGGACCAGTCCTCTGCTCATCAATGAAATAGCATCCCATGGCATGGAAGAGCTACCAAGAGTCAGAACAGCATCTCAAAGCATGGCCCACAGGGAAGTCAGCAATTCCCCTCCGACAAGAAGGGAAAATAGTTTTTGATTTTGAATTTTATTGCCATGTAAGTGTTAATCAAATATGAGGTTAGAAGGAAGACAGACACGACCTGACTTTTAAGGCCTCAAAACATCTCCCAGGCTTTGCCATGAGGTCCCTGCAACGCCCGCCTCAGCAAACAAAAAGGGAGTTCTGGGAAGCCAAGAGGATTCTGGAACTTGAAGGCAGTGAGAGTGTTGTTGCTCTAGCTGCTGAGTAGTTGGAGAGAGAAGCAGTGAGGTAAGAGAACACTGTTCTGGAAAGAAGTCTCAACAGAAAGCTACACTGTAGAGTCTGCAGTTAATTCAAGGGGAGTTTGTTCCACTAGCCCTTAACAATACATTATTGACTGACATGGAAAATTAAATAAACAAAAACATTCACCTATAATATAACTCCAGGTAATAGAGGAAGTTGTTAATGAGTGTGTTTCTCCACGTTCTTTGACTACAACAAATACCTAAGACCTACTTCTAAAGAGAGAAGGGTTAGTTTTATTTCAGTGGTTTTAGTTCGTATCGATTGGCCTGTCACTCTGGCCCTGTGGCACTCACACATCATGGTGTGAGTATGTGATAGGGCCAAACCTCCCATCTCATGGCCAGAGGACTAAAGAGAGAAGAGGAAACAAATGTTCTTCCCTTATTGTAGCCCTTCCAGTAGGCTCCACCTCTCAAGTAGCCTACCATTTCCTCCCAGGGCCATATGCCGAGGACGACTCTCTGACATAGGAAGTGCCCTGGGGGGGGGAGGGGCATTTACAGTCTAAATCATAGTGGAGCGTAGGGCTTGGGACGCAACACCATCGCACATCTTTAAGAAGAAATGATTGCAGTGTTTCATCCTGAACAGCCAGAGAGGCAGACACTGAGAGGAAGAGGGTATGAGCTCAAATAGCATACCATGCCACGCCTCGGAAAGATAAGGTCACTACCATAGCTGGAGGTGAAACTTGGGAATTCTCAAAGCTTCTGAAAATTCACAGCAGGGCAGCACTAAGGAGGCACCACAGCTTTGATGCAGAAGGATTGCCACGAGTTCAAGGCCAGTTTGGCTTACATGGTAAGTTCCTGAGCCCCAGAGTGAAGCCTTATCTGCAGAAGCCAAAAGTAGTATCTTCTGAACACAGCTTTAAAAATAATGGAAATTGGGCCTAAGAAGGGTCTTGGCCACAAGGAAGAATGAGCTACAGAAACATTTCTTATGCCTCTAGTAATAACTGATTTTTAAAAAGTATGTTCTTCTTAACTTGATAATAAATAAAATTTCAATTTAAAAGTTAGAAACGTCACTATTAAGTCAGTATGCATTTCTTGTTCCTGCAGACCAAATGTACTATAGTCTCATTTTGAGAAAATCTGCTCAGAGGGAGAAAACAAAGAAAAACTGTACAAAGGATTCAAGGCCAAAAGGTGGTGCGCCCCCTAGCTGCCCATCCCTGCCAATGCTGCCTCTGCATCCCAGCGCTGTCTGTGTGGGGCATACATCAATTACCCTGCTCTTCTACCCTGATTCTGGAGAGGTCCCTGGCCTTCTATGGGTTTTGAGATGTGCGTGCGTGGGTGCGTGGGTGCGTGCGTGCTGGTGAGCGGGCGCGTGCACACACATGGGGAGGAGGAGGAGGAGGAGGAGGAGGAGGAGGAGGAGGTCTCTGTAACTTTTATCTTGCAGATCACATTGCTGGCTTGTTTTCAATAAGACTCCACAGTCCCAAACCGCCTCACTTGTCTAGGACCTTGCCCTGCCACATTCCGTCACCAGGACTTGTGTGACCCTTGGAAATTCTTCCCTTCTTGGAAGTTTCTGAACATCTAAAGATATCCCACATTTCAGTGGATAATGTGGGATTATAGAGGGTAATAAGCCTGATGTCCCAAGTGCCTTTGATTAGTGCCCTCTCATTTAATATACAATGCTTCTATAAAAATGCCTAAATGAACTTTATAGAAGCTTGTTCACACAGCTGCTTCATATAGCTTCACCCTTGGCTTGGCTGTAAAGGAATTAAACCCACTTCACACAGTTGCTAAGCCCAACCTTGCATATATACATATATATATTTGGATCCATGCCCTTGACTTTACCCATCGAGAGCCATGAGTGGCCTGAGAGATCCTTTTGAATTCCTTCCCATCAGTTGACATGCATTTCTTCCCTGACAGCTTCACACCACACACAGCTTTATAGCATTATTTCTACACATTGCTTAAGTCATTGCTTAAAGGGTGAGCCACATGAGGACCAAGATAATGAACGGTCTGATTTAGCAACAATTGGTTACCAGCTTTAAAAGACAGCAATTATGATTCCGTCCAGCCTGGGTAACTCCAGCATGTCCATCCAGTGGGTGTTATGTCAATCAGCTTGTTGAATTCCAGAATTATTTATCTATCACCTCTTGTTTTGCTGGTCTAGCGATCCTCTCACAAAGTGAAAATGCAGATATTATTTGGCATTTCAAATGAATGCCTTCTGGATCGGCAATCACCATTTATTTTTCCTGAAGATTGCCTCACACGCCATTCTTTCTAAGACATTAATTTCAGAATTTTCTCCAGCACTGGTGTCAAGAGGAAAATAAAGCAAGTTCTTCCTTTGAAAAAAAAATCAAAACCAGATGTGGTCATGTACTTTAGCACATCCTCATAACTTGAAAAATCACTGACATGAATCTAAAAAAAAAAAAAAAGTAATCGCATTGTCATGTGTCATGATTCTCCAAGACCACACGAGTTTTGTGCATCTTAGTCTTTAATCCCGTTTCATTTCCTTCTGAAGACTGTTAGCCTGATGCCCACAAATGAAATCAAAAGGAGGAATGAAGCATATTCATTATAAAACACAAATACACAGGGACAGAGCAGTAAACCCAGCCATAGTATGACGGTATTGTTAATTTTATAGATCTGTAATTACATTAGATGTAGACTGCTTTGAAAAGACAAAGACAGCTGTGCTGATTAAAAAAACAAAACAAAACACAATTATTGTCTGCTTATAATCTGACAGTTATATGGAAATATTGACAATCTTACAAAGTCTGACTGAAAGAAAACTGCTGTGTTAATATCAAAGACAAAAGTATTTATGGGGAAGTCCTTGCCAGCTATAAGGAAAAATATTTCATAATAACCAAATCACATATCACCTCAAAACACACAGAACAAAAAATTGAACGAAGTGAAATATATCCAATATTACAATAAGACAATTTGACACAATTGTCTGGAAAAAGAGTTACTGATTCAGCAAGAATATACAAGCAAAGACCTCGCTACAAGGCCCGTCAAGTGGACATGGAGGAAGCAGTGAACCTATAATTTCCAAATAAGCACTCTTTTTAGAGACACATAAATTTACAGAAAGATGTGCTAGGCCATAAAGCTAAGCACACCAAAGTAAACAGTCTTAATAACAGAGTGTTCTACATTCTTTGACTACAGTGCAGTTAAGACATCTTGGACTCCAGTAAGTAAAGTTGATTGAAATATTCCTCTATGTTTGAAATTTGAAGACATTTAATTCTAAGTAACCCATGGTCAAGGGTGAGTAAAGAAGAGTGACTTATTAGCAGCTCTTCCGGGATGGAGTTGCTGCCATGCTTAATTTATAGTCTAAATGCACAGACTAAAACGAAAGCAAACTCTGGCTATCAGCTACCTGAGCACATGTAGAAGTAGGAGGGAGGTGTAGACAGGTGGCTCAGCAGTTAAGAGCACTGGCTGCTCATCTACAGGACCTAGGTTCCATTCCCAGCACCCACACAGTGACTCACAACCATCTGTGACTCCAGTCCCAGGGAATCTGACTCCCTCTTCTGGCCTCTGAAGGTACTGCACACATATGGTAGATATACATACATTCAGGTCAATACTCTTACGCATAAAATAAAATTTAAATCTCAATTAAAAAAAGTTAAAGAGAATAAAAGTTAAATCTAAAGAAGACAAAAGGAAAGGATAAAGTGGAAGCTACTGGTTTCTTTGAAGACTCAGTTGAGTCGCTGGTAGTTTTTTTCTGGAAGGTATCTTATGAGAGAACATGTGATATTTTTCTGGAAGATGTCTTGTGAAAGGGCATGTGATGTTTTTCTGGGAGCAGACATGTGAGAGGGCGTGTGATGTTTGGAAGGAGTAAATAGAACCCCCCATGGAGAGTAGGATGATGCTTTTGTATTGCTGTGCCACTGTGTGACACTTTGCTGGTCTTCACTATCTTTCCCTTCTCAGAAAGAAACGTTACAGAGAACTTCCCGTGCTACTCTGCCTGACTCTGGCCACTTCCGTTGACTCATCCCAATTCAGTGGAGACTTCCTGTTTCTGCTGGATCATGCCACCTCTATGGATTCGTGTGCTGTTTGGTGTTGGTTACTGGACTGGACTGCTCTATCCTGACAATGCAGAGTGTAATTGCCTCAAGGAACTACATCTAGACAGGTCCACAACCCCTTTTTCCTATTAACATTCTTTCTCCTCTTCCTTCAGTCAGTTGGTTAGAAGTGAAGTTGAAGTGTTTAAGAACCCTAACTGAAGTAGGTTTTTAAAAACATAAGCCTACAAATGAATAGGAGAGACAGAAAGAGGAACAATACTTGTCATTTGTCATTTGTCACAAACAGCAAGAGTGACAGACTCCAGGTGAAGCTTTTTACAAAAAAAAAAAAGGTCTCTTATGTTTGATTTTAGAAAACATAAGTCATGGAAATGAACAAAAGCATTAGTGTAAAACTAGTTAAGTCTGTACCTGCTAAGGAACTTGAACATACAAATTTTGAATTTTCCCTCACTAAAAATTCTAGTCAATTGTGGCTTCATAAATCTTCTAAATATTTGAAGTTTATATAAAGTTTCCCAGAGAGAAGAATAGAATAGACCCCAGATTGTTTTATGAGGTCACTAAAATTTTTATGCTAAAACGTGAACAGAATAATGAACAACAGCTCTTAGCTTTCTCTGTTAGCTGGATGAGTCACTTTTCTGGTTGCTGTTATGCACCAGGATCTGAAGCAACTTCCGGAAGAAAGTGCATTTGGGCTGACAGTTTCAGAGAACTGGATGCTCACGTCAGGAAACCACCGTGGCCGGAGAAAGCTGAGCGATCACTTCCTAATCATATACTCAGGAAGCAGAGACAGTGAACTAGTACTGGGGTCAGGCTATAAACCCTAAAACCTACCTTGGTGACACTCTTCCTCTAGCAAGGCTTCATTCACATCCTAAAATTCCCATAACCTCCCCAAACAGCGCCACCTACTGGGAAACCAAGCGTTAGAATACAGACCATTTCTCACTTTACCGCCACACTAATTGCCCTCATGAACAAATGATACAAATGAGAAACACCCGTTTCTCCCTTGACTGCATTACTTAGTCAAAATATTCGCTGCAGATTTCCTGGGCTTCGTCCCAACTCCTTTAACTGGCCCAATAAGTCCTCACTATACCTTTCCGAAACAATATCTCCATCTCTATTGCTACAAGGCCAAGTACTACAGAGGTTCTGAGACCTTTTCTACATGCAAATTTTCAAGCTAATCCTCCTTCACTTTATGAATGCTGGAAAAACAAGGGGACTCCTGGATCAAAGATAGAGAACAAGGTGTTGCACACCACATGTCAAGTGCAGTAGCCAAAAATACTAAGTCCCACTCAATACAAAGTGATGCACAGGGCCAGTGGCACTCAGTCAGTTGCATTGCAGGAGAGACATCTTGAACACAGGAGCCCTCAGCCTAGGCATGAACAAATATGCCTGACCTTTGTCCTGAAAGGTATTATTTTCTGGTAGCCAGCTTTCTTTAGCTGTAGTAAAATAATGATGGAGGTAAATCAACCTAAAGAGGAAAGTTTATTTTGTGGTGTGTGCTCTGCTGGTTTGTTGTTTGCTCATCAGGTCCCATTGCCCCCCTGAGCTTGTGGGGAGGCAAAATGCCACTGTGAGAGAACAGGGTGAAACAAAGCTGCTCATGCTAGTGCACTTCTATCATCTGGGAAGCAGAGAAGAGAAAGGAGGCGGCTGAATCTCCAATATCCCTGAGAGGGATGTGCCCAGGGTGATCTAATCACCTTCCTCTGGGCTCTAAAATGATGTCAATCCAATTTCCCTCTACTAGAACCTGCCTCCTGAGGATGCTACCCCATCCCCAAATGCCATAGGCTGGTGACCAAGCCTTCATAATATAGGCTATCAGAGGACATTTAAGGATCAAATCATAACATGTTATTTTATTGTATTGAACAATAAATACATCTACCTTTTGGCACTAGCAGAAAGAACACTCCTAGCTTCCATGGTGCTGTTATATCAATAACCTTGAAAATATAATTCAGAATGAAAGGAGCCAGTGCCTCTACTCAGGAAAATACACTAAGTCTGAGACCTGGGATGGAGCACTCCTAACAAAGATCCCTTCAGTAAAACTTAATGTGGTTGTGTCTCTGGACCCCTTTTTCTTGAATTCAACACATTGAATACAAAAAATAAATGAAAATCTAAGGGGCAAGTCTGAAACCACAATAACGATTATTTCTGGGTGTTATTGTGCAGTGTTGTAGTTGATTACAGTTGAGCCCCAGTAAGAAGGAATTTCCAGTCACGTGTGTGTTTGGCTCTTTTACTTGGAGGCGCAGATGATAAATTCTTGCTATTGAGAGAAAATTCATTTCTGCCAAGACATGAATGCCAATGGAAACATTTCCAAATGCAAATATGCAGATTAGATGTTTAATTCAACTGACTTTTCAGACTGCAGTATTAGCCCAAATTGCACAAAGACCTCTTTAGGTTTTTCTTTCTGGTCTAATTCATTGGTTTTTCTTCTCCTTTCCCCTCCTCCTCTTTCTTCCCCTCCTCCCCTTTCATCCTTCCTCATGCCTTCTTCTGTCCCTCTCCCTTTTTTCTCATCACTGAAAGCCACAGATTCAATTCCTTCCTTGAAATGTTATTACTTTTCTATCAAAATCACCTGTTTAACATGGAAAATGGAGCATTTTTTAGTTCAATGATATATAGAAAATAATTCACAGGAATCTGATACACATGCACGTCGCAGAGATATGTACATATTTAAAAGTAAGTTTCGTAGCCCATCTGGAGTTGCAAGAAATTACTGTCTGTCTTGGGAGCTTAAATGGGTGCCATCTGTCACAGAGCATGTCAACACAGGGTTCTGTCACTGCTCTTTGGGCACCCAGAAAACTGAACGTGCAGTGCAGTCAGCAAGAAAACCATGCTTGATAATTACCCTGGTTTGCATGTGGGTGCTTGTACATGTATGTACAGGTGTCCATGCATATGAATATATTTGATATGGAGGCCAGAGGACACCCTTGGGTGTTAGTGTTCATGGACCACCCACACTTTTTTGACAAGGACTCTCTTGGGCCTGAAGCTCACCAAGTAGGCTATGCTGGCTGGCCAGCTAGCTCCAGGAATCCATCTGACCATCTTTCCAGTGCTAGGACTACAGGTATGCCAGCAAGCCCAGATTTTAAAAACCCATACTCTAAACTAGTTGAGAACTTTATACAAAGCATTATTTTTATCCACCCCCCTACTCCCTGTACAACTCCTTCCAGACTCCCAAACACACGCCTCTCTCAACTTCATGTTCCCTTTACACTTAAAAGCAAAGAATCACCCTCAGAGTCTAATTGTGTTTTGCATAGGCACATGGGTATGGGATTGTTCACCGGAGTATGGCCCATACTATGGGCCACGCACCTGAAGAGAATTGAATCTCCCTTCCCCAGCAGCCACTGAACGGCCTCAGCTAGGGATGGGGCTTGATCTAGTGCAGGCCTTGTTGAGAAAACCACAGCTGCTGAGAGTTCCCTGAGCACCACCACCTTTAAGTCCTGATCTTTCTGCCTGCCTGCCTCCCTCTACTGCAGTGGTTCTCAACCTTCTTTGAATGCATCTCCTCATGTTGTGGTGAACCGCCCCCCCCCAACCATAATTTTTGTTGCTACTCCATAACTATAATTATGCTACTTTTATGAATCAGAATGTAAATATCTGACATGCAGGAGATCTGTGAAAGGGTCATGACCCTGAGGTTGAGAACCACTGCTCTTGTGGGGATGGTTACAACACAGATATCCCACTAATAGCTTAGCATTCCACAAACACACATTATCTGTATTTGGACCAGTTACACCCACGTGTTTTATACGGGTTCTGGGGGTTCTGGCATTCAAGTGCAGGTCTTCATGATTGCAAGGGAAGCACTCTAACAACTGAGCCATCTCCCCAGAAAAAAAAAAAGAAAGTGCCTACTATAAGTGAGTAACTGCCTAAGTGGATTAGAAATTTCAAGAAGTCAACATAGAAAAGAAGGAGAACAGGAGCAACTCTGAGTATTTTATAAGCCATCAGCTCACATCAGTCTCCCAAAGAAATACCAGGTATGTATTTGAAAAGATAAATGGGTCAGAAATGGGTGTGTGGAACTGGGAAAAGTGACAACACCTAGGAAGCAACAGAAGAGTAAACCCAGGTGTAAAACTCCCTTTCCTTTTACCAGTTCCACCTTGTTAATCTATCACTGAAAACTCCTCCTAGCAGACCAAACCTGGCATCCATTTCTTCCTGAGACCCGCTGATCTAAGCCCATGGCACTTTAGAGATTCCGTGGCCTCACCTCTGACCAGCTGAGCTCCTCTTCTGGGGCTGGCATGCAGAACGCTCCCGCTGAAGGTCTATGGATGCTGATGCACCCAGATCCGTCTAGCTCAGCTCACTCTTCTGTGGAGCCTCTTGGATGCTCGGTAACACATCACACTGAAAATGTATGAAGCAGTTATCAGACGGACCATAACCCCAACACAATGCTTTTCTCGGCCCCGCCAGTCGTATCATTGTCTTTCACATTCTCTAGGCTTCAGATTTTAGCATCTTTTTGTTCTCTGTGGCTTTCTAAGTGAAAGCAAGCCACTGACTGTCCTTAAATAGATGTTGCCAAAGGGAAGCTAACTCTCTTGGGTGATCTCTGCCTGTTCAGCCTTTCAGTATATCCTTGCATCTCTTTCTTTTCCAAGATGAGGGAAGAAATTGGGACGCTGGCTATGAAACTACATTCTCATGGCTGACATCACTTCATTCTCAAATGTGATTTTTAGCAAAATGTATTTTTTTAGCAAAATTTCTTTTGTATGACTTAGCGTACCGTGAAATGAATAGGCTCAAGCCTTTTGTGGACTTGAATGTGAAGCAATCTTGATTGAATTTTCCCAAAATTGTTCTTGACCAACCTGAACGCACACATTGTCTTAGTTAGGGTTACTATTGCCGTGGTGAAATACCATGATGAAAAGCAACTTGGAGAAGAAAGGGTTTATTTGGCTTACACTTACACATCCATCACTGAAGGAAGTCAGGACAGGAACTCAAACAGGGTGGGACCCTGGAGGCAGGAGCTGATGCAGAGACCATGGAGGGTGCTGCTTACTGGCTTGCTCATCATGGCTTGTTCAACTAGATGATTTATAGAACCCAGCCCAGGGATGGCCCCACCCACAATGAGCTGGGCCCTCCCCCCATCAGATTAAGAAAATACTCTACACACTTGCCTACAGCCTGATCTTACACAGGCATTTTCTTAATTATGGTTCCCTGCTCTCAGTTGATTCTACCCTGTGTCAAGAAGACATAAAATGGGCCAGTGCACACACACTTTCAGAGATGTAAATAATAGTTGATGGGCTGTTTAGTTATACTCATCAATTATAACTGAAGCAATAGTAACACAATTATGAACACAGATTTACATAGTATGTACCACAGTACTAGTTAATTTAGAAATAGTAGTTTTACATTCTTACATCTCATGAACAAATATTTAAAACTTTCCGCATATTTTAATATCAATATCTGTCATTAGTAGGGATATTTTTAACTATCGGTACCTTTTTGGAGAGTATATCACCTTTATAGTTTGGAGCTGATAAGCCATTCATATCTATGATTATCACTGAAAAATTCAAGCTATTTACACACATGTATGCAATCACCCATTGGCTAAAGCATTGATGAGCATCTAAATTCTTGTCTGCTGCTAGAGATATAGCTGTGACCTCATGGGGTAGAAGGTTTTTTTTTTTTTAATAATTTATATCTTTTTAAAAATTTATTATAATTTACTCAGATTATATCCTGACTGTTATCCCCTCACTTGTATCTTCCCGTTCCCACCCTAGAAGTTTCTATCGGGAAACGCTACAGACAATGCCCGGAGCACTCTTTGAAGGGTAATGATTATAAATGTAGGTGCGAAGGACAGAGGTGGAGGTCAGTTAAAGAGAAGGCCTCTGGCACTTACAGAGCCTTTATCTTCTATGCTCTCAAGCTTTGACCTCTGGGCCCTGGCTGAGCGACAGTATCCCCTAGGACTATCCAAGTCCAGAAGATGCTTAGTAGTGGTCCTGGAGAGTGTGCTTTTCCAGAGTGCTACCCACCTGCGTTGACTCTCCTACCTAAGGTCAACATCTTCCCTGATCATTCACTCCGAATTCAGTTACAGATTACTGAGCTTTCCTGAAGTTATTCAAACCAACCTTTTTAAACTTTTGCTCCCTGGGAACCATAATACAGGATCTTGGCCACAAGGACCACCTCACTGTACCCACTACCAACCCTACTGCTTTCCCACCTCACATATGCCAGCCCCCTGGCTCCGGTCGAGCATTTGAACACAAAGGGGTGGGTGGCATCTGAGGAGGAGCCTTACGAAGTAAAGAGACAAGAGAACAGAGAACAGCTCGAGAAGAAATGCACCTTGCAGGGAGCTGCATGTGCTCATGGGCTTCACCTGAGGATGGGATGAGTGCGTGGGCAGCGCAGAGGGAAACACTGAGATCAATTAGCGTGTGCCCCAATCAGGGCAGCATCCCAGGGTCATCTGAGTCTACTGCTAATTAGACTGTCAGCTATGAGAGCTGAGAGACATCTCTAGGTACTGTGCTGCTTTTTCTTTTTTTCTTTTTTTTTTTTTTCTTTTTTTTTTTTTTTTGTCTTTCTACAGGAAAGGGACTTGGTTTGTGGAAACGGGTTTCTCCCAGTTTTCTTTGAGGGGTTACCTTGAACCGGGGATAGGTTGAAGAAGGTTAGAGCCTGGAGGAGATTAGCTGTTCCTCTTAACCCTCTGTCACTTGAAAGCCCTGTTGAGAAGGGGGGGGGGCGGAGTTTAGCAGAAGGAAGGGAAGAAGGCCTTGTTCAAGGATTATATATTTATTGTCTTTTTAGGGAATGAATGTCCTAGCTAGGGTTACTATTGCCGCCATGAAACACCATGACCAAAGCAACTTGGTGAAGAAAGGGTTTATTTAGCTTACGTTTCCACACCATAGCTCATCATTAAAGGAAGTCAGGACAGGAGCTCAAACAGCAGCAACCTGGAGGCAGGAGCTGAGAAGAGCTGTGGGGGTAGGGGTGGGGTGGGGTAGGGGTGGGGTGGGGTGGGGTGGGGTAGGGGTGGGGATGGGGGCGAGCTGCTGCTTATTGGCTTGCTCCTTATGGCTTGCTCAGGCTACTTTCTTATAGAAGCCAGGACCACATGCCCAGTGGGCCCTTACCCCCGTGAGTCACCAATTAAGAAAATGCCCTACAGGCTTTCCCACAGCCTGATCTTATGGAGGCATTATTTCAGTTGGGTCTCTCTCCTCTCCAATGACTTTCACTGGAGTCAAATTGACACAAAACCAGCCAGCACAAAGAGTGATCAACAGCAAAGGTGGGAACATTGGGGGCTGCCATAGAAGAAGCTAGTGTTTCCTACAAAGGTGAGAGTTTTATGAATGCAGAGAGAAGCTCTATGGCTCCATCTAGAACTAGAGAAGCAGCATTTCACCCTGTGGTCACATTTGCTGCCTGAATGTTATTATCTCTTTCAACTGGATGAAGTTTCTTTCCCTTGTAAGCCCCATAAACTATGGAAAGCATTAGACCGAAGCCACTCCTAAAGGAGTCCGTAGAGAACCATCCTTGGCCAGGATTTACACCTGTCTGTTTCAGTTGAATATTTATTACCCATGTGATAGGCACAATATTTGGTATTCCTACAGTGGGCACAAACTAATTAGAAACGTTTGCATATCTTATCATTGTGCTAGGCCTGAGGGGTCTTAGAAGCATCAATGCTATTCACCTCAAAGAGTAATCACCAAGACACACACAGATAAACCTAACAACCTAGAATAAGCAGGATGATTCTATAATACAATTGACAACTTTTCTGTAAATTTGGAGGAAAGGGACATAAGAAGCAGCTTAAGTAAGGAAGAGCTTGGTTTTCATTTTAAATTTGACCTTAAACTATGAGGGTGAGACAGAAGGATAGTCATGAAGCTGCTCAAAGGGACAGAAATGAAAGGGAAGGAGAAAATGGCGTATCTGGCCAGTAGTGAAAATGTCAACCCTATTGGAATGGGGACAGTATTACAAATAATTAAACAGTTGTCTGGGATCTTGAAGATGGGGGAAATGAGCTTAGTGATAATCGGAGAAAACAGCCTCATTAGTAATTTTTAAACCAAGATGTGGTGGGACTCACATTTAAGAATAGGGTTGAATGAGTCAAGGATGAAACAATAAAACAGAAAGCACAAGGTCTGGAGAGTGTCAATTATCTGGGCACACCATCATAGAGTACTGGATAGTTTAAACTAACCTGAATTTTTACCAGTCCTGGAGTTCAGAAGTTCCCAGCCAATGTGCTGACATGGCCACCTCTTTCTGGAGTTCCTGGGGGCAATCTGTCCCATGCTGTCATCGAGCTGTCACATGCCAGCTTGGCTTGTACAGCTATCAATCTAGTCTATGTTTATGGTCCAATAGCATGCTCGGCCTGGGTGTGTTTGTCTGTGCCAGGATTCTACACATCTTGTTAATGTCCTTAGTCATTGGATTGGGAACCACTATAACTTCATCCTGATTTGATTGTGTCTACAAAGAGCCTATGTCCAAGCATAGTCCCCTTCTTAAGTATGAAGAGTTAGGGATTGAATACATTGAGCAGGAGGGAGGTGAGCAGACAGTTGTGGGTTTGATAGTAACAGTGGCTATGCACTAAATTGTGTCACACTCAAATCCAAGGAATGAAGTTCTAATCCCCGATACAGGGATAGATGAAGGTGGGGTCTTTTTTATGGTGAATGGGCTAAAATCAAGTCTTTATGATGAATTTCACACCTTTATAAGATATGTGTTAGGGGCTGGCAAGATGGCCCAGTGGTTAAGAGCGCTCACTACTCTTGCAAAAGACCTTTGGTTCCTGGCACCCACGTGGAGTGTCATGACCATTTATTATGCCAGTTCAAGGGGATCTGATATTCTCCTCTGTTTCTTGTGGGCACTGTGTACATATGGTACTTATACATACATGTAGGCAACTGCTCATACACATAAAAAAATGTGTTTCAGGTCTCCTCATACCGCTATCTTTCTGTGTCTCTCCATCTCCTGGCCCATTCTTTGCCATGCTTGGGCACAAAAACTTGTACTGCCAAAAGGAGACTTACTATAGACCAGGATCAGCTAGAACCTTAAACTTAGGCCTCCCAGCCTCTAGCAGCAGTTCTCAACCTGTGGGTTGTGACCTCTCTGGGGTCACATATCAGATATCCTACATATCAGAAATCCACATTATGATCCATAACAGTAGCAAAATTATAGTTATGAAGTAGCAACAAAAATAATTTTATGGTTAGCGGGTCACCACAACATGAGGGGTTGAAGCATTAGGAAGGTTGAGAACCACTGATTCTAGAACAATGAAAAATAAAATCTTATTAAGTGGCCTAGTGTGTGGAGTTCTGTCATGACAGCATGAACTGACTGACAGAGTGGGCATGAGACAATGGCCTTACTCTGTAATTCTCTAGGCCCAGTGCTATGCTACGAATTGGGATGCTATGGTCAGAGCACAGCAGTTGGTTTGTTAGGACATCAGGACATCTGGACATGTGTGCTGTATTTCGGTCTTAAGTATCCAAAGATTTTAGGAATCTAACATTATTACAATAGAGATAATAGAAAACTATGTAAGTGCAATATATCATCAGGGCAAAATATTTGAGAGTTATAGAAGGAAGGAAAGATTTTCTAAAAAATATAAAATGCTCAAATTAAGATATAAACCAATTGCCACAAAGAGAGACTAGAAGATTATTAATGAATTTCCACTAAACAGATACTGATACCGGAACCAGATGGGCCCTTAGCTGAATTTCACCTAGCTGTTAAAAGAAAGATGGCCCTATCACTTATTAAACTATTTTCAATTCTGAAAAAAGGTAGGAAATTCAATAGTTCTTTTCACCAAACAGCTTAGGTTTAATATAAAATGTTTAAAATGATCATCTGTATAAAAAATATAAATCATTGTCTGTACTAAGTGTGGATGAAAAACTAAGCATCAGGAGATTAAATCTGTTGATAAATCAAAACATTTATATACTGTGATCAAATTGTGCACATTTCAAGATAGCAAGGATTATTTTTTAGCAAGAAAGACAATCTATCACATATCATACCATTCCTACACAGCCCTGGGGTGTTCGTGTGGTAATTACAAAAAAAAATATTTATTTGCACCACATTTTGCATGTGTGTGTGTGTATGTGTGACATGAAAGCACAAAGAGGGCTCTATGTGAAAATGAAGAGGTGAGGAAGGATAGGGAAGATGAGAGATAAAGATTAGCAATGTGTAATTATACATACATACATACATACATACATACATACATACATACATACATATACACACACACACATACATACAAAACCCATTATTTTGTATGCAAACAACAACAAATACATAGGTGGAATGTGTCGGCCCAATTCTGTTCATTAAAATGCAGAAAGCAGTCCATCAACAGACTGAGGAGTGCTCAGCCCTAAGTGGGCATCTATCCCACATCCTTACCTCTCAGGGCTCAGGGCTCATTGCAGAAAGCTTGTAAGAGCAAGGGTAGTGGATGGCTACAGCAAAGCAGGGTTTTACGGGCACAAGAGGGATGCAGCACTCATGAGCTCACAGAGACAGTAGGAGCATACACAAGGTCTGGACAAGCCAGGAAAAGTCCAAGCATGAATGCAAAGGGAGCCACAGAGCTCCGGCTCTAGGGGAGGAGTTGTCCAACAATTGATGGCTGCTAGAGGAGAGAGAGTCAGTTTTCTTCAGGGATATTGCAGTCTTCTCCAAGATGAGCCTTCTGATAGCAACAGCTCATCCCTGTGCCATTATTGTGGCCTGGGAAGATCCTTGAAGTCAGACTGGGAGAGTTCCTCATGTACAGAGACCGTGAGGTAACGCTAATGGACCTTGTGGCTGCCTAGGCAAGGGAGAAAGAAGAGCCAAAACTGACTGGAAGAGCACACACATGGGGAGGATGATGAGTTTGATCAGTGCAGAGCATCCAAGGGCTGCAATGGGCTCTTCCCTCTTAGGTCATTGCATAGCATCATCTTAGTTGTTGCAAACAACATGAAATTACCATCATCATTGGAAAAGAAATCAAACACAAAAATGTCCTAAATGAGTACAGTATCAACATGAGGGAGTTTGTGTTAGTCAGGCTTCTCTGGAGAACTGACAGCAGAATCACTTACAGGCTGTGGTCCAGCTAGTCCAACAATGGCTGTCTATCAATGCAAAGTCCAGGAATCTAGCAGTTGTTTAGTCCACAAGGCTGGGTGAGAAAGGGTCTTCAGTATATGCCAGAATCCCAAAGAAGCAGGCTCTAATGCCAGTCTGAGAAAGAGGTCAAGCAAGCAATGAACAAGAGCTGTTTTCTTCCTTGTCCTTTCTGTGGGCTGCCAGAGGAAGGCGTGCCCAGATTTAAGGTGGGTTTTCCGGGCAAAATCCCTCACAAGTGTGCCTAGCAACTTGGGTCTTTATTCCAGATGTAGTCAAGTTGACAACCAGGAACAGCCATCACAGAGCTGTTTCTTCTGGTGAGGGAAGTTGATATGACTGCTATTCCTTCCCTGCCCTTCATCTCACTCCAAGGCAAAGTGCAAAGTGGGACTAACACATCTGCTGTGGGTAGGTATGGGGAGACTCACCCTTCTGGCACGCCCAAGTTCCTTGGCCAGGGAACACCACCATCAGGGAGGCCTTCTGCCCCACCTCCACTAGAAAAGGATTTCTCCCTGAAGGACTGTGGGGGAGACATCAAGACTGCTTTTGTGGGGTGCTGGCTAGTGAAGGTCTGTACACTTCTACCATGCAGCTGGCAAGCCCACTTAACGGGATTGAGAGCCACTTCCCATCTGGAACTTCTACCTGGTTTATCCTACATTTAACTTCTCAGTTTACTCAGAATTGGGGCAAGAAGGAAGGAGGCCATTTTTAGTATAATTACCATAAAAACAACAACAAAAAACCCCACACACGTTTTTGTTTACATTGGAAAATTGATTATGAAAACAAAAGTGCTCTGCAAACTTTATCAAAGTGCACCGAAGACAAATGTGAACTTTTCAGAATGATGTGTGTTTGCAAGTCTATGTTTGGAAATCTCACACTTCAGCAAACAAGTAGACTATATTGAGAAAAATGAAAGTGCAGGTTTTCACTTTGGAAAATCGCAAAGATAGAACTATGTTGGTAAATGTGTAACCATGAATAAAGTAAAACATATATACATGCATGCATGCATGCATGCATCCATACATACATGAACATTTCTGGTGCTGTCTTTAAAGGGTCTCACATCCTACTTTTAAAAAAAGAAACATGAAAAAAATATGAAAACCAATGGTCATCTATGAAAATATGAGGCAGAGAGGCATTTGATGTCATAATTTCTGAGGTTCTGAAAAAGGTCACAGCTTCCTGTGGAACCAGTCCCCAGAGAAGCTACAGTAGTTGCTCTTGCAGAGAACTCATGTTCAGTTCCCGGCATCCACACGAGACAGCCCACAACCATCTGCAACCGCAGTTCCAGGAGATCTGACACCCAGAAACTGAGCCTCTTAGCTTTTCACAAACTCTTCTTGGCCAGGAGATGACATCAGAGAAGTCTGTCTTTAACCTAACAAGAGCCTTGAACGTTAGACTTCTAAGTTCCCAGGGCAAGGTGATTTAATGCTGGACTGTGATGTCTTTGAACTCCAACCTGCAGGATTTGACAGTAATTTGTTCTCGGAAGTGTGAAATTATAAAAAGCAGGTTATATTAAGATCCAGAACATCTCATCAGTTATGGGCCAAAACTGAGTCCCACTTCATTCATTAATGCTGAGTTCCCAGGACCTTGGGATGTGATATTATGTGGAGAAATGATAATAAAGTTAATGATGTCATTAGATTGGGCCCTCAATCAACATGACTCTTGTCTCCACAAGATACAGGTACTGAAGAAGGGCCATGTGGAGACCCAGGATGGCCTTCCACAGGAGTGGCCACAGGAAAAGCCAGCCCTCTTAGTGCTTTCACACTGGATTTTGAGTCTCTAACCCTGCATCGGTAACATAGCCCTCAGTGGCCACTAACACATGGTTAAAGATACTATATGAGATAAAGGGTGGCTTTTGTTTTATTTTAACAGAGAAATGCCATATAGATGGGAGCAGAAGGTGTTGAAGAGGTAGCCCAACAGTTATGAGCCATGGCTGCTCTTGCAGAAGATTTGGGGGTTCAGCTCCCACCACCCACTTAGAGCAACTCACAGCCATCTGTAACTCCAGTTCTAGAAGAGCTGCCTACCTCTCTTTTTTAGCAAGCATGTACACTCGTGCACGTGATACACATACATATATACAGGCATGTAGACACTCCTACATATAAAATAAAAACAATAAGTAAACTTTAAAAAAAAAAAAAGAACAAACACAACTGGGCAGTGGTAGCACGTGCTTTTAATCCCAGTACTCAGGAGGCAGAGGCAGGTAGATCGCTGTGAGTTCCAGTCTGGTCTACATAACAAAGCCAGGACAGCCAAAGAGACACAGAGAAACCCTGACTCAAAACAACAACAACAACAACACAAAACAAAAGACGAACATAGATGTATGCTGAAAGACTGCTGGCCCCTTGCACATAAGGTGTTGAGAGTTAGACCCAAATGAACAGAATGGCAAAGTGTGACCGCCATGAGAAATGTTTCTCCTGTAAGGGAACATGACTAAACATAACCCCAACTTGCCCTTTCCATCTTTTATCCATTTCACCCCAAGGTGGCCAGGCTGGGGTGCTTTATCCTATCAGTAACATTTTAATGGTTAAGCTAGACCTAATGTTTGAGCTGCTCTCCTTTTGTGAGGAAGTGATTTGTCGGGAGCCTGATGCCCCCTAGCCTTCCCCCACGTTCTCTGCCCATGAAGCATAGGAAGAGCGGAGACCCTCCTTGGTGAGTTGTCTATGGCACCGTGCTCCAGCTCCCAGTTGGCCGTCAGACATACACCCCCCCCCCCGCTGGGTGACACCCCTCCAACTTCATGCGCAGTTGTGAAGATGACCTGCTTTCCCACCTTTCTTGTTTAACACTCAGTTTCTTTCAAGTTACTTTGTGAGGGGCAGATGCCCCTTTATATATTCAAGTATTTCACTCTAAAATGTCCATCGTTTGAAAGGAAGCGTTCATACACTGGGTGCATCAGCAGCAGTCACAGCAGCATGCCTACTCTAGGAAGATTAAAGGTTGATCATTGTCTGACACTGTCCTTCCTATTATGGACTACATTATAATTAAGGATACTCTAATTCGTATAATATGTATTTGACTTATTAAGCATCCAGCTCAGTGCCAGGGTCAGTTTAATGTTAATTAAAATAACCCTTGATGTAGACAGATAATTGTTTTTTGCCTGACAGTTGATACAAATGCTTTCACATGTATTATCTGCTTTCCCCATATTATGTGTGACTTGGTGACTTTATATGAGTCATAAAAGTAGCATAGCTAATCAACAGCAGTCACCCAAACCCAGTTCTGTCTCTAAGTTCAAGGATATTCTTGCTGTTTCATGAAGTTGCTTAGAAAAAAATTCATTAACTCAGCTGTTGGATGAGGCATCAGAAAATCAGAGAGCTTGAAATAGGCACCGAGCAGCTCAACGGCGCTTGTGAACTATGTGAGATAAAAACATTTAAAGGTGCATAAACTATAATGGACCTTAAGCCATGAGTGATGCCATGGCTGGACTATTTGACCTCACCTTGGTTCTGAGGCCAATGAGATAATTTCATTCTTAGTGTATCTTAGAATTAGCAGCCAATGCTCCCTTTGCCAATGAGAAACTACTCCAATCTTTCCCAAACTTATTTTCTTCTCTCCAAAAGCAGAGACACAGACCCTCTGGGGTAGAGTGGCACTCTCTGTTCTTCTAGCCTCTCTCTTTTCTGGCCACCAGAGCAAGCCTTCCACCATGTGCTTATGCCATGGGGTACTGCCTCACCAGACAGACCTGAAAGGAATGGGCTGACTGTGGACTGTTTTGCAAAATAAACTCTGCCTCCCTCACAATGCTTGCCCCAGATATCTGTCACAGTAAAACAAAGCTGATTGACACATTCTTCTTTCAGAGTCAATTTCTTGTCGTTGCCAAGAAATTTCCATCACCTACCTTCTCTGTTGTGGCCACTGGGCCTGTGCAAACCCAAACTATTCACTTCTGATCAGCTGCTCTCAAGTATACGAGGACTCGTAGTCAATCCTGATTGTCTGCTTGATTAGACTGAGAGGTACGCAGATGGATAAAGCACATTACAGGGGTGTGACCAGTCTGGCTGGTCAGTTATTGGGGGGCTGAGGAGGGTCACAACCTGTGGATAAAAAATGGGCGAGAGAGAGGCAGGGCTCAGGGAAACCGTAGCTTGTCAAGAGCCGTTTATTGAAGGTAAGGGCAGGCTTTTTAAAACCTGCTTTAGGGAGGGCGGGGGTAAGCGAGGAGGGTAATGGAAAAGTACAGAATCTTCTGGGGTTGAGCCCTGGGAACATCTGCAGCAGGAGGGGTTTTCCTAGTTGGGGCAAAGCAGGATGTCTCTGTGGTTATCTCAGGATCGGATCGCTCTCTTCTCAGGGCTAAGCCAGATGCCTTGCGTGCCTAGTGAGTGGCCAAGCAGGATGTTTGCTGCAGATGCTGGATGGGTGGGGGTCGGCCATGGGCCGTTTGGTTCCTGGCATCTCACCCTTCTTTATATACTTTGGCCTGAGGGAGACCTTACAGCCCAGCGAGTGACCTTTAGGAGGTCACCAGTCATTGTTACAGGATGGCGGTATGTTTGAGAATCACTAGTGTCCAAGTGTTTCAGGACAACAGTTATTCTGGACCGGCCAAATTCCCAAGGAAAGGGGGCCTCGCGATGGCCTGAGCCTGCTAGAGGATCGATGCTCAATCTTACCACACCTACGGTCTGTCCTCCCACCAAGGACCGACCGATGTCTGATAACCGAGACTTATTCGATCGCTCTGTCTCTGACTTACCAGGCACTATCGCGGGTCAGGTCAAGGTGAGCTCAGGCCAAAAGATATGGGGGAGGGCTTGCACAGGTTTACCAAAGGTGCCAAGGGCACAACCAGGCTCGCCATCCAGCGTTCTGCATCCTCGGGAACTGTAAAGGCCGCCCATAGGTAACCGACTGAGGCGTAGGTGATATCTCCTGGATGGTAATAGAAGTCTCATTTGGGTCCTCAGTCTCCAGGCGGTGGTAGTGAACCTGGATATTCTTGGTGGCAGCTTCAACCTGACTTTTAACGAACCCTGTAAGATGGTTGAAAGCCCATGGGCCAAAGGATAATAGAAGGAGAACACCAACGAGGGGCCCAAGCAGGGTGGGGAGAAGAGTAGTAAGCCAGGGGGAGGCAGTGAACCAATTTTGGTACCAAGACTCTTGTTTTTCGCGAGCCTTTTGGCGTTCTTCTAGGGCCTTGGTGACCTTATCAAGGCTATTTTGGGCCAGTCCAGTTTTACTGACATAAAAACAACATTCTTCTTTAAGGGCTGCACAGAGGCCACCTTCCTTAAGAAAAAGGAGGTCAAGACCTCGGCGGTTTTGGAGCACCACCTCTGCCAGGGAGTCAATAGAGTCCTTGAGTTCTTGGATGCTATCTCTCATATGGGAGATGTCTTTATCAATCAAATACTGCAGTTCTGCAAAACCCTGCTTAGAAGTTATCAATGAGGCAATGCCTGTGCCAGCGCCAATTGCGCCAATACCAAAAATGGTGGCAATGGTTAATGCTGTAATGGGTTCCCTTTTATGTCTATCTGCAAGGGAATTCCCCCCTCCAGAAAATTTAAAAATGAGTCGGGGTCATGAATAGTAAAATGGGGAAGAAGAATAACAAGGACACACCAGTCTTTGGAGGAAAGGAAGGTAGGGGCATAGACGATCGAGGTTAAACCAGAGGAACAAGCAAAATGGGTGTTATTTGGCACGAGAATGTAGGGGAGGGAGAGGTCAGGGATGACAGTCTGGGCGCAAACGCCACTGAGGGGAAGAGGAGGGAGCATATGGGGACCCAGGAGGCAAGGACCTATGCCGGAAATGGACTGGAGGGTAATGCGATTGTCGGGAGCTGGGCCAGTGAGGGTGGGGGTAACATTGGTAAAGAGCAAGGTGGAAAGAAGAGCAATACCCTCGTAAAAGGGCGGGGAGGGGGAGAAACACATCCAACATTCAGGAAATGACAAGGAGGAGTCATTTTTTAAGGCCCATATGGAGGCATTAGCCAACTGGAGAATGACATCAGCCGAGCTGGGGGGGCCCACGGGGAGGGTAGGTCAGAAGGGAGGGGGTGAAATGGACCAAAGGAGGCCATCCGAGGGGGTGGGCGGGGAGGGAGGCATGGGGGCGGCGGGCTTAGGCGGGGAGCCAGGAGCAGGAACGGGAACAGGATGATGGAAAATGTGATTAGGCCCAACCACTGCAGCGCCCTTATTGGGTATGTCTTTTAGGAGGCGCAACTTGAAGGTAAGTCCAAAATCGTACTCTGATTTATAAACACAGAGGCCCCATTCAAATCCACGACCGACCCGTCCAAATGGCTCGTTTACCGGGCTCAGTGAAGCGGATGGTTAGGGAGTTACACCATCCATTGGTGACTGAACGGGCCGCATTGCAAAGGTCCTTAACGGCCTCGCCGTTAGGATGGGGATGAACCCAGGAGTCAACAGTGATGTAGTCCCAAGAAGAGGATGGCTTCCAGTACGTGTCGCCAGTGGTCTCACACCCCCAAGACCACAGTAAAAATCTTGGGCCCCACCACAGCGGTGGTTATCATGACGGGGCCGATGGGAAGGTCCCGGGCAAACAGAGTCCTCCGGCCCAAGCAATCCCATCCTGGTGTAAGGTGGAGCATGATGCACTCCAGGTCATTACGGCAGCCGGGATCGGGGCCACCAACAGAGTGAGAGAAAGGGGATGTCTCCTCGGGAGCCTTAGATTGTTTGGTAGGCCAAAAAATGTCTTCCACGCCCCAAGAAGAGGGGCCTCCCAGGGCCAGGGCACAGAGGTCAACCTGTAAATCAGGCCACTGGGGATTAATGCCCTGAGAGGAGGAGGAATTGACAATATCTTCCGCTTGGTTAATAATGACCCAGGTAAAGTTATAGATTATATAAGGCTGAGGTTGGCATGGGAATGCGGTGAGAATCACTTCAGGAAGGCAGAGGCAAAGGAGCGACGCGGTGAGTAGCAACATGATGAATCGGCGGTATCCTAAAAAAGAGCACAATTACATTTTTTCCTCAGGGGCATTCCCTGGGGGAGGGGGATTAAAAGGTTTGATTAGGCGCCCAGGTAACCAGCGAGCATTTTGTTCTTTCTGATCATAAATGCAGGCATGACCTTTGCCCCAAATAAGGACTGGGTCGGGTCCATGCCATTGGTGGGTCAGTGGATCCTTCCACAAAGCCTTGGCATAGGTGGAGGAGGTGGAAGAGTGCCAAAGGCGATCGGCCGCCGAGTGGCCAAGGTCATCTCTTTGTAGAAAATTTAGGACAAACAATGCATGATTGAGAAGTAGGCGGGGTCCCACTGTGGAGGGATATAGGATTCCTTTGGAAGATTGTAACTTATTAAGCATTGCTTTGAGTGTTTGGTGGGCCCTTTCAACAATTCCTTGTCCTTGGGGATTGTAAGGTATCCCCGTAACATGTTTAATCTGCAGTTGGGAACAGAAGGACTTGAAGGCAGAGCTTGTATATCCAGGGCTGTTATCAGTCTTTAAGGTAAAGGGTTTGGGGGCAACAGTAAGGCAATACAAAACATGATCAATAACATCTCTAGTAGCCTCTCCAGCGTGCGGAGAGGTGCAAATAAATCCACTAAATGTATCTATAGACACATGAATATACTTAAGTTTCTTAAAAGAGGAGAAATGAGTAACATCCATTTGCCAGACCTGTCCAGGCATGAGGCCACGAGGGTTGACTCCTGTATGTGGCTCGGGAAGAAAGGTGACACATGCCTGGCATTCTTTAACAATAGCCCAGGCTTGTTCCCAAGTGATGGAGAACATGTGGCGAAGGCTTTGGGAATTAAGGTGGTAGAGGGCATGAGCCTCCCTGGCCATAGCAACGGGGTCGCTGGCGGATGAAATGGCCAGCCCTGAAAGCAGGGGGCATGTGGCTGAGTCCACCTGGGCATTAAGTGTAGTCAGAGGCCCGGGCAGGGTGGAGTGAGCGCGAATATGGCCAACAAAAAAAAGGCTGAGAGCTCAAAAGAATAAGCTGTTGGATACGGGAGAATAGAGGGGAGGCATTAGTAGCAGGCTTAATATGAGGAACCGTCTTGAGGAGTGGAACAGAGGACGCGACATAGGCACTATCAGTATATAGATTAAAGGGAGTATGGGGAAGCAATGTAAAGGCGTGTGCGACAGCTTCCAGCTCAACAAGCTGAGCAGAGGTATGGGGGGTTTGTTTTTGTAGGATAGCTCCGTCCACAGAGAGGGCAGCGACCCCGGTAGAGGAACCATCAGTAAAAACCAGGGAAGCTTGGGGGAGAGGTCTGGAGCGGGTGACTCTCGGGAAGATGACAGGTTGTCGCTGCAGGAATTGAATTAGTTTGTCTGGGGGATAATGATTATCTAATAGGCCGCAAAAAGAAATACAGGAGACCACCCAATCATCTGAATTTTGAAAAAGCCACCTTATTTGTGTGGCCGAGTAAGGCATGATAATAGAGTGAGGGTCCCTTCCAAAGAACCTGGTGGCCGCTTCCCGTCCCTGCCGAATGAGGGACGCAACCAGAGTGGGATAAGTAGGAAGGACCTTAGTGGAGGAGGAGGGGAGATGAAGCCAAAAAAGAGGGGCCCGTTGCCAGAGCAGTCCCGTGGGGGCAAAGGGGGAGGGAAAAATTATGAGCGAGAAAGGCTGGGTAGGGTCATAATAGGAGATGGACTGGTGGAAGATGGTGTCTTCGACCTTTTGTAGGGCCATGGAAGCTTCAGCAGTGAGACTGCATGGTGAAGAAGAGTCAGAGTTGCCTTTTAAAATATCAAAAAGGAGTTTAAGCTCTCCAGTAGTGAGCTTAAGGTAGGGGCGCAGCCAGTTAATGTCCCCCAAAAGCTTCTGAAAGTCATTAAGTGTTTTAAGGGTGTCTCGGCGGAGCTGGACCTTTTGGGTCCTGACCGAAGAGGTCCCAAGTTCATAGCCCAGAAAAAGAAAAGGGAGGTGTTGTTGTATTTTGTCTGGGGCAATTTTAAGTCCCAGATGACCCAAACTCTTAACAAGTTCCTGGGTGACTAGAGAGAGCTCAGCCGTGTTAGGGCCAGCAAGTAAGATGTCATCCATGTAATGAATAATATATAAATGTGGGTACCTAAGGCGTAGCGGGTCGATGTCCTGGGCTACATATTTTTGACAAAGGGTGGGACTGTTGGCCATGCCCTGGGGAAGCACCCACCATTGAAATCTGGGTGAGGGCCCTACATGATTAACGACAGGGAGGCTGAAGGCAAAACGTTTGGAATCGTCAGGGTGTAGGGGAATGCAAAAGAAGCAATCTTTAAGGTCGAGAACGAGTTTATGAAATCCTTTAGGGATAGCTACAGGAGAGGGGAGACCAGGCTGCAGAGCTCCCATGGGCATCATGGTCTTGTTAATTTCTCTGAGGTCCTGGAGGAGTCGCCAGGCACCATTCTTTTTTTGGATGACAAAAATGGGGGTGTTCCAGGGGGAAGTGGAGGGCTCAACATAGCCTGCATCAAGTTGCTCCTGCACCAGCCTTGAGGCTGCGGCCAGTTTACGGGAAAGAAGGGGCCACTGATCGATCCAGACAGGAGAATCAGTTCTCCAAGTAATTTTATCGGCCTGGAGTGCAGGAGGAGAAGTGGCCCTTATAAAAAATTTTGTTTATATCCCAGCCCTTGGCGACCAGTCCTAAGCGTAGGGACAATGGGCTCGAGACGCCCCTGTCCCAGCTTGCCGAGGCCCTGGCCTGGCAGAGAGCCTTGATCCAAAAGTTGATGTGTGACAGGAGAGGAGGGGCTATAGATAAAGACCCCCATCTGGGAGAGTATGTCCCGGCCCCACAGATTAACGGGTAACCCGGGGACAATGAACGGTTGCACTGTCCCCATCTGGCCATCAGGGTCAGTCCAGCGAAGGACCTTAAAACTTTGAAGGGTGTTGGTAGATATTCCGATGCCCTGAAGGTGAGTAAGGGAGGGCTGACAGGGCCAAGACGAGGGCCAAGAAGATTGGGACAGAACCGTCGAATCTGCCCCGGAATCAATGATGCCTTCAAAGGGGCAGCCATCAAGCCTTAGCGTAAGATGGGGTCTATCAGAAGTTAAGCGTTGGACCCAAAAAGCGGAGGGGGGCAGGGAGGGAGTCGGGGCAGCGGGAGGAGAGACAACAGCATCAGCCAGGGTTAAAGGAAGGGCCCAGGAAAGATGGAGAGAGGGCCCTGGGTAGTGGCGGCAAGGAGGAGCGCAGGAGAAGGGAGCGGGTGTTTAAGAACGAGGGGATAGATGAGTAGCCCGATAAGGGCAGAAGAGGCATGGCCGAGGACCAGGAGGGGAAGGGGGGGTTTCCATAGAGGGCGACAGGCAAGGACAAGGTTCCATCCTCAGTGGAGGCGGTGGCACGGAAGTCCAATCCTGTGGGGGAGGGCGAGGGGCCGCCACTGGAACGGGAGGAGGTTGGGTTCAGGAGGTGGGGTAGGGGGTCTGTAGATTGGGGGGAGCCTGTGACACCAGTCCCGATGCAGGCTGGAACGGGATAGGGCGAGGGGCCCGGGACTGGCCCCCAGAGAAATTTCCCGAATGCGGGGGCGGGGGGGGGGGAGAGGGTTACCCATGACATCAACAGTAGAACAGCAGGTGGTGGCCCAATGACAACCTCTACGGCAACGAGGGCAGAACGTAGTGGGGGGGGGGGCGGGCCACAGGTCCCTGGAATCCAGTGGGTGGCGGAACAACCGGTGGCTGTCCAGCCTGTGAGGGTGGGTGATTATGCTCATTTGGGCAGGTGCGGGCAAAATGTCCTGATTGTCCGCACCGGAAACAGGAGGCCCCACTAGGGAAGGCTCCGACGGCCATAATGGCCTTGGTAAACTTATCAGTTAGGGGGTCAACCTCTCAGCAAAGCTGAATCATCTCATCAAGATCATTGTCCTTGTATTTGTGTCTAAGAACTGCCTTACAGGCTGAGTTGGCATTTTCAAAGGCCAATTGTGTAAGAAATTTACTGTCTGTCTGGCCAGGACCAAGGGATCTTTCTGAAGCCTCCAGGAGGCACGCAGCAAAGTCGCTGAAGGGCTCTTGAGGTCCCTGAAGAATCTTGGTAATAGGGGACAGGGCGGAGCCCATGGAGGCAATAGTTCTCCAAGCAGCAAGGGCGGCAGAACTAGAATGGGAAAGTAAGGAGAAGGGGAGTGCACGCTGTTTTTCGTCAGTGGCATATTTGCCCTGGCCAAGGAGTTTGTCAAGAGACCATTTACGGGTCTCGCGATGTCCCTGCTGTACGTTTTTTCGGATAAGGTCACGGCAGCGATCAGCCCAGTCTGCCCTCCAAGAAAGGAACTGTCCTTGAGTGAGGACAGACTGTGCAGTGGTGATCCACTCGTTAGGCGTTAGATGGCCTCCATCTGCCAAATCATCAAGGAGGGAGAGTGTGAACGGCGCATTAGGTCCGTAACTACGGACAGCCGTGTTAAGTTTTTCTAGCTTTTTAAATTTGAGTTTATGAAGCCGGGCGTGGTGGCGCACGCCTTTAATCCTAGCACTCGGGAGGCAGAGGCAGGCGGATCACTGTGAGTTCAAGGCCAGCCTGGTCTACAAAGTGAGTCCAGGACAGCAGGGATACACAGAGAAACCCTGTCTCAAAAAACCAAAAAAAAAAATAAATAAATAAAAATTTGAGTTTATGATAAGCAGTGGGGGTAGGGTCAGGAGCCGTTCCACCACCTTTCTGTTCTCCCTCCGAACCTGAGGAATCATGCTCACTATCAGAATCTACAAGGGCCGCGGACGACTGGGAGGGTGTAGGGGCAGGTGGCTCTCCTGAAGCAGTGCCTGAATCAGTGGCCTCAGTTTTCGCCCCGCTCGAGGCGGGCTGGCTCTGGGAACGGGTGACAGGGAAAATAAACAGGGCTGTGGAGGAAAGGCGCGTTGTTAAAAGTGAAAGCCGTTGTTGAAGTTGAAGAATCTGGGTCGCATGGGAGATCTGGTGTTGGAGATGGGCCTCCGTCTGGCAAAAGCAGTTTGGGAGGGAACAAAATGGCGGGAGCCGGGAGGCAGGGTAGGGCTTAGCAAGGGGAGGGGGAAGAGTGAGCAAGGTAGAGGAGGAAAAGGTTGGTGCTGCGCGGAGGAGGTCATCATCGGAATGGTATCGAGCAGCCTCCTCCTCAAGGGTGGCGGCAGCATCCGGGTCCAAGGGCTCATCTGGGGCCTGAGAAAGGAAAATGGCGGAATGGCGGGGGGTGCGTGAAGGGGCGGCCGACAGAGGGGGAACAGGAGAGGCTGGCAGACCGGACCGGACAGAGGGTGCCTTTTTTAGGGGAAAAACAGGGGTGCAAAGCGGCGAACACCCGCGTTCCATAGCGGAAATGGGGTCCTCATAGGCGGGAGGAAGCGACAAATAAAGACGGTGGGGGGAAGGGGAAGGGTTGGAAGCCGGCGCAGGGGAAGGATTTTTTAAGGGCTCCAAGGATGTAGGAGGACAGAATCGGGGGACATGTCAATGAGCGTAAGAGAGGAACCCTGCAAAGAGGAACAAGAAGGAGCACGAGAAGGAGGAAGAGATTCGCGCAGGCAGAGTTCAGCCACGGATAGGAGTTGCCTCTGTCCGCTTTCATTTTCGCCGGACTTAATTATGTCCCGTATAAGGCCCTAATAAGAAAAATACTGTCTGCAACCGCTGCATTACCATCTTTTTGGATAATTGCATTAAGTTCATGCCCCACCTTTTGCCACTTTTTAGAATGAATAGTAGGTCCATCAATCATGAACCAGGGGCAGGTCTGGTCAATAAAAACAAAAAACTCAATCAAATGTTTCTTTTTTACCCTAATACCCCTCTCTCTGAGTATGTCCTTTAAGCCTCTTATGAACTTCACTTCCTTGGACAGCGAATGGCCCATTCTTGAGATTTGCAAACGGATGACTCACCTAATGATGAGGCCGGCCGGGCGAGCTCAGCTGGTCATGAAAAATCCAGTGGACCGGTCCCTTAATCCGTTCGGGGAGAAACCCATGCCTCGAGCCCCATGTCTGGGGCACCACTTGACCAGTCCGGCTAGTCAGTTATTCGGGGGCCGAGGAGGGTCACAACCTGTGGATAAAAAATGGGCGAGAGAGAGGCAGGGCTCAGGGAAACCGTAGCTTGTCAAGAGCAGTTTATTGAAGGTGAGGGCAGGCTTTTTAAAATCTGCTTTAGGGAGGGCAGGGGTAAGCGAGGAGGGTAATGGAAAAGTACAGAATCTTCTGGGGTTGAGCCCTGGGAACATCTGCAGCAGGAGGGATTTTCCTAGTTGGGGCAAAGCAGGATGTCTCTGTGGTTATCTCAGGATCGGATCGCTCTCTTCTCAGGGCTAAGCCGGATGCCTTGCGTGCCTAGTGGCCAAGCAGGATGTTTGCTGCAGGTGCTGGATGGGTGGGGGTCGGCCACGGGCCGTTTGGTTCCTGGCAGGGGTGTGTCAGTGAGGGTGAAATTCTCTAGGGAGCAAACCCATTCTGAATGGGAGGAGAATCCACTCATACTATAAATCCCTGGATGGACTAAAAAGCAGAAGGGGGATATTAGCTGCCACAGGCATTTTTTTCCCCTCTACTTCCTGTCCACCATGAAACTGCCAACTCAGCCACATGCTCCTATTACTGTGCTGATTTGTTCCCCGCTCAGGTCCAGACTCAACAAAGACAAGGACTATGAACTGATAGTTCTGAAAACGGGAGCTCACATACATTTTCCTTTGCTTGTAAGTTGTTCTGTCAGGAATTTTGTCACAGAGATAAGAAGTCTTACAGTCCACCCAGCAACTGATGGAAGCACATGCAGAGACCCACAGCCAAACATTAGGTGGAGCACAGGATGGCAGTGGCAGCGGCGGTGGGGGGGGGGGAGTTTGCGGGGGGAGCTTGTGGTGAGGGGAGAGTGGGGTTAAGAAAGAAGGGCTCAGAGGGGACAGAAGCTCCACGGGAGGACTGAAAGACACAACTAACCAGAGCCCAGGGGGCCTTGTAGAAACTGGGGCTCCAGTCAGGGACCGTGCACGGACTGGACCTGGCCCCTTGCACAGACGTAGCCGATGGGCAGCTTGGTCATCATGTGGGTACCCTAGTGAGGAAAGTGGGGGCTATCTCTGCCTGCTTTTTTTTCGCTTTCCCCTGGTGGGGCTGTCTCGCGGCGCCCATTTGTGTGGAGTAGGGGATGGGGAGGGGGAAACAGGGAGGGAGGGGGGAACTGGGGAGGAAAGGAGGGAGGGAGTTATGGCCAGAATGCAAAGTGAATAATTAATAATAAATAAATGAATAACAAACTAACTATATACCTCTTACAGAAGGTAAGCCACATATTCCGAAGTCTGTCTCTATAGGCACATTTGCTTCCTCCTTGCTGGCTAGCCCAAGTCTATTTGAAAAGGAAATGCCACCCAGCGTCACCGGCTTAGTACATATGGTACAAGATCATTCCAGGATACTCTATATTATAAAACATCGAGTGCAAAAAAAAATGAAATGTACATTAAAAGACAGGGTTCTATTAGCATAACCACTCAGGACTTGCACCCACGCTGCTAAAAGTCTGGAAGTTACACAAGGGAAAGGCAGGCGGGAGATTCTGCGGGCTTGCTCCTAGTATTGCCTTTCAAAAAGAATTCTTTTCAAGATGTATTTTTCCATGCAGAAAAATTTAACTTGGAAATGCACAGGGAGAGATGATGGCTCTGGCAAACCTTGACCCAATCATGCAAAGTGGGATTAATCTTGCCTCTCTGCCCAGGAAGCTGTTCGGGATCCTTAGATGAAAATAGAAGTGCGAAGTGTACTTATAAATAAGTAAAGATTTGTGCTGCTAAGATCAGCACGGAGGCACGCTGGGGCTTTTGTGTCTTGGAATTGCTGACTCTGCAGTCACACATGATGTGTGAAGAGAGTGGGAAACGTGAGAACTACATTCCCCTCCCCCCTCCCCCCACTCCACGGCCCCCCTTCTCCGTGGCCTTCCCCCTCCCCTGTCTCTAGTTCCTTGGCCTGCAGGCTCAGCTCAGTACCGTGTACAATTACCCTCTCTGCTTCCCAGCGGGTACACTGTAAGTAACCTCTCTGCAGAATGGACTCCCACCGCATTTTAATATTTATTTTCAGCCGCTCAATAAGAAATCCACCCTATGGGCTGCATACTACATACAACTAATGTTGGTCAAACATCACATGCTTTTGTTTTTTGTTTTTTGCTTTTTAAGTAGGGTGTAATTAGGCTGGTAATAGAAAGAGCACAAAGGCACCAAACGTTTTGGGAGGGTGCTGCGCAAATCAGTAAGTTGTGTCATGAAATTGTGTCCTTAAAGATAATTCCCATCATTAGATTCTCCTGTTTCTATGAATTCTATTATTCATTTACAGTTCATGAGGAGGATTTCTGTGATAAATCTTCCAACATTATAAATATATACTTTAAGGACCTTGAAAGCCACATAATCCAAATTAGCCAAAGAGAAAAGTGGATTTAATGAAATACTTCCATTTCTGAAATTTTTTTAAAAGTTTACTTTTAAAGCAATATGTATGTGTATTCATATTACACATAAGCATGACTCACACTTTACTGGATGAGCCTCAACTAATACTACAATATTGATGGCAAGAAGCTTTTTAAAAACACTCTTCCCCAGACAGCTTGATGAAATAGAGTGGCAGTATGTAGAAACTTAATTATTTTTAATTTTCAAAAGAATTAAAATGATGTCTGTTTTGTTGTGTTAGGTAGGATCTTCTTATATAGGCCATATGGCCCTCACATTCATAATCCTTGTGCCTCAGCTTCCTGCAGGCTGGAATTTTGCACCTCGTTATACCAAGTCTCCAAAATATATAGTAAATAAAAAAATGTTTACAGAATTGTGCATCATCTGCTCACCCACACCAGCATCTGTGTCATTGTTTCCGGGTTTTCTCTCTGGTGCTAACTAGATTGCGACAACCAGCTGAGAAATATCCTAAGTCCTGGAACGGAGACAATTTTTGTTATGGAAATTTCGATAAAATATAAATAACCATTATCTAGAAACTGGGCATCTTAGTCAGTGTTGTCTTACTGTATGACCAAGACCATGGCACCTCTAATAAAGGAAAACATTTAACTGGGGCTGGCTTCCAGTTTCAGGGGTTTAGTCCACTATCATCATGGCAGGAAACGTGGTGGCATGCAGGCAGATGTGGTGCTGGGAAGTAGAAGAGAAATCTACATCTGGATTGACAGACAGCAGGAAGAGCAGAGACGCTGAGTGGGCCTGGCTTGAGCATTTGAAACCCCACAGCCCACCCCTAGTGACATGCTTCCTCCAACAAGGCCACACCTCCTAATTCCTATCAAGTAGGGCTACTCCCTAATGACCAAATATTCAAATGTATGAGCCGCCTGTGGGAGCCATTCCTCTTCACACTGCCATACTGGGGGTTATCAAACTGCTAAACTGGAGATGACGGATTAGTGTCCTTTCTTCAGAATCTCTCCTCAGAGCTCCAAGAGGTGATTTTTATTTCCTGGTACAGTTTCTCACAGGTTCAGTTCTGGGGAGTGATTTTCTCGAAACATATGCAAAGCTCTTTTTGTTTACCAAGGGACAGGGAGGTAGTCCTCTGTAACTCCAGGACCCAACTAGAGATCCTACAGGTCAGAGGGACCTGGGATTTTTTTTTTTTTCTAAGAAAAACACCTGAACAAAATTGTGCCAGACAAAAAGTGTTCTTAAAGTAAAATCATCCTGTCTCCAGACCTTTGTAAATCATTCTGTGAAGACTTTATTCTTCTGTGCAACCCACATTTAAAAGGCAGCCGACAAGATGCTTCTGACTAGAAATCTAGAAGAGTTGATTGTCAGTTTCCCTGGCCAGTTCCTGGTATATTGTGTCTAGCTGCTGGTCCTGTCTGTTTTTCTGAGTTATAGGAGCAAAGAGCACTCTGCTCACCCAGGTTGCTGATCAGGAGAGATCCAGTGAGCTGGTCCCCATGTCAGAATGGGTGATGGTGGTGAGGAGGCTGTCTCAGTGCAGGGTGGCTCTATGAGCCCGCTCCCTGTCCTGCCCTATGCTGCCTTTTACACAGCCACCTGCTTCGGAGTGCTTGAGGTGTTTCAGGAAGGTGGGGAGGGAAGCAGTCAGCCTTCATGCACAAACCCACATGAACTCCATTTTCTCCAAGAAGAACTTTCATTTGCATCCGCACGTCTGATTTGCATGCTCTTTGTAATGCCTTACGCTAGAAAATATACTTACATTAGCCTTTTGACTACCATGCTGTCACGGTGTAGCTAATTTACCGTTGTGTTAGGAACTTCATTGGAAACACGTAATTTTGTATTCAGCACGTACGGAGTGGGAGGAAGAGATAAGAATAAGATGAAAAGGCTCTGAAGATGAAAGCTGTAAGTGAAGACAGGTGTAAGTGGCTTAATTCATCTTTTATTCTGCAGCCCAGGCGGGAGGCAAAAACCTCTGTTTCAAAGCCATGTCACACATGATATGTGCATGTGTAGAGATATTTGACAATCACTCGCTTCAGTATCTGCAGAACTAATCAAATCTGACAGCTGTTGCCCCCACATGTGAGTGATTTCCCCAGTTTTATCGATGCCCTAATTGATAATCACAAAGCCATAGCTGGCTAAGTGCTCACAGATGCAAATCTCCTTATTATTTTTCCAGGGGTCTTTGGGCAAGGACTGAAGCTGGCTCTGAGATGGAATCGAGCATTCTATATAGGTCACTGACAGCCAGCCAGGAGATTGACAGCAGCTCCTTTCATATGAGAACAGATGTGCCTCAAGGGAGAGTCAGTGGTTGGATTCACTGATGGATTGTCCACAGGGCTGAGTCTCTGGGAGGAAAAAGAGCACAGGGCTTGCCACTTAGTTCCTGAGGCATGAAACTTCTATAGAAAAAAAATCCACTCTCAGGGGAATAAGAGGCAGTTGTCCTCTGCAGGACCAGAGACCCAGAACGCAAGCAAGACATGTGGATTTTAATGAAGTAGTGCTCAGCCCCACTCCTGGGTCAGGGTGGCAATGTTCCTGGAGCAGACAGGCTTCATAGACCCTGAGCAGGTCAACTGAAGGAGCAGCACTGCATCCCAGGTGACCTTGCTCTCCATTCCTGAGACCTGTACTGTTCCAAGTCTGCCAATCAAAGATGGTAGAAGGATTGGTTATGACACAATCAACAGCAGTACTAGTTTTTTTCAATTCCCAGAAAGCAGAAGGAGAGAGTATTCTAGGAAAGGAAAGGGCTCAGCAAGAGACAGGCAAGGATGGGGGAAGATGGTAGAAGACAGGATGACTAAAAACAAAGCATAACAGTGTGTGTGTGTGTGTATGCATACACATGTGTGTGCATGTGTGTGTGTGTGCAAGCATGCATGCATGCATGCATGTGTGCTTGTGTTCATGTGTGTTTGCGTGCATGCGCATGTACAAAGGCCATAAGGAAACCCATTGCTTTGCATCCTAACTTAGAAATTAGACAAATTGTTGGGTGCAGGGCAAGGCCTAAAGGCTTTGAAACACAAGGCTATGGTGCACAGCGAGGGAGAAGGTGGACAGACAGCACTAAACTGTGACTCACGCCAGCAACTCCTGTGAAACCAGGGAGCCTGGGAGATCGGCACCTCAGGATTTTCATTACTAAAGGGTTATAAACCAGAGATCATTGCCAGGACCCACATTCCTTAGCTTATCTTTGGGAGCCTCCCCTCTGACTGGCACCCTTTAGGTGCCAGAGATGTGTGAATGTAATATGCTTTGCCCGTGGGCAATCATAGCCCAGGGAGAGAGACACTAATCAGTAATGACACTGTATTCTTCTGAGAGCTGTGTCAGATTTTCACACAAGGTGGTGTCTGATTCGACATGAGGGAGACTCAAGAAAAATCTTCAGGAAGTTAGTATCTTAGCTGGGTTTTTGAAGGATCTGAGAAGTGTACTCTAACATTTGTTTCTTCAACCAATGTTTATTGAGTGCCTACTGTGGTAGGCTCTGTGCTAGGCACAGTGATCATAATGGCAAGTCAAAGCAACCTAGGAGCAGAAGTTCGTGGGGGAAAAAACCCAGTTTCCATGGCCAAGTTTCCATGGAGAAGACAATGATGCTTTGGGGTCAGAAGCAGCCATGGTGAACCATGCATCTGAGCTCCTGAAAGTAGGTAGTATGTGTCCTGTTGGGCCTCACTGCTCCTTATGTTGCTCTACTGGAAGTGGGGTGAGTGAGAAAGTGCAGAAACTCCCTGTAAACACTCCATACACTGGGAAATTAGCATGTGGTCATGCTTACCCAGAGTTCAGTCAGCATGACTGTTTATTAGTTACATCCATAGGAAGGAGTCCATAAGCCATGCTCGTCTCCGCCCAACAGTCAAGGCAAATCATGCAAACAGCAGTGCCAGGCAGCCCCTGAGATGGTGACTCGGTTATGTCACCCCTGGGCTCTGTGGAGGACATCTGAGTATCTCCTCAGCTTGGATGTGCACTCTGTGGACTTTGCAACATCCCAGAAATTCTCCTAAGAAACTACTCATTTAAAATAAAAACTTAAAAATAAAAATAAAAATAAAAATAAAAAATAAAAAATAAAAATAAGAAAATAAAATAAAATAAAATAAAAACTTTTCCAAGGACAAATCAGATGAGCTGCACTAAATGAAGGTGTCCACCTTATATATGGTTCACAAAGCAAGGCTGCACACATTGTTTAATCATGACCTCTTTTCATTGGAGAAACTTTTATATTAACCTAGAAATTATATATATATAACCTAGAAATTATGTATACACACACACACATACACACACACACACACACACACACACACACACACACACACATATAGATATACACACATGCAGCCAAACAATCTGTTAACACCACTTTACTTCCAGGAGATCTGACATCCTCTCCTGGCCTTGGTGGACACCGCAGGCACATGCATGCAGACAAACACTCATACCCACAAAATACCATCTTTTTAAAAGATAAGATTGTGGCTTGTTGTGAGTGGAATTGGAGAAGAGCTAAACTGATGAAGCAGAGACAGAACATGAGTAAGATACAGAGGGAGAGGAGCAGGGGTCTGAATGCAGTTGTGAATATCTTTCTGAAACTCACCAGACAGTACACAGACCTGGATACTCCCTCTCTACAAATGTCCCCTTCATTGGAGAAAAACACTATGCACCTTTAACAGCAGTGGCTTAGTTCTAAATGAGCACATTATACATTTAGATTTATTACTCTAATATGTGTGAAGCCGCATGAACCCCTTGAAATTTAGGTATTCCTAAAGACATAGATAAGTGATGGTTCTGACCATATAAAGTGGGAATCCAACCAGGACCATAGTTATCCTTTCTGCCGACCTGGGTCCCCACCACCTTTAGAGCTTTATTATACAAACCCAAGTAGTAGTGAGAGAACGGTATCTGGCTTTCCTCCAAGACTATACCATGCTGCCAGGTTCCCAGAAATAATGGTATATAGCGGGTGAATTAAATTTGGGTTGGTAGCCTTGTGCTATCTATTCTGCTTTCAAATTTTATTAAGCTACTTAATTGCTCACTCACAGCTTAATATCTTCTACAATAGGCTAATGCCGTACAGACTCTGGGGTAATTTGCATGCACTGCGGATTTATCAGGTAATCATGTAAACCACTTAGGACCTAAATTTACTGATCTTGCATGCATTCCAAGGGGGGTAAGAGCAGACTGTCTCTTTGTGGTGACTTCAAAAGCACAGTTTCTAAAAATATCTGAAGTGAAGAAGAATCCGGAGGTGCCTTATGCAGCTACATCTCACCCAAGCTGCTCCCTGGAACACTAGTACTGCGCTGAGAGTCATTAGCAGCTCTTAATGACAAAAGGATCCTATGGTCAAATAAATCCGTGTTGTTACAGTGAGTCAACGTTAAGTAGATTTCTTCTTACCTTAGGATATAGCCATCGTTACTAAATCACATGTATGGTTATGAATCTTTTGGAGCTATAGCTCATGGCATTTTGCATTTCCTCCTGACCTTGAAAGTGGGTACATGGCAGTTGCTAGTGCTTGTGGGATAGCTTAGGAAGCAGGCACAGGCAAAGCCATGGAGATCCAGCAGCTTGGTCACTGCAGTGCAATCCTGGTATGCCAGTGCTTCGAGGCTGAGCAGGTGATGACGTACGTAGGCGAAAGTGCAACTTGGCACTCAAGGCAGGAGCAGGAAACCAACCACCGAGCAACAATATCTCTAGTCTCGGGCACATTTAATGTATTTCCAGGAGGCGTGAAGCTGGATGAAGCGACCCAGAGTCTCCCTCTTCACAGCTCCACCCTGTGCCAGAACCTGATCTCAGCAGAGGAAGCAAGAGGTCAAAAGATGTCATGTGGATGCAGCATTCTATGCAACATGCTGGCGGGAAGAAATGGCCTGTAGAGATGGCAGTCTATGAAAACATGGAGAGTACCGCCTACCATGCACAAGAGCGCATGCTGGACACTCAAGGGTGACCACCAGTTTCTTGGAAACAAGGGAATGGAAATTGATTTCGTAATCCACTTTTTATAGCATCTAGTGACTTTGTTGAGTGTTCCCATGTGCTGTGGCTTTATCTGACAAGATTTTTTACCATACTACGTGAAAGAGAACCATGGCTCCAGTGAAAGTGAACCATGTGTCCATGGTACCCACCAGGTGTATGCACGAGTTGCTTACCCAAGAAGCAGTTCACAGCAGGCATCATACAAGCACATTTGAAAAGCAGGAATGAATTAATGGCCCTTCCAAGCCCAGACAAATGAATAAAAGAAGGAAGAAAACAGGTAGATTAAATTCTCTAATTTGCATTGGCTGAACACTTTTCATCACCTTACTAAAAGAGCCTTTCTGGGTTTTGCTATTTGCATCCTCCCGCCATGTGTGTGGCAAACCAAGAACAAACACTGTAAACAGTAGCTTGTGCTTCAGCTGAAAGACTCAACCATCAAATTGGATGAGGGAGTGACTTCTCCCCATACATTAATCACCAAAGCAAATCTGCCCCTCCTCCATTTCCTTTTTCTTTTTCTTTCTTTCTTTTTTTTTTTTTTTTTTTTTTCCCTTTCCAGGAAGAAAGAATAAGAAGAGGGGAAAAAAAAAACCAGACAAGGCACCCAGTGAATGAAGTGACTGGTGAGAAAACATCACTAACAAGGAGGCCTGCCTGTGAGGACAGTGGGAAATAGCTCCTTGTGTAACTCTGTCCTGTGTCACAGTACTGCAGTGTGCTGTGGCAGTGCCGCCCAATAACTTACCTAAATTAAGTGCATGTTTCTAAGATGCTGTGGTATAAGAAGTAATGCAGTATCCCTCCCTGGACTCTCAGCCTCTGAAATCCTTGGGATTTCTGCAGCTTTACGGCTGTGTCTGTTAGACAATGATGGCGTAACTGGTGCATCCCCTTTTGGGACATAAGCCTCTGGCCAGAAAGACTAAGTCATGGTTAAAAGATTGTAACTTGTGGGAAGGGGTGGAGTTGAGACATGGTCTCACTAGGTAGCTCTGGCTGTCCTGAAGCTCAGTATGTAGAGGGGGCCTGGCCTCGAACTTGCACAGATCCGCTTGTTTCTGCCTCCTGAGTGGTAGTACAGTCTGCACGTAAACATTGACATCATGGGCTTTGAGTTTCCAGGTCAGAGAACACATGAGGGCATTCCTGAGAGAGTGTGGAGGTCTGCACCCTTCTCCCATCCACGGCCTGCTGCACGGCCTCCATTTGCCTGGTCAGGAGCCGTAGTTTTCCTAAGGCATTGATAACTGCGGGCTAACTGTTGAGTTTCGGGTTTCTTTGCTTTATTCCCAGTTAAGTGAGTTATTATAGCAAAGAATTGAAGCAAGGATGGGAATGGATGGACTGAAAAGAAGGAAGCTTCCTGAGACGGAGCACTTATCCTGTGGGGGTCTGTGGTGACTCCAGGTGTTAGTGACAAATACATTTTAGGACATCCAGGTGGTAATTGGAGATCCATACTCTAGCTCTGCCATAAATAAAAAAGTTACCTTTGCCTCATTTCCTCTTGCATAAACTAAGGGGAGTTGTTGGGAGATAAGAAAATGTTTGGAACATTAAAGACATTAATGGGCCTGGGTACGCTGGACTCAGGACATTAATGGGCCTTAGTACACTATGTTTCATCCTTATTGTGTTTCTACTTACTTCTTGGAAATCAAAAGTCATTTTCATTGCTTTAGAAATGTGAAAATGAGTTAAATATAACTGAGTTTACCCTTCAGAGAATATTAATATTTTCAGATGTGAAGCATGAGAAATAGTTTAAACCTCTAGAGAAACATTCTTCTGAATTATCAGGAAAAAAACCAATTAAAAATATTGAAGAGGAAACAGAATATGTCTACCAAATCTTTAATTAAATTAGATTATCACTTGTTTCTTTTAAGCTTACAAATTGCACTTTTATGAGGTAAGTTTTTTGCCTCTTAAAATGTTTCTTGCTTTATAATGATCTTTAATAATAAGTTTTAGAAAATTATTTATCTTTTAGAAATTTCAATGAAAAGGTCTAGAACTCACACAGTCAAAAAAATTTTTGCTCCAACCAAACACATAATTCCTAATCCTATGCTAATATTCAATCCTTTTTTTTTTCCCCCGGGAATGCTGTCCTCTTCCAAAGCTCAGTAACAATTTTAAAATAATTCCTTAGGGCACTAGAAGTAACCATCTGTGCGGAGTGAGGCTGCATGGGGATAAACCTAGCAGGTCTCATCGCCTGCAAGAGTGGAGCCTCAGTATGGAACTCTCCGTGGGGCTCCATAGGGTCTGGGTAGGCTTTGAACTTTTTCGAGCCTACTTTATCTGGGGTTCTTTAAAGCTTATGCCTCCCTTCCACCCCATCTATCCTAGATAGGAAAGAAAAGAGATTAACAGGAACAGGAGAAGTAGACCTTCTTAGACTCCTTGGAGCAATTTCACTCTTTGTAGTCAGGATTCCAGCAGACCCATTAAAGAGCAAACTAGCAGTTCAGAAAAGGCGACTGCAACGGCGGCAGCTGGAACCCAGAGCAGTGGCCGGAAGCTGGAACCTCGAAGCGGCCTCTGGAGCATTTTTTCTCTGGGAGCATCTCAAAGCAGAGCGATGAACAGACAAATAATAGAAAATGATGCTAAGACCAAAAAGCCCCAGCCCTTGGTTTGGGGCTCACATATGCATCTCCTCTCAGAGGATGTTTATCCTTTGGCAAAGAACAAGCCCTCGCAAGAGGCCGTTCCTCTTCTGGTGAACAAACATCACCTGTTCTCTCACAAGTCTGTTTCCCATGCCACACTTGGGATCAAAACAAAAACGTGTTTACATCCACGGCAGGTCTTGGTAAAAAACAAAAAAACAAAAAACAAAAGCAGGTAACTTAATAGAGATGGTTTGAGAATCTGTCAGGGGCAGAACACGTGTGCAAAGTTTCTGTCTCAGAAAGAAAACCTAGACGTGTGGGAAGCAGAGTTGGACTCCTGGTACATCCTAGTACTCTTGCCATACTGCTATATGGCAAGAAGAACTGGGGTTGCACGGAGAGTTCTAGAATGAGCACACCTTGGAATCCGGGAGTTCCCAGGATAACGTGGTTAGCCGGATGAACAGGATCAGGGAACGGATTTAGGAGTACACACAAGGCTTTCCCGGACAAACAATTCAGTGGTTCCTCTCTGCCTGAGATTTCCAGCTGCTCACTGCTGCCCACAGGTCTTAGATTTTGGATTTGCTTAGTTCTCCTCACCTCAAGATAGATGTACAAGTCAAGAAGTCCTTGCTGCAGATCTCTGGGGCATGAGCCCTGCTTCTCTAAGGAGCCTGGATGATGCAGGGTTTAGGCTATCATTTGGTGACAGGGATTGACCATCTTTCATTAAGACTAACCTTGTTTTATGAACCAGAATAATGAAAATCCAATGTTAAACCCTTCGTAACAAATGGCCCTAATATTGCCTGGCTGTCTACGGAAATATGAGCTGCCTGCTTTATCTGCGTGGTAAGCATCCAGACCTCCAGCCTGTTTCTCCTGCTAGGCAGCTACATGACATACTTAATAAACAATTATAAATAAGAGACAGCTTATTCTCAAATAAAATGTTTGTGCAGCATCTGGAGAGATGGCTTCTCGGGCAAGAGTATTTAATTGCCCTTGCAGAGGACATGGGTTCAAGTCCCAGCAGCCATGTGCTGGTTCAAACCCACCTATACCATTTCAGGAGATCCAAAGCCCTCATTTGGCCTGTTTAGGCTCTTGCATATAAGTGGTGCACACACGTACATACACTCACACATGCATACATATCAATGCAAATAAATAATTTTAAAAGTTCATGTACATTAAAATATCTTAAAGGGAATAAAATAGCTTAAGAGTATGAAAAATTGGTACTTAAGGAGAAACAGACACATCCAAACATGACTCCAGTACCATGTTGTATATTTTGGATAGAACCAAAATCCTAGACTAGACAAAATGGTATACTATTCCCAATGGTTCTGAGTAGAAGGACACTTAACCTTTTTTATCTATACTGCTGGTAATATTCCCACCATCACTAAGGATGTTTGTGAGCTATAGCACCTCTGTAGACCACAGTGTTAAGATAGATCAAGGAAAAAGATTGTTGTCTGGAGGGAAATCCTCTGATCCAGGTGGCTAGCTGCTTCCTGATGTGAGGTAAATTGACTTAATGATTAGGATTTAGCAGTGTATCGGTGACTCTGCCATCCACGGAGTGTCCAGGAGAGAAAACACCTTCTCCATGGGAAACACTTTTTTTTTTTCAATCGCTGGCCTAGAGCTGGACTAAGAGGGCACTGACCCAGGTGGTCTCCTGGGAGAGGGTGCTAAAGAGAGACCTCTGCATGCAGACAGACAACAGTCTGGCTCTAAAACCGTGCTATAAATAGTCTTCGATATAACTAACAGTCTGCAATCTGAGAGTTTGGGAAAGCCAGCTTTGCAGCCTGGCAGAACTCATAGACACTGTCTACCAAACAACTTGATTAAACATGGAAAATCAGTGGGTTGGGTTCCAACAGTCTACTTGGATTCCAAATGTAAAACATTTGATTTTAAAATGTTGTGACTTTATAATAATGAGGTTCTTGCGAGGGAGGACACTCAGTCATTCCTAAGCACCCTCTTTTGTTTTGTTTTGTTTTGTTTTCTTCTAAGACAGGATTTCTCTGTGTAGCCCTGGCTGTTCTGGAACTCACTCTGTAGGCCAGGCTGGCCTCTAACTCACAGAGATCCCCCTGCCTCTGCCTCTCAAGTCCTGGGACTATTGCCTGTTTTAGGACCCTCTTATTTATTGCTTATTTAAAACAACAACAACAACAATAAAACATTCTCCTTGGTTAGATGCTGTGAAAATATTACTCATGTATAAATATTGTTGCTCTACAATCTTCAAATAAGTATTCATTTGAATTAATGAAATCGACCATGTACAACTTAAGTTCACTTGTGCAAATTTCCAAATGAAATATGAGTAAGTTTGCTTCTTTTGTTGTTGTTGTTGTTGTTTTGTTTTGTTTTTAAAGAATTTTAGATGTAATTTGGTGCTGAGACAGTTCCAAGAGAAAACTATAGAAGCTTTTGTGTTTTGTTTGTTTGTTTTTTCTGTCAAGAAAGAGAAATTTAGCCGGGTAGGATAGTGAAGGTACATGCCTGTACTCCTAACACTGGGGAAACTAAGGCCAGAGGAACATGAATTAAAGGCCAACCTAGGCTACTTGGTGAGGCCTTATCTCAAAAGGAGAGATAAGTCATGGAATGGGGGATGGAGAAAAGGAGGAAGAAAGGAGGGGATGGAGGCAGAGAAAAGAGGGACAGAGGAAGCAAGGGAGGGGAGAGAAGAGAACAGAGGAAAAGGAACGAGGAAAGAATAGATGGGGAAATTAATGGTGAAGAGAAGAGGGGTGAGGGGAGAAGAGATGAGAGGAGGGGAGGGAAGGGAGGAAAAAGGAGGGGAGAAGAGGGGAGGGGAGGGAAGAGGAGAGGAGGGGAGGGAAGGGGAAGGGAAGGGAGAAGAGGGAATAGGACAGGAAGGCAGGGAAGGGGAGGAGAAGGGAAGGGAAGGGAGAGGGGAAGGGGAGGGGAAGGAGGCAACCTAAGGTCATGAATGCTGAGAGTCTCCCACAGGAACAGAGGACTAAAGGTTACTAGCTCCCATGTGACTATTCTGCATATCTCATTCTTCACAGGGGCGGGGGGGGGGGGAAGAAAAAGGAAAGAAAGAAAAAAGAAAGCTCATTTCCCATGGAGAAGTTTTATATACACACAGAAAACCACCCCAAGATGAGGCAACTTTGTGGTGTCTTTCCTCTTCAGAATTTAAGATAAACCTACACTCCCCCTACTGCCCAGAGACCTGCTCTATTTGTCCCATCACTTATACGGCCTAGGGTAAGAATTTGGAAGGTAGGAATCTCCCATTCTCCAGTCTGTGAACAGAGAAGGAAAAACAAGGAAGATGAAAAAAGAGTCAAGAGAGTCATGACCTGTTAAGGTATCAAGGGCTGTATTAGCTGGGGTTTCCAGAGAGTTAGGGCCAATAGAATGTGATTTCTCTCATATTTCTATCATCTATCTATGTGTCTATCTATCATTTATCACTGATTATCTACCTACTTATGAATATATGCCCATCAACTATCTATCTATCCATCCATCTATCATTCATCACCTTCCTATTTATGTACATATTATCTATCATCAACTTATCATCTATCTATATCTATCAATCTAGTATCTATGTATCCATCCATCTATCATTTACCGCCTGCCTATTTATGTATATATTGCCTATCACCTATCTATCTATCTATCTATCTATCTATCAGCTATCAATCTATCAGCTATCTATTTATCATCTACCTACTATTTATCATCTGTTTCTCTTTTGTCTACCTATCAATCATGTATCAAGAGACTTGCATAAGGAAAGGCATGTGATTGTGCAGATTGGCACTTGATCAAGCTGTAGAGCAGGTAAGCAGGCTGGAAATTCCATCAAGAGTTGATTATAATTTTAATTTCAAGACCAGATGCAGATAGGCACTTGTCCTCCTTGAAAGGCCCACACTCTTTTTGCTTAGGGGCTCTAACTGATTGGATGAATCTTCTCAGTTGGTGCAAGGCAGGCAACTTTACTCAATAGGAGAACCTAAATATCAGTCAGAAATAAATAATACCTTTATGAAAATATCTACAGTTGCACTGGGCCAAACAGCAGGGCACTGAGCCCTAGCAAATCTGGTACATAAATGAATCTTCACAGTGGCAAAAAGTCCTTAGGAAAAAATTTAAGTGTTTTGAAAGTTGAATTGGAGTTTGCAAATTCTACCTCAGGTGGAGGGAACTATTAACCTGGGTAAATACATATTGCCTATTCTATTAGCACTGTAGCTCTGTAGTCATGTTCCTTTCCCGGATCAAGGGCAGCTTACTGAGTCTGAAATAGACATCCACCAGGGCCTATGCTACTTGGTACAAATTCTCTTAAAGTCCAAATGATGAAGACAGCTCTTAAGGTATGATAATGTTAAAGATTTTGACAAGTAGAAGCAATGGTTTCACAGCTGCTGTGTCCAGACTGTAGTTTCATATTCCCTGCTGCTGTGAGACCATTTCCATGCTGATGCTCTCTATCCTGTGTGGAGCTGGATGGAGGTGAAGGTTTGCTGCTTAATGGCTAGTTAAAACCATGTGATGGAATGAAAATATCTTTAAAGATCTATTTATTTATTTATTACATATACAGTGTTCTGCCTGCACACAAGAAGAGGGCACCAGATCTCATTACAGATGGTTGTGAGCCACCATGTGGTTGCTGGGAATTGAACTCAGGATCTCTGAAAGAGCAGACAGTGCTCTTAACCTCTGAGCCATCTCTCCAGCCTATGAATTAAAAGAATAAAATGAAAAGTGAAGTCTGGAGCTTCCATTGTCACCATTAGAAAAAAAAATTCCTTCAAATCAATTTAAAGTTACAGTAAAAATGAGCCTAATATTTAAAATATACCACATTCAGTACTGTCGGGTGTTATTTGACAAGATATTAAATAGATATTAGTTCAAAATTATCATTAAAGAGCTGGGATGTAGTAGAGTCAAAACAGCGCCATCACCCTTCTTTTCTGTTCAGGGTTTCACAAGACTCTTTGGCTGGTAAAGGGCCTCCGAGTATGGACAATGCTGTGCGGGAATAGATTCGTATTAGCCTGCATACTGCTCGCTGTTTCACCACACTGAACAAGGCACAGGACCATCATGGGTTCACTGAGGGATCTACTTAATATGACCTTCACATGGGAACTGGCATCAGCATCGCCAGCTGTCAAGGCAGGAGAGAAGAGTCCTGAGGGTCCCACATTGCCAGTGAAGTGACTTCTTTTTAAAACCATATTGATCAGAACTGATTATATGGCCTCATTCAACCACAAATGAATTAGAGAATGTGTCTTCCATCTGCCCAGGAGGAGGGCTGAACATATTTAGGAATGAGTTTTAAAGACTATCAATACTCATAACTAAGTACAGGGTAATTTCTTTACATCCATTCTACTGCTTTCTCCAGTATCTCACGTGTTGGCACTCCCACTCATCCACCCACCCAGGGCCCAGAGAGCAAAACGTAAGACCCAACAACACCCACATTACCGGGACCTCATGTTACAATTATCTTTTTATTATTTAATTAGTTTATTTGTAAACATAATTTATAATCAACTGTGATATGATAAATACCATGATATCCTAGAAATGCTATTGCCAATGGAATGAAATGTGACTTCTTTAACATTTATAAAACAACTTCAATGAGCAAACTATTGGACAGTCCTTTGACCCCTCCAGGACAAATGCCCCTCCCCCCCTCCCTTGATCCTTTCCTCTTCTCCCTTATCATCTATCTCATGTCCTTGTCTCTTATTCCCCACCCTTTGTCCCTTTGGGGCAAATAAATCTCCTTTGTCTTGGTCTTGGGGTGTCCTTTCCTTTCCTCTCCTGTGTTACCTCTTTCCCAGCTGCTCAGTCTCTCAGTCCTACCTCTTCCTCTCCCTTGTTCTTTCATTTCCTGATACTTCTAAAGGCAAAGGGAATGGGGGAGAACGACAAGGCCTGCCAGAGCCGTGGTAGCCACACTTGGGCTGCCTAGAGTCCCTTCAGGATGGGCAAGCAGAAGGAAAAGGGGATAGGACTGAGAGACAGCGGAGGTGAGATTAAGAGGTAACACCTAGTGTGGCCAGGGATGGACAGGGCGAGGCCATGGTGTAGGGGAAAGGGAGGGGCTGCCACTTCACTTGCTAGCTCCTTTGCCTCCTTGACCTTGGATGCAGAGTACGTCTAAATACTTGGGGATATCTTTCAACAAGGGACTTTGGGACACGTAACAATTTTATGCCTTCATTTTTCTATCATTGAGACAATAATGATGTTCTTGGATAAAGATATATGAAGCAATACTCGGGAAGCCCTTTGAGAACCCCAGTGGCTGCTCCAAATAAATTACTTTATTAAGTATTGATGGATACTTCCAGGTTGCAGCTTAACCCAAAGACAGACAAAGAAACAGTTGTGCTTAAAAGGACATCTTCTCCGTGTGTGATTCTGTTTGAGTGATTGATGGCTCGGGGGATGCTGGGAAGAACGGAGAAGGAGGCAAGAGGGGATGCATGGTACTGGAAGTGCTTCTAGAAGGGGTCTTGAGTCAGGTGTGGAATGCAGACGGCTCGTGATTAAAGCACAGCACTGCAAAGGCATCCTCCTGGCTTGTTCTTGGGAACAGGTGCCATCCCTCACTATCAAAATGATTTATGGTTGTTGTGGACTCTTGCCTCGGCACACAACGGGGTTAAAGTAGAGGTTTAGGAGCAATAATCAGGGGCCCAAGCGCTCGGCCCACCACTGTACTCTGACAGAGATACAATAGTGGGTAGGAATCGGAGCCTGTAGCACACTGTTCTAGGAGGCAGAATTAGGCTGACTCGGAGCTGCTGCAAGGGACAGGTAACAGGGCTGTGCTTTGCCCCGCTTTTTAAAATGAGGTAAGAAATGGATGAATGTGTCGCGAAACAGTAGTACACGCAAGCCACGAACATAGGAGCCCATTAGCCAAAGCCTGGCTGAGCCACACAAGCTGCTTGAACCTTGAGCTACACTCTTCAGTCATCACTACCTACAGCTGTTACAATGAGCGGAGGGCGGAGCCAGCTGAACTCACTTCTTTGATAGGCTTGTCACTTCCCTTTACCTGCCGGCCTCTCAGCTTTAGTTCTCTTCTATAGCAGAATGTTAGCATCTGCAAGAATCTACTTTGTTGTTGTTATAAATAGGAGAAAATTGAGGCATAGGGTCACTGTCTGATGGTGCCCTGCTAATTAGTGACAGGAGCAAACACTAGCAGCCCCCTCCACTGCACTGCCCTGCTTTTTCACACGCACTTAGCATCCTTTCTCATCTGTTATCCTCTGTGCCAGCAGCTAGCAAATCCCAGCCCATGTTGCCAGCTGGACTGTGCCACTGCTGGCAGGGGACTGAGAACTGGTCCGAAGTAAAAGCAAGCTCAGAAGAGATTTAAAGAAATGGACAGTAAGGCCACAGGAGTGAGTCAGAGTGGTGAATCCTCCGATTTGGCCCATAGGGAAAGACAGTACGCAGAAAGCCGGCTGGCTCAGTCTCTCTGGGCAGGACTACAGGGAAGGCTCTGCCTGACACACCCACCAGGTGAACATGCTGCCATGGTGCTTCCTGGGTTTCTTGCTTCGGTCGCCATTCTGTTTATGGGATTCTTCTTCTTCTGGGCACTGATTCTTTTACCTTCCCAGAGCTGTTTGTTTCCTGTAAAAAGTAGGGTTTCACTTAGGAGGATGCGCTCACAGTAATAAAATTCTGTGATCATCACAGAAACCAAATGCCCAGTTCCCAACTGCTTCCAAATTGCTTCAGGTGCTGCTAGGTCTGCGAATGTGCTCACTCAAAACCCACACACGGCGTCACTAACTAGACTTGCTTCTGTCTTCGGTCCTCTCCACCACTTTCTAAGATTGTTAGCAATGGTCTGGCATTTGAAATTCTTTTGTCAATCTTTTTTCTTTCTGTAGCCATCTACATAACATGAAGCTGACAAATTTAGTTCTGTCATCTGGCACCAATTGCCCTTTCACTCATGGGAGTTTGAGAAGAGGTGTGGACAGGGAGTGCTGTCACACATCAGATGCCAGGTCTCACTCACTAACTCCACCCCCACATGCTTACGTAGCAGCAGGTCATTCCGAAGAGAGAGGTGAGCCTCTGCCGTTCTCTTTCGGAGGTAAAATGGCGGAGCTAACAGTCTGGCAGTGAAACCGTAAGCACTCCCCGGTTTCTTCCTGATCTACTCAGCGAGGTACACAACTGGGATTTTGCATCCTGTCCTATACTTCGACTTGGGTTTCTTCGGGTGATGCTGAACTGTTTCTGAATCCTTCTACTCCGGATGCGCTACTACTGCTCCAAACAGAATTGAATGAAGCGCTGTTATACTTGTCAGTTGGCATCTGTACCGACGCCCATGCGATTCATCTTCATCTTGTACCTGCTCCCATTCCAACTCATGTCAAGGCAGAGCCATACTACAGACAAACGCTGTGCTCCCACAGCCTCCTCACCCAGTTCTCAAGAGGAACCACCAGGGCACCGCGTCCTTTATTCAGCTACTCTCTACTACACATCTTGTCTGTGAAACTTCTCGTTCTCTGATGAGTCGGCCTGTCTTCTCTACATCCACCCTCAAACGTGTGTCACGTGACCTTTTCTCAGGAGACACAGATAAATGTCCATTCACCACAAAAAAGAACCCCATTGACAGATGGAAGAAACAGTCCTGTCCAGTTTCATCTTGGGTGTTATCAGTGAGTTCATTGGGGTTATCACAAGGACATGTGTAACTCGAAGGCATCACTCCACAGCTCACCCAGCTTTGGGGGACCACTCACTACATCCTTGGAGCTCCTTGCACAGCTTTCAGGCAGCTCTGAAAAGGGTCACTTGCAGCAGACTCTCTCCTGGACCCCTAGGCCAAGCAGCAGGCACTCAGGACTCTGTTACCCGTGAAGTAGTCCTCACACTTCTAAACTTGGAAAGACATAAATCACCTGTACACTGGCCTGGGTTTAGCGTCCTGATTATAAATTTTACCCAATGAAATTATGCCAGGCTGTCATACCCTCAGCCCCAGTACGTCCCCACAGAGGCCGGTTCATACACATTGCCCACTCTCCGGCCCTAGAAGAGAGCCAGCCAGTCAGAAGGCCTAGTCAAGTGTGGAATACTCAAAGGAACAGCATTCTGTTGAGATTCCTCTTAATATAGGCCAAGGTGTATACAGTCCACCCAGAAAATGCTTGCCTTTTCCAACAGAGAGTCCTTTCTAAGCTGTAGTGGAGATAAACATGTTTTTGTTTTGATCCCAAGTGTGGGATGGGGAGCAGACTTGTGAGATAGCAGGTGATGTTTATCCACTAGAAGATGAACCACTTCGAGGGACAGGGGGCGGAGGGGACTGGATTTTGCCAGATAAAAAACATCCTAGTACAGACTCTGAGAATATGTGTGTGTGTGTGTGTGTGTGTGTGTGTGTGTGTGTGTGTGTGTGTGTGTGTGTGTGTCCAAAACAGAAGGCTGGGCTTTTGGGTCTTGGATTGTTTGGCTGTTCATTGCTCCACTTTGAGACACTGCTAGAGAGAACCGCTCCAGTGAAGGCTTCAAGGCTTTGGGCTCTAGCTGAGGCTCTGGGTTGGGCTGCTCCAGGTTCTAGCAGCAACTTTGGTGGAATTGCTGGTCTGCTGAAATCCTGCTGACTGTGCCAGGGGAATCGTCCCAGGAACTGATACCCAGAAGGCTTCATTCTTATTTTCCTTAATCTCCTTTTCCTCCTGTTTAGGGTAGTTGGATTGTAAGGAAGGTACATTGATTTAGTAAGTTCATAATAAAGTATAATTGTTAAGGAAACTGAGGCAACATCGAGCAGCAGTGCTTGGTGGTAAAACACACATGCCCTTGTGGATGTGTCTCACTGCGACTCAGCACTGTCTCAACAGCCAAAGTCAACAGCCCAAAAGACTTCTTCACAAGGTCTAGCTGACCTGACGTGCACGGTTTCTCTTAGGAAGTGCTAACTGAACTCCACTTCTTTCTGAAAACAGGCTTCAATATCAATCTATCCAGGGGTTTTCCTGACCGAGGACCCCAGACTGCAGTGGTGCTAGGAGACATCTTAAATTCTGATCCATCCTTTTCAACTGGAAGTTTTATGTTTTTGCAAAAGGAGCTGGCACTAAGTCCATGCACACGCTAGTAGAACATTGTATGCACGTTGCTTGTGATTAAACACTCTTGCACCGACAGGGCTTTGTTCTTAAACTCACTGTGGTATGTGACCAAACACTGTCTTAACCAACATCTGTGATTAATTCCTAAAATTTTGAAACATCATATTTTATTCTATTTATTTATTTTAGGTTTTTTGAGACAGCGTTTCTCTGTGTAACAGCTCTGGCAGTGCTGGACTCCCTTTATAGACCAGGCTGGCCTTGAGCTCACAGTGTTCCAGCTGCCTCTGCCTCCCAAGTGCTGGGATTAAAGGTGTGTGCCACCACGCCCAACTTTTATTTTTCATTTTCAAAAAATAGGATGATTATTTGATTCCTACTAATCGCTTCAAAAGTATAATAAACAAAAATTATTGTGCTTTAAAATTACAAATATTTTTATCACAGTGATCTTCAAATATTTGAAAAAATAACCACACACACACACACACACACACACACACGCAAAATGTGGGGCAAATAAATAACTTTTTTGTAATTATCACATGAACTCCCCAGGGCTGTGTAGCAATAGTTATGAAAGACACTCTCTCTCTCTCTCTCTCTCTCTCTCTCTCTCTCTCTCTCTCTCTCTCTCTCTCTGTGTGTGTGTGTGTGTGTGTGTGTGTGTGTGTGTGTGTGTGTGTGTGCTTGTGCACATGCTCAGGCATGGGAGCATGCACTTGTGTGCACATGAGCACACATGTATAATATGTATGTGTGCGTTTGTTTTATAATGTCTCGGATTCCCAGTCATAAGTATATATGACAACTTACTTGTCTAAAAAGAGATAAACTGTCAAAAATGATGACGAATAAGAAGCAAGAAGTAAGCTAGAGAACAAATGCACTTTTCCAAAACAACCTTCTCTTTAGCAAGCCATATACCCAAGGAAGGAGCATCTCTGAGAAGTAAACAGTCACTCCTTCCTCCTGAGATAAATGGCCAAAGAACCCAGAAACAACTACTTGAGGTTCCCAGTGATGGTGGACTGTTCCTGTTAAGGTTGGATAGCATGCCTATGTGGCACCCCTGTGTGGCCTGGCAGCCATCTATGATGGACAGAAATAGTTATGTTTTAAAGTTTTTATTACTGTGATTGGGCTTCTTGAGTTTGCCCCAAGCAAAGGGCTCACACCTTTGTAACAACTGTGCACAGGGAAAGCCACTGCATCTTTGTAGCCAAAGCAGGTCACTCTGTCTCTTTTTGTCACCTCTTTGTTCAGAATTTAATTAAAACACTATCAAAAGGGAAATGGTTACTGTAAATGAGTCACCCTTTGCTGAAGTCATTCTGGCAAGTGAAAGAACAGGCCTAAAACAATCCTCAACTGAGATGCATAATTTACAGCTACTTCATATTCCAAGCTGCCTGGCTGCCTGGCTGGCTCTTACACCCGAGGTGAGGCCATGGAGGGACAGGAGAGCTCACTGGCATGATGAGAATCCAAACGTCCTGTTCTTTCTCCCTGAAAACCTCTCCCGCCCCTGCCTGCCTCTACCTAAATCTTAATCACTTAAAACTTGGTTCAAGTGGCACTTCTGTGGAGCCTCCTGAGCCCCATTTTAATTAGACTCTTTTGTCGTAACCCCTCACTAAACTCTATAGTGTTCCTTCATATTTCCACTTTCTGTACTTTTCAGGTGCGTTTGTTATAATTTGGGTACAAAATGTCCCCCAAAGACCAGTATGTTAAAAGTTTGGTCCCCAATGGAGCAAAGCTTTGGGAAGTAACTGGACTCTGAGGGCCTTGACCTCACCTATGGATTGATTGTTCCACTGAGGACTCACAGCCTGGTAGGCTATTGTGAGGAGATTGACACTTGGTAGGAGAAATCCAGTTGAAAAGATTGGTTCCTTGGTGATGTATACTCAGATGCTAGTCTGTCTGACTGTCTCCCTGTCTCCTTCTCCCTCTCCTCCCTCCTCCCTCTTTCTCACATCCATCATGAGGCCATCAGCTGTGCTCAACCACATGGTACCCACAATAATGTTCTGTCTTCAGCACAACCCAGAAACCCAGAGCCTAAAAACCAGGGACTGAAACAGTAGGATTCCAGTGCTGTTTTTTAACATTCTTAAGCCCAAGAGGCAGCATATGTCAGTCCTTGGAAAGATGGCACAAGGCGACAGATGTCATCCTCCATTGCTTTTGGTTGGAACTAAATTGATCAAACAGAAATCCTCTTGTTGACCTCATTACTTCCTTTGACTAAGAACAAATGCTGCACAAAAACAATAAAAAGAAAAATCCATTTATTATTTCAAAATTATAGATTGTTTTCCTGGGAGCAGCCATCAAATTCATAAAGGCCAATAGGAAAGTCTGGTAAATAAGTATGTAGGAATGTAGGAATGTCTGTGTCAACAATTACAAGGAGAGGGATGGGTGTCTCGCTTTGCCAAATAACATAACAAAGCTCTTGCTGGAAAGCAGCATAAATTAGGAAATAAATGACGAAGATTAGCACTTACAGTTGGCCTATTAAAATGCCTTAATTAGCAATGGTTCCCAGGGAGGTCCTAAGGGTATGACATATGTTCCATAGAAATATAAATTAGGAACTTCCAGGCAGCATAGGAAACTAATTATTTTCCTTAATTCCCAGCAAATGGCCTGCCTCTACTTTACAGAAAAAGTAGCTACCATCAAACAGGACCGCCTTTAGCTTCATTGCACTGTATCTACAAAGCTGGCCTGCCTCTTACCTGGGGAGGATGAAGCTCCTTTATCTAAGAAGGCTGCTTCCAGCTGTGGTTGGAAATCCACTCTCCAGACCAGCCTAGAACACACCTCATTGACAAGGTTCCCCTCTCTTTTGTCCCATTTCACTGGCCTTCTGGACTCCATTTGCGTTTGAAAGTGGACATTTTAGCTATGAGCCTCTTTGCCATCTGTCTTGCCCCACAGCAGCCCTGGGGGATGCCCCAGTTCACGGTGCACTCTTAGATCTTTCTCTGGGAGTGATGGCACCATTCCCACCATTGCCTGACCCAGCTCTTTCTTTCCTCCTTCTCTCTGCTTCTTTCTAACACGCCCTCCCTTTCTTACTTCCATCACATCCCATCTTCCTCCTCACACTTCCGCCTATCTTTAGCATTGACTCTGCTAGCCCCGTATGTCTTAATCTCATGTATCTTTTTTAAAGGATGTACCTTGCTATTTGCAGTATCTTTTACACAGTCTCTGTTGTTTCAAAGACTCCACTGGAATCACACATCTCTTGCTCAGCATGACATAACATAGTTGTTTGAAATGGGGCCCATTTTCCCTCCTATACAGTCACAACATTCCCTCTATCCATCCTCTCCACGTAGTCTCTCCATGGTAGGCTTTGGTTATAGCTGGTATGTGGTGATATGGTAGTTTATATACTGGTAAACTTCATACAGTCTTACAAACATCTTAACATTTCTTTGTTTGCTTGTTTTTGTTTTTGTTTGAGACAGGGTTTCTCTGTATAATAGTCCTGGATGTCCTGGACTCTTTGTAGATGAGGCTGGCCTCAAAATCACAGCAATCTGCCTGCCTCTCCCTCCCAAGTGCTGGGATTAAAGGCATGCACCACCATGCCTGGCTCATCTTAACATTCTTAAACATCAGCTCAGATGTTATGTTGCTCATGTTCATTTTACTGGACAAATGTGTCATTTGTAATTGTTCTAGCTTTTTAACCCTTCTACACTTCAAATATAACTATGAATAGTAGTTTGACTCATCAATAACAATTGTTGCCAAACACAACTAAAATAATGTGCTCAGATTGTTGAAGGAAAATAAGTGCCAGCTTGGAATTCCATCGCCAACATTACTGTTACTCAAGAGAGGCTGAAAGCTATATTTACAAATTCTTGGAAAAAAAATATTGCTCATGGGTTTTTACCACATAACTGATAAATGACTTAGTTCAAGAAGTTAAACAGAAAACAAGTAGGTAGTCATGTTTCCCATGCTCTGGTAAATTAAAATTAGTATTGGCTGTAAACAATGTAACAATAAAACTAACAAACCATAGTAGTTTTTAAAGTAAAATGAAAACAAGAAAGAAAAATAGCATAGGTGGTGGAAATGGAAAATCACGGTGGAAAGAAAAAAGACTTTATGAACTGTTTGTAAGACATATGTCAAGACAGAAAATTTATAAAATTATGTGGGTATATAGAAGGGTTAAAATTAATCACAAGCCAATAAAAAAGAGAGTAATTAATAAATTCAGTTGAAGTCAGAGTCGGGGTGGGGAGTGAGGTGGCGCACACCTGTGGATATCTATGAATTCAAGGCCAGCCTATAAAGCAAGTTCAGGACAGCTTGGGCTCCATTACACAGAGAAACCCTATCTCTGACAACCAATAAATTAATTAATTAATTAAGTTGATAAAGAGAAAGCAAAGAAATACAAATAGAAATACATGAAATAATGTGGCAGAATGCATGAAATAAATGAGTAATCGTGAAGGTTTAAGTAAGATGTCAGTTTGTTAAAAATATTTAACACTTAATATGAAATATTCATGATGTCATAATGATACTGACAAGGAAAGAAGGCATTTTATTGACCTCCACTGAAAGATACTCGATAACAATGCCTGAGCGTTGACAAGTGACAAGGAAGGACCCAGTAAGCTGCCTCAGTGGCTGATAGTGCCACAAGGCCTGGCAACCTGAGGAGAAGCCATGGAATCCACATGATGAAAGATGAGAAATGACTAAGGAAGAAAGAACGCTCTAGTCTAAGGCTAGCTTGGACTACAAGATAAGTGCAAGACTAGCCTAGGCAACGGAGTAAGACTTTGTTTCAAAATTTAAAATATAAGAAGGTTTGGGGAGGTATCTCAGTAACATGTTCCTTATCTGCCATGCAAGTGGCCATAGGTTTAATCCTAACAGAAAAAAAGGCAAGTATAACAAAAGTTGAATATAGTTTCTGTGTGTGTATGTGTGTGTGTGTACACATGCATGCCTGCATGTGCACATATATGACTTAGTATTGAATGAAAAAATGGACAAAACTTTTTCTAGAAAGAAAAGGGAGGGAGGGGGACATCAGATGTTCACAAAAGGACAAAAGACAGTTCAAATGCAGTTGCTGAAGGGAGTTAGTTATGTGTGTAAGGTTGTAAACCCTCAGTACTGGATTACTGAGCTGGGGCTTAATTTAGTAGTCGGGAGAGATTCATTGATGGTTTCTAAAGAGCAGATTTTAAGAAGACTCAGCAAGTAAGACACTTACTGCCAAGCCTGACAACCTGAGCCCTGGGACTCACATAATGGGAGGAAGAAGGAGGAAGCACCTTCCGGAAGTTGTCTTCTGCCCTCCACACTCGTGTTGCGCTGTACATGTGCCCACACATAGCCATGCACATGCACGTAAATAAATAAGTGTAATAAGATGATGAGAAAGATATACTCAGGTTGTGCAAATTGAAAATGTATACATGTATGAGTGGAGAAAAGAGCAGGCAATAGCACTTATAAACTAGTAAGTTAGATCTTAGTGTCACAAGAGTCAATTGTCCAAATACGCAGAAGATGAGGAGGAACGAGAGCCGATGAGAAAGTGGAGAGGGAGACAGCAGATTACTCGCTTCAAAACAGTGGTGAAAGGAAAGGACAAAAGTGCAGTGGTTGAGGGGGTATCAGATCTGCAAGAGTTGTTTGCCTTGTGTGATATGGAACTTACACATATACTTAGGAGAAAGAAAAGAAGGAAATGCAACAAACAAATCATGAACAGAGTAAAACTCTGACATTAAAATTAGTGCACAGGGCCGAGAGGACGCTAACCACCAATGTGCTCAGGAGAAAAGCTGTGCTCTCCTTAGAAATGGAAGGTGGTAAGAAAACACAGGGAATACTTGTCATGTTAGCATATATCACCAATGAACTTTAAATTGGAGATGCCGGGATAATAAGATCATGCATAGTGTGGTCTCAAGTCTTCAGAACAAGGGAGGTTAACTGCTGCACAGGAAGGCTGTGGAGATGGCTGCGGACTCTTGGGGGAGTCGTAGTAAGGCCTTCTGTTCAGCTACGGACATTCCTGCTGGAGTAAAGGTCTGAATATGGAGACGATGTGAACACAGAAGGCTCTCACTAACTTTAGGATTTAGAACTCACCAGCATGTGTTATTCTGTGTAAGTTTTCCTCTCAAGAAAAGTTTGGTTCCCCAAATACATATCTTCAAGGAAATAAATAGTTACTTAGAAATATTAATATGTAAAAACAACTCTAATAATTTAGGTCAGGATCTACCAAAGAACTTTCCTCTAGCTGCAAATGAGCTGTGACTAGTTAGTCCCACATGATTCTTTTATAAGATCCTAGAGGATGCCAAGTGTGGGGAGGACTAAAGGCCCCGATGAAAATGTGTTTTCTGTTAAATAGTTTATGGAAGAAAACCAAAGCATTAAAGCAGTAAACATTTCAAAGGGAAGGGAAGGAGGAGGACCAAACTTCCAGGCACTGGCTGGCATGAGTTCAGTAAAGTTTGTGTGAGGTTTCATCCCCTCCTGCCTTAAAATAAGTCACAAGAACATAACAAAAGTGTGCCATGTTCTAAACAATTTAGAAAAAGAACTCTTCCAAAATGGATTGAACTAGTTAAATTGCTGATGGCAAATTACATGCAGCTAAGTCAGGGATCTGCCAGCTGCAGCCAAAGTTGGTCCATTCTTACCTGCTCTTTGTCCTTTTTTCCCCTTCCTTTCCTCCATGGTTTCCTTTTAAATCATTACATAAGTACCTTCACAACATCTTTGGTTGTGACTTTTGGCCAGTAAACCTTAAATATTTACAGCTTTGACCCTTTACAGCAGAAGTTTGCCAACTCCTGAACCAAATGATCATAAGAAAAGAAAAAAATGTATTATTAAAAGAGTGAGGTATATGTGCAATAACAGTTAGGGATTTTTAACTACTAATGTCTATCAATTCATACCGGTTTTTCTGTAGTACTGGGTCATCTGTCCCATATTTTATCACTTAACTTTGTAGTGACTTAAAAATAAATCAGTTCAAAGCATTTGCAGATAATTGGCATGAGCATACAGATTTAATCTTTGATCCTGAATTGCTTTCTGGCATTGCCTGGGGCTAAGGTAATTATAAAATAGATCAGTTGTGCACGCAGGGAGAGACACGGCCTCGAAATCAATGTGCTGAGCATACCTACGAGTTAAGATGGGGTATCCTGAAGCTAAATCAATCATCAATAGAATGGGCTCCAGGTGAGTGAGAAGATTAACTCAGGGTAGAACAAAGATGGTAGGTCCCTCAGAGAATGTGATAAACTAGATAAACTGCTCAGAGATGGGTGGTGAGCTAGTGCAAAGCCTGTAAGAGCAGAGGTACATGGTAGCTTCCATGTAAACCCAGGACCTACTCACATTACAAGGTGGAGAGTGAGATAGCTCAATGGTATAGCAGCTGCCACACATGCACTAGAACTTAGGTCCCATCCCCAGCACTGAAAAATAAGTAAATAAGATAAAAAGACAAAACAGAGAGACAATAGTGGCACAAAGGCTATGGAAGTAACCAACCACTTTCTGCCAGAGTTAAAGCCACTCCACAAGATGGAATCCGTGCCTGCTACTGTTAAATAAGCCGAATTCTGTGCCTTGTTAGGTAAGTCATAGGTCCTAAGAGAAGACTTAGTGCTATTATTCTAATTATTTGACATGCTAATAAACTGGCCCCTAAGTTCTTATGTTTATAACCACATAGTAGTACATATCTCAGCACTCATCAGTGAAGCTTCTTTCCTGCAGCAGATGACCATTACTGGTCAACTCACAACTGATCAACACATAGAAAATAAGAGACTGTCAAGTACTCAGATCCAAGTGGGTCATCAACTTCACATCCCTTCCCACAAGGTAGAAGGATCACTGTGGGAAGGAGGACTGTAAGTTTTGTCACAGGTGAATGCAGTCTTTGCGGGCTTTACCCTTGGATACACCTGTCTCATAAAGGTCTTGCTTTCTCCCGATAGCTGCATCTCAGAGATAACGCTTTGAACATGTGTCTTGGGAGACATCCAAGATCCAAACTATCTTAGCATCCTACAAATACAGCCACAGGGTTTAGTTCTTAGCAATAACTGTGGAAATGCTTGGGTGCAGTCATGCCTGAGTCTCCAGCTCTTAGCTAAAATGAGTGAAGTCTCAAGAACTCATTCATTTCCACATAGAAAAACACCATGTGGAAAGTGAACATGTCATTGAAAGCACTTTCAGAAATTTCTGAACGCTGTTTACTGGGTTTATATCAAATGCATCTTTATTCCTTCCCCTCTGATGCTCCCTCTTCCCCCAATGTCCTCCACACCCCCCGCCCCCCCGCCCCTGAGTCTATTTAATGCTAGCTACATGTGCATGGGTGTGGACCACTTAGAAGAACATAGCCTCTCAGGGCCCACATTTCTGAACAAAACCACCTTCCCTTCCCCAGGAGCCATCAGTGGCGAAGAGCGCCTCAGGTAGGACAGAACTTCATGAGCTCCTCCTCTACCAAGGTGAAAGTTTGGCTGGCCTCACTTTACGCAGGTCTTGTGCATACATACAGGGAGGGGCGATAGGTCATTGGGCGGAGTTGTTGGACCTCAGCCTCTTCCTCTCCCTTCTGCTTCCTGTCCATGAGATTAGCATGTTTGTCCCATCATGTGTTCCTGTCATATGCTGGGTGGCCACAGGCCTAAGACCAAGGATGTACTGAAATCTCTAAAGTCCAGTACTCCAAAGGAAAGACGAATGCAACAAGCAAACAACTCTCTGACATTAAATAAATGAATATTTGGTTGCATTCTTGAATCAACATCTTCCTCACCAAGCAGTGAAATGACCTATGCAGTACTGGGAAAAAAGAATGCAGTCGGGGGAGGTGGCGGGGGAAGGGGGCGTCAGTTTGCACAGAGGACAGAGCTGTTGATAGCATTACTAAGTAGGATCACCAGGGCAGATGCAATGTGACAGGACACAAATGGTGTCACCCAGCTAAGACAACGGACTTTGAGCAGTTTGCCTCAGTTAGCTCATGTGCCCAACAATGACCCTCAAGTAAGTTTGCTTAGCATGCCACCTGATAAATTCATGCAGAAACCACCATGATATACTTCACGACAAACTCCATCTTTCCCCAAATGCAGGGAGGACGGAGTGCCTTCTGAGACCTACCTTCACGTGTGCAAACTTTGAGCGTATAACAGTGCCTTGATGTTGTGGGTTGAGCTGAGGTGGCGAGAACAGTGCCCCTTCCATTATGACTGCATTACCAACAGCAGCCGCTAACTTCTTCCGCCTTCTGCTGCTGTTCTGTTTGACTTTGCAGAGATCGCAGAGATCCCTTACAGTCAAAATCTTCTTTATCTCATTCTGTAAGTGAGAGACATGAGGTGCAGGGAGCTGGTATAAGGATCACCTTAATAATAAATGTAGAACTGCCCTTCTGGCACCAATGTGAGATTGAACTATTAAACTACAAACAAGTACCACTGCATCACGAACGTGAGCCACAGAAGGGGGCGCGTTTCAGAATGGGCTGGGTAAGGCTAGGGACAGTTATCAAGTTGCAGCGTTAAGAATGAACAAGCACCTTCCACTGTCTTGCTAAAATGACACTATAAATCATCCTCACGACATTCTTAGCCTTCTCTGGATTCAGCTAGAGTCTTCAGTTTCAGAACAGGTGCGACAGATTCTCATTTTAATCCTATGACAGGAATTGGCTTTGTTTATGCCTTTTCTTGCTCGTGTTATCATCAGCGCCAAGAGGACAGATTCGTTTGGTGTCGTTCTGTGTTCTCATTACAACCTTTATCACAATAATATGGTATAGTATTGGAGTTTTAATGGCCCATATATCCTGTGAATCATGATGGTAATAAACTATAATGCTTTGACCTCAGCTCTTTAATATTTGATACATTGTTCCTTCTCAGCTGACCTAATTCCCTCCTTTCCTCATGCTCCTCGGGCAAGTTAGAATAGGTAGCCACTCAAAGTAAAGAATATTCTGTTTCCCATCTCTCTCCCAGCCCTCTCACCTCCCACCCCACTCTCCTCACATGTGGTCCCCGTCCTCACTTCCCTCCCCACACCATCAGTCCTGCTCAATTCCTTCTCTTCATCCACTTTTGCTGTCTATTCTATTTCCCCTTCTGAATAAGATTCAAAGCAACATCCTTTGGGCCTCCTTGTTACCACACTTCTTTGGGTCTGTGGATTATAGTATGTTTATCCTGTACTTTGTGACTACTATCCACTTAGTAGTGAGTATATACTATATGTGTCGTTCTGGATCTGGGTTCTCTCACTCAGGATGATATTTCTTAATTCTATCCATTTGGCTGAAATTTTCATTATTTCCTTGTTTTTAATAGCTGAGTAGTAGTCCACTGTGTAAATGTACTGTGGTTTCTTTATTCATTATTCAGTTGAGGGTCATCTAGGTTATTTCCAGTTTCTGGCTATTATGAATAAATCTATTATGACATAGTGTCCTTGTGGTATGGTGGAGCTTCTTTTAGGTATGCGCTCAGGAGTGGTATAGCTGGATCTTGAGGTAGAACTATTTCCAATTTTCTCAGAAAGCACCAGATTGACTTCCAAAGTGGTTGTGCAAGTTTGCACTCCCATCAGCAGAGGAGGAGTGATCCCCATGCTCCACATCCTAGCCAGCGCATGTGCTGTCACCTGAATGTTTGATCTTAGCCATTCTGATGGGTGTAAGATGGACTCTCCCACTCATTTTTATTTGCATTTCCCTGATGACTAAGCACTTTGGACATTTCTTTTAGTGCTTCTAGGACATTAGAGATTCCCAAGAAAACAAAACAAAATAAGAAGTGAAGCTGGGCATGGGGGTGAACACTTTAATCACAGCACTCAGGAGGCAGAGGCAGGCAGATTTCTGTGAGCTTGAGGCCAACCTGGTCTACGAAGGGATTCTAGGACAGCCAGGGCTCAATAGAGAAACCCTATCTCAAAAAACCAAGAAAACAAAACAAAGTGAGAATTCTTGGTTTAGCTCTGCATCCCATTTTTAAAATTGGGATATTTGGTTTGTTGGTATTTAATTTCTTGAGGTCTTTATATATTTTGGATATTATCCCTCTTTGGATGTAGTGTTGGGGAGGATCTTTTCCTAATCCATAGCCTACCATTTTGTTCTATTGACAGTGTCCTTTGCCTTGCTATGGAAAAACCGAGTGCTCTCAATACAAACTATGTGTCTGTCAGTTTTCCCACAATAGATCAAAAGGAAAAAGCTCGACTCTAAGAGATTGTTGAAGCTTGAAAGACATCCCATGAGGGTGTGGAGCTACAGCAGAGGGGTGCAAGATGAACTGCCTTGGAATGCTGAGGGTCTCGGTTCACCATATCCTGTGTGTCTAGAATCTTACATTTTTTACTGTCTAGAGTGAACAGTGTCAAAATGAGCCAACCCAGTGGATACTGCGTGCTGCAGGAGAGAAGACTTCAGCTCACTCATTTGTGAAGATGTGAGGGAAGCCTGATGAAGTGTGCACCCACATAGCAAGGACACCCCATTTACAGATGAGATGGGATAAATTGATGGGCGAGAGATCCCTTTTTTCAGGGAATGATTAATCACCTTGCCTCCCTTTTTGATTGTTTTTCTGACCACCTTGTTTCTCAAGACGTGCTTGTAGATATTATGCAAACTTGTTATATCCTCAATGCCCCCTTCAGATTTTCTTTTAAACTTTAACATATTCTTAGGATCTTTTTCTTATTTGCTTATTTGTTTGAGATTACTACTTTGTAGGAAATTGACAGATAACTGGTACCAGAATTCAACCACTCATCTGTAATGGAAGGTTGCAGTGAGAATCATTAAAGTTTTTGTTGTTTAAACAAAAGGTCTAGTGAGCTCACTACGATGTGTACTGCATAATTCTTCCCCTCCCATCTTCCTTCCATCTTTCTCTTCCTTCCTTATTCCCTCGCATGCCTCCTTCACTCTTCCCTCTCTCCTTCCCACTTTTCCTTTTCCTTTTAATTCTAAAGTACATTTAATTTCTACATGTTTACAGTTGTTAAACATGCCTACTAATTGGTTGTCCAGACATTTTTCCCAGTGATGCTTTGAGAAAATAATCCTTTGTTAAACAGTTTTGGGAAATGATACACTCCATAAAGCCCTGTAAGTAGCTCAAAGCATCCTTCTCTGTATTAAAGGGTGTCAGAATGCCTGTGTCTTACATATTTCTATATAAGTTTGTTAATCTAGCACTCCCCAAACTCCCCATTCTGGGAAGTCCTATGATGGTATGCATAAGTAATCCAAAAATTCGACTGGGGATCTCCTATAGTTGATAAGCACTTTCAGCAAACTATCTGAATACAAAATTAACTACAACCAGTAGCCCTCCTATATACAAATATACTGAGAAAGAAATCAGGAAAATAACAGCAAATAATATAAAGTATCTTAGGGGTAACTCTATTCAAGCAAGTGAGACATTTGTAATAATTACAAACTTTAAGACATTAAAGAAAGAAACTGAAGAAGAGATCAGAAGATAGAAAAATCTTCCACACTCATGGATCAGTAGGATTAACATAGTAAAAAAAAATGGCCATTGTACCAAAACCAAAAGATTCAATGCAATTCCCATCAAAATTCCAACACAATTCTTCACAGATCTTTAAAGGACAATTTTCAGCTTTACACACACACACACACACACACACACACACACACACAAGGTAAAACAATCCTGAAGAATAAAAGAACTGCAAGAGACACACCCACTCTCAATTTCAAGTTGTACTACAGTGATATAGTAATAAAAATGCATGGTATTAGTTCAAAAACAGACAGACTCTTTGATTAATGGAACTGAAGACTCAGACATAAATCCACACATCTTTAGACACCTGATTTTTTTTATAAGAAGCCAGAAACACACACTAGGAAAAAGACAACATCTTCCACAAATGGCGCTGGTCAAACTGGATGGCCGCATATAGAAGAATTTAAATAGATCTATATTTATCATCTTGCACAAAACTCAATTCCAAATGGACCAAAGCCCCCAACATAAAACCAGATACACTGAACCCAATAAAAGGGAAAGTAGGGGGCAACCTTAAGGGCATGAACATGAAAAGACTTTTTGAACATAACACCAAATAGAACAGGCACTAATGATGAAAGTTATTTTTATAAAATTGTGCTTGTTTCTCAGTTTCTCTATTAACCTGGATATCACACAAATAATTGAGACTTTTATATTTATTTAATAATAACCTTCATAGGGCTGGAGAGATGGCTTAGAGGTTAAGAGCACTGGCTGCTCTTCCAAAGGTCCTGAGTTCAATTCCCAGCAACCACATGGTGGCTCATAGCCATCTATGAGATCTAGTGCCCTCTTCTGGTGTACATGCAGGCAAAACACTGTGTATACATGATAAATAAATAAATCTTTAATAATAATAATAATAATAATAATAATAATAATAATAATAATAACCCTCACAGCACAATAACTGAGCAGTTATTAATCTATTCTTAAACCTCTAAGTTAGTTTGGCTTCCTCCCAGATTACATCCCAGAGATGCTTCCACTTTGTAGCTTTCCCTGTTCCAGCTCCTTCCTAATGTTTCTTGGATCTTCCCCATGGCTGAATCCCCTACCTCTGCAGGCTTTGGCCTTCTTCAAACCTACTTTATTTGAGGTTCTTTAATGCTTATACCTCCCTTCCAACCCACATACCTTAGGTAGGAGAGGAAAGAGGTTAATGGGAACAGGAGAAGAAGACCTTTTTTAGATGTAGTTCCTTGTAGCAATTCCAATTTTCATCATCAAGATTCCAGTAAACCCATTAAACAGAAAAACATCAATTCAGCAAAGGTGACTACAACTGTAGCACCCAGAATCCAGAACAAGTTTCTGGCTTCCAGAACCTTGAAGCAGTTCTCTCTAGAAACATCTTAAAATGGAGTGGTGAACAGCCAAACAATAGGAAATGCTGCCAAAAGCAAAAATCCCAGCTCTTGTTTTGAAATGTGTGTGTGTGTGTGTGTGTGTGTGTGTGTGTGTGTGTGTGTGTGTGTACACGTATCCTCTCAGAGTCTCTTACAAATCTGTCTCTAGCAGACAAACACAGCACACCCTCACACAAGTCTGTTTCACATCCCACACTTGGGATCAAAACAAAAAGATGTTTACATCCACTATGTTACCTCCTCTTCTAACTCCTCCTCCCCTGGCTGGCAGGAAGTTCAGCTCTATTCTCCCCTGCTCAGTGATTGGTTATAAACTGCTTTATTAACATATCAGGGGACAACTGGCAAGCAGTGTTTACAAGAAATTAAGACAGGAGATTCTCAGAACAAGGACTGCAAACTGATATTGGGAGGAGTACAGAAATCAACATTCAAATTATGCAATAACCTTATGCCTACACATTAAGATCAACAGTTCATAAATTGGACCTCAAGAAACTGAAAAGCTTCTGTAAAGCAAAGGACACTGCCAACAGAACAAAATGGCAGACTGGGAACATATTTTTACCAACTCCATATTCAATGAGGGCTAATTTACAAAATGTATAAAGAACTCAAAATATTATATATCAAGGAAACAGATAACAGAATTTTAAAAGTGAGTTCAGATCTACAGGGAATTCTCAAAAGAGGGAACTCATTAAAGAAAAGATCAGCATCCTTTACCATTGGTGAAAGGCAAATCAAATTACTTTGAATTCCATCTTACACCCATGAGAATGGCTAAGATCAGTAAAAAAATACCAGTGACAGCTCATGCTGGTAATGGTGTGGAGTAAGGGGGACACTCCTCCATAGCTTATGGGAGTGCAAATTTGTACAACCACTATGGACATCAGTTGGGCAGTTCCTCAGGAAGATGGGAATCTATCTACCTCAAGATTCAGCTGTACTGCTCTTGGGCATTAACTCAAAGGATGCTTCATCCCACCACAAGAACACTTGTTCAACCATATTCATTGCTGCTCTATTCATAATAGCCAGAAACTGGAAACAACCTAGATGTCCCTCAACAGAGGAGACAATAAAGAAATGTGGTACACTTACACAATTGAGTACTTGGCCATTGAAAATAAAATGAAATGAAATTCACAAGTAAATGGATGAAACTAGAAAAAAATCCTCCTGAGTGAGGTAACCCAGAACCAGAAAGACAAATATGCTTAGCCTTTGCTTATATGTATCTATTAGCTGTTAAGACAGTGATAGCTAAACTACAGTCCATAGAACCACAGGAATCATGTATAGACTAAACGATTTGGTGGAACAGATAGATCTCTCTAGGAAAGAGAAATAGAAAAGATAGTTATAGGTGGATGGTGGCAGGCAGGAGGAGCAAGTGGGGAGAGGGAAAGGAGAGAGAGATGAGGGAGGAAATACTAAGAGATACTGCTAAAGTTAAGGGGCATTTGAGGGAGTAGTGTAGAAACCTAATACAGTAGAAGCTTCCTAAAATATATACATATGTGAAGGCAATCTAAATGTAGTCACCAAAATAATGAGAGCGACTGGGCCCCAAATGGCCATCTCTTGTCACCAAATAAAGTTTCCAGTACCAGCATTGGGTTACATCTAATTGGGTTGTTAGCCAAAGGGGTAAATGTGTGGTGAGGAGGATTTGTTTTTAAGGGAAAGGGGAGGAAAAGGAAACTGGTTAATTGCATTTAGCTTTCTTTGATCGTTTAACTTCCCACATCTTCAGAACACTCACCTTGGATCTAAGGGGCCTGTAATAGAGACAGATGAATCGAACAGTTCTGGTAAATGTATGTTTCCTTTAAATCCCTCTAGTTTATAATATGCAGAGCAACTAACAAAGATATCTGGCATTAATTTCTGACATCCACACACATGTTACCAAGTCTACACACACTCGTGTATATCACACACATACATATAAATGGCAAAGAATGAATTTCTTTTCTCGGGGCTGGAGTGCTTACTCAGTGTTTAAGAGTGCTGGCTGCTTTTTGAAAAGCATCTGGGGTTCAGTTCCCAGTACTCACGATAGCCTGTCCCTCCAGAGCTGGGTGAGACAGTGCCCTCTTCTGGTATCTGAGAGTACTGTACACATGTGGTGCACAGTCGCATACGCAGGCAGACACTCACACATTAAACAAAAACAACTACATATTTTTAAAGGGTGGTGAGTAAAGAGCATTTCATAGACAGCTAATACACTCTATTTCATGTAGCAGAAGTGGTATCCTTGAAGGTTTTCTTGGGGCAAATGTTTCTATTGCGGGACCATCAACCAAGTCAATGATGAGTGTTTTTAAGAGGCAAATATAGCAAATACTCTCCCACAGCAAATGACATAAAGGAAAAAAAGCAAGGCCCAATCTCTCAGGTTAAAGTAGCCCACTGGGGATGAGTTTAAAAGATGGAATGACTTGACAACTGTGCCAGCTGCCCAGGCTGCTCATCTTCTAAATGCAGTCTTTCAAAAACAGTGTACTGTTGGCATGAGAGGAGATTTCTCCTGGAGGCAAGTTAAGATGAATCAAGCAAGACTGGAAACCAGTCCAAGATAAATATTTTAAGGCAATCTGAAAATATTTGAGACATTTGGGGTAGGATAAAAAGAAATTAATTAATGGGTTGTTGCTGAACCAAAAGAGAATCAGTGAAAGATGTTTAAGGAAAGAACTCTCAAGGAGCTGATTCTAGTGTGTGTGTGTGTGTGTGTGTGTGTGTGTGTGTGTGTGTGTGTGTGTCTTCCTCAGGGTCTCAGCCCTACCCACTTTAGTGACCCAAAGACATGGTCCCAGTAAGTGTCTACCATAACGTGTCATACAGGTCCTCTCTGTAGGACCTTCTGCCATTTGTTCGTCTAGATTCCGGGACTGTTGGCTTCTGGAGGCCACTGCTGTACCTCAGTGGGGGTTACCCTCTGCCAGCTATACCATCCAATGTTATACTTTCTAATGATGCCAGTGTGAGACTCAGAACCCTTAGCTTCCTAGCCACAATTTGGCATCCCAGCTACATAGAGCACCATGTTCTCTGCTAGTCAATTTCTATCTCTCTACCTCACCCTGCTTCTCTTATTTCCTTGCCTGTGTTATTTCTGAGTGCAATCACCAATAAAAGTCTGCACACAAATCTTCTCAAACAAATCTGGTCTCTATGGACCCTGTAACACAACAAGTAGAAATGTGATCCTTCGAAACAGATGTTAACATGAACTTCAGGAGCTACATCTTCCATGGATAGACAGCAGTGAAGTTCCCTCCGCTGGAAGTAGCTGGATTTCTCATGACCCATGCATACTGTTTGACAGCTGTATATTTGTCAAGGCCTTCACTAGTGAAGAGGTGGGGAGGGGAAGTGAAGGAGAAGGTACCAACATGAAAGCATCCTAGAAAGTCCAGAAAAAGGATGACTATAGCATGACTATCACATTTATAAAAGTGTGTGTCAATCCTGAGTGCTGCTGCTGGTTTGAAGAAAGACCGCAGAGAGCTGGGAAACTACCCTGTCTGTGTATTCCTCTCTATCAAGCTTGCTCGGCTTGGTGGCAATCGTGACATTTATATGCTCATAAATCTGAAAGTGGGCAGGACCCAGAGAAGATAACTCATCTTCTTTTCATGGGCATCACATGGGGGAGGGGCTGAAACACTAGAAGCTGGACCCACAGAAAGGCTAGCTCCCCTTGAGCCTGTTGATTGGTGCCAACAGTCAATAGAACACCTGCACAGAGTCTCCTTTCTCGGTAGCTGCATTTCTGAAGAAAGTCCCAGGAGAGGGGCGAACCTCTCTGAGAAGCTGTGCCATCTTTTATGCCTTCTTCTTGGAGGTCACGCAGCATCAACTCCATAGCATTCTATTTGATAGAAGTGAAATCTGGCTGCAGTGTCAGAATTTGCTGATGCATTTAAAACCACCAGAGTGATTAACAACCTGCTTAAGGTAAATTATAAGAGCCAGAGGGGGGCTCATTTAGTGCATGTAAAAAGATTCTTCTCTTTAGCTAGAGGGCAGAAGAGAACAAAGAGCAAGCTCATGACCCAGGAGATTATTAAATTATCAAATGCATTAAGTTGGCTCATTCAGGGCTGCAGAGCCTTAAAGAATAAGGAAGAGGAGAGAGAAATTTGAGGTGGCACCTATGGGTAAATACATTCAAGAACTTTGAAATTTTGTACCTCTGGGCCTGTAGAAGATCCCCATATATTCCTCTTCAGTGGTAACATGCCTCCACATCACCCTCTTTTGAAGAAAGAGCACAGGTGTGGCCTTGCATCACTGACTTGGCTCTGTAAGTGCTGACCCTCCTGAAGGAGGAAAGGAACCCTTCACCCCAAAGGAACACAAGCTGGAAAGACCCAGAAGAGCAAAGTGGGACCAGAGTGCTGGATCACAGAAGGCAGGATGCCCAGACATGAAAGGGAAAGTATATCCTGGGTGTGAATTCTCCCAAAGCACGGGCTTTTGCATCTTGGTACAGATCTTGTTGGTCAATGTGAATAAGCCGGGGATGTGAGTTTTGAAAGCCTGGGGTAAATGATGGCTCACATAAACAAAGTGGAAATGCCAAGATGGCATGGCAAACAGTGGAAAGAATAAAAGGCTCACAGAAGCAGCCACAGGCTTGTAGAAACAGAGAGCCCTGACACTGACTGCGCAGAATGGGAGAGCCCAGAGGAAACCAGCCTCACCTAGAAGGTCAGCAGCAGCCATCTTCTCCAGTGCAGGCTGGCAGTCGGGGTGCTGCTGTGCATGTCGCTAATGGGTCTGGGGTGATTGAACACAGCAATAATGGATGCCACTTGGAGGTGTTTAACAGCTCAAAATGAGTGGACAAAATGCTGCAGTAAATGCCAGTGTCAAGGGCATCTGGGGGAGCTTGACCCACAGAAACCTGTGAACACAGTTGGATAGAACACAGAATCTTTAGGGACAAGATGAGTGAGAACCAGAAAGCTCTACTAGCAAAGCCAAAGTAATAGGCACAATCAAAGGCCACAGAAGGTGCTTCAGTAAAAAGTTATGATTCTTTCTCAGTTTCTGGGTGAGGCAGGGCCAGGGAGGCTAAGGCTAGAAGGCCAGACTCCCATGTTACCACTAAGCCATCGCTTCTCCATCAGCTAGCATCTGTGGCTGTATATTCCAGTCCCGTATAGGCAAATGACAGGGTGGGAAGGTTTTAAGAGTGGCTGTCATGGCATTTGGGTCCAGCTGAGAAGGAAATGACTGCTGCCGTGAAGCCCCACTTCTAACTGCACTGAAAGGTGCAGGAGAAGGGGACTCCCCAAGTTATCAGAGATGTGGGCACCGCTGCCCATATGATATAAGGAAAGCAGAGTGATTGGCTACAAACATATACTTGTAAACAGTAGTGAATGGCTCAGTGGCTAGTGAGCAGTCTAGCCAGAGAAGTGCAGGCAGAAAGAGGGCTGGGTAAAGTGGATAGATGCTCCCTTGGGAGTGGGAACCAAGAGTAGTAGCCCGTGCCTTGTTAGGTAACCTCCACCTGAGAATATTCACCACACAAATGTCACCAAACACAATCAAGTGAGAATGACCCAACCAGTTGGTGTTAGCCAATCTGTGCCATCATCTGCCCTGTTCTAGCAGAGTGAATACATGCCAGAGCATCCACAATGTTGGAGACAGAAATCAAAAGCATAGATACCCACTCATACGGTTCGCATAGATTTCTGCCACTCTGCACATCCAAACCGCTCCAAATACCAGTCAACACCAACCAGAACTGATGCCGTGCCCCCAAAAGATAAAATTAGCTATTTGGCAAATTGACTATTTGGGAGCGCTTCCATTCATAAAGCTACACGGGTGCACTTTGATTGGAACAGTGCCATATTCTAGGTATGTGTTTCCCTTTCCTAGCCCTGGGACTCACTTAACATCAGACTGCCTAAATCATGGTCCCAGGATTACAGGAAGGAACACATTAGACCAAGAGGCTGCTTTCTACCCAAAAAGGAGGAGATATGAGCCCAGAGCATCCAGAATATCTGCTCAATAAACTGTCCACTGATCACACACGCACACAAACACAGGCTGGCAAGTGTGCTCAGAGAGAGAGAGAGAGAGAAAGAGAGAGAGAGAGAGAGAGAGAGAGAGAAATATAATGCGAAATAGCATATAGTGTTAGGGTAAGAAAAAAATGATATATTACCATATTTCCTCTTCACTTCATTGAACAACTCCCAGATTCCAGCTGGTAAATGCTGATGGTTCAGAGTTAGACCTCTCTCAAGGTTGCCTTGACCAAAAGGACTTGTCTGATTCTAGCATACACTCCATTCCCAGGGCAGTCTACATTTAATGAATGCTTGCTAAGGGTTACAAAGGCCTGGCTCTTTTGTCTCAATTTGGGACAGCCCTGAAGGGTAGCCAAGCTCCACAGATCCCCCCCAAAGAATTATGTCCTTTGTTAAAATCAATTCACCAAGTTATTCAACATCTGCCGCTGGTCAGTCCTGTTTCTCTCATTCCTCACTAGAATTATTTCTAAGTATTTCTCACCCCTCCCTGCCCGCCCCACACACACACTGCACATAAATCTCTAGCTTTGAGTTTAATTCCAGGATCCCTGCTGCCTTAAAACAACTCTAAGATGTCTTCATTCTTTAGGGAGAGTGAGATACTAGACAGAAATACACTACATTAAATGCGAGTTCTAGGATGGTCTAGTTTATTTCATGAGTGTGATTCTAGAGAGATGTGACTGAGCCCGGAAGACTCTCCATGATGGTGGGTGACAACATGCCAAGGGCCAGTGGCCCAGACTAAACAAAAGGGAGGAAATACAAAGGAGTCTGAGCACTGGCATCATCTCTGTTTTTCTGTCGCAGAAGAAATGTACCAAGCCCTTAAGGCTCCAGCTACCATGCCTTCCATGCCAGGATGAACCGTACGCTCACAATGTGAGCCAAAATATAAACCCTCTCTTACTGCTGTTGACCAGCCTGCCTCTGCCTCTGCGTGGTGAGATTGAAGGCATGAGCCATCATGCCCAGCTTATGGCTTTCCTCATGAAGCCTGATTTCTGTGTGATTATTTTCATGCTGTCCACATTTCTGTTGTTTGTTTGTTTGTTTGTTTTTTGTCTTCTGTTCTTGTCTAGTTCCCACTGATAGATATGTTGGTTTTTTTTTTTTTTAAAGATAGGCATGTTTGCATTGAGAGAAATGGACAGTTCCTGTAGCCCTCATATGCCCCAGCCATCCCCCCCCTCCCCCCCCTCCCCCCCCTCCCCCCCCCCCCCGCCAGATCTTCAATTCTGCCATTTTGAAGTGTGTGGAGGTTTTAGCTCACACTCCCCTGCTGGGGTGAAGGTATATTTTCATCCGTTAATTGGCACTTCCCTTGGGAAGCAGTCCTTTACACACTTCTGCCACTCCGGATTATTCTCCGCTATACTACACGATGGCTGGGAAAGAGCTGAGTTAAGTAAGAATGGGAAAGACAGTTTTATCACAGTTTAAAGAGGGGCTCTGTAAATGATGAGCAGTACGGGTGAAAGACAGGCTGCCTCGCAGCCGTAGACAAGAATAAAATTTCAGTTTAATAAGTAGAGAAATTGGTCATTTGAGAACTGTAATTCTAAAATATAAAGAAGTCATGTTAGTTGCAGGGCCCCAAGCATTACTTTAGCATAAAGTCACCATAGGGGCCTAACCTAAAGTTCCCAAGAGTTGGTTATAATTCCATTTTCTTTATGGCTTAGAAATGACTTAAATGCTTAGCCATTCGCTTTAATCCCTTTATTTACAGCCTCCTCAAGGCAAGCAAACAAACAACATCCTCAGATCTTGATGGCCTCATTCCGAAGAAACTAAGAGGAAAGCAGGTAAGTGAGATAATAAATTAATGAGAGAGGGAAGGTGTAAATTCCTATTTCCTTCCCTCCATCCCATGCCCCTTTCTCCTACCCCAGCATGGTTTGGGGTAGGCATATACACATGCTCATGTTTGTCTGAAGGTCTGTCTGCATGTGTAAAGGCGTAGGGGAGGGCAGAGACAGATCAGTGGGTAAGAGCGCTTTCCACTCTCACAGAGAACCCAGGTTCAGTTCCCACACCCACACAGCAGCTCAAAACCATCTGTAATTCCAGTTCCAAAGGATCTAATGTTCTGGTTTGGTCTCCAAGGGGCACCAGACACACATGTGGTATATAGACATACATGAAGGCAAACACTCATACAAATAAAAAATACATAAAAGTTTTCAAGAACTGTATATTGGAGCCAGGCATGGTGGCACATGCTTTTAATTCCAGCACTCAGGATGTGGAGGTCCAGCAGACGAGTTCACTGGCAGCTTGGCCTACATAATTAGTTCCAGGACAGCAGGAACTACATAATGAGATCTTGTCTCAAAACCAGAAAACAAAATAAATAAATAAATAAATAAAAGTGTTCATGGTTTGGTTTAGGGTACGCAAATAGACTTGTACTATTTTACATGTATGCCCAAGGAGAGAGGCCATGGGTGGAGCTCACCTTGGAAAGTATGCAAGTCTTATAATAAGACTTGGAAAAATAAATGAATGATACATTTGTAAAGTAACCAACTGTATGCCTTCATATCTGTAGGAGGAAGGGAAGGAAGGAGGAGGGGGGGGAAGGAGAAAGAGCAAGACAAACAGAGACCAAGACGGAGGGACAGATAGAGCGGTGGAGTCTGGTATCTAATTCCTGTTATTTCCACAATAAACCTCAATAGTCCAATCTCAAAGCTCCTTTCCACATCCTATCTTTTCAGAGTAGATTCTGAGATGACACATCCAGGAGACCACATTGGCGCGGGGAGTCAGAGACTCTGGGTCACACAGGGTATGAGACTTGAGCACCTACCTGGTACATAGCCCCAAGCTGCCTGCACACACACGCCTCTGCCCTCTCCCTCAGCCAAGGAATGCACCACAGTGCTCTTATCACCTTGGAGATCTGAGGTCCAGAGACTGGGCATGAAGCCATGTCCTGGCTGCAGACCCTTTGGAAGTGCTCAGTTGGCCTCTTGGCGTCTCTGCAATGTCCGTTCTCTCTCTCCCTCCACCTCTCTCTCTCTTTCTCTCTTGGATGCAAACTTGAGCATCCTGGGTCTTTCTCACACCCTCTATGGGCAGAGGAAGGCTTCCTTCTTCCTTCTTTCCTTCCTTCTTTCTCTTCCTCCTCCTCCTCTACTTCCTCCTCCTCTTCTCCCCACCCTCTCTCCCTCTCCTTATCTTTCCTCTCCTTTTATAACTTAACAGCAGAGTCTTTTATTCAAGTAGAACCCTAAATGTCTCTTTTGTAAAAACAGGTTTCCAGAAAGATCTCATTATTGCTCTGGACTGACAAAGAAGTTAAAGAGTTAAATAAAACAGGCTTAAAACTATTGTCTCACAATTCTCAAACTGCTATCTACTGGATAAATCACTGAGGTCTATCAACTACAAGCACTGATTTTTGAACAGTCTCTTTTTAAGGTGTGAGTCTGTTACCTCCAGGGGGCGCTCTGCTGTCCACCACACCCCAGTTGACTCACACCAGCTTTGCATTCCGTGGCCTACTGTCAAGCTCCACGTTTATTTCTGGTTAATGGAGCTGCTAGCTCCTTCTCCCCGCTGTTGGCAGGGTAGCTGTTGGCAGATCAGCCGCCTTGCTTGGCATGACCTCCAGAGTTCTCTTGGATTTGCCTCCCAGCGATCTTTTGAGCTTACTATAGCTCACAAATCCAAGGTATGTATTCTTTCCAAAATCTGTGTTCCAATTCCAGCCTGGAACTTAGTAAGTATTGGCCTTGTCTTCTTGACAGTGAAAAAAAAAGAAGAAAAAGGAAAACAAAGTACTCAAGTAGGTGCATTCACTTGCGATATTGCCGCTCAGTGGAAAACTGCTCCTAAAAACAAACATACTCACACAGCTTTCTTTCTTTCCTTTTTTTTTTTTTGTTTGTTTGTTTGTTTTGTTTTGTTTGTTTTTTGAGACAGGGTTTCTCTGTGTAGCCTTGGCTGTCCTGGACTCGCTTTGTAGACCAGGTTGGCCTCGAACTCACAGCGATCCACCTGCCTCTGCCTCCTGAGTGCTGGGATTAAAAGCATGCACCTCCCAGCACTTGGGAGGTAGAGACAGGTGGATCTCCGTCAGTTCGAGGCCAGCCTGGTCTACAAAGTGAGTCCAGGACAGCCAAGGCTATACAGAGAAACCCTGTCTCGGGGGGTTGGGGCGGGGGGGGGGGGAAGCATGCGCCACCACCACCTGGCAGCTCACACAGCTTTCTGGAGAAATGTTTTTTAAAACAAAGAAAAGCTCTGGTTATGGGTTTTTGTTGCTGTTGTTGTTTAAGTGATGGTCTTAGATCCAAGATGGATGTTCTTCTGTCCACTGCCCTGTCCCACTGTAGGAACACCAGCTGCATTCCACAAGAATGCATGCTTTGGAGGAAACCACGCAGCACTGATGGAACTGTTCAATTGTCCTCTCTCTTCCCTTGCTCTGTCCTCCCTCATGCCTCACCCCTCATCTCATAGTGTACAAGGGAGACTCTATAATTAGACAGCTGTGATTGGTACATGACATAATAATAGTTAACACTGAAACTTGGCCATGTGCCAGGTACTTTACATGAACTATTGGGGTGGGGGGAGCAGTTGTTGGTATTTCTGTGCTGGAGAAAGTTGATGGAGAGGAGCTGGGTCACTTGTCCAGGGTTAGCCAGCCGGGAGAGTGCCGTTCAAACACAGACTGCTTGATTGTAATAGCCTTACAATGACGTCATAGCTGCCTTGCTTCTAAGCATTTAGTGTTGGTAAAAAAGTGTTTCAGATGCAACTCAAGGTAAACCTCTCTCAGTGTAATAAATAACGACATCTGGTGCTGGTTCCTCCCCCTCGAAAAATAAATAAATAAATAAAATAAAGTTAGAAGGGGTTGAAGCCGCATTTTAGGCTGACTATAATAGCTATGAATTTTTCATGCTCACTGGAAGGTTTTGGAAGGAACTCTGCACTGGGATGACATACATTAAACTTCAGATACTGAAGGGGAGAAACAGCTGTGGCCCAGAGGGGACGCCGTGCCCTGTAGCTCTAGAAGACCCCTACCTTCCATCAGGCTAAAACTCACCCAAAGGCAAGAAGAGGCATCGAGGCATAAATCACCCTGACTCCTCTTGGAGGGGTGTGATGACTGCATGGAAGAGACCTCACATACTAGGTGGTAAAATGTAATGAAATGTTACATAAGAAAGACCACTACAACCAGGATGCCCTGGGTAAAGGACAGACAATTCAGAGCTCAGGAAATCAGAGGCATGGGAGGGAGGGAGGGAGGGAGGGAGGGAGGAAAGGAGGGAGGGAGGAGAAGAATGCTTAGGGAGAAACAAGAGAGGACCATGGGGAGGGCTCCTGGAGTGTAGATTTCATCCACATGAGACACTGGGCAAAAAGCCTAGACAAGGAATAGTTAACTGTACTTTAAAAGCAATACACAGCTCATGCACTTGCACATGTGCACATACATGCACAGGCACATGCACATACGTACTCACTCACACACACAATCTATCACAACAGAATGCCTTGTAACTATTAGACCAGTGTCCACAAAATACCCATAGCTTCCTCATAAATACCTATAATCTACTTGTCTTTTGTTGGGGGGAGGGTCCCTTTTGTGAAGACTCAGCATGATGGAAAGGCACATAAGAAGCTGATGCCAAACTGGACACCCATAAATATCCCTAAAATATAATCTGCTCACTACCAGTCATTTGTCCTCCCGGCATCACCTTACTACTGTGTAATTAACATTCTTTAAATACCTAGATGTGCTGTTCAGAATGTATCTCACTAGGAATGTAGTTTTCTTGCATGTGCAAGGCCCAGGGTTCAACCTCAACACACACAAACAAGAGAAAATGGAGCTGGGCATGGTGGTGCATGCCTTTAATCCCAGCACTCAGGAGGCAGAGGCAGGTGGATCGCTGTGAGTTCAAGGGCAGCCTGGTCTACAAAGCGAATCCAGGACAGCCAAGGCTACACAGAGAAACCCTGTCTTGAAAAACCAAGAGAGGGAGAGAGAGAGAGAGAGAGAGAGAGAGAGAGAGAGAGAGAGAGAGAGAGAGAGAGAGAGAGAGAATGGAAAAAGTGTGAGTAAAGTTACATGTGTGAATTTATAAACAACTAAAATAAATGACCCATGATCTCTGAGCACCCTTGAAACAACGAGAGGAAGCTGTGTCTGAGAGGAAGCTGTGTCTTATGTCAGTGGATCTTGTGAATTTCTCCACTCTCTGTTTATTCATTATTCTAATTTTGACTATTGTGTTGTTACTCTTTGCAATTAAATCACGAAGGTCACCCTTCAAACACAGTGCTACATTCTTCAGCATTTTATACGTGGAGTGCTCTGTGTGTTTCTTCTGGAATTACTTTTATTTAATATCGTTTTTGAGAGCAAAACGATATAACAGTAAGTATAGCTGCCACTCACCGTGTCTCATTGATGAAGAGTATTCCATGAAGCAAATACAAGAAGAAGTGTTTTTCTCTCTTACTAGGGTGGATATTTAGTTATTTCCAGCTTGCCATCAACAAGCAAAATAACATCATACTGGGTCTTACCCTGTATACAAGAATTTATTTGTTTAGAACTTTTTAAAACTTTCTAGCTAACAGCAAACTATTTTCTTAGGAAAATTTTTTTGCCAATTTTAAATTTCTGCTACAAGAGATTACACATAACTTTTAAAAATCTCTATTTTCTTATTATTATGATGTCAAGGACCTTTTCATATTAACAACCTTTGTTAATTTCTGTGAAATTCGTGCTCAAGCAAATACCCATTTTCCCTTTCTTGGTGATTCGTGGGAATTCGTTTCAAATCATGATGCTTGGGTGAGAACATGGGGAGCAAATACCTCGACCTTGATTTGGAGTATTGACCTGATGTGTACAGCAGTGGTTTGGTAGGCAGTCAGTTGAAAATTGGTGAGAATATGAAGTTTTCAAAAATGCCATGATCTTGTGACGTAACAACACAGTATCTCGCAAAACCATAGCCTGCTATGCAATGAAAAGCAGATCACATGCCTGCAAGGTCATGTGAGTGGGTAAAAGGCCTGTGGAATGGGAGTGTTCACATGTGTCTGCTGGTCACTGACTACCTTCAGCATGTGCAGCTAGGACGTCTACAATCTCTGCAAAGAATTGTTCAAGCAAAGATGGAGGAAGATGAACGGTGAAGAGAAACACCGAGAAAAGACCAGTACGTGAAACCAACTGGAAGCAACTAGGGCAGGAGCCTATTTTGAGGGGCAACGGTGGCACTAAAGATAACGAGCATGACGTAGGCTTGTATGACCCTACTATGGAGGCCGCTCTCTTTAAATACCCATTTCAGATATGGACCAGAGAACGATGCCAAGGACAAAGCTCCAATAGCAAAGCCAGGGAGCGTGCAACCTTCTATGATAAAAGGCAACTGCGTGGAGTTTACTTAGGCAGGGAAAAGAGCGCCTGTGCTTCCTGCTTCCTGGAATTTCATCCTTCCTTGCGCTGCAGTCTATGCTGATCTCTCTCTGCTTTGATAGTCCATGCTGCTTACATGTTTGTGATGGGTGAGAAAGCAAATGGCTTTGAGTCTATAGATTATTGGACTCAGGAGACATTACAGAAAGGACAGCAGATGACCCAAGGATCCTAAATAGGAATGAATGGCTTGACTGAACACCCTCAATTTATCCTTTTGTAAACAAAGAAGCTGCTCATTGAAGGGTGAAACCTGGAGGAGGAGGAGGAAGAAAGGACTAGTTTAGACTTTACATGTCTCAAATAGAAATAGTTAAACTGTATGCAATGCTGAGAAAAATTACAACGTACTCTATCAACTTATATTATGGAGACCCCTTTATTCTGTATAGCCTATAATATATATACCCTACTTGTCAGAGGGACAAAGTCCAGGAGGAATTCTTTGATGGAGGAGACAGTTGAAGAAGACAATACGACAGAAGTGCCTCTGTGATATTGCCTATCTGCTAAGATATTTTTCAAGGCCAAGAATGTTGCTATCACAAGCTGCATTAGGCAGCAATCAGCTCAGGGGTGTGATTTGGAGGTTGTCTGTGATTATATATCCTCTACATTAGTCATTTTCCTCATTTCTATGACTAAATAACCTGGCAGACCAACTTAAAGAAGGAGGACTTATTTGGCTCCTGGTAGAAGGTGTGATGGGCAGCATAGAGGTAAGGGCAGCATGTGAGGTGGGGGCAGCATGTGAGGTGAGGGCAGCATATGAGGTGAGGGCAGCCTATGAGGTGGGGGCAGCCTATGAGGTGGGGGCAGCATATGAGGGGGGACAGCATGTGAGGTGAGGGCAGCATATGAGGTGAGGGCAGCATATGAGGTAAGGGCAGCCTATGAGGTGGGGGCAGCATATGAGGGGGGGCAGCATGTGAGGTGAGGGCAGCATATGAGGTAAGGGCAGCCTATGAGGTGGGGGCAGCATATGAGGTGAGGGCAGCATATGAGGTGAGGGCAGCATATGAGGTGGGGGCAGCATATGAGGTGAGGGCAGCATATGAGGTGAGGGCAGCATGTGAGGTGAGGGCAGCATATGAGGTGAGGGCAGCATATGAGGTGAGGGCAGCATATGAGGTGAGGGCAGCATGTGAGGTGAGGGCAGCATATGAGGTGAGGGCAGCATGTGAGGTGAGGGCAGCATATGAGGTGAGGGCAGCATGTGAGGTGAGGGCAGCATATGAGGTGAGGGCAGCATATGAGGTGAGGGCAGCATGTGAGGTGAGGGCAGCATATGAGGTGAGGGCAGCATGTGAGGTGAGGGCAGCATATGAGGTGAGGGCAGCATATGAGGTGAGGGCAGCATGTGAGGTGAGGGCAGCATATGAGGTGAGGGCAGCATGTGAGGTGAGGGCAGCATGTGAGGTGAGGGCAGCATATGAGGTGGGGGCAGCATATGAGGGGGGGCAGCATGTGAGGTAAGGGCAGCATATGAGGTGAGGGCAGCATATGAGGTAAGGGCAGCCTATGAGGTGGGGGCAGCATATGAGGTGAGGGCAGCCTATGAGGTGGGGGCAGCATATGAGGGGGGGCAGCATATGAGGTGGGGGCAGCATATGAGGGGGGGCAGCATGTGAGGTGAGGGCAGCATATGAGGTGAGGGCAGCATATGAGGTGGGGGCAGCATATGAGGGGGGGCAGCATGTGAGGTGAGGGCAGCATATGAGGTGAGGGCAGCATATGAGGTGAGGGCAGCATGTGAGGTGGGGGCAGCATATGAGGTGAGGGCAGCATATGAGGTGGGGGCAGCATATGAGGTGAGGGCAGCATATGAGGTGGGGGCAGCATATGAGGTGGGGGCAGCATGTGAGGTGGGGGCAGCATGTGAGGTGAGGGCAGCATGTGAGGTGGGGGCAGCATATGAGGTGGGGGCAGCATATGAGGTGGGGGCAGCATGTGAGGTGGGGGCAGCATGTGAGGTGAGGGCAGCATGTGAGGTGGGGGCAGCATGTGAGGTGGGGGCAGCATGTGAGGTGAGGGCAGCATGTGAGGTGAGGGCAGCATGTGAGGTGGGGGCAGCATGTGAGGTGGGGGCAGCATATGAGGTGGGGGCAGCATGTGAGGTGGGGGCAGCATGTGAGGTGAGGGCAGCATGTGAGGTGGGGGCAGCATGTGAGGTGAGGGCAGCATGTGAGGTGAGGGCAGCATGTGAGGTGGGGGCAGCATATGAGGTGGGGGCAGCATGTGAGGTGAGGGCAGCATGTGAGGTGAGGGCAGCATGTGAGGTGGGGGCAGCATATGAGGTGGGGGCAGCATGTGAGGTGGGGGCAGCATATGAGTTGTGGAGGAGCTTTTTGCCTCCTCACTTTGTGATGAAACAGGAAACAGACAGGACAGGAAGCAAAAGTGGCTATAAACCACAAAGCTCACCCTCGAGGGACCACACCTCCTGAAGGCAGTGCCACCAGCTGGGCTGGGGAAGAGGTGTGGGAACATGCTTTGTACTCAGACCATAGCACTCCACAGTCATCCTACTCCAGCCCTATTGCCATTCCTTAAACTACATGATATATATTTGCAATACATTTTATGCTTGTTTGAATCAATCAAAGGAAATCTCTTTAGTTTATAAAAAAAGTACTGTTAGCATCATCTCTGGGAAACTCTCCTTTGATTCTGGGATGGCAAGACAGATCAGATGGGGAAGGTGCTTGCTGCTAAACCTACTTGCCGAGTTCCATCCCCAGAACCTATGTGCTAGAGAGAGAGAACAAACTCCTGTGGCTCTTCTTTGATCTCCATGCACATAAAGGGACACATTCATGTGTGCACACATGCATGCATTTACACACACAAGCACACACGTGTAAATAACACATATTTTAAAAGCCACAATTCCACTTGACAATCCCTTATTCTAACCACAGCAAAGGCACAAATAAAACATGTACCATGAGAGAGCTAAGTAGGAAAGTACCCAGGATAAGAGCTGGGAAGATGGCTCAGTCACAAAAGTATTTGTCTTACAAGCATGAGGATCTACTCTGGATTCCAGAACCCACGTTTTAAAAAGCAAAGGGTGGTGGCATGGCTTGTAATGCCAGCAATAGGGAGGAGGAGAAGGCCAGAGAATTCTAGGCCTCAGTGGTCAGTGACTCAAGCCTACTTGGTGAGCTCTAAGCCAGTGAGAGATCCTGGTCCCCAAAATAAACATAACAGTATCTGAGGAATAACATCTGAGGTTCTCTTCTGGGCTCCATACGAACATGCACACATGTGTACATGCACACCTGCACACAGAAATACAGAGAGAGAGAGAGAGAGAGAGAGAGACCGAGAGACAGAGAGACAGAGAGAGACAGAGACAGAGACACAGACAGACAGACAGACAGACAGACAGACAGACTGACAGACAGACTGACAGACAGACCACACAAAGAACAAAAGTGTAATTCTCATTCCTGTGATCCATCTATGTTGTCCTTCCTTCCTCCCTTCCTTCCTTCTTTCCTGAACTGTTCAGTGTCTTCTCTAACCACACCCTTGCAAGCTCACTTGTCGACTGTATCCCTGTCTGCAGTGTGATGCCCATCAGTTGGGCAGACATAAAAAAAAAAAACGTCAGCATCCTGGCTATAATGCCTCCGGGTTTCCTGTCTCCCCAGTGCAACTTCAGGATTCTCAAAAGCATTGTCATCCAGTCAGCACTCACCATGTGAGTCTATGGCAATAACACTCTAAATGTGGGGAAAGCTAGGGAAAATATTTTGAGGTGACAGATTGATGGCAGCTTGGCAAACAGATTCAGAAATTCTGTCTCACACGTATTACTCATGAAATGGTATTTTTAAAGCACTCCAACACAATTTTATTTCCATTTTGACCTTATAAAAACAGGCACCTATAATATAGTGTGTATGGAATGAAAGGCATTTTTTTTTGTGTGTGGAAAGCCTTTTATGATCAATTTAATGGATACAACAAATGCACTCAAAACTGAGGCAGTTTTGAGATAAATTGAATCACTTTCGTTCGTGATTCAAAGTGACTGTCAGCGAGACTGGAGTTAATCAATTTTACTATTGAGAATACTTACTTAATACAATCAACTATGTACTGAACAGACTCTTGGGATACATACTGGAACAGATGACAGAGCAGGTGCTAAGACAGCCATGATGTTGCCTCAGAAGCAAAAGGAAAAAGGAAGACAGAGCACATTGAGTGGTTTGGTTTGGTTTGGTTTCATCTCCCTTTCAAAGGTGACATCATTGCCTCTGCTTCCGTTTTAGGGAGTTTCTCACTTAATGAGGAGGCTGTGTATTAGCCATGGTTTTAACTAAGTTGCAGAAAGCAACTCAGCTCTCTGTACAGAGAGGCAATGCACGGAAAAGACGTTGGTAACGTGGAGGATTTCTGGAAGGCTGGAGACCAGAGCTGATTCATGCTGCGCATCCAGGAATGTCCTCCACAGTGCTGGCCTCGCATAGACATTCTAGAAATTCCCCTATCTGTCATCCATATCCATGTACAGAGCAGCTTCTATAGCTTGGGAGTTTTATATCTGAATACTTGGCTCAGTATCAGGAGGCAAAGGACTACACCTAGCTGCCAGGAGCTGGGGCAGAAAAGATGCTGGTATCAGATATTTTCTCTTTCAGTAAGATCTAAACTTGTTGCCTATGGCTCTGGCAACAAATTACTACAGGTCTGATGGGTTAACACATCAGAAATGCATGTGGTCACAGTTCAGCAGATCAAAAGATCACATGTCACCAGGGCCATATTCTCTAGTCTCTAGGGCAGTGGTTCTCAACCTGTGCGCCATGGCCCCTTTGGGAGTTATGGATCAGATATTTACATTATGATTCATAAAGGAGTAAAACTACAACCATGAAGGAGTAACACAATAATTTATGGTTGGGGGTCACCACAACACGAGGAACTGTATTAAGAGGTCGCAGCATTAGGACGGTTGAGAACCACTGGTCTAGGGAATGTAGGGAAGTGTGCTGCCTCTTATAGATGGCACTTCCTCAGCGTATGGCCACATCACTTCAGTCTCTACCTCAGCCCTCGTATTGTCTCTTGCTTGTGTGTGTTAGTCAGATCACTCCTTATCTTTCTCCTATAACATGTGGGGGCAGATGCTGCCTGTCTAGGGGTTCAGGATAATCACCCCATCTGAGGATGTGTAACTAACATATCACATCTCCAAGAACTCGACTCTGCAGGGTCTAGGGATGAGAATCTGGTATCTTTGGAAGTAAGATATGTGAGATGTGTTCCTTAGTTTTGTAATAAGACCCAAATTTTTCAGAAGCCATTAAAAAGGTTAGATGTCTACTGGCTCATTGCTTCAGTGCTTGACGCCATGGAGGGGCATGGTGGATCAACTCAGAGCACAAGCACAGAGAGATGGGGGTCAGGTACAGCAAACCTCCATGACCCCCCTCAGTGACCCACCTCCTGCAGGGAGGCCTTACCTCTCAAACTTTGTAGAATTTCCAAAAATAGTCACAGGTTGGGGACCACACTTTCAAAACCCATGCCTGTGTAGGACTTTTGAGATTCAAACCAAAATAGAAGGGAGTTTTTTGGGTTTTGGTTTTTTGTTTTGTTTTGGTTTGGTTTTGGCATGTTTTTAGATCCCTATATACCTCAATTACATGCGAAACTCTTGAATTTTTTACACATTGCTTTCCTCCTCTCCTTATGTCAGAGAAAGTTGCTATCTCTAGCTCTCTAGATCCAATCAGCAAAAGGCAGGGTACCCTTAAAAGACCATCAATGTGGCACTCAAAGAAAGAATAAGCAGGCTACCAAGATGAGACTTGATAGCCTATGACCATATAGTGGGGGAGGAGGTCCCCCTCGGCCTTAGACCTAGGGGAGGGGAATAGGGTGAAAGCAGGAGGGAGGGAGTAATGGGAGGATACAAGTGATGGGATAACAATTGAGTTTACAATTGGAATAAATTAATAAAACTAAAATTAAAAAAAAGCCATCAATGATGCTGGCCATCGAAAAGTGTCATTAACATCCACATAATCAGTGGATTTGACGGGTATTGTAGGGTTCTATAGACTGAAGTCGGAACCATGTCCTGTATCCCAGAAAACTAACTTGTCCTTGGAAAACAAGGTCTGCAAATAAGGAGTCAAACTTTCCAGCCACCCTAGCTCTTCTCATCCCCCTACATTTCCAGCCTCAGCTTAAATGTAGGTTAACCCTGACTCAGGTAAGGAGAGGAGCTGACAGCTGCCAACACAGGCCAGTGAATCCTCCCCAGGATGACAGAGATCAGGGAAAGCCCAAGTGTGATTTAACATAAATGCTGTTTTGTGAGTAAGAGATTACGTTCTCCCAAAATATAACCCATAAGCCACAATTGGGCTGCCTGTGTGTGTTGAATGATTAATACTCCTTTTGGCCCGGGTTGCCATTTCCTCGGTAGCTGTACTTACAGCTAAATACTCCCAAATCCACAAAACTATTAGGATCAAACACTAACTATAAGGCCAAGCAGATAGCAGAACATTTAGTGGTGCAATGTAACATTAAGACAGATGACACGGGCTGGAAAGGTGGCTCAGCAGTTAAGAGCACTGGCTGCTCTTTCCAGAGGAACTGGGCTCAATTCCCATCAACCACATGGTGGCTCACAACTGCCTGTGGCTCCAGCGCCAGGGTATCCAATGCGTGCTACTCTGGCCTCCGTGAGCACCAGGCATGCCCATAGGGTACAGACATAGACACAGGCAAGGCATGCATATGTATAAAATATACTGTAAAAAGAGAAACATGGCATCTATCTTATCAAAGATTCAGAGCTAGGAGCAACCTATTATTGCCCAAGCTGGGTAGAAACAGGAGGAGCCGAAAAGAAAAGGAAATCAAATCCTTAGATGCTAGGGTAGAAATTCTACAAACCACTTTGCTCTTGACATATTTTTTTCTTCTGAAACTTTATTCTTAACAGGTAGTACAGTACATTAAGGAGTATGTTGCTATGTGGGTGTCCAGCTGGAACACTGATTTTCAGCCTTCCTAGTGCTATGACCTTTACATACCGCTCCTTGTGTTGTGATGACCCCCAACCATAAAATTATTTTTGTTGCTACTTCATAACTGTAATTTTGCCACTGTTAAGAATTGTGCTGTAAATATTTTCAGAGACAGAGGTTTGCCAAAAAGGTCATAACCTACATGTTGAGAAACACTGAGCCAGAGCCTTCAATGTTCAGGCTTCCTCATAGTGAAAGACTAATGAGGTGCTGGCCAATCCGCAGTAATGTCTGTCACTTCAGGTTAGGCACCTGACAGGAAGGGGCACCCTCTGCTTTTCTTGGTTTGTTTGTTTTTGTTTGTTGTTTTAATCTTCCAGCGACTGATTGTGGCAGCCATGCAAGAAGAGGTATCGGCCCATGGGTGTAGACTTGTTAACACTGGAAGTAGGCTGGTTTCCATGTGGTCCTTAGAACCATGGGATGGGAGCATTTTAAATATGGAAATGTATTCAAATGTTCTGGCTTAAATGAAGGAAGGGTGACTTCTCCCCACTGTGGGAGAGATGGCTTAGTGGCTAAGAACATGTGCTGCTTTCCAAGAGGACCCAAGCTCAATTCCTAGAACCTGTGATAAGGTAGACAGAAAAGTCAAGATCTTCCTGGGCCACATGGTACAGGGTGCAGGGTACAGGTGAGGCCAGCCTGCATGACCATGCTTTGAGATCCTGTCTCAAAAAAAAAAAAAAACAAAACAAAAAAACAAAAAAACAAAAAAAAACCTCTTGGGCTCCAGCTCAGTGGTGCAGCCTTTGCCTAACAGGTAGAAAGCCCTGGGTAGGGTGTTCAATCAAAGTAAAAGAGCAAACAGCTTTGCTGATGAGGTGGGCCAGCTCCCTCCACTGATCTATGGTGCTGGAAATCGTTCAGTTTTACAATTTATACTTTGACTTTTGAAATCATTATTTTAGTTCTATTGATAATGGTCACAGAAATAATGTACGTGGTTTAGAGTGAGAACTCAAGGAGCCAGGTTTCAAAGCAGCTATGCATTCAACCTGACCCGGTTTAACCATTTGCTGAAACCTATGGCCTGGGGGAGGCTCAAAGGAAGGGGGTGGGGCTAGCCAATGCAATAATTTTCCAGTTTGGAAGTTCAAATGTATGCCAGGCGCAGTGCTGTTGATATGTATCAAGATTCCTGGCCAGGTAAGGGAGTCCACATGAAGATTAGAGCTGGCCATGCGGTGGGTCCTGGCAGGGCAGCCAAGATATCTCAGAGTAGCTGAGAATCTTCCCAGCTAAGGCCCAAGTCTTTATAAATATTAATGGGCTCCGTGGGTTGATTTAACTGCTCACTGGTCCTAAGAAAGTCCCGCTGTACTCCCCAGTGCCTGGCGCATGTACGATGCCCACGGATGCCGTGTCCTTTCTTCTCCCCTTACCCTCTGGATGCTTCATCCACCAAAGTGCTTTTGGGAGAAAAGTCTTAAACTCAACGAAGGGGTTAAGCCAGTTTCAGATGGCTGAGTGGTTTCTGAACTCTTATCTCTTCTAGCTTATTTAAATGAGTTATTTCTGTCCTTTGTCCCATGTCCTCATGGCTCCAAGTGGGATCGTGTTAGGCTTCACGCCCCATTTGGCTCAGACGGTGTATTCATTGAGTGTTGCTCATCTGATATCTTGTGCGCCACGCACCCCGCCATTTTTATGGTAGGATAAGCAGCTTGCCTGTAGGAAATGGCAGCCATGAAAGACCAGTGAGTATAATGTATGGTCTCAGTGAGTATTTGCTGCTGCCAAGTTAGGAGTGAAACCAGGGAACATTTCTCTAAAGATAAATAAAGCTAGGTATAGTCTCAATAGTGGGGCTGGAAATGATTCCAGCGGGAGTCACAGATAGCCAATGACTCCGTGACTTGACAGATGCGGCTGCCTCTAGGAATGCCCTGTGCTGGACCAGAGGAGAGGTGAATGGATTTTTACACTCATTTTCTGTGATGCTTAACACACACCACTTCTACAGAAGTTCGGCTAAGCCTAAATGTAAATGACAGGTTATCAGATGTCGTGTTGATCTGCTATATCTGCTCTGATATCCTCAAGTCCAAGATGATACAGCTAAGTCCAGAGGGGTTGAGCATCTGTGAGCCAGTGAATTGTGAGCCTGGCATTTGACTTGCCTGAAGGTAGATAATTAAAAAAAAAAATTACAGAAATAGTCTTGACTGGGGCATCTAGAATTAGACTATTTAGTGCCTGGAATTTCTACATACACTTACCAATACAAATTTATGTGACCAAACGTGTCTGGATTACTGCAATTTTTATAGGTACAATGAACAGAATGCTTGAAAATATGTGGTCCAGAAACCTGTAGCATGCCATAAGACCACACAGGTAGGATCTTCTAAAAGATGAGAAAAGCTGGGTCATGGGATAGGGTGTCCCTTGATCCAGACTGCTGGGATCCAATGATCAAGTGTTGCTTTGAGATTATTTTGATTTTCCAGGACTCAATGCTTATATCTGTGCAAAAGCAGTGACTACCTACCTCTATATACATTGAGTGAGCTCATATAAATAGCATTTAGAAGGATGTCTATACAGAAGAAGTACTTCAAAACAATAATGTGCTTATATTTCAAAATAACACAATGATATCAGACAACCAGCTCCAGGTGTCGTCTTTAAGTACTCAGCTGGTGGGAGACACGATGGAATGGGGACACAGGAACAGGAATTTGTGATAGGGTTTTCCATGGATAGCCCACACTTTGGAAATAGTCCTGTCTCCAGGTGTATCCTCCTCCAATTCACTCTCAATCACAATTACTTGCTAGGGTCATAAGGCAGCTTTCATGACATATTTAGTGTCCCAGCATTGCTTGTGGAGACTCTGCCCTAGCGTGACTCCTGCTCAGACTGTCTCCGTCACGTAGAGCGCCTGTCCCAGCCCGTCACTATGTTTGCTCTACTTTGCTAGGTGTTTACGCCGTGTATATTTTAAGCATGCATTTTCATTTTAGGCACTAAACTATTGTTTTAAACCTGCCGAACAGCTTGAATAACCTGACATCTGGGTAGCTCCGTGGGCCAGTCTCAGCTGCATTAATTTATGATAAATAATGCAGTGTGAGGACTGTGAGACCAGGAAAGAAAGAGAGAAATAAGGGTGGGGAGATAGAAGAACAAGAGTAGAGGAAAGAGAAGATAAAAGAAGAGGTAGAGAAGAGGGTGGAGAGGGGAGAGAAGGAAGAAGGAGGAGAGAAAGAAAGCTCTGTAGAGGAGGAAAAATCTACAAAGTGTAAATATGGGATAAGGAAACTGTTATTACTTAAACTAACCAAAGAGGCTACATAAGGAATACATTTTAAATATTTGTTTAGATGTATCTTAGTTTTAATAGTTCCTCAGGGCAGGTACGTGCACACCTGTACAGATGCCCTGGGGGGGCCAAAGGTGTCAGGTGCCCCGGAGCTGGAGTTGTGGGTGATTTTCAGTCACCCGACCTGAGTGCTGGGATCTAAATTCGGGTGCTCTCAGAGGTCAGGAAAGGTTTTCCTCTCCCTCTGTGCTTGACAACTGCCCAGAATTGAAGAAGCAGCAGGAACAGAGCAGCAGGGATGGAGAAAAGCACAGAGTCTAATGGTACCACCCAAAGAGCACACAAAAGTTCACAAAAAAACCCCTTGGTCTTTATTACAAGACCTGTGCCCGTGTTAAACAACCTCAGAGAACATCTGTTCTGCATGGGCTGGGGACCGAAGCCTGAGTCGTGTGGGTGCTAGACACGTGTCTGTGTTTTTAAAGTTACACTTACTACTTTTTGTAAAAATTAAATAAACCCACTCATTTGTTGAACTAAATTGTTAATAATCCCCTGTGTAGCCAGTTCACTTAAAACTGTTCGGCATATTTTTGTGTGTGGCTAAAGCAAGGAAACATGGTTCTCATCTCAATTCCTCTGGTCAAATACATTGATCACCAGGTAAGCACGATCTATTTTAAAAGCATCGTCCTAAAGATATTCTAAGAAGATTTATATTAATTTATCCAGGCTGTCATTAAAGACCATAGATTTGTTTGCTTCAACAACTGAATTGTATTTTCTCTCAGTTCAAGAGTTTTTAAATCTGAGATTAAGGTGTAAGCATGCTGCGGCTTCCTTCTGAGGCATCATACCTTGGCCTATTGATGGCCACTTTTTCCTTGTGGCCTCAACATGGTTTTCCCTCTTTGTGTGTATTTATGTATGATTTCAAGCTATTAACATACGGGTCATACTGACATAAGGCTTGTTCTAGTGATTATCTATCTGAGTACAGGGAATCAGAGCTTCAACTTTTGAATTCTATGGGGTCACATTCAGCTCATAACAATGACTAAGGCCACATCCACAGGTGATGTTATATTGAACAGGCGACCCTAAAAAGAAAAGCTGTGACCATAGTTGGACATTTCCACCTAGCAGCGAAGGTCCAGTACCACACCTAAGGATGACAGTTGCTACGTGAGATGATGCATTAGTTATGTCTCTTGTTGCTATGGAAAAGTGCCTGATAAAAGCAACTTAAGGAGAAATGCTTTACTTGACTCACCATTCAGGGCAGGAACCTGAGAAGGATGGTCACATTGCACGCTCAGGCAGTGAGCAGAGAGAGGTGAATGTTAGTGCTCAACTCACTTTCTCCTTTTTATTCAGTCTGTGGAACAGTGTCACCCACCCTTGTATTGGCTTTCCCTACTTTAAGTAACCTAATCTAGAATGTCCCCGCACACGCATGCTCAGAGGTTTATTTCTATAGTGATTGTAGATTCCATCAAACTAGCAAGTGAGATTAACTCTAACAGGTGGAATTTGCCTGGAAAATGTCCAGTCTACTCCCATACTTCTCTGAAGTTACTGGAAGATTTAATAAAGGGATGGATCAAGGCAGGTGGCCCGTGTCATAAGCACTAGAAAGCTATGTCTATGTCTATGTCTGCGATAGGCAAGATGGTACCTAATTAGCCACTTTATCATCTGAGAAGTATGAGAAAATATGAGGGTGCATGCTGGGCAATCCGCCATGTCTGTTGAGTAGTAGTGAACATCTTAGGGCTTGGGTTCTGTACGAATAGATTCTAAACTCCCTTGCATACAGGAAGGACACTTCCCTGGTGACAGCTGATTTACGATGTCTGCAGACGCGCTTCCCTAATTAGTGACGGGACCCGAATGTCCCACAAGAAGCCTGCTATGTAAAACTGTCCCCTAGAATGATGGCATTGTCCTCTGTCTGTGCCGTGTCATTAACGAGTTAGACTAGAACTTTCTTGGCAGGTGTTTGTGTTTCATGACTAAGAGTTGGTAGTTTTGTGGATCGCAGTATGTTTTTATGGGAGAGCATAACTCACTTCGGCTTAGGCTGCTTTAGCACAGCTCCAGCAAGGTGCCCACCAACAGGTCAGACACAGACAGACTCAGTCATCTACAGGCCAGACACGAAACCAGAGAAAAGAAGGTGACCGAACTCCTCCAGGCCACCATGTGCTTTTAGCCATCGCTGCTGGCAGGTAAGAAGAAATGGGATGAGAAGAAACAGTAGTGGAATGTCACCCAATCTACTTATCAACTCTTGTCCTGGATTTTAGAAGAACAAATAGATAGCTGAGCCAGTGATCAAAGTCACTTTATTCATCTCGGTCTGCTTCTGTGATGGCTTCCTTTATAGCCCCGGGAGACCCAAAGTCTCTCTCAGTTTCTGCAGTGTTCTCCAAAAGTAAATAGAATCCAAGGGCTTTCTAGAGTGGTTTATTGTTGTTGTTGTTGTTGTTTATTTGTTTGTTTGTAACAAATTTAGGAAGAAAGTTTGAAGAAATAATGAATCAGCCTTAAGCTCTATTTCCCCCCAAAATTGGTTGGCTTATCACCCAAGTCATTCAATAGAAGCTGGCGTAATTTGTCTAACTATCCAAAATGAACACTTCGGGCGCCCATTTCTCTCTCCCACCTATATTTACACTAATTAAAGGTGTTTCTGACATATAGTGATTTCAGCCATTTCTGGAGAGCAGTTTGCTTATCGTGTTTTTAAAAATGACATTTTTATTTTTCAATCAATAATAAATTACTTCGGACACACTGGGAACAGAGGGCAACTCAATATGCTAATTGGTTTATCAACAACAATTGTGTTTCTAAAAGTGGTGTTTTAGAATTACAAATTAAATTGAATGGAGCTTTTATGAATTAAACTGAATTGAGCTTCAGTACATTAGACATGGCAATTGAAGACTGTCAAAGTCTCTGATTCATAGTATGTTGGAAAAGGAAGTAGCCAATATTTCAGCTCAAATAGCTCATAAACAGTGCCCAAGGGTGTTTGTTGCTCACGGTTAGCCAGAACATGTGCCATAAGAGGTACCGTGTGAAAGGTTTTGGATGAAGGTTTCAAGAGAGAAACCAAGATGGACTATCAGGGAACAGGGAGTCTATGAGTTGAGTTATTAATGCCATGGACAGACAGACAGATAGCAGCATGGAGCAGCCTTGAGGTGACTTTAGGTCCCAGCACCAGAGACAGACAGCGAGACCAGCTCCAAAGAGATAAAATGAGGGCCTGTGTAGCATAAGTGGGGTGGGGTGGGGTGGTGGCAGTCTCTTCTTAAACCCTCTGAGGGTGGGGAGGTGCAGCTAGGCTCCCAGACTTCTGCAGGGAATGGGTGGGGCAAAGGACACCCTTTTTGACGTAAACTTACTTCCCAGGTGAGAAATTCTGGCGCCTGAAGACTGTTAGCTGACGATTCACAGCTCCTCAGTAGGGTGCCTGTTGTTAAGGGCCTCTGAGGTCCTGTGGCCTGAGCAGCAGCTGGACTCCAGAGATTGTGCTACCAAGGACAATGAGAAGTCAGGACCGCCAGCTTCCTCTTTCCTCCTGAAACTGTGGGGAGCCAAGACCATAGCCAGCAAGCCTCTTGGACCTTGGCATAATACGTTGAGTGGACCTGGGGCAGGCTGCCTTGTGACCTCTTTCCTTCCTTGCCATAGGGTACATTCCAGAAGGCTGCCTTGCGACCTCTTCCCCTCCCTCAAGGTACTCTCCAGATGTTCTCAGTATTCCTGGAATTACAGAGGCCTTCAGAGGATGAGTGAAACAAAGTCTATAGATAACATCGTGTGGTTCCAGATGCCTAACAATTCCACCCAGCCCCAGAACCACAGGGGCCCTCACCCTGCCAAACTTCCTGACTTCCTGATGTCTTGCTAAAACTGCCCACCCAGATTATCCCACTCAGCCTCCTGCTTCAACGGTATATAATTGCCTGTGAAAAAATAAAATTTGGTCAGCTTGATCAGACTCCTTGACTTGCTGTCTGTTTTTTCTGTCTCTTGTCCCCCATTCTCTCCCTAGGGGTCCGAGGGTCCCAGTTGATTGTCCAGCAGGTCCAGACATGAAACCCCAGGGATTTCAAGTCAGTCTGCCCCTATTCCTACCCTCCAATATTTTTTTCATAATTTAATTGTCTTTTCCAAAACAATAAAAGTAACTCGAGGTACAGAGTGTTTCTTTCACATCTGTCTCTGATGTAGTGTTGCTCCTGATTTTAAGACTTTTTCTAAACTTTTGAGACAAAGCTATAGAAGAATGCTAAAAACGTGCATCTTTAAAGCTAACCCTTTCGTGGTCACTCAGCATACACATGGTATGTGGACACACACACACAACTAAACTAAAAGAAAAGAAGGTGTATAGTTAAGACTCCTTATTCACAAACATGAAGATGGTAGCATTATTTATGACAATGGTGACATAAAATAGAAACAGAGCCAGGCAGTGGTAGTGCACGCCTTTAATCCTAGCACTTGGGAGTCAGAAGCAGGATTATCTCTGTGAGTTCAAAGCTAGCCTGTAGAGTGAGTTCTGAACAGCCAAGGCTGTCTCAAAAAAAAAAAAACTGTATCAAAAAAAAAAAGGCAGGGCATGGTGGTGAGGGGCACAGATTGAGTGAGAAAAGAGAGCTTAGGTTCTAATTTTGAGCACATTGGGGTTGATATGGCTGTGGAAATCAAAACAAAGATGTTTCAGGAGTTCCATGGATATACAGACCTAGACCTCACAAAGAGGAGGGTACACTAGAATTAAATTTGGAATTGAGAAAAAAAGAAGAAGGAAGTAAAAGCTAGTAGGTAGTCACTGCAAGATCATGGTTTAATATCAGCATTTAAAGAAAGACAAGAGTTAAATAGATGGATGGGATATAAAATGCTGGTCCATGGCAGAACTCTGGAGGGAAAGTACAGAAATAAAACAAAACAAAAGGTGGCAGTGAGCCACCATTAAGAGACAGACAGACAGCTGACTAGGAAACCTGGCCAAAGCACACTCAAGTAAAGTAATGAGGACAGAGACCAGGCTGAAACGAGGTAAGGAATGACCAGAGAAGAGCACGCGGAGCCATGAATTGTAGTGTGCCCGGGGAAAGAGCACAGAAAAAGCTATGTTAAAGATCCCAGCCAACCAATACCAGCCTGATTGACTGACTAGAATGCCATGGTTGTGAGAGTTGGAACACTGTAGACCTAGAGACAAATTATGTTGGGCTATCTTTACTCCCTTAAATGAAAGTTCATGGCCCATCTCTGTGCATGACTTAACATCCTTTTTTTTTATTTAAGTAATTTATTCAGATTACATCCCAGTTGTTATCCCCTCACTTGTATCTTCCCATTCCTCCCTCACTCTCTCTTTCATCCTATTCCCCTTTCCCATGTCTGTGACAGAAGAAGACCTTGTTCCCCACTATAAGATCACAGCCTATCTAGTCTCTTCCTGGTAGCCTGCTTACCCTTCCTCTGAGTGCCACCAGGCCTCCCTACCAAGAGGAAGTGGTTAAATAGGGGGCACCAGAGTTCATGTCAGAGTCAGTCTCTGCTCTCTACACAATTGTAGAGAATGTGCTGTCCATTGGCTAGATCTGGATAGGGGTTCTAGGTTTACTGCATGCATTGACCTTGGTTGGTACAATAGTCCAGATCCTGGGTCCAGATCCTCCAGCTTTAATGGTCTTCTTGTAGGTTTCTAGGACCCTCTGGAACTTTCTATTTCCCCATTCTTCCTTACCTCTCTCATCTAGAGTCCCAATAGGAAGTCCCAGATTCTATCCAATCTCTGGCTAAGTGAAGACTTTCAGGGGACATCTCTGTTGGGCTAGCCCGATTATAAGTGAGTATATACCATGGGTATCTTTTGGGGTCTGGGTTAACTCATTCAGGATGATCATTTCTAGTTCTATTCCTTTGCCTGCAAATTTCAGGATTTCCTTGTTTTTAAGAGCTGGGTAGTATTCCATAGTGCAAATGTACCACAGATTTTTTTTATCCATTCTTCAACTGAGGGACATCTAGGTTGTTTCTAGGTTCTGGCTATTATGAATAAGGCTGCAATGAACATAGTTGAGCATATGTTCTGTTGTGTGCTGGAGCATCTTTTGGGTATATTCCAAGGAGTAGAATAGCTGGGTCTTGAGGTAGCCCTAGTCCCAGTTGATTTGCAAAGTGGTTGTACAAGTTTGCACTCCCACCAGCAATGAAGGAGTGTTCCCCTTTCTCCGCATCCTTGCCAGCATATGCTGTCACTTGAGCTTTTGATCTTAGCCATTCTGATGGGTGTAAGATGGAATTTTAATTCTCGATAAAACCTTTAAAATGCATCAACAAACCACCAGAGTTCTTCAACTTAAAGGCAAAATTGGAGACTGTTCTCTCCTATCTTCTGCCACTTGCCTACTTGCTGCACGCACTAATGTATTAGGGGGTGTCTTGACTTTAAACTCTTGCTCTGTATCTGGCTAATTGCATCTGTGTTGTCAGGCCATGGTTACTCATAGTTGGCTCCAAATAAATGAACTTTTATTCCTATTGAGGACAAAGCTGTGTTTTGCATCAACACTGGGAATGAGCTGATGGTAAGGAGCCTCTGATTGCTTCCTGCCCAATCACTGCCTTGTTTCTGCTCTTTGTTGCTGTAAATATGGCCACCAGCATTCAGCTCTACAGAGGTCCTGACTGAAGAAGGTAGCCAAGTCTCATGTCAGGTGTCTTTTCCTAAACTAGGCTCTGTTTAAACAAGCATAAAGTACAAATCAAGATAACCAGAGACATAGCATATGAGAAAAATGAACCGGAACTTGGAAGAAAGAAAGGGAAAGCAGATACCTGCTTGATTTGTCCTTAGGGGACCTCTGGGATGTCCATCTCTGACACCGGTGAGGTGAGACGGTGGCATGTTTGGTTACACCATTGAAGACTGACCAAAAGGCTAGATAAGCAACAGCTGGACTTGCAGATGTGTTGAAGTTTTTTCTCAACTAACAGGTCATTGGCATTCCACAAGAAAAGTGTCTTCCAGACCACAAGATCTTAAAGGGGTCTGGGTCTAGGCATTGTGGTGCATTCCCACAAAGGCAGGAGGATGAAGACAGGAAGTTCAGGATTATCTTCAGCTACATAGTGAGTTTGAAGCCAGCACTACTTGAGAAAATGTAAGCCCTTAGGATATAGTCTACAAATGGAGCTACCAAATGGCTGAAGCAACAAGTGTAAACTCACAGTGAGTGGCAACACATAAGATCCTCATGTAAGTCAATGGAAAAGTCTTATTTGACTCTGAAAATAAACCCTCATTTTGTCTGTGGTCCTTATGTGAACTGGTACATAAAAATTCATAGAAGTCATTTTTTGGTGAAATTTTGTCAACTACTAAATGTGTGCTAATTTCCACAATTGGAAGTAGTTCTTCGTGATAAAGGCCTTACCTCATACTCCAATTCTCCCATATATGCAACCATAATAAATGCATGCTTATTTTCCATAACTATGGGTAGTTCTTCAGGATCATGGCCTTACCCCACACTCAAAATTTTCCCTATTATTTACCTCTTAATTTTTGTCACCTTGAAGTCGTTTTCATCTCATCTTTCCTAAGTAACAATGGTTGTGGATAAAGATGGCTTCTTCAATGGCTGTTAACCCAAACTCAGCACAGTCAGTACTTGGCATCTGTGTGTGCCCAAGAGACAGATGTCCCAGTTAGCAGGGGTTGTGACTTTCTTTGCTGAATTTCTAGACTCTAATACAGGGCTTGGCATCTTTAATACTCATTTAAAGTTTAAAAAAAAAGAGGGATGAATCTTATTTAGCTCTGAAGATAGTTTCCACCACCTCACAGCTAAGGGACACTGATTCCTCTACCCCCTTTCCAGCATTTCCTTCACTGGGTACCTCTGGACTAGAACTATGCTGGGATCTAAGTTGCTATAGTGATTGGGGACTTGGAATTTTCCACTGAAAGAACTCATCCCCCAAGCACCTTTACCCTCAGAAACACAACACTGCCTTTTTCTTTGTTGCTACCCTGGTCCTTGCCCAGAAAACATTCTGGAGAAGTCAAAATCTTACTTTGTGCCTGGCCATCCATCATGTGGGAGGAAGTGGGAGAGAGACAAGATGTGATGGGGAAGGGAGAGTCCTCTTAGGGAATAGATGCCCAAGCCCTAAGAACATGATGCCCCAGGCTTCACAATGACAACCCATAAGCCATTTGCTTTAAATGAAGCTGATTTATATTTAGTCTCTACAGGGTGAGCAGCATGGAGTTCAGGCCTCACATTTTAGCAATTACACTCAGACTGTGAGCTCATTTGACAGGAATTATTAGGTGATTAGCATATTAACGTACAGATAGCTTATTCAGAATCCAAGCTCAGAAGATGTCACCTTTCCTGTGTCAGCTTGAAAATAAAGTTTATCTCTCATAGTCACACGTTCTGTAGACTTCAGGAGCTTATTTTTAAATCCCTTTGAATTCCTGGTAATGCAGACTTGCTGGTCAGCATCTTCCTCGTCTTCCTGCTAAAGTTGTATTCTAAACATACCAGATCTTACTGGGACTCTTTCTTCATATTTAGGTTAAATCAAATGGTCTTAGGGAAAGGAATCACACAGGTGAGTTCTCAGGATCTGTCACTCCTGGAGCTCCAGGAGAATGACATGGCTGACTGAACTCCCTGTCATCAGAATCCTCTAAGCCGATGTGAATTAAACTGACATTACTAACTCAGCAAATGCAGTGAGAGACAAACCCAAGCAAGTGCTAATAAAAAGTCCAGGAAGAACAAAGGAGCAATTCTCTGCATTGGAAGGGAAACATTATCTGCCAGGCACAGTGGCTTCATCCTATCCACTGGACAAGGGGACTCAAGGCTGCCATCAGCTTTGGGAGATGACCCCACCTGCTTTCTGTAAGTTGAAATACCCAGTTCATTGAGTAGCTGACCTGCCACCTTTACCCTTCCATGGTGGAAGTCAGATTCCATTACCTGTGCTGTTAAGGTCAGAGCCTATGGCCTGGAAGCTTGGGTATCAGTCTTCAAGAAGCCAATTAATCAAAGCAGAGAAACAAGATTTATTCAATCTGATGATGGAATTATTGCAATACAGCAGATAGCTAAATCTACCATCATCATAATGGCACTCTTGACATTCCTTCTAGAGGAAGATGGGGGTGACAACACCCTATAATGCTCCCTGGAGATTCCATTCCCCACTCTCTCCTGTCTGACCACACTTTATACTAAAGTATATGAAATGAAAAAAAATGACTAGTTTGGGACCATTCAGTGGCATAGCTGTACATGAGTCACCCATGTTCCCATAGAGACACCCAATCACCCTCTTTGGTTATCAATCAGGATGTAAAGAAATCTTCCTTTTGTTCTTTGGGCCCTTTTCCATTTGGGGTAGATAAACAGCTATTTTTCCTTTCCTGGGGGATGCCAAGAAGCATATTCCTGTATGAATGACTTCAGTGGTTCATTGATACTGCTGGCATCAAACTCTGGACTACTATACTTCACACTTAGGCCTAGATAACTACTCTTTAGTGGAGATACTGTGGAAAGTCAGTTGGAAGAACATTTGGGGGCTGACAAGGCTTTTGAGCATTAATAAAGCCTCATAGAAAAGTAAGCGATTGAGGTGAAATGTAGCCAAGACCTAAGCAAAGGGAACTCAGTAGTTCCTCTCTGTTGCCGTCCATGGCACATGAGAAGACAGGATGAGTTTTCCATCACTGTTACACAATGCCCGAGGCTGGTTACTTTTAAACATCAGTAATTCATTGAGCTCATGGATTTAAAGGGTCAGGGATGTAGTCGAGCTCTGATGGGGACCTCTAGAAAGATGGCCTTAAAGATGGAAGGGATGCAAGTGGGGCAGATGGTATCACCAGCCAGGAAGCTAGAGCATGGAGAGAGGTCAGTCTTGTGGCCTTTCCCTAGGCCTTCCCTCTTAAATATTATTCCACAGCTCAACATCAACACAATGAGGACCAAATTCCCAACACACAACTGTCTCAGAACACATCCAACGCGCATCCCAATCTCAGTGCACGTCCACACACAGCCCTCTGCTGCCTTGCAGAGGACAGCTGTTGCTATGGTTTCAGTTGAAATCATCCCTCAGAATTCATGCAGGCAGCCAGCTATACAGCAGTGTCCAAAATTGGGACCACGGGACATAATTGGCTCCTGAGCGCTCTAATTTCATCAACTGAGTGGCATATTGATTGAGTTATAGCTGAATGGCCTATTGGTAGAAGCTTTTGGGGGTCCCTGGGAGCTTGGGTTTGAAGGGTATACCTGATTCCTGTCCCCTACACTCTTGTGTCCCCTTCCCTTCTCTGTTAGCTGTGTCACCTTGTTCTACCTCATGCTCTTCATCATAAATGTTCTGCCTCATCATGGTCCCCAAAGCAACAAAACTATGTGTTCTCTCAGTTTCTGTCCTAGACTGTTTTTCTATTTTTTATGATAGAAACAGGACCAAACATACCATGACCAAAACCAACTTATAGAAGAAAGGGTTAATTTCAGTTTATACTTTGTAGTCTACCACTGAGGGAAAGCAAGGTGGGAGCTAAGGGCAGGAGATCAAGGCAGCAACTGAAGAAGAGGCCCGTGGTGGAATGTAGCTGACTAGCTTGCTCCCCTTGGCTTATTCAGTTTGCTTTCTTATACAACCCAGGGCCACCTGCCCAGTGGTGGCATTGCCCAAAGCAGGATGTGCCCTCCTGCATCAATCATTAATTAAGACAATGCCCCACAGACCAATCTGATAGATGGAATTTCTCAAATGATGCTACCTCTTCCCAGATGACTCTACATTGTGTGAAGTTGACCCCCCCCAAAAAAGCCAACCATTATGGCTACTGTCCTAAACAATATGCAGGCAGGTCTGGCCTATCTGCTTCACTGGCAGCCAGACAGTACTGCCTTAAACATGGAGAGAAAGACTCCCAGAGATCTGCCATTCATTTGATATGAACTTCTCTCAGGAGGATGGGATTAATTCAGAGCCTCAGAATTCAGTTTTAACCTTTGGCAGAATGAGGATTGTGTAAGATGGCTTCTATCCTAAAACACTGGTTCTTGGAGGAAGTGTTTTGAGACCCCAGAAACAGTAATGATACATACATTGACTGGAGAATCTATCTGGTCATTGACAGTAATTATTTTTTTATATTACAGATCTTGGTAACAGTTATTTAAGAAAAAAAAGAAAGAATTTCCAACAGCTAAAAATACTTCTGGTTGGATGTTCTGTGCTTTCTTAAGTGTTTATAACAAAAAGATTTCTTGCACAATCTATGGGGTTAGACTCCTGAGTGGGCATTGCTACTGAAGAATAGTGTCTTCATTATTCTTAATTGTGTCGCTATTCTATAGAGTAGTACATCCCTTACCAAACAGTCTCTGCTGCTCTAGAACCAAGAGGACAAGCCATGACGTCTTTTCTGAGGTATTTAAGACAAACTGCAGATAGCATAAGAGACAGGTGAGAGGGCCTTGAAGCATCAGGCAGAATGATGTCATCCTCAGAATGACTATGTAAAGCAGAAACAGCAGAAGCACTTAGAGTGTGTGCACCAAAAATCCCAAGACTCTCAGACCTTCCTCCTCCTAGAGCTAAAGTTCCCAAACAAGGCATGAAACAAACATGTGGACGGCCCGGAAAGGTGGAGAGAAGGCAGAGGAGATGGGTGCTTGCAGATCTGAGGAAATGGTGAGTTTTCTTTCTGCCTCAGCCATGCCACATGGAAGTCCAGAGAACCCAGTGTTGCAGGGTGCTTCCGAGTGTGACATCACCACAGGCCATCATGAAGCACTGAGACTGTGGCCACCTACAGAATCCCTTGTCCCCTGAGTCACAGCTACAGACGATCAGACCAGTGCAGTAATGGCTTCATTTATGGTGATAGAAATGTATTTGCTAACATTTCTCTATATAAAGGGGTGGAGTGTGTATAGGTATATACATATATGTATGCGGGGGAGCATTTGTGTGTATCATGTGTGTGTGCATGTGGGTGTGTCTGTGTGTGCATGATCTGGGTTCTTTGAATGCAACAGCTTGTTTTCCTGGGTCTTGGTGGTCTTGCTTTAGGGCGCTAAGACCTCAGAAAATCAGTAGCCACCAAAATCACCCCAAGCCAGTGGCTTCCAAGTGTCCCATGGCTAAGAGTAATAAGAAACTGAGGACTAGAAAAGAGTGAATGCAGATTAAATAAGAAAAAGTAAGCAAGCGCTCCAGAGAACAGAGGGGTGCCAAGGGAAGAATGCTGCTGTGCTGCCCTGCCAGCTGGGCTTTTGTGATCTTATGGCAGGAACTGGACAGAGACTGGGGCAATCCCTTTGGGATTGAGATTGACCACTTTTGAGCACACTGAGGGCTGAACCAGTAACGGGTCCACAAACACCATTAGTCTCTCAGCCCAATCAGAGGGTTACATGACTTAGAGCAGGGGTCCCATGGTATGAAACCAGCTCATGACCCACCATGAGCCCTGCCCTTGCTGCCAAGGGGGAACCTAATTCCTTCTCAACCAGACCATCACCCAAGACTTCCTTCCCACATCATCCTGCTCCACTTCCCCTACTTTCCACTGGTAGGGCTATTCAGTGATGCAGTCCTTGTGATAGTCACCCATGCTGCAGCTGGACGGGAGCCTGACCTCCCACCCCACCATGTCAGCCTTGGCACTAGTAAGACAAGGACAGATGTATTCATTTCACTTCCTGTTCAAGCTGCTATAGCTTTGATTTTGGTCATCCCTCTGTCTCTGAGAATTGGTATAACCAAAGTGCTTGTTTTCCTCACAAACATGTTAGCCTTCCTTTTTCTTTCCTATTACCTAGAGTCCAACTGTTTCATATCCTGGTTTAGGCAATTGTTCAGAGATGTTTGTGGCATCATTATTTTTATGTAGAGCATGGTCAATTGACTAAAAGATTTTCAAAATACACAAAGAAACATACAAATCCTAGGATGAAAACCAAAATGAAGTTAAACATAACCAGGGAGACTCCTCCTGTCTACACAGTCAGCTATGTGGCTCTAATCCAGCCCTCTTCTTTTATGTACTCTTGGGGAGCCATCTCTCTCTCTCTATGGACACCCAGCAGAATATATTTTAAAGAAACAACTAGTTTTAAATTTTAAGCCAGAAGTCCTGATAGAGCAAGCATGATACAGTAGACCTTTATTGGTTTCCCTAACATAGTCTATGTGGTCATATAAAATATTTTAGTTTATGGGGCTAGAAAGATGGCTCAGAAGTTAAGGGCAATTCCTGCTCTTCTAGTGGACCTGGTTTCTGTCCCCAGAACCACAGTAGGTGGTTCATGGCCTCCTGCGATTTCAGCCAGGGGAATTTGACATACTCTTTTGGCCTCTGAGGATCCTGCACTCACATGACATACTCAGATGAACACACACATACACATAAATAAAAATAAATTTAAAAAAAAGCCAGTTTACAGCTGTCGTTATGCTAGTTAAAGTTAACATTAATCATATTATGAGGGAAATTAATTAGAATTTTTAATTCTCTAATCAAGTTTCTAGACTTGTCTTTTGGACATATTTTTCTCACCTCAAATATATTATAAAGTAAGTTAGTAATGACTTGTATTGGTAATCAATACTGTCATTGATATACAATTGTTTGATTTATTTTTAGTGGTTTGGGGATATCACAGTCCTTCATTAGTACAGTGGAAATATTAAACAGGCCCGGCAGACAAACACATCAGAAGACAAAAGAAATTGTGAAAAATGAGTGTGGTGGTCTCAAGAAAATGACACATAAGACACGAGTTTCTACAGAGGGAAACCTTTCACTCCTGCAGAAGGGTGTGTGCCCACACTTCAGTAAGAAGCAAGCACAGTGCACTGTGAGTTCCGAGCACAAAGGGGCCCTGTGCCTCACTCTGCTGGGAGCTCAGGCTCCAGCCACTGTGCAAATGGCTAACGCACAGCTGCCTGGTTTCTAGGGAGAAATAAAACCTGAGCACATATTTTGATTTCAAGGAGTGCTGACCCTAGACAAATCTGAATTTCTGCCAAGTGGCTTCTTTACAATTTGTCTTAATGGAATTTTGTCTTAGTTAACCCTTATTGGAAAGACTGAGCACTCTGTTTACATTTCCCACAGCTTCCTCAGGCTGCTCAAGTCCTTGCTGGGGTAGCAGGATGCCTCGTACTGTAAAAGGCTTCCCAGAAATCTGTTCCCAGATCTGCAGGTCACTGGGGCACTTTTCTCCACACTGCTTTCCTTGAGGGCACTTGTTTCCAACCGAATCTTTCCCATCACCTCCCTTTCACAATGGGCCTTCTTCTACATTACAGAAAAGATACAGACCCAGGGACCTGTGCAAAGTGAAAATGTGAGTCCATGCCTCCCAAAATTCTGAGGACTTTCAAGCCAGTGAGAGCAGCAGAGCAGCGTGTTACACCAAGTGTGGTGCACCCTGAGCTGGGCGCCCTGCGGGAGTGCGGGAGGGCTGTGCCTCTCTCCTCACTAGCACATCTTATCCTAGTGCATTTTGGGGAAGAGTGGTATTAAGTGAAGGGCAACAGACAAGAGCGACAGTAGATAAGTACTGAAACACTAAATTCCAAGCACGTCTACAATCAGAGCGTTCCAATGTGTTGCTCTCAGCTAATCAGAAAGGATGGAATCCTGTTGTGGATAACTAAAAACAGCTTGGATAGCCAACCACCATTGGATTGTTTGCTATCTAGGAGTTCAAAGACTTGAGCCATCATAGTTCCTTCTAGTCCTTTCTATTAACTTCTGAATGAATTTTATTTGTCATTTTGTGTACAAGAAAAAAATACTAAACAAAGAAAGTCAATATTGAATACCTCACTTTAGCTAATAAATATACATGAGCATATGTGAACATTTATATGAAATAATTGTTTTGAATTTCCATCTTATTAAGAAATATGAATTTAATACATTTCTCTTTGTTTAATAATCTTCTAACAAAATATATGTTTATGATGCCTTGGCTAATTTATTGTAACAATTATAGTTTCAGCTAAGTCCAGGAAAAAAAAAATCTCTTAAGCCTTAAAGTCATAGGGGCTTTTTGATTAAAATATAAACATCTATCTATTTTATTATGACTAATACTAGTGAAACCACCCTTTTCAAGCATAAAGACATATTATAATTTAGGAAATTTTCTGAAAGAGCAGTGGAATGAAAATGTAAACAAAGAGAGAGAAAAATGATAAAAGAAATTTTGTGATTGTAAACATTGTTCATGTATTCTTTGTTGATTGGTTGGGTTTTTTGTTTGTTTGTTTGTTTGTTTTTTGAGACAGCGTTTCTCTGTGTAGCCTTGGGTGTTCTGGACTCACTTTGTAGGTTAGGCTGGCCTTAAACTCACAGCAATCCTCCTGTCTCTGTCTCCCCAGGTGCTGGGATTACATGTGAGTGTCACAGTGCCCATCTTGTTTATATATTCTCTAATGGCCAGCAAAGTCATGTCAACATTTAGGGTTCATAGGCCACATTTATAAGACTAATGTGATGGGTTTATTTAAAATGCCAACTTTGCAAAAGGTCAAAGGTCTTTACAAGATTTCTAAATAAAATAATAAAGTCAGACTATAAATTCAGAGCTACATCCTTTGGTTCTGTTTTGGTAAATAAGTTAATATACATTTTATTTCTAGTTATTTTCTCTCTCAACATACATCAAAATAAAAATACCAAATAATGCATGTTTTTAAAATGTCATGTATTCCATAAATATTTGTTATGACTTTCAATGTTCCTGGCATTGTTCTGAGCTTTCAGGGCATATTCACAATCAAGACTTAAAAAGAAAATCTTTACCCTACTTTATCTTAAATTTTAGAAGGAAACAAATAAATATATAAAATATGTATTTAAGACAATGGTAGGTACTACATAGAAGAATAAAAGCAAGAAAGTGGTGGACAGTACAAGGAGGAGAGATGATTTTAAATGGATCTAGGAGAGAAGGCTTTGAGACAGTCATAGCAAGCCATAAGAAGCTGGGCATTAAGCTGGGCATGGTGGTGCACACCTTTAATCCTAGCACTTAGGAGGTAGAGGCAGGCGGATTGTTGTGAGTTCGAGGCCAGCCTGGTCTACAAAACGAGTCCCGGATAGCCAAGGCTACACAAGAAAGACCCTGTCTCCAAAACCAAAAGAAGAAGAAGAAGGAGGAGGAAGAGGAAGAGGAGGAGGAGGAGGAGGAGGAGGAGGAGGAGGAGGAGGAGGAGAAGAAGAAGAAGAAGAAGAAGAAGAAGAAGAAGAAGAAGAAGAAGAAGAAGAAGAAGAAAAAGCTGGACATTGGAGAACATGTCCTGGAATCCAAGCATTATAGAGGTGGAGACAGAAAGATGGTGACTTGAGGCCAGCCTGGGCTATAGAGTAAGACTTTATTCTTAAAATTTTTAATTACTCACCACCCCTTGCCCTCACTACCTGTGGCAGGCAGGAGAGCTGTCCCTGCCCCTCACCAGCTGCAGCACTCTGGAAAATGGGCCCTGCACCTTGTCTGGGCAGCGAAGTAGAGCTGGTCCTGGTTGCAGGAGTTGCAGGTGAGCCAGCCCCAAAGCCATGAGAGCTAAAGAGCTAACTCTGCCCCTTGCCAGCTGCAGCATCGGATAAACTAGGCAGGGCAGTGCTGGAGAGCTCACCCTGGTGGTGTAGGTGCAGCAGAGCTGGCTAGCTGACCAGCTCAGACACCTCCCAGGCTCAGATCCCGGGGCTTTGAGTTGGCCCACCCCAACATCTATGCCATGGATGAACTGCTGGAGTTTGTGAAGGGGCCAGTCCTCAGATACAAAGCTGTAAGATCTCCATGACACAGAGCAACAACAGAATATCTAAAGAGCAGTCCCAGTGAGGTTCCAATATTGATAGTACAGCAGAAGCCAGAGGCATCATACCTGACCAATGAGTCATTGCAATGAACATTTGTAGGCAAAGAAGTGTGGACAAAAAGGTATACTGTGTGACATACTGTGACATGCTACAGCTTTTTTTTCTCTTGCGTGGGGCGGGGAGTTGCAGGGGCAGAGGACAGGTATGAGGGGATGGAGAGATAAGTGGGATGTGGTGCAGTACATTATGTGAAACTCACAAAGAACTAATAAAAGGTAACTTAATTAATTACCATAAGAATGGGAGTCAGGATAGTGTGGGATGATCTGGAAGCCCCCAACCTCTGGAGGACCACACAGATCAGGAAACATACGCGTGGGTGAGTTAGGGGTCTCAACAAAGTTCTGGTGGTAATTTAATCTGAAGCTCGTAGAGGTGAATTTTCTGGAGCTCTGAACTGCATGGGCCCTTTGAGGACCCCCAGAGAAGGTAGCAACGAGTATGTGGGAAATCTTGTGTTCCTTACTTGGAGGTGGTATACCAAATGCATAAACTTCAGATCCCACAGGATTCAGTGTCACTCTGCCATTCAGTGCCATATTCTCATGCCGGGAGCACACAGCTCCTGTGGCTCTTCTTCAGCTGTGGCGATGAGTGGTCTGAGTCGTCACCCACACTCTCAGAACAAGTGGCAGTTATTGTTTTCCCTCCCCTTTGTCTACCGCCTTAGTCCTAAGACTTTGGAGTTCATTACACAGGGAGCATCGTGTGTTTCCTTGCTTCACTGCTCCTGACTTCAGCTACCAGGTTTGTTTATTAGCTCCTTTTGTTGTTGTTGTTGTTGTTGCTGCTGTTGTTGTTGTTGTTGTTGCTGTAGCTGCTGCTGCTGCTGCTGCTGTGATAAATTACCATTGGCCAAAAGCAACGTAAGGGTAAGGAAGGATGTATGGTGGCGGGAGCAAGACATTTTATCCACACACAGAGGAGAGGACGAGAGACAGAGAGGGAGATAGAGGGGGGAGGGGGAGGGGGAGGGGAGGGTGAGAGGAGGGGAGGGGGAAGGAGAGGGAGAGAGAGAGAGAGGGAGAGGGAGAACATGGAGGGAGGGAGAGAAGGAGGGAGGAGGAAGGGGAGAGAGGGGAAGAAGGGAGGACAGAGGGAGGGAGGGAGGGAGGAAGGAAGGAAGGGAGAGAGAACAGAAAGTAGAGGAACTATAAACCCTCAAAGCCCGCCCCCAGTGACTTACTTCCTCTAATAAAGCTCCACCTCTCAAAGGCTCCACCAATGGGAACCAAGTGAGCAACTATATGAGCCTATGGGAGCCTTTCTTATTCAAACCACAGCTCGCTTTGCCCAATGGGATGCTCTATTCTGCATGTGAGGACAACAGTAGAGACCCTAAAGCTTTCTTTAGGCAAAGGCTTGTCTTAGAGTTCTCTTTCAAGAGGAAAATAAATTCAGGGTTGTCTTTTGTTTTGTTTTTGCTTGCTGACTGGTAATCAGGCCCAGTATCTTGCATATGCTAAGTATCCTACCATTGTGCCATATCCACAGCTCCAGGGGCAGCCTTTTAGTCCCCCAAAGATTGACAGCATGTGCAGCAAACATGATCTGATATAAGCCTGAAGCCAAACCCAGCCTCAGTTGGTTGAAACTGAGTTCAGTTGACCCACAGACAAAAAAAGAGAACTTGTTCACTGCATTAATTTTGTAGCACATCTACAAAATTATGTTATATAGTATAATGGGTAGAAAAGGCTATATAAATCTGTCAATCTAGGCTAATTTTTGCTTCAATAACAAAATTAGCCCCACGCAACCCCTAGTTCCTCACATTATATGCCATCATGGGTCAGCTAAGGCTCTGTCCCATTATTTCACTCAGGGACCTTGTCTAACAAAACCAAAAAAACCTCCACCTGATTTATGAGTCTATCAGAGGACAAAGAGATATAGAACTATTCACTAGCTTTCAAATTCTACTCGGAAATATCACTCTTGACCCCACTCGTATTTTCTTGGGTGCAAACAAGTTGCACAGCTATGTCTAAGCAGGGCAGGGATCCACAATCCTTCTGTAGCATCCCAACAAAAAGGAGCTCCTGGGACAGCTTCCACCAGTGGAAGAAGACATAAAACCCACCACAACAATATTTGAACATTTAAAATATTTACTATGGTGTACACCAACTCCAACCCCTGTCCTCTTCTTTTCTATTTTTCCTGATTGGATTGAGCACATCACATGAGCAAAGCACATGTCTATGTATTCATGTGGCTCTGCCGGCCACCGGGCACTTGTTAGAGGGGTGGGCACATCACTCATCGCAAGACTGACAGGCAGTAATAGAGAGCTTGCATCTTCTCCCCAGTACGCTCACACTGCTCTGTATTTCAAACATCAGGGTTTTTCATGGGAAATTAGATACCATTCACTTTGCAAATCAGGCAGAACCATCATGTATGACTCTGGAGATCACATTTTCCCTGGTCGCTTTGGGAAGGTGACTTCCCAGGTACATGAGTGTCAAATAGGATACTGATAAAACTACACCCATCAGCTCCCAGAGCACAAGAAAAGCACATTTTACCTTTACCCTAGTATGGAAGGGAACTTTTATAATTCCTTTCTCATGTGATTAGGACTCACAGAGCCAGTTAGTCAAAATACTAACCAGTTTTTGTTTTGGTCTGCTATAGGTTTTTCTTTTTCTATTTGTCAACTTTACTGTGGTCCTTTTTTGACATTAAGTACACACTACTTAAGCCAAGACAGTCTCTGTAGGCAACTGTCTACCTGAATGCTGCAGCCAGATGTCTGAACATCTGCTAAGCCTGCCCATCCACTATCCTGTTCCTCTTTGCTGCCCCTGCCTCAGTTCACGCCCTCACAGTCACTCACTGCCCAGTGCCCCAGGGTCCCCTCTCCTCCCCCTCAGCTGCCTAAAGCAGCCACTGATTCTCTTCCATCTGCTTTCAGTGACTGACCTGGGAAAGCATTGGGAGGCTTGTCATTGTAAAGAGGGTTGACACCCAGAGACAAACCATATGCCTACTATGAATCTGGCTGATAACTTTGCATTTTCCCCTTGACATCTTATATCCTTTGGAGGTGAGAGAAGTGTGTACGTTTGAGGGGGTTGGGGTGGGGGTGAGCTGAAGGTACCTAGAATCTGGACAGCTTCATTGCTGGAGTTTGGGGTAAAAGTGGGGGAACCCTCTACATGTTGGATGACCATAGAATTGACAGAATTGAGGCTCTTGACTTAAGAGGAGGAATACACTATGTGGTGACTGACATCTGAACCTTTTTTTTTTTAAGTTTCATTTTAATTTTAGTGTGTGAGTATTCACCTGAATGTAGGTATGTGTACCGCGTGCATATATTGACCATGGAGGCCAGAAGAAGGTGTCAGATCCTCTGGAAATAGAGTTACAGAGGGATTGTGAGTTGTTGTTGTTGTTATTGAGGGTATTAATAAGTAGGCAGCCCTGCTAGCCTGCTTCTAGGGGCCTTCAACCTCTGACATCATCACCTACCATAGCCACCAGCTGCGTGCAAAATGTGTAACAGATATAAAGGACCCTTGATCTTCTCATCTCTCCCTCCCTGTCCCCTGTTCCTGCTCTCTCTCCTGCTCCCTCTCTCTTTTGTTTCTCTCTGTCTCTCTCTCTGTCTCTCTCTCTGTCTCTCTCTCTGTCTCTCTCTCTCTCTCTCTCTCTCTCTCTCTCTCTCTCTGTATCTTTTTCTTACACAATGTAACGTGATGTATTCATTTGTATCTTGCTGTTTCAAACTTGAAAAAGTAGTTCAGAAATAGCTGTACATCATCTCATAGAGACATTTTAGCATCCTCATTAGTAGCCTAGAATCTTTATACACATGATATGTCAAACTTTGCAAACCAGTTCTCTTTGAATGAACTCTAGTTTTTCTCAAATATTTTGGTATTTATACAATACTATGGTGCAAATTTTGGTTCATGCTGTGGATTTCTTTTTGAAAACTCCCAGAAGAAGATTTGCTTGATCAAAAGGTAAAATGCAGATTTAGTGTTCCTAAATTCTACTGAATTCTCTTACATCATGGCTGTGATGGACGGTTTTCTGTTTCATTGTGTCTGGGTCATGGTTCTTATACAGGTGGGCAAACATTATTCTCTTTTGTTTTTTTGAGGATGTAACTATTGAGATTAAAATGCAAACCAATATACTTTGAATAAAGCAGATGGCGACCCTTGCTGTGACTGCATCTCATCCAATTGGTTGAAGATCCAAGCAAGAGGAAATTCTCCAGACTGACAGACTTTGAATTTCAACTTCAGCATCAGCTATTCCTGGGTCTGCAGGCAGCTGATCCACCCTGCAGTGTCAGAACTTGTTATCCACCATAACAGTGTGGGCTCAAAGGAATTCTCTGCCTCTACACACACACACACACACACACACACACACACACACACACACACACATACACACACACACACCACAAACATACACACACACCACAAACACATAGACACACATGCATACACACCATACACATACATACTTACACATATGCACATACATACACATAAACATACATACACACACACATATATATATACATATATACATACATATGTATGCACGTATGCATACACACACATACACACACACCACTGGTTCCTTTTTTCTGCCAAACCCTGATTGATGCAATAGCTATACCATTTTTCCTTCTTGTCAGTCATGTATGAAAACAGCTATTTTCCCACAGTCCTCTAGACAGTGTGTTAATTTTTTGCCAAAGTAACAGATAAAGCAAGTAATATTTTAGTGTAGCTTTAATTTACATTTTTGCTATTGTGAGTCAAGCAGAGCATCTTTTCATGTTTATGGCCTATACTATGTCTTCCAAGAAACCTCTAAAGAGAGGTTTGCTACATTCTAGTCTGAATCCTCAGGATAAAGAAAACCAGCCAATGCCTGGCATGGTGGTGCACACCTTTTGTTTTTGTTTTTTTAAGATTTTCTTTATTTATTTTATGTATATGAGTGTTCTAGCTGCATGTGTATCTGCATCCCAGAAGAGTGCATCAGAGGCTATAGATGTTTGTGAGCCATCATGTGGTTGCTGGGAATTGAACTCAGGATCTCTGGTAGAGCAGTTGGTGCCCTTAACCACTGACCCATCTCTCCAGCCCCATGTGGTGCACACCTTTAATCCCAGCACTTGGGAAGCAGACACATGCAGATCTCTGTGAGTTCAAGGCCAGTCTGGTCTATAAAGTGAGTCCAGGACAGCCAAAGCTACACAAAGAAACCCAAAAAGACAAAAGATAAGAAAAGAATAGAAAAGAAAAGAAAAAGAATCAGCTAAGGCCCGGACACTCAAACATAGATTTCTTAAGCCAATTGTTCGCATGATCTTTCAGGAAGAGTCTCCAGAATCCACTCAAGGATGGTTTAGAACTTGCTCTTCAGGACTGGGCTTAGGAGAACCAAGTCTATCTGGCTATGGACACAGTAATGTCCCTCCCCTTCCCCAAGAAGAAGCTGTCAACCTGTACAGGAACATGATGGCCACTACACCCAAGCAAAAGAAGCCTATAACTTCCCTTTCTTGCCATCCAATCAACAAGCAACCTCTCCTCTTTCTCCTAATTTATGTCTCCCTGCCTCCAGCCTTTGTGGTCAGATCTGAGTTTATAGCTCCTGGCCCCTTGCAGGTCACTTATTACCCCTGTAATAAATCATTTTCTCCTTGCAAGAACCCAGAACTATATAGCACTCACTTCTTTGCAGGTCAGATAACAAGCCCTTGCCCAAGGTCAGAAACAAAGACTAGATTAGTATAGTTGATAACTTTATTTCTAAGATTAATATAATATCTACTTGTGACTGGCAATATCCATTCCTTTGGAGAGTACAAGCTTTAGATTTTTTTTTCATTACTTTTTTTTTTTTTTTAATTAACCAGATTGTGGTTAGTGGAATAATCTGAACTGGGAACTTTTCTTTGATAAAATGTATCTTGTTGAGATTGGAGATTTTACAAGGTGTGGGAGGAGCTGGGGGAAACAGGTAATTTGTTAGGGCTCCAGAATTCCTGGCCTGACATCTTTCTGGGTAGTCTTTTTTCCTCTCACCTTTGGCTTCCTGTGTCTCCCTTGTCTCCTCTGCCACCAAATTTCTCTGTATTAAGAAACTCAAGTCTATACCATTTTTCTTTCTGTAGGAAAATTCCTGCCTTTGTTACCACTAGCCAGTGTTAATAACCTGCTGCAAAGGGGCAAAAGGAATGCGCTTCAGCTTAACTGTGTCCCCAAGGTGCTAACTCCAGAGACGGAGACTTCTACCTGAACATTAATTTGCATGACAGAGTTCTCCCTTCTGAGTGATATTCCTCTCTCCCAAAACTGCAGCAGGAAACTTGTTTAAAAGGAAGGAAGTTGAGAGAAATATATAATAAGTCAGCCATTGTACAGTATTCACAGACAAGATACATGCTTGAGAGATGTGCTCAGTCTATTCTCCTGGGTTTGAGGAAGATTTTAAATACTCAGTAAATTCCTGAGTCAGATCCTTTGAAGAGGTCTCTTAAACTCTAGTACTGTCTGTTAAACATGCTGCAGTAGCTTCTTGAAGCGAATTCAATTGTTCTGGGGGAGGGACCATCAGTTCCTACAGGGAAAACTCACGCAAAAATCCCAGTACTATTCTTGGGGGGCAGGGAGAGCATAAAACCTGTTTGCCAGAGCCCCACCAAAGAGGGAGATGAGAGCCAAGTTTCCTTTAAAACATTGCCCTTTAAAAATCTTTAAAACCGATGATGAATATGATTTCAGAGTCTGTGTTGAATTCCACAGTAGTTTTATCTGCCTCGGAATACCAGGAAACTGTTTAAAACTTGCAACCTAACTAGAAAGTCTACTTCATCCCCCAGCATGAGAAGCAGCAGGGAGCGGAAGCGTGGCTAGGGGCTCACAACTGGCTGACAGACTTGCAGTCAGTTGCTTCTGGAAACTTGATTCCTGATCTCACCAGGCCCTGTGCTGAGGGAATCTACACAGGATGGAAACAGGACAGAAATTGTCATTGCCCCTGTCACTCACAAGGGCCACCTGTTCCAGGGTTAAAGCCATTCTCTATTAAATTCACCAACATGCTATTAAGGAATGACCAGAGGATGGTTACGATGTTGCCGGATGCTGTGAAGGTACATCTCTGTCTTTTTAAGTAGTTAGGCAAATGTTTAATTAAACCCACAGCTGTTGTCTGCTCGATCCCCTCAACACGGCTAAGTCTCATTTACCTGAGAAAATGATTTTGTACTAGTGTCTTTTAAGGAGTTAAAGCAACTTAAAACAAGTTTTGGTGAAATATTTAATGTCTTTGTACATGATTTAATTACATGCATAGGTAATTGCATAAGGGGGACTTGAGCCTGACATTGCTTGGAGCTCTTGTTGGATCCTGATAACTAATCAAATACATCCTCAATGGTGCCCTCGTTAAAGGGAGCTGAGTGACAAAGCTCCTCAGTAGAGGAGGCACTGGTGCTCAGCTGGGTTCTATTACATTTAACTTGAGTCCATGAGTGTTAACATATTTGAAAGTCCTCTTCTTGAAGAAAGTACTCATCCTAGAGAAGACGGAAATGGAGTGTGACATTAGGATCTGTTGTCACGACACTGTGGCCTACACCAGCACCCTTTCAGCCATCTTAAAAATAAGAATTTTGTTTGAATTTGGGACATATATACACTGCTTACCCTTTTAGCATGCATGTATTTTGATCAACCGTAGATTTTGTTGGGCTGGAACCCCTGCTCATCCCTGCACAAGCTAGGAAACTCCACCTGCTCTCCTCCCCCAAAGCCCATCACATTGAGAAAATGTGAAACAAAGGAATGGCGCCAAAAGTCCAGTTCTGCATTTCTGCCAGCTGATAGACCCCACCTTTCTGACATGGCCAGTCCACTCAAGTGCCTGCTCAGGGGCTTATGAGCATACTTATACACTGTGCTTACGGCACAGTCCCATCTCCTGGCTGACACATCGTCCCCCTTACCTAAGGTCTATAAAAACCCCTGCCTTAGCCTTGGTAGGCGGCTTCCCTGTTTTTTTAGTATCAGTAAACCCACTGGGAGCAGTGCCTAATAAACCTGCATTTATCTGTTTTTAATTCATTCTGGTCCAGCCTATATTTGTGTCACCAAGCGAAAGAAAACACTTAATAGATTTTATCTGTAAAACATTCTGTATAGCAGAAAACTCAAAAATAAATCATAACACCCATGAATGGCAGCTTCCAGTTAAAAGAGTTATCTTGAGCTGGGAATACAGCTAAGTGGGTAAGAACCTGAGTTTAATTCTCAGTACTGAAAAGAAAAAGAAAAAAGTTATTCTACTCATGAATCTTGAGGACTGGCTATAAAGATGTAAGTTGGTGAGATCTTGGTTAAAAGACCAAATATACTACAAATAAATAGAATGTAAATGGGCAAAAGAAAGCTCTAGGTATGATTCGAGCCTTAGGAAAGCATGCGGAAGCAGCCAAGGTGACTTCCTACATGACTGGTCCATAGAGGGCTGTAGCTATGGAGCTTCCAGGCTGATTTGCTGGAAAGAGCAGGCGGGAGTGTGGGGCAGTAAACAGAGAGGAAACCATCAACACTTATCCTGGTCATGCTACATATCCAGCCCAAAGAATATGACCTTCTGTTGTAGGGGTTGCTAAGTAGGTGAAAGAATTCACCCTTGAGCACAGAGTGGGAAGAAAACAAGTTTAGTTGATGTTCTGGGAAGAGAGCAACAGGAGCGACAGGAGAGAAGAACCACCCTCAGGTAAGAGGCTGCAGGGTCCCATTGCTTAGAGTGAGCTGTGCTGTATACAGTTTTCAAGCGTGCAACTTCCTCTGAGGACAGTGCTGATTGGGCATGTGGTCCTTAGTGGTACCATGCAACTCCTGCCACACAAGTAACAGCCTTGTGGTTGGTACTGGGGAGTGGCTGGTTTTGACTGGCTGCGCCATTTGTCCAATCCACTGTTCCACTTTTCCATCACTATGAAGAGACAAGTTCTTATGTTCGGGCAGTGTTTTCTGGAGCAGGTTTGCGTTGATCTTTCACAAGCAGGGCAGGCTTCCCTCCCCAGGAACTCCTGGTTGGCTCCCCCATTGCCTGGCACCTGACTAAGTCAGCTCTTCCATCTCCACCTCTCGCTACAAGGCTGTCCCCCCCCCTCACCCCCACCCCCAAGGAGCTGGGAGAAAGTTCACAAGGAAGTCTGAAGGAAGGTTACTTGGAGAATTGGGATACTCTCTGTTCTTTGCAGTAAATACTCCACCACTCTGAGAAGCAGCAGCTTGGTAATTTTCTAACTAGCTGTAGAGTAACAGCCTCTTCCCAGTAAGAAGGGAGGGTGAAGGACTCTCTCACAGGTCCAAGGATTGCAGATAGTTTTTGCCCTTTCTTTTTCCCTCTTCTTTGCTAAACCATTAATATTACATCCCTAAAGCTAATTCCCATGGTCTATTTGCTTATTTGGCCACCAACTCACTCCTGAGACTAAACACCAAGGCCTAGGCATCAGAATTCATTATTTGTTTACATTGGCTAAGGTGTCCAATCAGGTTTTACCATCCTATCCTAGCACAGACTTCCCCCATTTCTCCTTAAGCAGCACTCCTGCAAACACCTGCTGCTTGCTGTCTGCCATTGTATAATCCACCAGCTTATGGTAAGAGTTCAGTGGTACAGCCCAGATATCCATGTACAATTAGCCCTTTGAGGATCATATCTGGGTATTCAGTTGACTTTCCCAATTTAAAAAACTAGATAAACCAATCAGGAGGTGCCAACCTGACTTAGGTCTTCTTGGTTCCAAAGTTAGAATTTTCTGTAATCTAGAAAGAGAATCTTCCAGATCAATAGGAACGTAAAGATTTTTAAAATCTGGAAGTTTGACTCCTTTGAAGGATGAAACCCATTTGTCCATGGTTCCACGAGACTAACCAGCAAGAGCGATGGGGGGTCCATGTTCTCTGAAGTTGGGAGTCTGCACCTTTGGCTATAGTCCAAGGAAAAGCACTTTGTCGATGCAGCTGCCCAGTGCGTTCCTCTGCAGACAGGTGCTGGGCTTAAAGAGATAAAAGCTAAGTCTCTAAATTAAATAGTGTGGCTCCAGTTGTTTTCTGCTGCTATCAGCTGCCTGATGCAGCTGAATCCGCTCTAGAGAGAAGCTGAAAGTGGAAGAAAGAAAGATAAATAGATAGATAGATAGATAGATAGATAGATACATACATACATACATACATACATACATGCATGCATGCATACATACAGAGAGAAAGAGAGAGAGAGAGAGAGAGAGAGAGAGAGAGGGAGAGAGAAGATGGAATTTTCTAAAAATAAATGGGTTTGTTCAATCCATTTGTCCACAAATTTCAGGAATTGCTTGTTTTTAATAGCTGAGTAGTATTCCATAGTGTAAATGTACCGCAGTTTCTTTATCCATTCTTCTACTGAGGGACACTTAGGCTGTTTCCATGTTCTGGTTATTATGAATAAGGCTGCTATGACCATGGTTGAGCAAATTTTCTTGTTGTGTGCTGGAGCATCTTCTGGGTATATTCCAAGGAGTGGAATAGCTGGGTCTTGAGGAAGCCTTATTCCCATTTTTCTGAGATAGCACCAGATAGATTTCCAAAGTGGCTGTACTAGTTTGCATTCCCACCAGCAATGAAGGAGTGTTCCTCTCTCTCCACATCCTCGCCAGCATGTGGTGTCACTTGAATTTATCTTAGCCATTCTGATGGTTGTAAGATGGAATCTCAGAGTTGTTTTGATTTGCATTTCCCTGATGACTAAGGAGGTTGAGCATTTCTTTAAGTGTTTCTCAGCCATTTGATATTCCTCTGTTGAGAATTCTCTGTTTAGATCCAAGCCCCATTTCTCAATTGGGTTATTAAATGATCATAATGAGTGAGCTAACCCAGAAGCAGAAAGAATCAAATGGTATATACTCACTTATATCTGCATACTAGCCCAAGGGGCATGTCCCATGAAAGTGTTCACTAACCAGGAAACTGGGATAGAGGGGAGGACATCCTATTGGGACTCTAGATGAGAGAAGCATGGGAGAATGACAAAGTTGAAGGATCCAGAGGATCCTAGAAACCTACAAGAAGAACATTATGATAGGTAGATTTGGGCCCAGGGGTCCCGCTCAAACTATGGCACCAGCCAAGGACAATACAGGCTATAAACTTCAAACCCCTACACAGATCTAGCCAATGGACAGGACATTCTCCACAGTTGAGTGGAGAGTGTGGTCTGACTTTCACACGTACTCTGGTGCCCCATATTTGACCATGTCCCCTGAATGGGGAGACCTGGGGGCCCTCAGAGGAAGGATAGCAGGCTACCAAGAAGAGACTTGATACCCTATGAGCATATACAAGGGGAGGAGGTCCCCCTCAGTCACAGTCATAGGGGAGGGGAGTAAGGGGAAAAATGGGAGGGAGGGAGGGAGGAATGGGAGGATACAAGGGAGGGGATAACCATTGAGATGTAATATGAATAAATAAAAAAAATGGGTTTGGATTTCTAATTTAAAGACATGGCAGGTTCTGCCTGTGACAGAATAAGCAATAAGCACTGGGTTCATTTTCTAGTGCTGGGATTATTCAGCTCCCTTGCAGATAAGAAGTGACTATGGTTGTGACGTCATTTGTGATTGTGCATTGTCATAGACTGATTTTAGCCCAACTACTGGCATCTTCTGACCAGTTCAGTGGCACAACCAAAAGAAAGTAGTAACTTGTAGAGAAGTATTACATATGTTTCAGAGAGGTTCTCAATATAGACAGTAGTCACTAATTCTGATGAGATTCATGAGCCAATCCCCCTTCGAGAATCATCTACCTAACTACCTCTCAAAAATCCCACCTTGAGTTAGGAATTCATCACTTGGGGGAAGCGCGTGACTCAGCCCAGTGTAGATAGCAGAATAGATTCATGGATGCTATGTCAACACATTTGTTCTCTTCCTTTGGCTTTAAAAGATTACCATAGGTATGCCAATGACATAAAATCATTACGGCACACATTTCCTACAGACAAGGTGCAGCTGTGTGCGTTGTGGGGCGTGGCTTTTGGTCCATAGGTGAGAGTGGCCCCACTGGACATAGCACGAGAGGATATTTAGCCCTAACTTCATAAAGTGGGGTGTCTGCACCCAAACAGTGCTGTGTGGTTCTAGGTGGATATTCATTGTCAAAGCAAAGGCACTGCAGCTTCCTTCAGTCAGAAGAAACTTCCTAGATTCCCAACTTGTTTAATGTATTTTTCATGGGCTAAGGAACCACCATTGATAGAGAGGGTGTTTACTCGAGCTGTGTATTTAAGTTTCGTTACGTTACTAGTAAACTACAGTCCCTTGTCTGGTAGCTTTAAGACGACTTTCACACAATCCTATTCAACGCTACTGTCTATGGAGTCCTTGGCCTCCCTATTAGAAGGGATGCCTTACGAGTAGACTTTCTTTGTATACAGTTCATGTCCCCACGTGTATCTGGTCAATTGTGTGTCTTATCTCTTCTGAGTCAGTATTCGTTTGGAGGCAGGCACTGTACATAGTAAAATTGCCAGTCCCACCTTTTGCAATGAATTTACTCTCTTTTTTATTTTTTTTAACTCACCACATGTCTGGATCTCTTTGCGTTAGAGAACAAACGAGTAAAGACTTGATTTGATAAAATGTAAGCTCGCCGCTCATCGGACTTGCCCTGGGGAGCAGAGCATGGGAAGGACTGTGCAAGGGAAACAGAGTGACGGGCAGCTTTTATTGTTCCGTGGAATGCAGTGCAATATGCTCTCGGGAAGCTCTGGGGATCTGAGTAGCAGAGGGACTGCTGGCAGCTTGGGTTTGCATATGCAGCCCTGTTTAGGAATGCTCATATGGTGTGTGATTGCTCTGTGCCTACAACTGACAGCGCCATCTGTTCCTTGCTTATTGAGCAATGGGATTCTGCTTTCTCCAAATGAGCACAAATGCGCGCGTGCACGCGCACATACACACACACACACACACACACACACACACACACACTGTACCACACACACACACACTCTGTCATGCCGTGCAACACACACACTGTAGCATACACACTGTAACACACACAGTGCACCACACACACACAGTGCAACACACACACACTCACAACCCCTATCCCAACCTAAGGAGAAGACACTTGATTGGCTTTCCACCTCAAGCTTTAATTTCAGCAGGAAACTCAGACAAGTCAAGTATCAAGCTGTGGCCACGAGGAGCCCCTCCCTTTGGTGGAGAACCATAAGGTCTGTCAGAGTTGGAAATCAGAACTCATCCCATCCAAAGACAGGCAGCCTAGAAGATAAATTATGGTGACAGATGGCAGCAGTCAAAAAAAGAAAATGTCCTCCAAGAAAGAAATGATCTGGAAGGGTGTCAGTAGATAAGTCAAACTCGGGCAAGGCAATAAATACCATATGGGGTGACAGAACCAACTTCATTTTAAAAAGTATTTGTTTATGTTTATGTTTATAGATTATCTCAATGTAGTTATGAGATCATGCGTGTGCAGTGCTCACAGAGGCCAGAAGGGGGCATATGATCCCCTGGGAATGGCATTATGGGTAATTGTGAACCGGCAAGTGGATGTTGGGAACTGAACCTGGGTCTTCTGCAAAAGCAGCCAGTGCTCTTCACTGCTGAGCCGTCTCTCCAGCTGCTACAATCAAATTCTAAAGAATACAGAGCACTGGTTTGTAAACCGTGGCTGTTAGGATTCTACCCCAGTCTGCCTACGTGTAATGTCATTGCCTACTTGCCTACCTGGGTAGGCGTGGCCCTACTCAGGATTATAAAAGGGCAAATCCACCTCTCTCTCTCTCTCTCTCTCTCTCTCTCTCTCTCTCTCTCTCTCTCTCTCTCTCCTTCTCTCTCTTTCTACTTCTCCCTCTTCCTCTCTTCCTCTCTTGCTGCCTCTCTCTCTCTATCTCTCCATCTCTCTGTCTCTTTGTCTCTGTTTTTCTCTGGGGTACCCCTCTCACTTCCTTTCTCTCCTCATGCTCATATAATAAACTTCTCAATATCATACCTGTATGATACGTATGGCGCATATTTTATATTATATCTCATATTTCATTTGTATTTAAAAGTGGCTGTGAAGCTGTCACTTGAAAACAGTTACTTTTCTAATAAACGTCTCCTTCATCTTCAGCAGAGCGCAGTGGCCCCACAGATGCAGCTGCGCCCTGGTCAGAAACAGAAAAGCTGAGCGATGACTAATGAGCCGTGAGAACAGACACCACATGCCCAGAATTTTCTCATTACCTCAATGTATATCATCTTATGCTCTCAAAAAGGATCACTGAATGACTGACTAAAGACAGGATAAAATCATTTAAATTTTTACCCCTGCTCTTTTCAAATAAAAAAAGCTCACAAGTCATGAAAGGCCCTTTACACATGGTGGTGGTAGTGTATGCAGGAAGTTGAAAGCCAGGGTCACTTTCAACAAGATGTTTGCATAGTTCATCTGGAAAAAAAAATCCCCGTTATACAACAGAATGTGCTGAATAAAATACAGCGAGCAGAGCATTCTGTTGCATGTGCTAACAGAGCTTGTAAAACAGCACAAAGCAATTCCTATGGGGCAAAAATGAAGTGGAAAACCTTTGAGGTAAGCTTGTAAAACTGAGCCTACAATTGGAGGAAGCAAGGGAGATGCTTGTTAACTTAAATAGTCTAAAAGCTTCTATTTTATACCTGGAGAAGACCACACCTTGGGTAGCCTGGCACAACAGGGTATATTTTCTAGGGAAGTATACTTTCTAAATAAACAGTACTTACAAAGGACACACGATGAGCACTGAGTGCAGTATCCTGGCCTGCTTCATCTTAGCTAGCCGAGCATTACTTACAGGAAGACAGCAGTAGCTCTCAGCACCCAGCTTCAAGCCATGGACCAAGCAACCACATGCCTAAAACATGTGAAGAAGAAAAACTGTACCTACACTGACATGTGCAGATTTTTTTTTCTTGTTAGACATCTCTCAACAGTACAGACGACAGCTGTTATAAAAGCATGTGTGTGGTGCCAGGAATTGTGGGCAACACGGAAATGACTCAAAGAATATAAGAGGATGGTCGCAGATCAGCTGCAGCCACTGTGATATTTTATGTAAGTGACACAAAGAACCAGAATTTTGTATTTATGGTGGGTCCCACAGCCAATTCCACTCAGATACATCCACTGTAGATGTCAGGATACCTGACATCTACAGACATCTTTTGCCCAGATAGGATGCCTGGACAACACACTACTCCTAATTGTTTGTCCCACTCACATATAATGAGATAGACACATAGACAGACAGACAGGCAGACAGACAAACAGACAGACAGACAGACACACACACACACACACACACACACACACACAATCAGACAAAATACGACTGGAGGGACAGCTAATTAAATTACTCTCAGAAAGCACTAAAGTCATAAAATCCAAGGGAACAAGGAACCAAACCAATCAGATTATGGCGACAAAGAAATCGTGGAGGTTAATGAAGGTTGAGGGTCTAGATTGGGCCCTAGCGTGTAAAAAAGGCATTAAGTAAAAGCTCATGAAATTGAAATAAGTTTTCCCTTATTGTATTAATTTTGGGATAATAACATTGTAGTAAGGCTGCAATTGCTATTTAAAAAAATATATTGTGACTCACTTATATCTGGACACTAGTCCCATGAAAGTCTTCACCTACCAGGAAAGTGGGACAGAGGGGAGGACATCCTATTGGGACTCTAAGTGAGAGAAGTATGGGAGAATGGGGAAATAGAAGGATCCAGAGGGTACTAGAAACCTACAAGAAGAACATTATGATGGGCAGATCTGGGCCCAAGGGTCCTGCTCAAACTATGGCACCAGCCAAGGACAATCCATGCAGTAAACCTTAAACCCCTACCCAGATCTAGCCAATGGACAGGACATTCTCCACAACTGAATGGAGAGTGGGGTCTGACTTTCATATGAACTCTGGTGCCTCATATTTGACCATGTCCCCTGGATGGGGAGACCTGGTGGCACTCAGAGGAAGAATAGCAGGCTACCAAGAAGAGATTTGATACCCTATGAGAATATACAGGGGAAGGAGGTCCCCCTCAGTCACAGTCATAGGGGAGGGGAGTAAGGGGAAAATGAGAGGGAGGGAGAACGGGAAGATACAAGAGATGGGATAACAATTGAGATGTAATATGAATAAATTAATAAAATATATTTAAAAATAAAATAAAATAAAAACATATTGTGATTAAGATATTAGCATGAAACAACACAGTATATAGCTAAGGAAGATGTTATCATAAGAAGGTAAGGCTATCATCACCCAGTACTGTTTTCCTAATTCTTTAAGACGAAAACTGACTTTAAAAATTAAATGTTTAGGGGCAACAACAGGATGCGCAGGAGGAGTTCTGAGGAGGGTGTAGTATTGACGTGTAGCAGAAGCCAGAGGCCTCGAACCAGACCAATGACTCATCGCAGTGAGCATGTGCAAGTGAAGGTGTTTGGGGTACAGGGTACAAGGTGTGACAGACACTGTGACACACCACAAGGCTTTGCTTTGTGTGGCTTCTATTTTGTGTTTTCTTTTGTCAAGGAGGCTGCAAGGCTAGAAGGCAGATATAGAAGGAAGGGGAGATGAGTGGGACTGGGGTACATGATGTGAAATTCGCAAAGATTCAATAAGAGCTTTTTTTAAAAAAAAAAATAGGTAATTGCTGGAGTTGGAGTGATGTCTCAGTGGTTAAGAGCACTGTCTGCTCTCACAGAGAACCCAGGTCTCATTTTTGGCACCCACGTGGCAACTCATAACCATTCGTAATCCATACCAGGAGATCTAATGCTTTCTTCTGGCTTCCTAGGGTACCAAGTAGACATGTTGTACACACATGCATGTAGGCAGAACACCCATACACATAGAATAAGAATAACCCTTAAAAATCAAACAGCTCCAACAACCTTACTGCGGTTACAACGTACACCAAGGGGGAAAAATGAAAAACAAAAGACGAAACGGAAAACACAAGACGTCACTAAGTCTGGCTGGGATAACTTATTTAATTCAGTTCTAAGGAGTAGGCAGGAGTTTCTTTTTTATTTTAACTGCTAGACTATGAAGGAAGGTATGTGGGCACTCGGGAGGTGACAAGCCACTGTCGGTGGCGCAGTCAGCTCCCACTGCAAGCTGTTAGGGAAGCAGGAACTGTTATTGCTCACAGGGCCTTCCCATTTTCTGGAAGCAGCTCCTCCTTTATCTCTGCTGTGACCCTTAACAGAACATGGAAGTCACAAGGAACACTGAACTAGCCTTCGGAGTTCTGAGGCTCGAAGTTAAGCCAACGCGCAATCCAGTACATGAGTCAATCATTTCAGGTGCTGTAATGTCCCTGAAGTGCTTTCTTATATTCTAAGAAGAAAAGAGGTAAAGGAGAACAATAACATTGTCTGATTGTGCCAGTGGTTCTTGGCCTTCCTAATGCTGTGATTCCCGCATCCCGCCCCCCGCCCCAATACAGTTCCTCCTGTTGTGGTGACCTCCAGCCATAAAATTATCTTCATTGCTACTTCATAATTGTAATTCTGCTACTGTTATACATTGTAATGTAAATATCTGTATTTTCTGATGGCCTTGGGTGACTCCTATGAAATGGTCATTTGTGCCACCCAGGGGGACACAACCCACAGAATAAGAACCACTGCTCTAGAACATGCTACCACTTTCCTTGTAATCTGGGAGTGAAAAATGATGATAAGAGGCAGAGTATAGGAATATGCTCCTCCTACTGCAAGTGCAGATGAGCACCTGCTTTCTGCAACAATGGTTAGAGCACAGTTTAGCATAGTGGTTACAGATGCTTAGACAGCAAGGTCCAAACTGCAGAAACGACATTACAGAGCACACCATTAGTAGCTGGAAGGATCTTTGGAGATAATCTGGTTTGGACTTTCACTTTAGATGCGAGGAAAATGAAGCCCAGAAGGACAAGGGGACTTGTTTGAGACAACCCTATGGTACAGCAGGCCGTGGACCAAATTTCTTTTCTCTTACTGTGTTTCTTGAAAACAAAAATGTCAGTTTCCAGGCGTGTGATATGTGGACATCAAATCTACCAATTATGTAGCAGCCATCTGGATATAAAATTAAGTAAAATGCAAGCAAGGCCCTCACCTCTTCAGTTCTTATGTACAAAGAAGGCCACTAGCTCTGTTCCCGTACAGAAAAAGGTCTTCCCATGGGTCCCTTTCTAGCCTCGAGTGCATCATGTTGAGCCCAGGTTGGCTTCAAATTCCTCCCAACCTTCCTACCTCAGTGTCCCAAGTGCTGGGCTGTCAGGTGTGTGTCATCATGGCCAACTGCCCTATTTTTTTTTTGAAGATATTGAAGTTTAACCTTAAAGAAGATACAGAAAATGATGTGATTTCTAAAGAAGCAAACAGGAAACACAAATAAGGTAAATGTGTCTGTGGGATGAAGGTATGGGAACTCCACACATGAGAGAAAGAGAACATGTGTGATGTGTAGAAACTAATAAAATTGTAATAGAATGTGTGGTCATGGGGCTAATGAGACTGCTTGGCAACAGGGGAGCTTGATGCTAAGCTTGATGACCTGAATTCAATCCCTGGAGCTCACTTGGTAGAAGGAGAGAATTTACTCCCGCAAAATTGTGTGTGTATGTGTGTGTGTGTGTGTGTGTGTGTGTGTTGCACTTGTTAGAGAGTTCATGTAAACGTGCATGCGTGTGTGTACTGATGAAAGCCCAAGATCAATGTATGTTGCCTTTCTTTAATTGCCTTCCACCTCTTTTTGAGAGGGGTTCTCACTGGCTATGCTGGCTGGCCATTGAGCTTCAGGGATCCCTGGTCTCTGCTCCCCACTCCCTCCTCAAGCTGGGGGCCACAGTGCATGCCTCTGTATCTGGTTTAACATGAGTTCTGGGGGTGCAAGCTCAGATTCTCATGCCTGTGAGGCTGGCACTTTATCAGCTGAACCATCTCCCTTGTCCCTAATGGATATTTTGGTCACCAAAGTGGGTTATTTCATCTCATGATATAAACTGACTTTCTAGGCCATAAAAGCTTATACTCGTGGAATCTGTGCACCTTGTTAGCTAATAGAATCACAGACTAAGATCGGTGTTCTCAGAGGATCAAAGGAAACACAGCTCCCCCAACTGCAGTACTCCTTTGTGGAGTCAAACGTGCCCCCTCCCCCACCCTCTCCACCTCACACAGAGTCTTCCATTTCTACTCCTCTGTTCCTACATCCAGCTAAAGGTTACTTTCCCCAGGTCTCTGCTAATCTCTAGAGTAGAAATAGCATAATTTAATCTTGGCAGCTTTGGAGACCTGGGACAGTAAAGTTGTCATCTTCTCTGTGGCTCTGGGGATAGCTTGGGTATCACAACTATAAAATCAAGGCAACGGCTCTGTGTCCTCGTTCAGCACAACAGACCTCGCCTTTTTTTTTTTTTTTACAAGAAGGTGTGCAGAGGTGAAAGTATTCACCCAGTGGCACAGTGAATATCACAGCTGCAGCCTCACCCAAGAGCTGCTGAGAGTCAAATGCTGCCTTTTGTTCTTGTCTTACTGTCACTAAGACTAAATCTTCATCTCCTGTGGCACATCATTTCTCCTATTATGTCATCCATGTTTTGTGTGTCTGCCATCACAACTTCCAAAGTGGCAGGAACAGTGATGTCTCTGAATAGCTATGTATTAAGGAAAGGTGGGTTTTCCTTACAAAAACCCACATGCAGAGCACCCTAATTAGGCTCTGTTTTTTATTTGTTTGTTTGTTTTTGTTTTTCGAGACAGGGTCTCTCTGGGTAGCCTTGGCTGTCCTGGACTCACTTTGTAGACCAGGCTGGCCTCGAACTCACAGCGATCTATCAGCCTCTGTCTCTCAAGTGCTGGGATTAAAGGCATGCACCACCATTATTATCTTATATATCCTTATACTATAAATTTTCTGTGCCTATACTCATTTTTTCTTTTTCTTTTTTATTTATTTGTCTCTTATGCATTACATCCCAACTGCAGTTTCCTCTCCCTCCACTCGTCCCAGTCCATCCCTGTGGCAGGATATTTGATCACATTGTGAACCTCGGTATTGTGAACCATATAAACCTGTTTTTTGTTTGGTATGGCTCAGCCCTAGCACACACCTTTTATCCAAGAGCTTTCTGTACACAGGATTTAATAAAGTTAACCCTAGGTCAAGAGATGGAGCAAGAAACCAGTTGACTTAAGTAGATAGGGCTTAAGTACATAGGAGGAACTTTGAGAGAAGGGTATTTAAGACAGCATGGAGAAGAAGGAGCTCTTTAGCTCTTGAGCTCTTCAGCTTTTTGGCTTTTAACTTCTGCCTTTTCCTCCAGCTGAGCTTCAGGCTTTTTTTTTTTATTTTTTTTGCGGGGGTGGGGGGGATGTGAGCTGAGTAGGAAGGTCAGCTGGGTGCTTTCTCTGCTTCTCTAAGCTAGCAGGTTTTCACTTCAGCATCTGGCTTCTGAGTTTTCATTAGTAAAATCAAATGTTTGGGATTTACTTTTATTGTAACAACACCTCCCCACAAAACCCTGCCATTTGTGCTCTCCTACAGATCCACTCCTTAGGCCTCCCAAGGAGATCAGCCAATCACGTTCTCCGTTTCAAAGTCTTGAGATAGTACAACAACAACAACAACAACAGGGTGGGCTCGAAGATGTCTGTTTAGCTTTAACTGTCAATTGTCAACCTGATGTAATCTAGAATTATCTGGGAAGAGAATCTCAATTGAAGAATTGCCTGGATCAGATTAGCCTGTTAAAGATGTCTGTAGGGGATTATCTTGACTGTTAACTGACGCCTGGAGGGCACAGCCCATTGTGGGAGGCACCATTTCCTGAGCAGATGGTCCTGAACTGTAAAAGAAAGCCAGCGGGGAGGGTGGGAGAGATAAGCCTGCTTACCAGTCAGCAAACAGCCTCCTTGTTCCTGCAGCCACTGCTTTGGTTGTGAAATGACACTGTGTGGAACACAAGTAGGCTTTGCACTTCAAGTACCTGTCTGGAGTTCCTACCTTGACTTCCCTTGGTTACAGACTGTGACCTGGAATTGTAAGCCAGATAAATCCTTTCCTTCCTATGTTGCTTTTGGCCCACGTGTTTTATTAGACAGAAATAAAACTGGAATGATAGATCATTTGCTAAAGGGTATGTGCATTTGATAAGACTCCAATGAAGCTAGGATTGACAGTATTTGGTTTTTTCAGAGAAAAAAAACAAACAAACAAACAAGCCACCTAGAGACTTCTGTCAAGAAGCAAGTGTCATATTGATCCATTTATTATATGCTATACACCATGTTTGGTGTTAAACACATAAAGATGAAATAAATGTAATAGAATTATGCTACAAATTAAAGAGCCATTTGATTCATTGTATCTGAATAACAGTGGCTTAGCCTAGACCATAAATTCACAGGATGGAAGTTTCTGGATTCTAAAAAGCAGTATCTTAGACAACACATAGCTATCAGTATGAATAAGCAAGACCACAATTGTGCATCTTTAGTAGTTCTCTGTGTATAGGGAGAAGCCCAAAGTGACAGATGCCAAGAGTGTCTACAGCAGAAGGGAATGGACAGATAACTGTGGATCCAGGTTTTTTGTGCGGTCATTTATTGATCCACTTAATCATTCATTAAACCAAGACTCTTATCCATTAATTACAGTTGACACTAGGAAAGAGTATTGACAGGGCCTGGATTCCTGATGTGAATATAGACATCACAATGAATGCTCTTCATCAGTGGATCATAGGGACTTCAAAGAGGGCAAAGTTTTATGCTGTCTTGCTTTTTGTTTTTGTTTTTTAAACAAACTTATTTTGGGTTGAAGAGATGGCTGAACAGTTAAGGACACTTACTACTCTTGGAGAAGCTGAGTTCAGTTCCCAGCACCCACATGGCAATTCACAACCATTTGTAAGTCAAGTGCCAGGAATACATTATTCTGATCTCCATGGGCCCAAGGCATGAATGTGGTCCACATGTATATAATCATGTATGAGCTCTCACATACACATAAAATAATAAAAATAAATCTCTAGTAATCGTATTTTTATTTTTAAAAAGTAAAATAAACATGAGAAATTCAATGATTAAAATCCCATACAGCAATTAATTGCATTTACAATTCAGAACCTACTTTCCCTCTGCTGCACACAGGATTGAATTTCCATGAACAGTTGTCTGGATTTGTAGCACAGGTGTGAAAGCCTGACTGAATTCACTTGCTGACTGATCTTCTCTTCCCTATGTGCTGTGGCACAACAAATAGGACACCAGTCAGGAGCACATGTCACATACAGAAAGGGCACATCCCATCAGTGTTCCTACTGTCGGAGGTTGATGAATACCACACACTAGTAATGAAGGAAGTTGAGTATCCAACAATGTCAGTTAAAGAACAGCTGTGGCTTAAACGTTCAGGCAGCTTTGAGAGCCAGTCAGTCAGATTTCCCTCTGTGATTCCTCTTTTCATACGTCATAAGCTACAAGGCATGTGTGGGCTGGTGGGAAACAGCGAGGCTCTAGAGAAGGGAGACCTTTGCTGAAGGCCAGCGTGGTCACTGGCCACCCTTACAGAAAGGGCTGGCACCCAATTTCCTTATATTAGAGACAGTGAGAACAGCTGCCTTGGAGGGAGCTGTCAGGAGTAAATGGAATAACGTATGAGAGAGAGAGCCTGACAGAGTATATCTGTCTTAGTGCAGCTTTCTGCCCCAGGACTATTTCTCAGTGTCAAGATACTCCCTCAGCCTTCTGCCCAAAGCTAACATTTGGATGAAGACAGAGGCACAGAATTTAACAGGATGTTAAGAATGTGGTAATTAAGATAAATAGTATGTACTATTACACACTTTTAAGATTTTTACTTTTATGTGTATTTGCATGGATTTATGTGCACCATGTACTTGCAGGTACCTGTGGAAGCAGGAGGGAGGTGTGGATCCTAGGAAACTAGAGTTACTGCTTGTGAACTGCCATGTGGGTTGTATGACTACTAATTTTTAATATTGAATTATTGTTTTGGTAAAATCAGCAGTTAGTTCTTAACCAGCTTTATGCCCAAATAACCACACAGAGACCATTTAATTAGCCTATAGCACAATGCGGCACAATAATTATTCTATCCTAAACCTCCATGCTAGTATAGTTTCCTCCGCTCTGACTTCCCACTTTATACTTGTTTTGCACTCATATCCTAGGTCTAGCTCATTCCTCCTGGTGCTTCCTGGTCTTCTCCTTGTGGCTCCATCCTCTCCTTCCCTCTCTCTCTCTCTTCCCCTCACTGGATCAGGATGTCCTACCCTATTCTCTGTAATTGCTAAGCATTGGTTAATTTGTTTTATTGGCAACATAGAACAAATGGTGACATATTTACACAAACCTGAAACAGAAGATACTAAGAATAAACATTATAATGCAATGTCTGGGTTGATCCAGATAGTGGGGTAGAGAAATAGGCATTTGAATGAACAAGGGTAAACTGTACACAGTTCACAAGAACATTGTGTCAGCAGTGGGTACTAAAAACCAAGGCTGCTTCTTCTCCGAGAGCAATCAGTGTGCTTAACCACTGACCCATTTCTCCAGAGCAATAAGCAGTATTTTTAAATATCAAAATCTACCAAAAAGAAACTCATTATGAAGACATTACCAAGTCTATTTGTTTATGTAAGAAAAGCAACATTCATTTTTCTGTTGACTATAAGCTATTGCATCCGTAGTTGTAAGTTGAGATGTTTGAACAGAGAAGACAAGAATTTGAACAATTGAGCATTGTTTAGGATCAACTTTAAATATGAATTCTAGCCACTTTATTGAGAACCTGAGAGACCATTTTGTCCCCCTCTTCCCATCTAGAACCGTCCATCATCAGCCCCATTAAGGGCCTGAGAGGCTAAAGATGTTCTAGTCCAGATTTTTGTCTACAGAAAACTTAACCTCCTTCTTGGAATTATACCCAAAAGTACAACCTACAGCACAGACTATAAGGTCAACCACAAAATGGAAGACTGGGCATAAAACAATCTTTTAAAAAATTGTCTTGGGCCAGGCGTGGTGGTACATGCCTCAAGGCCAGCCTGGTCTACAGAGAGACTCCAGAACAGCCAAGGTTAACACAGAGAGACCCTGTCTCACACACACACAAAAATTGTCCTTAGGAGTCATAAGTAAAGTATGATGCTAAATACCTAAGTGCCAAAGTTACTAAAGATAAGGATGGTGCCATAGAGATTATTCTCCACAAAAAGGAGAGGGAATTTTTCAAAAGGTATGCCTGATAAACACGTTTTATATTTCCAGCCTCAGCTGTCTGTCATTACTATTCCAATAGGCTATACTTGCGTCACATCATGTATCAACTGATAATAGGAACTGGTTTTTCTTATTTCAACTCATTCTCCTATTACTTTAACCCCCTTTCACGCATGCTTGGCCTCTCCCAAGGTTTAGGACTTCTGCTCCATCTCTACCCACTAGTTATCCTGTTTCGACTATGGAGCCACATCCACACCTCTCTCCCCTGCCTCAGGCATTTGTTACCAGCCATATGCATTCTACAACCTTTCCTCCCTACAGCTCCTATTTCTGTTGTCTCTGATCTGCAAGTCATGACTAGAGAGGGCAGAAGACTGGAGAAGATCTGACACGGTAACTGTTCCCGCTGACTGTGGGTGGCAATGAACTCATTAACTCTGATCTATGAAAGACTTCTTTGATGTCACTTGTAGGGCAAGGCTTTGTTTTTAAAAAATTTTTTTGAGATTTAATTTTTAATGAAACATGCATTTCAAATGTAGTTTGACAAAATTTGACAGATATATATGTATATGCACAAAATGCATTTGTGTGTTTATGACTCTATCGCTAAAATAAAGACCTTTTATTATGTGAAAGTTTATTGTCCAGTCAAGATCTATCAGTAATTATGGCTTCAGAGAAACACTGATCTTTATCTCCTATATATTTCCCATTCTAGAAAGGGTGGTATCTTTACACAATGGAATATTACTCAGTTGTTAAAAATAAGGAAATCATGAAATTTGCAGCCAAATGGATGGAGCCAGAAAATATCATCCTGACTGAGGTAACCCAGACCCAGAAAGACACACATGGTATGTCCTCACCTATAAGCAGATATTAGTCATATAGTACAGGATATACATACTACAATTGACAGACTCAAAGAAGATAAGTAACAAGGAGAACCCAAGGGAGGATGCTTACATGTCACTCAGAAGAGGAAATAGAATAGACAACGGAAGCAGATGAAGAAAGGGAACGAGGTAGGAGAGGGAATGCAGAGGGTGGAGGTTAGGGCAAGGGTGGGAGGACAGAGGACCTGCAGAGAGGAGAGAAACGATGGGCAAGGTTATCTCTGTGACCAGCTGGAGACCTAAGACAGGCTAGGCTTCTGGCAGGATATGGGGTGACTCTATCTGAGACTCCTAGTAGCAGGGGTCACGGAGACTGAAAAGATGCCTTCTAACTAGACAGTAGAGAGAGGAAAACACCAACCCACTAACAAAAACTTCGACCCAAGATTTACTCTGACTACAGGATGTGCAGGAATAAAGATAGAACTGCGACTGAAGGAATGTCCAACCAACACCTGACCCAACCCAAGACCCACCCCATGGGAGAGAGCCAACCCCTGAGACTATTAAGAGTACTCTACTATGCTCACAGACAGGAGCTTAGCATAGCTGTCCTCTAAAAGGCTCCACCCAGCAGTGGATCAAAACAGATGCTGAGACTCAAAGCCAAACACTGGCAAAGCATAGGGAGTCTTGTGGGAAAGTGGGGGAGGGGAGGTGGACAGAAGGACCTGGAGGTGACAGGACCTCCACAAGAAGACCAACAGAGCCAACTAAGCGGGGCCCGGAGGAGCTTATGGAGACTGAAGCACCAACCAAGGACCATGCATGGACTGGACCTAGGCCCCTACACAGATATAGCCCATGGGCAGCTCGGGCTTTATGTGGGTCCCCTAGTAAGGGAAACGGGAGCTGTTTCTGACATGGACTCTGTTATCTGCTTTTTGATCACTTTCCCCTGGCAGGGCTGCCCTGCCAAGCCACAGGGGAAAAGGACATGTTCTTCCCCTGTCCTGGGGCAACTCGATGATCTGGGATGGGTTGGAGGGAGTCGGGGTGGGGGTACTCCCCTTATCTTAGGAATAGGAAAAGGGGGATGGGGAAGAGGAAGGGAGAGTAGGACAGAGATGAGTGGAGAGAGGGGGCTACAATTGGGAATAAATAAGGTGAATTAGTTAATTAATTAATTAAAAAGAAAGAAAACAAATCAGTGTTTTTAGCCTACACTGTAGTTATTGCTAAGGACACGAGTATTTGTTAGACTATTTTGCAAAAGCTCCCATATCCTAAACAAATTGGAGTTATTACATGTTTTTAAAACTTGCTGAAATGAATGTAGTCAGAACCATTTCAAGGCAATGGAATCACACAGTACTTACTCTTATTTCCATTTTCTTGTACTCAGCATATGTGCACTGAGGGCAGCCTATGGTAGGAGTAAGGACAGACAGGGAGCCACCAGTAAGTGCGTTGGAGTGGGCTGAGTCAGTGGAGCACACAGTTGTATGAACCGTGTATCATCAGAGAAATGATGCCTCAAAACTTATTGCACTTACCAGAAGAGGGGAAGGGTGAAACCTTCTCACCTAGATCCTGTGAGGTGATGGAATTGCAGTGTGGCTCAGTCCCCCCCTGCTGCTGGGACCTTTTCAACTGACTGTCCACCCACTCACTGGACCTGACCCACTGTTTCCTGTTCTGACCTGGTTCTGTTCTGGACTGGTTAAGCCTGTCATGTAGCAGCTTTGCTCTTGAACCTGACTTCAGTGGCATTAGCAGTAGTTGCCTCTGGCCAGTGGTCTGCTTCCTCATCAGATCAATATAGACCCTCTCTCTCTCTTTATACATACATATATATTATTAATTTATTCATATTACATCTCAATTGTTATCCCATCCCCTGTATCCTCCCATTCCTCCCTCCCTCCCATTTTCCCCTTACTCTCTTCCCCTATGACTGTGTATGAGAGGGACCTCCTCCCCCGGTATATGCTCATAGGGTATCAAGTCTCTTCTTGGTAGCCTGCTATTCTTCCTCTGAGCGCCACCAGGCCTCCCCATCCAGGGGACAACTCTCTCTCTCTCTCTCTCTCTCTCTCTCTCTCTCTCTCTCTCTCTCAGCCCATGTCTGACATCTTTGAACTCAGCTGCAGCATCCTTAACTAGCATTCATTCTGCAAGCTATGTTTATGCAGATAGGTTCGTAGACACATTTGCTACGTCCTGTGTGAAAAGTGTTAATATTAGTAATTAAGGCTGGGGTGAAAGCACCTGGACTCACCTGGGCCAGGTTGGCTGGGTAGCCAGGACTACACAACATAACAAAAGCTGCCTTGACTCCTCTGCACCCTGTAGATGAATTGTTATTCAGTAAATTCTGACACTGTGGAAAGGCACAAATGTGCCCAGCTACATTTATGGCATATTATACTCCTTACAGAGGTTTCAGGCTGTGGTCCCACTGCATTGGGCCTGTGGTGACACAGTGCATCACAGTGACTATGAATGACAACAGGACCCGCTCACCTTAAGGAGCCAGGAAGAAAAGCTAGGTCAGGGAGCTGAACAGGAAGTGGCATGTCTTGTTATAATAAGCTCTTCAAGGACATGCCCCTGGTCTCCTGACTTCACACTGAGCCTCACCCCTTTAATTGTCCCATCACTGACCAAGAGTGCCACCAGCCATTTCACAGTTGGGCTTTGGGAAGAAAGTCATGATTCAAAGCACAGCATTAAATGGGCCTGATTTCTTGAAGAGGTTGTGTTTGAGCAGAATCTGAGCAAAAGACTGGTAAAGGACATTCCAGGAAGACAGAGGGCCAGCTGGAGAAATAAGCAAGGTTTCTATCCACTTTGAGATGGGGAGAAAACAAATCAAATATCTATCATGGACATATTACACTTGAAATAACTGTTAAATGACCAAGTAGAAACACCAGGGAGGTAATTGTCTACCCACAGCCAGAGTACAAAAGAGCAACTGAACTGCACATGGTAAGGGGTTTATTAGCATCAGGGTGACAATCTAATTTCTTGGGAAAGAAGGGTGGATGAACACTGGCAGAGAGCCTGAGGCACTCCAGCCTGGAAGAGGCAGAAAAGACAGAGGTATAAAAAAGCGCTTCGATGGGTAGGGAGTGAAGAGAAAATATTGTACATTTATTTATCTCTAATTATGACCACAGTGAACATGAGGCAGCTCTGTTTTCCCAGTTCTTGTTTTATCTTAGTCATCTTTCATTCTGGCTTCATAATCCTCAATTTCTATAACCACATAGCAGTGGGCACTGTGGCAGCACTCAGGGAGGCAGAGGCAGGAGCATCTCTGTGAGTTCAAGGCCTACCTGGTCTACAAAGCAAATCTAGGACAGTCAAGGCTACACAGAGAAACCCTGTCTCAGAAAAAGAGAGAGGGGCAGGGGAGGGGAGAAAAGAAAAGAACGAAGAATAACCATACAGAGATCTGTACAAACCAAACTATACATTATTTTTAAATATTTGTTTATTTTTGCTTTGTGTGTATGGGTTTGACTACATGCATGCCTATATACCCTATACACCACATGTGCAGTGCCCAAGGAGGCCAGAACAGGATGCAGAATCCCCTGGAACTAAAATGACAGATAGTCAGTCATGAGCCACCATGTGGGTTCTGGGGACTGAACTAAGGTTCTCTGGAAAAGCATCCAGTGCTCTCAACTCCTGGATCACCTTTCCAGCCCCGACCACACATTCTACATTGCTTGCTTTAGCTGTGAAATCTAGAGCTCTGCTATCTCACAGGCCCCACAGGCTTCACTATCCCTCCGCATGTTCATAGACTGTGCACGTGTGTATCCTGAGAGAGGAGCAGATCGGCTCGGCCCCTGGGGTTGACTCCCACCCCTGCAGTTGCCCAGCTGCCCACAGTAGCTGTGACGGCTCTCATCTAGATATTCCTATTTCCTGCAAAGGCCGTGGGGAGGGCCACCAGAGCTAACACCCAGCGCTTAGGGAAGAGCCTTCCTGTAGCCGTGTCCAGCACAGGCAGCTGTGACTTCTCAGAGCAGTTTACCATGTAGAAGTACAGTTAGTAGCTCAAAAGTTCTAATTAACACTCAAAAGGTACGGCAGTTAGGATGGCCACCCTCAAAGAAACAAACAAACAAAAAAAACAAAAAACAAAAAAACAAAAGCACAAGTGTGGATAAGGATGAGGAGACCCTTTGTGCAGTGCTTGGGGTTGTGCATAATGCAGCTGCTGGGGAAAGCAATGTGGAGCAGCTTCAGAGGTGTCAAAACAGGCTCAGCATATGGTCCTGGAGAACTGAAGGCTGGGTCTCAGAGAGCTATGTGAACACCGCGCCTATTCTAGCCTTACTCCTTACTTACAACAGCTAAGAAGCGGCCAATTGTCCACAAAGATCTTTAAATGCACACACACACACACACACACACACACACACACACACACACACACACACACACACGTCACCCTTTAAATGTAAGGAAAACACTAGCACACATGACACAGATGAAGTTTAGGGACATCAAGCCAAGTGCAATGCTAGCTACCAACATGTGGGGGGACAAGAAAAAGAGTGAGACAGAGAGGAGGGAGAGGAGGAGGAAGAAGGGGAGAGAAGGACAGAGAGAGGAAGAAGGCGAGTAGTCCTGGTAGGGAGATTGACAGAGAGTGCTGGCGGCCGGGGGCTGGAGGGGTAGAGTTGGACCTTGTTTAATGAGCAGTCTGGTTCTGTAAGATAATGCTACAGCTCTGGAGCAGAGCAACATCTACACAGGTAACACCACTCAAAACGTAAGTTTAATATTTTACAATTAAAAATAGGGGAGTGTGAGTGAGGCAACCCAGACCCAGAAAGATACACATGGTATATATTCACTTATAATTGGATAATAGCCCAACACAGATGTCCTCTGAGAGACTCCACCCAACGGGGCATGGGGACAGATGCTGGGCAGAGCACTGAGAGTGGTATGGTAGAATAGGGAGGATGGAAGGACCCAGAGGGTTCAGGAGACCCACAAGGAGACCATCAATACTGGCAGATCTCCATGGGGGTGGGGGGATTGCACCAACCAAGGACAATGCATGTAAAGATCCCAGACACCCTGTTCAGATCTAGCCAACAGACAATTCGTTCTTCATGATTGTGGAGAGACCAGGGACTGTCTCTGACATGAACTCTGGTGCCTCCAATGTGATCACTTCCCCTTGGTGGGGAGGCCCTAAGGGCACACAGAGGAAGGGGAAACAGGCTATCTGGATGAGACCTGATAGGCTGTGGTCAGACTGCAGGGGAGGAGGTCCCCTTCTGTCATAGGTCTAGGGGAGGAGAGTAGGGTAAAAGAGGGAGGGAGGATTGGAACAGGAAGATACAAGCAAGGGGGTAACAATCAGGATGTGATATGAATACATTATAATAAAAAATTAGTTAACAAAAAAATGGAGTGTAAAAATTTCCTCAGCACTTGGCACAGACATGCACAAATACAAATCTCTCTGTCTCTGTCTCTGTCTCTGTCTCTCTCTGTCTCTTTCTCTCTCTCTCTCTCTCTCTCTCTCTCTCTCTCTCTCTCTCTCTCTCTCTCTCTTTCTCTCTCTCTCTCTCTGTGTGTGTGTGTGTGTGTGTGTGTGTGTGTGTGTATGTGTGTGTGTGTCTGTCTGTCTGTCTGTCTGTCTCTCTGTCTGAAATGAATAAAATTTCTCTTCCCTGGGTCTGATAACACAGTTTTACATCACATGTGAAGAACAGACTCGGGCAGCAGCTAGCTGTATGCATAACTACTATGAGCCTTAAGGACTCCAGTATAAATCATGTGGAAAAGAAAATAACCAGACCTGAGAGATACTTTTTGTAAAGGATGTGCCAAATAACCCACCCAGAGGCCACTTTATTCAGCTACAATGTACAATGTGCATCCCTCTAGCTCATTCACTCCGACTGTCCTGGTTAGGGCTATTATTGCTCTGATAAAACACCATCACCAAAAGAAACCTGAGGAGCAAAGAGTTCATTTGGCTCTCACTTCTACACCATAGTCCATGACTGGTCAGGACAGGAACTCTGGTCAAGGCAGGCACCTGGAGGCAGGAACCGATACAGAGGCCATGGAGGAGTAGTGCTTACTGCTCCTTGTGGCTTACTCAGTCTGCTTTCTTACAGAGCCCAGGACCACCAGCCCAAGAGCCACATCATTCACAATGGACTAAGTGCTCTCCTGTCAATTACTAATTTAAAAAATGCCCTCCAGGCTTGCCTACAGCCTGATCTGATGGAGGCATTTTCTCTGGTCTTTCTGGTTGTGAGCTTAGGCTTTAATGGCTGAGCTTCAGACAGAGGCACTTTCTCAGCTGAGGTTCCTTCCTCTCAAATGACTCTAGCTTGTGCCATGTTGACATGGAACTAGCCAGCCAGCACAACTGACCTCTTTTGAACTGGACGAACACATCAGTGTTAAGCCACAAACTTTTCTTCCTTGTTCATCCCCAATTTCACACATTAATATCCACATCATACAAACAAAACAAAACAAAACACCTCCACACAGTGGCCCTCCAACCCATTTTCAAACTCAAAAAGTCCCACAGTCGTATATCAAACACTTTAAAAGTTCTGTCTCTTTAAAAAAAAAAATTCAAAGTCTCTCAACTGTGGGTTCCTATAAAATAAATAAGTTAAAATTTTAAACTTCTTATTTTAAGAAGGAAGAACCAGGCACAGTCACAGTCAAATCAAAACAGAGCCAAACTCCAACTGTGCGAATAACTCAATATCCAATGTCTGGGACACACTCACCGTTTTGGGGGGATCCTCCAAAGGGCTTGAGTCACTTTTCTGCCTCTGCCCTGTATGTGCAGCCCACACAGCTTGCCTTCTAGGCTCTGGCTGGCTCTACTCCACTCGCGCTGCTGTTCCTGATGGCTGTCCCAGGACACTGGGACTCCAACATGCCGGGGGCCCTTGCTGCAGCTGGGTTACACGGTCACCAATAGCCTTTCCCAGGTCCACTTCAGGGACTCCAGCCCCGCCACACTGTGCGAAGCCTCCGCTATCCTCCATGACCCCTTCATGCCTTCAAAACCTGTACCACTGGGGAGACATACACTTTCAAGTTCAGCTGCCGGCACAAGGTACAACCTTGGCTGCCTCTAGGACACTGATTCTGTGTGCTGACCCTGAGGGAACAGTTCCCAGACTCTTTTGCCTCAATAATGCTGGTCTCTTCTTAATCGCAGCTGATCCTTCAGCCCCCAGCTGACCAGCATCCATTATCCCAGCAAGGCAAACATTTTATTTAGTGGTTTGGTCTCTTGCTAATCAGCTAATTCTTCATCCCCAGCTGAGCAGACGCCCACAGAGTCTTCACATAAACGGTCTGATAGAGAGAGCCTTTGCTACCCTCAGAAACGACACAAGCCAGGCCTCCATCTTCTGCACTTCCTCTCAAAATTCATATCTTCCAGGCTCTTGCAGAACTGCCCACTGAGCTCTGAACACCCAGTGGCGTTTCTAACCCTAAATTCCTCTCCAAAACAACATGGTCAGGTCTGTCACAGCAATACTCCACTACCTGCACTCTGATACCAACTTCTGTCTTAGTTAGGGCTTCTATTGCGGTGGTGAAACACCACGACCAAAGGTAATTTGGGAAGGAAAGGGTTTATTTGGCTTACATTTCCACAACACAGACCATCACTGAAGGAAGTCAGGGCAGGAACTCATACAAGGGAGGAACCTGGAGGCAGGAGCTGATGCAGAGGCCATGGAGGGTGCTGCGTACTGGCTTGCTCCCTATGGCTTGCTCAGCTTGCTTTCTTATAGAACCCAGGACCATCAGCCCAAGGATGGCACCACCCACCATGGGCAGGGCCCTCCCACATCAGTCACTAATTAAGAAAATGCCCTACAGACTTGCCTGCAGCCTGATCTTATGGAGGCTTTTCTCAACTGAGGCTCCTCCCTCTCGGGTGACTATAGCTTGTGTCAAGTTGAATCTCGCCAGCACACTGGCCAGGCCATTATCTGGGTGGTACCCTATATCAGAATCTGTAAAGGCATAGTCAGTATAATCACCATCTTCTCTAATCCTTCTGGGTAGAGACCACATGGCGATCACGATGTCACTACTTTCAAATGACAACATAATTTGCTTTGTTGGGGCCAGGGTCAGCGCAGGCTGACTGAATTTGTGACTATCCGGCCCCAGCCTCCTCACTGCAGGGCTCACAAGCCTGATAATTTTATTTTACAATTATCTTGGTTCTTCTGCCGCCATCCATTGAGCCCAGACTCACAAGGGCTATAAGATGAAATCCAAACAGCAGCCATTTCAAACATCCAAGCAGGAGGATCTCACTGGATAGTCCCCATCTCAAGGAACTGTCAGGAAATGGCTCCAGCAAGCTCCTAGAGTTCTATGACGCCTCGGCATCCAAAATTATACTACATCCTAATGGCGTCATGCAGGCCATCCTCAGAACTACTCACTGCTTGCCCAGGGCTTCTAAGTACAGTCTTCTAAATGTCCCTACTGAAGTGAAGGGCTGAACACGTGCCTTCCCTCTGAAGAACACGCAGGACTGCACCAGGTAAGGCATGTCCTGGACACCAGACAAAAATCTGGAGTCCCAGAACCAGAGAGATGGGCACACAGGCATAAGCTGGGCACAATTCAAGCAAGGTCCATAGGACATTTGGTGGCTTAAACAAGGTCCTCTGGCAGAGACTACTTGGTGTCCAGTTTGACCAGTATATATCAGGCCAGTGTCCAGGTTAAAAGGAAAAAAGTATCCTGTAGGTGGCACACTACAAACCACAGCTCCACTTTAGTTCCTGCTTGGGCAGTGCTGTCGGCTGTTCTTACACTGGAACCTCAGGGAAGCTGGGCACTGGAAAAGTGGAGGCAGGTATGAAAATGAACAAAGAACCCGAGGAAAAAACAAATTATGTTGTTATCTCAAACCAAGAGCCATTTGCTATGTGATCTAGCACAGCAGCCAGCAGCCATGTATGACGACTGAATTAAAACTATGGCAGGAAGTTCAGTTTCTCCAACATACAAGCTGGACAGCAGGTGCCCACTGAACTCACGCATTAGGGCCTACCGTATGGGAGGGCAGAGATAGAGGGCATTAGCTCCTTTGCTTTCAGGGCGGTGGTGTGGGCACAGTGCAGGACCCCAGCCTAGGAGCCCGTGGTCCACGTCTAAGGTGCTCCTTCCCATCTCAGTGAGTCTAGAAACCCCATCACCGCCCCTGCACAGGCCTGTCTCCTGGGCGATCCTAACTCCTGTGCAGTTTGTAATGAATTTTAACCATCGTACAACCCGAATGCGAGCACTTGTCCTCACTCCTCTGCCGCGTTTAAAGATCCCCCTTCGTATTCATTCTCGATTCCTTCTCACAAAGCACAATCCTTCACGGCATATTAAAGCTTTGAGGACATGCTTTTTTTTTTCCCCTTCACCTGTAAGAATGTGTGTGAAATAAATGGCTTTGGCTTTCTAGAGACTAGATCTGTTTGCTTTCATGGGGTGATGACTATATATCTGCACTTCCCCCAGTGCCACAGCTACTCGCCGCTATAGCATTAATCTGGGTTATGAATAAATATTCTTTTATCTCCCAATACAATTTCTGACATGACTCACTCCATCTTAATGAGTTCTAAATATTTCATAGCAAGGAAACCCAAATGGAACTTGGAGACCTGAGGAACAGGGCGAGTAAGCGGCAAATGAACAGACTTCTACTGCCCTCTTTGTTTCAAGGATAAAAGCTCTAAGCAAGATGCTCTCTCCACAAAGCCAACAGTTCGACACTCCTAATAGCAGCACACTGCATATGTCTATGCTGAAGGCATTTGTGAAAGGAAGTAATATTAATTACAGGAGATGCAAAGATGCTTAAGTGCAACTGCCCACATTTAAGAAACATCCTGAGTTGACTACACACTGGCATTTCCGTTAAATCAGAATCAGGCTCAAGGCCCCCACGTTGCTAGTGCCCTCCTACACTGCTCTCTGTGTCTGCCCAGTGACAGCATCGGCGGCCCTGACTTATGGCCATCATTCCATGAGTTTCTTGAAGAGACTCTTAGGAGTTGGTTGTTCTGTGTCAGAAATAAGCTCGATGGCTTACACCCATGATGCTCTTGGCATTCACAATCACACCAGAAAGAAAATGCTGATGTCCTCACTTCACAGGAGAAAAATTGAGGCCAATTCATGGTCAGAATCCAACTTAACCTCAATCTAAATCCCAACTGCTGAATTCCTCAAGCTGTCCTACTCGCTCGGTCTCACTGTGTGTGCCTGGCTAGCCTGCCCTGGCCTCCCACATGCTGGGCTTATGGACTGGTACCAGTATGCCGGGCCTTCCATGAATTTTTGAATGTATACATGGGACTCAGGGCTGGTATGAGTTTTTGAGATTTTCTGTTCTGTGTGGCTAACACCTGTAACATAGACATCATACCTGCACGCATACTGACGTACATATGTATCCCCAAAGGAGGAAAGATTCCGTGTTGGGATGCTGTTGCCTCTAGAGAAAAGCACCCTCATGGGTGCCCAAGAGGTTCACAGCCCCTTCTTAGGCCTTGCCTTTCACGGTCCCGCCCTACCCAACCAGAGTGCGTTCCCCTGTAAAGCATTTTTGTTGCAAATGTATGCAGATTAAAATGTGTTATATTCCTTTCAAAAAATTTATTATATCATTATTTAAGTTAAAACCCACATTTCATTTATGTATGGTAAGTATCTAACATTTAACTACTCCTTGGCATTTACTGTGGAGAAAAATGCTGCAAAGCATTAAGCTTCGGTGGCTGTGGCCATGTATACATAAATACCATATAGCAATTTTCTTTCCATAGCACAAACTATAGTAACTAAGTCTAGTTAACAACAAGTCTGCAAAGGTGGCTAACAGTTTTTGTCATGTGAATAAAGCAGAAAAGTAGGTAAAAACTGAGAAACATTTTTGTGAGATCAGCCTGGTGTGACACATGCAAACGAACTTGTGTTTTTAAAGAACTGACCCACACTAGTTTCTTCATCCACCACAGGAGGCTCCATGATAAGCAGTACCTCATTGTTTACAAGTGTGATGATAGGGCTAGGAGATGGCTGTTTTGAATAAGAATCTGTTGGCCAGGTAAGCTGAGTCTGAGGAAACAACCATGATTCCTGACAACCATGACAAGTGACCAGCATCACTGAGCTGAAAACCTTTGCTTTGCTGGGACATCTGATGCTGGTCAGCTGGAGCTGAAGTTATGAGGTCAAGAGCTGTGGTTATGAGGAGACCGGCATCTGATGAGGCTCTGGGGTAAGGGGAACACTCGTCCATTGCTGTGGGAATACAATTTTGTACCGATGTGCAAAGTGTGGCCATTCCTCAGGAAGACAGGAATTGATCTAATCAAGATCCAGTTGTGCCACTCTTGGGCACACAGGCAAAGGACACTTCATCCTACCACAGAGACACTTGATCAACCATGATCACTGATGCTCTGTTCTTTTTTTTTTTTTTTTAAGTCTTTTAAAAAATAATTTGTTTACTTTTATGTGCATTGGCGTTTCGTATGTATGTATGTATGTATGTATGTATGTATGTATGTATGTGTGAAGGTGCCGAGCCCCTGGAACTGGAGTTGCAGACAGTTGTGAGGTGCTATGTGTGTGCTGAGAATTGAATCTAAGTCCTCTGCAAGAGCAGTCAGTGCTTTTAACCACTGAACCATCTCTCCAGCCCCCTGCTTTATTCTTAATAACCAGAAATTGGAAACAACCTGGATGTCCCTCGACATGTTTAAAAAAAAATGTGGTACATTTACACAATGGAGTATTACTCAGCTTTTAAAACAATGAAATCATAAAGTCTGCAGGTAAGAGAAGAACTAGAAAAAAGTATCTTCCTGAGTGAGGTATCTCAGGCCCACGAAGACAAATATAGTATGAATCTGCTTCTATGTGGATATTAGCTGTCAAGTGTACAACTTGTAGAACCACAGAGGTTAGGTCTAGAGTAAGGGACTAGGGGGCAGATACATCTCGTTAGAAAAGGGAAATAGAGTAGACAGTATGGACGGATGGAAAGGTGAGGCAAAAATGGGAAGGTCAAGTGGGGAGGGAAGAAGAAGATGAAGGAGGGAATATAGGGACAGACAGTTAAAACTAAGGGCCATTTGAGGGGTCGTATAGAACCCTAATGCGGTAGGAGCGTCCTAAAATAGATACATGAAATAGACCTAAATGAAATCATCAAATAATGAGACGTCAACTGAACGTCTCACCACCAAGAGAAGCTTCCAGTCTCAGGAATGGCTTACATCTAATTGAGCTTTTGGCCAAAGGGATCCCACAGAAAGCCCCTAAACAACCCAATACTATAGGTTGTTCTCCACAAACCGACAGCAAGGCCCCATTGCTGAAGACAACACCTACACAAGCCACTGAACATGGAGCCTTTATGTTCTAGTGTCTTTGGTACAGCAAGGAACTCTGTAGGTTACCAAAGGAGAAACATAAACACTAATCCAGCCCCAAACCCTCGGATCTACAATGCTGTCCTGTCTGCAAGAAATGCTAGTGCAACGGTGGCACAAAGTTTGTGGGGGTGACCAACCAGCATCTGATTAAGGGCCACTCCACAAGATGGAACCCATACCCAACACTGCTTAGGTGACCAAGAACAGAAGACTAGGAAGCTCAGGGACCTAATGTAGAACTAAATATTACTGTGGTGGTTTGAATAAAAACGGCCCCCATAGGCCTGTAAGGAGTGGCCCTGGGAGAAGGTCTGGCCTTGTTGGAGAAGGTGTGGCCTTGCTGTCCCACTGTAGCTTTGCCTGTAAGGCGGGCTAATCACTTCTGGCTGTTAGTCTGAATTGCAGAAACTGTTAAAACTTTTTCCCTTTTAATTATAGAAAAGCGAATTAAGCCATAAAAATGTTCAAGTTCTGGCATAGTGTCAGGTGCACGCCAGCCTCCTCGGGATGTGAGTGTGCTGTACAAACAAAGGGGAGCACAAGGCTGATCAATGCCTTTATCTTCTATTTTAAAAAGTCAAGAGCACAAGGAAACCTGGCATGGTGTTTACCCCCCCATTTCAAGACATGCCTTCCACACACAGATCTCTACTGCCTTCTTCTGGATGGAGACTGTAACATGGGTGCCAACAACACCCTCCTCCCAGACACTAGCCTCCAAACTTTCATGTTTGTAACAAAAGTTTTGTAAAATGGAGCTGGTAAATTCTGACTGTAAATTTTTTATTTGATTACTGCTGAAAGTATGTAGCTGAAAATAAAACAATACAGCCATGTAGGTTGGGACCTTTTTAAAATTATAATTTAATTTGGTGAGCCTAAAATTAAATTTTTGATTAGCTGTATAATCAAACCCAATAATCCTTAAAAACCAGAAGAAGCCAAACAAGTCAGCTCTTTGTCATCTTGGCTTTCCAGCAATGGTACATGAGCCAGTTGTATGACCCCAACACAAGTGGCGGTTTTGTTCATTATTAGACTATAATCAGGTTTTCGCTGATTGGCATATATTCCATTTTAAAGATTCATTCATTCTTGGAGTGGAAGGAAAGGTAATACAGAACACTTCCTGACTTCCTCCTCTATGTCAAGAACACCCCCAGGCAGCAGAGGTGTCAAAGAAGTTCCACTTCTACCACAAAGCAGAGTCCTGGGGCTGAGAATGCTCAGAAGAGCGCGGTCTGCTCTTACAGAAGACTCAGTTCAGTTTCACAACCGCCTGGAATTCCAGCTCCAGGGGAAACAAATAGCTCTGTCTCCACAGACATCTGCACTCATGCAAACATACCCACCACAGAAATAGACACATACACTACCACAATAAAAATGGTAAGAATTTCTTAAAAATATAAAGCTGAGACTGTCCCACGGATCAGAAGGCTCGCTGGGTAAGAGTGAGGAGCTAGGTTTGAAGTCCTGCCCACATGGAAGCAGGGCATGAGCACACATCCCCAGGAAGCCCAGGCCACCCTACTGGAACAGTGCAGCAGCTTACACTTATGAGGGCAAGGACAAAGTTTTCTTAGCACCTGCAATGCTTTAGTCCTGGGTTTATGTAGCAGACTTTAGTCTACAGCTGGGTTGGCCTGCAGGTTGGGATCTTGCTCTGGCCTCCAGTATGCTCAGTTACACATTTATACCCCTGTCCAGACTCACCAACCTGAGAACCTATGGTCACTGAAATTCTCCTATTATTAAAAAAATGTTTAAAAAACAAGTAGCCTGGTTATATAAATTTTTCTTTTCAAAATTTTAGTGTTCCCATAGAAAACACAATTTTTATTTAAGTAATTTATCCAGAGGAAGGGAGTAAGATACTTTGACTGCAAGTACATTGATCAAATAAGCATGTCTTTTAAGATACAAGAAACAATATTCTCATCAAATTTTTAAGAATCTGTAAAGAAGAAATCAAGATGGTACTGGCCTGGTAACTTCATTCCTACTGGCTTTCTTAGTTTTAGAAGGTTCTATTTAATACCATTAGAAAATGTTCAACAATAATAACCATCTGTGTGGCCTGAGAGCTACAATAAGGTCTAGCTTGTAAAGATGTGCCCATAGTGCAAAGAGTTGCCCAAACATAAAGAGAATAACCAACCACTTTCTGACTGGGTTTAATGCCTGCTCTAAAAGATGAAAGCCTGCCTGGTACTGCTAACCGGCTAAAACCCGATGCTGGCTAGCTCACAGCCCCAACAGATAATCTAATACTTTATTCTGCTAAAGGGACATAGTAATAAACTGGCCCCACTGAGAAGTTATCTTCACATCCACACACTACTGCATCTCTCAGTTCTGATTAGAGAAACTTCGTTCTGAATAGGTGGGTATTAATATGGAGATGCTAACTGGTTTGGCCGCAGAGAATAAAAGACTGTGAACTGACAGGGCTCTAAATTGGGACATCCACAAAAGCGTCTGGGATTATTACAGATGAGGACAGAGGTGGCAAATGTCTGCAGCAAGATGTCGCCTTCTGGACATGAAAGCTGCTGCACACAGAACCCACAGCAGCTGTGACTGCCCATGCAAGACCACAGCACGCAAAACCCTGGCACAGAGCGGGGAGGAGCTCCCCCAGCCTACCCAGGGCTGAGAAGCTCCTGGAGAGTGACGGCTTGGTGGAGGAAGCACCTTCTTTCTTCTGGTCATTTCCTAAAAGGCTACCCCTGCTTCATGGATTGTCCTGCACCCTGCACAGCTCGGCAGCACCAAGTCCATTTAGAATGAACACACGCACGTGAAGCTGGGAGGGAAAGTGACCGGGGGGGGGGGGGGGGGACCCAAGGCGAGAGAACGCAGGATGGGTCGCATCAAAACACAACATATCCAGTTACAAAATCCTCAAAGAAATTAATCACTTATAAAATGGGCTAAATAACATACTGTAGGAACAACAAAGGAGGTTCAGCTAGTCTACTCTCCTTCAAAGGCCACCTGCATTGTCTGGCGCACCAACAAAACAAGCTTTATATTACTTTTTTTTTTCCAACAGAGTCAATTGGTCAGAGTCAATAGCAAATGCAAAAACCCTATGAGGACTCATTTTGTGGGAGCCCTGAACACAGCCAGGCAAGGCTGGCATGTGCTTTAATGGCCAAGGCAGTTAGAGGGTCCAGTCTCAGAACACCCTGTAACCATTCCACACTCTAGACATCTATGTCTGCTGCACAGCCAATCCATACAGCATTAGTGAGCGAGGAAGAACGATGTTTCCTTGTCACTAAGGAGAAAACTGAAGTGATTTTTTTTGGCAGGGACACATTTAACAGCCTTGGAAGCGAGCACTCTTCAGCTGGAGGTTAGCCTTCCTCCCACACTGCATGTGCCCAAGCATCAAAACAGGACCAAGCCCCTCAGCTGTGTGAGTCGGGACTAAAGTCAGCTAAGTCTTCTCTTTTGCTTCACAAGAGTAAAATCCTAGGACAGATGCTGACAAGAGCCAAAGGGATGGGTGAACAAAAGAAAAGACCCTGGTAACAAAAGGCTCCATCAAAACCTAGAATAAACCAGAACAAACTGAAAAAAACACAGAAGCTGCATATGAAGGTCAATATTCAGATAGGGCAAGATTGGGCTGGAAAGGCAGGACATGTTCACTGTAATACCTCAAAGCATTTGGCACACTTCCATGTAAATGATTGCAATTCCCATGAAATGTCTTCGAGGTAGATACGGTAAGTGCTAGTATAGTAAAGTGAGTTCATACTAAAATTTGGAGTGAGTGATACTGAGGGAAGAGTTACTGCCAGCACTAATTTGTAAATCTTCCTTTTAGTAAAGTACTTAGATGTTGGCTGTTGTAGTCTTGTTTGTAAAGAGTGACACTGAGCATTTTGTAGCAAAAAGACCAAAACCTTTGTTGGCTGTTTTTCCCCTCAGAAATCCATGGGAAGTCTGCCTTTGCCCTTCTCTACCTGGAAGGTATTGGTGCCTCTTCCTCACTTATCTCTTGGCCAATGTGAGGCCAAGACACGACTGCCTGCAGTCTCCACGGATCCACCTTTCCTGGCTCCTCCTGCCTGTCACGCCCTCTTGCTTTTGCTGGCACCATGCCCACTTCTCTCTCTGCTGGACCACACGGAAGACAACACTCCTTCTTCACTTCAGAATCCTCCGGGCCTGTATGGCACTCTGCATGGCACAGCAGCCCACTCAAGCACAGTCTCCCACACTCCATTTTATGTAGGCTAAAAAACTAGTAGTTTCCAGTTCTTCATATGAAATCAAAGTTATCCTAGGATCCAAGAGAGAGTTAATCGACTAGGAAAGTACTCGGTTACAAGCACAGTTCCCCTTCATTACCCCATTTTAGAATTACATTTCTCTCTTTAAAGCTGCTTCTATGAAGCTGTAACTCCAGCATGCAGGAGGCTAGGAGTTCACCTCTTAGGACTACCAAAAAGAAAAGTAATTCTTAAACACTTAGTTGTAAAACTAAGTCCCAAGCGCCACAAGAGAGCATGGCTCTTCATGAATAACAGCATGCTTTTCTGGTAAAGAGGTAAACATGACCCTGTGACGAATGATTCAGATTAGGTGACTCCAAGGCTCTGGACTGTTCCTTGAAGCTCCGCAGGCAGAAGCACTAAGCACCAAGGGCAGGGGTGTGGCTGTGCCATGGGACAAATTTTTGTACTTGTTTTGCCCCAATTTCTGCTACATAGACTGCTCCAGTCTTTCTGTCGATTTCTAAAAGATGTGGTAGGACCTGATCAGCCAGCTGGATGGTGCTGATCACAGAGCAGTCTCCGATGCTTCCAGAAGGTGGTGCCACCAAAACTGACAGCCTACTGAGGTTCAGCTGGGCCACGATCAAGTACTTCCCATCCGGGGTGAACCTAAAAAAAATAGAGAACTAAATAACAATGATAATTCTTTCAATGTTTGTGTCCTGCGCTGTAGGGAATCATGGAGTTGGCCTGACTCAGCTTAGCCTTCAGAGGCTTGCATCAGAGACTTTCAGGTTAGTGCATGGCTCCTGGGGCATGATGTGCCTTCCAGTTCCTAAGAAACGGACAGGCAGTTCTGGCTGCTTTGTGTTTCTCTGTATGTTCCATTGAAAGCCAAGGAAGTATGGGAGCTTGACAGGACAGCTGGCTTTAGACATTAATCTTATGTACCCTGTAAAGCTTGCAAATGTCATTGTATCCTGACAACTGCCATTGTAGCCTGTTTCTGATAAAGGTATAAGAGGTCTGATTGCTCTCAGTAAGACTGCTACAGGCTAAGTTGTGCTGTAGACCCTCCAACTGGCCTGGTTTCATTTCTCGAAGCCCAAGTGATCTTGGCCTGGTAAGTAGGCAAGTAAGTGTGGGCACTTACACTCTGCAATGCTTAATAACAGTGGCCATCATGGCCTGGAGGACTCTTTTATGAATTTAGATTATATGACATTTGGTGACAGTAGCCGAAGCTATAGATATGCCTACAGTAAGATAGCACAACATTACCTAACGAGAGGAGAGTTAGAAGTTGGGAAGTTTTCAACAGTACGGACTCAAGCTTTGACCTTCCTTCTGTGATTTGAAATCTCACAAAGAATTTGAGAATCTCAGATGTTTAACTTCTTTGGACACTTGTTTCCTTCCATTTTCCCCTGCTTAAAATTAATAAGCACTTTAAACTTTCAGAAGTGGGTCACATGACCAGCTAGAACAAGCATTTAAAATAACCAGCAGCGATTACCTCACAGCAGAAGGCCCCTCCTCTGTGAAACAGCTGTCCCATGCTCCTAGCCACTCTCCAGTGTCCTTATCAAATACTTGGAGTCTTTTATTTCCTCGGTCAGCAACCCACACCTGAGAAACCAAAATCATGTCAGCTGGAAGAGACCCACAACACAAGAAGAAGCGTGACTATTTTTATCGACTCCACATACATCGTCTCAGTTAGAGAAAGAAGGCAGCATCACTAAGCCCCATTCCCACAAGGGCGAAGCACTTCGTCTGAGGTGCACTAACACGTGCAAATGCTGCAGGCAAATGTGCATCTGCCTCAGTGCAAAGACACAGAGCCGTCAACCACATCACACATGTGAGGAAATAAAAACCTGAGGCCTCCACCACTGTACAGACAATCAAAGACACTGACAAGGAGCAGATTCACCTACCCATCCCTTTAACACCTGTCACCATCACTGCAAAACTGAGCCTGGCTCCTAAGGTAGGACACAGGACAAAGAAAACCAGCCTCACTCCTCGGAGGCTCAGCTATTTACTCTCTCAGTGCCTCCCTCCATGTCATCTCTAAACCTGTTGCTGTTACTGCTGGGATGGGTCCACTGAAGAGGAGGAAGCTTGGGCATGTCAGTAGCACACAGACCACAGTAGGCTTAATGCTGGGTTTATGGCCCTATTTAATGAGTTTCTAAGGCACTCTTGTAATGAAGCGGGGAGCTCAGACTTGTTCTCCATAGCATTCATGGTGATCCATGAATTATACAACTACAGGTTCACCTTCAGCACAGACCTAAACCCTGCACATCCTTCGGATTTCTTGGGTCTGTACAGTTCAGAGGGACCTTAACTCTATCTTCATTGGTGTGTGTGAATTTTGGTGGCTGCTGACTGCCTTTTCAAACAGATGCAGACCCGTGACAGTCAGAGTCTGGTGCTGAAGCCAGTGGACGTCTCAAGCTTCCTCCTGAGCAGTGATGGGCTTGCTCAGGGGTTCGGGTATTACTGCCTTAGCCCGATGACTAAGGAAGAAGCATTCACGTCTCACGATTGAATGGTATTCCAGGTTGTTTTCTTTCTTCCTCGGTACCAGACACGTTTGCTCATGGAAAAGCCTCTCTGAGAAACAGGAGGTTCGTAACTGGGGAGTAAATTCACTTTTCAGAAAGGCTCATGGTGGTGATGTAGTGAGTTGTGCACAATGTGCAGACCAGCGCTACATTGTTAGCACACACAAGGGTGCAGGGCCAGGGCTTAGCTCAGGGGCAGGGTGCTCTCCTGGCACGGGGAAGGCATGGGTCCTCCTGCACAGCAGCAACAATGGACAACCTAAATCCACAAGTATGTAGGGGATGAACTGTCATTTTCACCACTCAGCAATCTCAGGCTGCTTCTCCAAATGATCTCGCTGGCCCCTAAGAATTTTCCTCACCAAGGTGAAGCTGATTGCATCTAGCTCTCTCTTGTGTTCTGAAAAATGGGATTAAAAAAAAAAAAAAGAAGCAAAAAATAGGAATAGCATCAAGGAAGGCAAGCTGACCCAGCACTGCACCCCCTAGGGCAGCCTGACCCAGTGCTGCAAGACAAAATGTTTACTTAATTAACACAGGTATGGCCCCTCAGCGCTACTCATGGAGATGAAGCAAACTCCATTTAGCAGGCGCCCGCAGGACCTGCAATCTACAGAGGAGATCTATGATGTAACAGCGGGGGTGGGGGTGCTGTAATACAAAGTACAGTCACCACAGGAAACAAGGAGAGAATCTAAGCTGCTGATGTCGACCTGGATGCTGGAAGGTGGCCCCAAGAGTGTCTGTACCTAACAGGCGAGTGAAAGCGAGGAGGAGGCAGTGGGTGGGGCTGGGAAGCAGGAGACGGTTCAGTTCCCTGAGTGGCTTTCTGTTCCCACGAAGAAGTCGGGGAGAGGCTCGTCGGGGGGTAGCCTCTGGAAGGAGTCGGGGAGAGGCTCGTCAGGGGGTAGCCTCTGGAAGGAGTCGGGGAGAGGCTCGTCGGGGGTAGCCTCTGGCACTCATTTGCCCATTTCCGTCAGTGCAGCTTTAGCCTTGTGAACCAGAAATACTTCAAACACTGACAGTGAGGTTTTCCTGCCAGAAGGCCAAGTTTCTTTTCAGGTTTTAGACTCATCCTTCAGTCACTCGGAAGCCATGGGGATTATCTATTTTCTTCATTTCTAAAGATTTGGATGGAGAACTTCCTCAGACTTGGGCCCAAGCATTTTAAGAGGCTGTAGGCACAGCCAGCTCTAGAGAAATTGCCTAGACAGGCCTGCTATGGTGAGCTTTAACCACCAACCTGATACAACCTGGGACCGCCTAGGTAGAGAGAACACAAGCAGCGCTGTCTGCAGCAGGTGGCCTATGAGAACAGCTGAAGGGGACTGTCTTGGTTGCTTTAACTGACATGGGATCACTCCGCTTACTGAGTGGTGGTGGTGGTCTGAGTTGTATAAGTCTGAGCCAGCCAGCATGTGCACACTCATCCCCTCTCCTGCTGACTTGCCAACAGAGATGGCTGAAGTTCCTGCCTTGACTTCTCTCTCTCCCTACCTGGCTCTTCATCAGCTTTTTGTTGTGGTGGTGGTGTTGGGGACATTTTGTTTGTTTGTTTAAATCACAGCAACAGAAATAAAATGAGAACGCCTATTAATACAGAAGTCCACCCGCCCAGACACATACATCAAGACCTGCCCACACACCCACATGCACAGGGTTCTACACCCAAGGCCACTGTCTTTACCCGACCGACTGCGTCAAGTGTGACACTGTGGGGTATGTAGAACTTCGCAGGTTCTGTTCCATTCTCTCCACGCAGCCAGAGGATCATTAAATCTGTAAGTGGTAAATACACGCGAACAGTAAGACATATAGAAGCCTTATGCATTTGCATCTGATTCTGTTTTGCAAACTGCAAAAGAAATGCAGCACACACCGAGCACCGACTATTCTCCTGGCTTTGTCTATGCCTGTCTACTTCACGTGTTCTCCTGCGTCAACTGTTTGATTGGCTCGGCCTGAGCTGCGTTCACTACTCCAAAAGCACCGCTCAGGGCTCCTGCTTTGCTTCCTTCAAACCAGTTCCGTTCGTGCCAAAAAAGCTCAGTTTTACTTCATTTTTGTTTTCTTTTCCTGAGACAGAGAGTCATATTATACCGTACTAGCTGGCCCTGTACAATGTAGTTCAGGCTGGCCTCAAACTTCTGGCAATCCTCCTGCCTCAGTCTCTTGGAAGGCAGGAATTACAGGTATGCACCACCACACCAAGCTATGTTATCTTTTTATAGTCACTCGAGAGGGAGAGTAACTAGTCTAATTGGCTGAACTCGCTCTAAAAAGGGTAGTCCACCACTAAGCCGCTGCACCTGGGAACAAGGCCTTCGGGTGCAGGCCTTTAAAGGTGTAATTAAGCTAAAGAGAGATCCTGAGATTATCCTGGATTTACAGTAGGCCCTAAATCCTCCTAAGAGGGAGATAGATGTGACAGTCAGAGACACAAAGCAGAGACAGCATGAAGAGGGCAAAGTCAACCTGTCACAGCTCAGAGGAAAGAAAGGGCTCTCCACTGAGGCCTCCGTGGGACTGTCACCACCCTATGTGCTTCAAGCTTCTGAATTCGCAAGCCCTGAGAACACATTTCTGCTGTCTAAAGTCACCCTGCTTGCAGCCATTTTTTTTTTCTTACAATCACAGGGAGTACTCAATCTGACCCTAACTCTGTTGCGCCCTGCTTTTCCAGAATGTTTGGAGTCCCGCCTCACCTCCTGTGTTAGAAAACAAGCTCTTCCCAAGGACAGACTTGCCAGAAATAGCTCCCAACATTCGGTGTGTTAAAAAATGTATTTGGAACATCTGTCTCACTGAAAAACCCTCAGACTACTAGCAGAACACAACCAGGAAATCCTCAGCGAAGCTTTAACGGCACAGCCCTGGACTCCACCTCCAGTAGTGCCCCGCCCGGCCTGTGTCAGCCCCCACGGCTCAGCCCAGGGTTGCTGCTTCTTCAGGAAACCCTGCTCTACCTCTCCAGCTCGGGTTTGTCTTCTGGCTCCTGTCCTAGCTTGGACATCTCTGTCACAGGTGAGTTTATTGCCTGGTGGCCACTGAGGACCTAGTGCAGCAGGCACTAGCTAACACCTGGCTGATAGTCTGCAGGAGGCCTGGACAGAACCAGCTTCCTGACGTCCCCATCATAAACGGGACAGGAAATGCTCAGGAGCCCTTTAGATCCTCACGCCTCCTCCAGTCCCTGCGAGGCTCTCCTGGGCTCAGTGAGCATGCAGTGAGCATGCAGTGAGCATGCAGTGAGCATGTAGGCCCGTGAGCAGAAGCATTTGCTGCTGGTCACCCCACCAACCTCATTCCCTTGAATTTACCCTCTACCCCTGCTTCATGTGGGACACGGTTACGTTATACCAAGTAGCAAACAAAATAAATTCAAATTAAAAAAATAAATGTACTCTGGTGCCTCACCTTTGACCATGTCCCCTGCAGGGGGAGACCTGGGGGCACTCAGAGGAAGGACAGCAGGTTACCAAGAAGAGACTTGATACCCTATGAGCATATACAGGGGGAGGCAATCCCCCTCAGGAACAGTCATAGGGGAGGGGAATAAGGGGAAAATGGGAGGGAGGGAAGAATGGGAGGATACAAGGGATGGGATAACCATTGAGATGCAACAAGAATAAATTAATAAAAAAATTTAAAAAAAGATTTCTATCTAGATTTTCAAAAATAAAAACAAATTAAAAAAAAATAAAACAATAATAGTCTTATGGTCAAGTTAAGGCACTTACCTTGGGACAGTTTGACCAGTCTGTTATTCAGTCCCCCATCTCCGTCCACTATGTAAATCTCCCCCGTGTCATCTACATATAATTCTGCAGGGTTGTCAAACTGCAGCGGGTTCAAGCCCATGCCCTTCTTGCCTGGGGTACCCAAGACTTGAACAAGATCGCCCAGGGAGTTATATTTTTTAATGGTATGGCCATAGGATCCTGTAGAAAGAGACAAGCATGTGTCACAAGCATTGCACAGCACTCATATCTTCCGTAAGCTAAAAGCAAATCCTTCACTAGGCCACGAGGCTGGAACTGTGGAGCGCACAGACAGTATGTAAGTGGGACATGAGACAGCTAGCAGCCCTTCATAAGCTATGAGCAAACCTGGCTATGGATTAAACTCTAATCACGCCAAAATAAGGAGACTCTAAACACACAGGAGTATGAGAAAAATGCTGGCTTATTTACACAGAAAGCCTAGAATAACTTGTGTACTTGTCTTTTTTTAAACACACTGCCTGTAAGGAGAAGTCAAGAGGGACCTAACAAACAAGCCCGCTAACATTCAAAGCTGTTATTTCAGTCGCTCATGTGCAGATCTTAAATTTTATTAAGTCCACAAAAAAGTCTCTATAAATTCACACGTTTTTCAAACTACAATTTCTCTTAGCAGAAACAAATCCAAAATTTAACTCATTTCTTTTTTTGGGGGGGGGGGGGTGTTTCGAGACAGGGTTTCTCTGTGTAGCCTTGGCTGTCCTGGACTCGCTTTGTAGACCAGGCTGGCCTCGAACTCACGGCGATCTGCCTCTGCCTCCCGAGTGCTGGGATTAAAGGCATGAGCCACCACGCCCAACTTAACTCATTTCTTATGAGAAAAATAATCTTGGAAGTGAAGACTGTTAGGTCTGGCTGCAGGGCACGGCTGGTATGGCCTGCTCTCTACCTAGGGGCGGGTTTCCCCTCTGCCAGAGACTCACCATATAAACCAGACATTTCGGTTTCCCTGGCCCTTATGCCCTTTGCCCCCCTCCCTGGCCTCTCTCCCTCCCTCCCCCCTCCCCCGTGCAGCTTCCAATAAACCTGCATTTATATATTATAGCTTCATTGCCATTAGCTCATTCTGATTATTAATCAATCAAAGACCTTACACGTTAAAGAATAAAGTAAACAAAAGAAATTAAGGAAAATTATGAAGCAGTTAGCAGAGGCCCAGGAAGCCAAAATAACTGACAGGCATCCAAAGACTGATTTGACACAGCAAGCGTTACCAGAAGCCAAGTGAGTCAGCCTGCACCACAGCTCTACCGAGCCACTTGTAGCATTGCACTGGGTCTGGATGCTACAGCAGAAGGCTTGAGCCACAGAGAACACAACAGTATTGGAGAAAGCACACCTCAGCCTCTCTCAAGACTTAGAAAAGGGGACAGAATATGTATAATTTTTTAAAGTGGTTGATTTGCTGCAAGATCTTCACTTGAGGAAATCAATTCATTTGAGAAAATAGGAAGAGCATAAAAATAGAGTGGAAAACAAAGAAAAGATGAGGTCATCTGTGATGCATTTTTTTCTGGGAACCAGTTAAGTTTCTCTTCTTTTTAGAAGTCATGAACAGAATAAATTAAAATTAAAGGCCTTTCAAAGTGAATTCTGGGGACAGAGAAGAGGAAAGAGAAAAAATAGTCACATCTCATTACAGTATTACATAAACTCTGATATACTCTCAAGAGGTTTGTTTTGTTTTGTTTTGTTTTGGTTTTGGTTTTGGTTTTTTGAGACAGGATCTCTTTGTGTTAGCTTTGGCTACCCTGGACTGGCTTTGTAGACCAGGCTGGCCTCGAACTCACAGCGATCTGCCTGCCTCTGCCTCCCAAGTGCTGGGATTAAAGGTGTGCACCACCACACCCCGCAAGAGTTTCTTATAGAAACGTTTTATTTTACTTTATGTATATGAGTGTTTGCCAGGAGGTATGCATGTGTGCCGTACCCAGAGAGGCCAGAAGAGTACCTCAGCTCCCTGAAACTGGCGTTAGAGATGGCTGTGAGCTGCCATACGGTACTAGGAACTGTACGCAGGTCCTCTGGAAGGAAACTGTTCTAAAGCACTTAGCATCTCTCCAACCCCTACAATTATTTTGTAAGTTCAAGGCCAATTTTACTAGAATTTAAAAGAAAAACTCAGGGCTGGAGAGACGGCTGAGCAGTTAAGAGCACTGACTGCCCTTCCCAAGAAGCCAGGTTCAATACCCATATGGCAGCTCATAATAGTCTGTAGCTCCAGTTCCAAGAGGATCCACTGCCCTCTTCTGGCCTCCATGGGTACTGCATGCACATGACACATACATACAGGCAAAACATACACAAAATAAAAATAAACAATGTAAAAAGAAAAAAGCCAGTTGGTGGTGGCTCATGCCTGTAATCCCAACACTAGAGAAGGCAGAGGCAGGCTAATCTCTGTGAGTTCAAACCCAGCCTGGTCTACAAAATGTGCCCAGGACAGCCAAGGCTACAAGGCGCCCAAGCTGTAAATCTCCACAGCTGTCTGGGAACGGAAGCCTGAGAGGAGGAAAGAGAGACAAAAGGAAGAAAGATGGAAGGGGATGAGTCTTTACTCAGAAAACGGGGCATCCTTAACACCCTGCAACTGCCACTCTCGAGATGTCTAACCAGCATTTACCTTCCAAAGTGAGGATTAAACTAAATGACTCACTCTCTGCCGCCCAGAAACCATTGGCATTCTGTGAGTAAGCGTGACAACATAAAAACGGGGGGGGGGGGGGGGGGGGCCTCGTGACAGTAACAAGTGGAAAGTGAATAACCAAGCACTGAGGAGGCAGGAACACAGGCAGAGCACAGTCACCCTGCTGATCCTGTGACTGTCGGGGCAGCAGGAACAGGCTCTGGCTCTACACTGCACAGGCGGGCAGCACAGGTGAGCTGCTGTCTCTCACGGCTTCCCCTCCAGCTGTAGAGCTCCGGAGCCCGCCCAGCCTGGTTCCCAACACTGACAATGTCTGCTGGTAGGAAGGCTCCAGACAGGCTGCAGCCAGGGGAATCTCAACACCCTTAACACCGGCCCCTGCTTCTATTTTTACTCGGGGCAGCAAACTGTGGCTTCTTCACACTCCGTTCTCCCTTTCAAGAGACAACTGGGATGAGCAGGAGCTCGGGGACCACTGGCTCCTCTAGAGACTGGCACGTGATCTGACTTCACCGGGGATGTGCAGACTGACTCTGAGGGGGAGAACAACTGAAGTTCAAAGAAGCAAGGCTGGGGTGGGGTGGGGTGGAGGGAATAGTTCAGTCTACCGGGAAAACGCTTGTCACTCAAGACTGAGGACCGGGGTTCCGCACCTAGAACCCACGCCAGGAAACAAAACAAAACTGCTGCATATGCTCGGGTGCAGGTAACCCCAGCACTGGGAATGTGAAGAAAGGATCACCCCCAAGGCTCACTGACCAGCCAGACCAGCCAGCTTGTGAGTTCCAGGCCAGTGAGAATCCTTGTTTCAAAAGGCAAGGCTGACAGCCCTGGCCTACCAACCCCTGCCACACACTGACCAAGTTCCCTTGATTAGCTTAAAAGACCACGGTTCTAGATTCATTGACTTTCTTGATTCTACAGGAGTGTGAGATAAATTTGTAGAAGCACATGATTTTGTGAAATATGAAAGACATTACGGTTAGAGTCAGCAACTGCTAGCCGTAAAATGTAGAGGCAGGAATATAAGCAAAGACGTGACTTCCGTCTAGCAAGGCAACGTAGTAGATAGTGCTACACGTACCACTTCCTACATCCGTGATCCAGACGGACTGTTCATAGGGTGTGCTGGAGACAAACATACCATGGGGTGTGTCAACTGTGTAATTCCAGCCTCGTAGGAAATAGCCGTCCTCTGTGAACACTAACACCTTGGGGATGTTTTCCCCTCTCTGAAGGCATACAAAAATAGCTGCTTAGAATCACTCATTAGGAATGCCAATCTTTACCTTTGTCAGAGAAACCAACGCTAAAGGACACTTGAGAAACTTAGTAATGTGTAAAATGCTAACTTCCAAACTTAACAATAACATCTACTGCAAACAAATCTAAAATGTGTGCTTGAAGGCACAAATAAGAGGGGTAAAATTAGCCTAACATAAATGCAACAGTCATTTCTTTCCTTTCTGTTAATTTTTTTAACTGATCTTTGTTGTTGTTGTTGTTGTTGTTGTTGTTGTAATCAAACTGAATGTACATAATTTTTTTTAAATCTCTAGTTGGGGAGATGGTTGGGCAGCTTAAAGTGTTTGCTGAGCAAGGCTGACAGCCCAAGTTCCACCCCTGGAACCACTGGGAGGCTGAAAAACCAAATCCCAAAAGCTGACCTGGGCTGCCCACATCCGAACTCCCGTCTCTCTCCAACTCAGCGGCTCACATACAATAAACACTCGTTCTACTTACTTGAGCTACGTAAACTAACCCGTTGAGGGAGTCAACTGCAACACAAAACGTGGCACCAGAGAAGTATTCTGAATTCTTGGGCCAACCCAAATCCAGCCGGAAAAGGGGGTCCTCCTCGCTCCAGGAAATGTGAAAAGCAAATGTCCTTGAAACCTCAAATAAAATCAAAAGACTCCGATTCAGTTTACCTTCCGGGGGTGGGGGGGGGGGGGGAAAGCCTATGTGTAAGTATACTTTTATTTATCTTTAAAGCATGCCTTGACAACTAGATGGTAGGCAGAACTAAAAAGGCTTTTATGTCTAAAGACCAAAACGACCAGAGTATAAGCCTGCAAATGACTTGAGAGTGTAAGAAGAGCTGGGAGAGAAATCCCAGAAATGTATGTATTTTTTGCAACGATGTGTTTACGTATCTTTATTTAGATGTATATTTGTGGCCCCACCTAAGTTTATGTGCACCATCTGCCCACAAAGGCGCGCGCGCGCGCGCGCGCGCGTGTGTGTGTGTGTGTGTGTGTGCCTTCATGTTGGGTGCTGGGAATCGAACCCGAGTCCTCTGCAAGAGCTTCCAGAGCCCCCAACCTCCACGCCACCTCCCCAGCCCTACGTGCATACTCTTCAATGCTAAAAGAGAAGCCAAGTGACCAGCTGCTGAGCCCGGGGAGCAGCTTTGACTCTCCTAGGACAGCACCTCTCGGCGCCGCCCACACCCATAACCCTCTCCCTGCTATTCACCAGAAAGCCACAGAAGCGCGAATGCAAAACCAGGCAGGAAAGAAAGAAGACGGCGCCTCCCACGCAGACCCAGACTCTCCGCATCGTGAAGGTCCGAGAGGCGAAGGTCTCCGAGGACTGAAGCAGGGTTTGGAGAAGTAGACGCTTAAAGCATCGGAAAACTAGGCTGGAGAAATTTAAGACCAATTCCGGGTTTCCTCTTCCTTTTTCTAGCCCCGCCCCTCAGTCAGCTGCCCAGCCCGTGGCTTAGTGACTTCTGTCCTCCCGCGGAGGAGGCGCTCCTGGACCAGGCTTCTTTCAGCCTCTAGCGTGGCGGCGCCCGCAGATCTTCCTGACCCGCTTACCGTTCACTCTTCTAAATTCACAGGCAGTAATCAAAACGCAGCACCCCAAAACTGAAGAATAAGGGGAACGTGACACTAAAAGAATGACTAGCAAGCTCTGAAAAGGACTTTGGTCACATCCATTTCACAAGCATTCAGGCGTCTGCCATGGATGCCTACGTTCCCACACTAGGACCCCACCACCCCAAACTACTGGCTTTCGGGCCTTAGCGACTTAAACTGGAGGCGCACAAGTGCGTCTTTTGGGCGCGACCCGCTCTACCGAAGGTCCTCTGGAGTTGGTGGGGCGTTTAGGGGTACTCCGGCGGGGCGGCTGGCCGCGTGGGTCCTGCGGTGCTCGAGAGCCGCCCTGCATGAGGCCGTGCCCCTCTCCGCCCGGCTCCCAGTGCGCCCCGGCCGCCGGCCCGCTCCCGGAAGCTACGGAAACGGGTAACAAAGAACCTGCCGGGCCGCGGGCTGCCGGAGCTGCAGGACCCAGGAGTCCGGTGGAGCGGCGGGGCTGAGCGCCTGCGGGACCACGTGTCCAGGATCGCGGCCGAGAGCGGTGCGTGGCTCGGCGGCCTTCTCCGGAGCTCCCGGCCCTCGGCGCCCTTCCCGAGCCCTGATTTCTGCAAACGCACAAGCCGCCTCTGCCCTGAGCCGCTGAAGCTCTGTGTGCGAAGAAGCTACTGAAATTTGATTTTAATAATAAAAAAAAAACTCTTTCCAAGTTTCCGTTTGGGGATTTTTGTTTTTAGTGCAATTTGCAACCCTCTACCTCCTCGCCTCTTTTCTTCTTCTGATGTATTATCCGCGGGGCGGATGAGCGTTTCGTAATTGCAAGTAGAACGGTGAGAAGCCACGTCGGAATAGTACTCAAGATGGACAAAAAGTCTTTTGAGACGGTGCTGGATGAAATTCGAAAGGTAACTGACCTTGATCTCTGCAGTTCTTCTGGTATAATTGTTATCGTGGGTTACTTTCTCTGAGGTGTGTGTGTAGGGACTTGGACTTTCCTGGGTAATGTAATCTTGATAGGTTCACGGCTCCAATAGAAGATAAGCCACCTGACTGCTAAACTCGAGAAGTTACGGTGATATGGGAATTAGGTTTGGATTATCCACGGGTCCGGAGCCAGCTGTAAATCCTTCATTACTCTGACCTTTTGGTTGAGTGACATTTATTCAGTGATTCCGTGCTTCAGGAACAGGAGGGACTGGACACTAGGAGCGATGTCTAGACAGTTACTTTGGAGATCTCAAGCTAGGTAGCATGTCTTCCTTGCCTTGGCTTTCCTTCCTTCTGCTTTTTTATATTTCCTAGTTCCTGGAATGAGCCAGACAGCCAAAATTTTGGACTGGAGTGTTGAATCTGAAAATATGTCTTATGCAAAAATAAGAGGTTAACTATTTGATGCAAAGGCCAGTGTTGTGGCCTTGAGACATCATCACATAGCTTGCCCTGGGCTGTCGCGCACATCCGTCGTCATTCGATCAGGGGCAAACATCCTGGTGTCCTTTCTTCCTGCATTCTTCACAGTGTTCAAGCACAGCTTGTTGTTCACAGAAGTGAAAATACATGGCTGCTGTCTTACATGAACAACATCCCCCCAGAATTCCAGGAGGCTATCTGTTCTTGGGCAAGTGGGGCTCACGGGGTAGAATCATTTTTGCTCTATGGATCTCTTAAGCACAGTAATTTAAACTTAAAACATAGCTTTTGGCGCCTCAAAGGGAAATGGGTGCCGCTGGCAGCACTGCAAAAATTGCCGCCAGACCTGTAATTCTGCTCTTCTCTTTGCAAGATCCTTCCCCGCCCCCCCTTCAAATTAACATAGTTAATTTTTCATATTTGATAGTGCGGGGTTTTTTTTCTTTCTTTCTTTTCAATAAGACTCCTGCCTTTGCAGATTCTCTTTGCTTAATTAAAATTTGGACCAAAATGCTGTTTTATTGTGTACTTGCCACAGTTGGTTTCTGAGCTGCTTTTTAGCCACTCTGGGAGAAAATAAATTTGAAGTTAAAGCAGACCTGAATGCAGACTTCTCTGCTGTGGAGCAATGCAGACGTCCGTGTGTGAATCCTCTTCCTTCTCAGCCGTCTAAAAATGCCTCGTAATAAATATTAAGGAGGAAAATTAGAAAGGTTCCGGAGAGGAGAGTCTGTTCATCTGAGGCGACTTTTAAGCCCACACTCGTGGTCTGCAGTCAGACTGTGCTGCCAGTTGGCTTTGCCAGGTGGAGAAGCACGTCAGCCGTGTCTCAGTCTACTCAAATGGGGGGGGGGGGTGGATAACAGGCATTTTCTAGATAGGGACAGTGCTATAATTAGAAATTGCTCTTAGACGTTGTAAATGGCAGTTTAAATTGGGTCACCTCTTCTGTTGTTACTGCACACCCACAGATGTAATACTGGCTGACACTCCTGTCATTTAAAGTAGAAACATGTAAAAAAATAAAATAAAATAAAAAATAAAGTAGAAACATGTAAGAAGACACTTGGGGGAAAAAATAGGAAAGGCGTTGTTTCTGTTTGTTTTTTCAAAATGGGGGGTAATAAGAGCTGTTGGCCAGCACTTTGTTTGACTCTGGCTTCCTAATTAGAGTTAGGTGTTGTATTCCCATTGTTATAGCTAGCAAGGCAAGGCCACTCAGGTAGCTGCTGCTCACACAGGAGTCTGGTGTTAAGGTACTGTAACCCTGAGCTCCAGTGCCCTGTGGGGGGTGGGGGCACAGCTGGACCTCTCCAACACTGGGGAAGATCTGAGACAGAATTGGTGTCATGAGCTCACGCCAGAATTTGGTCCTGAACCTTGCTTTTGACTGTCTCTGCAATGGTGATGATCATCACACTGCTTAGCATGCATTACCCAGAATGCCATGTAAAAGTTAAACTGTTGAGCACCCGGAATGTTTTGACTGGGCATTGCATTTGCTCCTAGCAGAATGATTTTTATGGAAAATACAAATATTATAGCCGTTTCCCAGTGAGGAGAAAACACCCGGTTCATATTTTATGATGAGTGGCTTGGAAGCCGCCATAGCTTGTTTTGGTCTTTCCACCTCTGAACTCCACAGTAACCAGTGGAGGAGCAGGTGTGGCTTCTGAATAGAGCTAGGACAGAGGCATCTGCTCTCATCTGCTGAGAGCTTCCACAGAGGAAACAAGCCATTTGTCAGACATGAGTCAGTTGTAATTATTAGGACCTCACTCCAGCTCACTGAGGGCTATGATTGGGATTCCCCTTCCTGAGTGAGGGAGCGAGCTCTAAATGACCTGTTGAAGGCGGTGTTGCTAGCCGCCAGCCTGAGCTACATACATAGTGAGACCTAGATTGGAAGGAAGAAAAAAAGTCATGGCAGTTTGTATCAATTAACGAACAGATTAGACATTCAAAAGTTGATACATAATTTGTACCAGTGTTGACTCAGTTACAATGTTACTCCTGTCGGTGTTCATGGTGTCACAGCAGTCTAAAGCAGGATTTCTTTTTTTTTTTTTTTTTTTGGTTTTTGGTTTTTGGTTTTGGTTTGTTTTTTGTTTTTTGTTTTGTTTTTTGTTTTTGTTTTTTTTTTTGTTTTTTTTTTGGTTTTTTGAGACAGGGTTTCTCTGTGTAGCCTTGGCTGTCCTGGACTCGCTTTGTAGACCAGACTGGCCTCGAACTCACAGCGATCCGCCTGCCTCTGCCTCCCGAGTGCTGGGATTAAAGGCGTGCACCACCATGCCCGGCAAACAGGATTTCTTGTCACCTTATGCTGCTCACCACCAGAGCTGAGTGAGTCCTGTCCTTGTCAGTCTGTGTGGGTGGGCATGCAGTTTTGGTACCTGCATAGTAACATACTGCGGATATAGATTAATTCTTTTTCTCCCTTTTCTAGGCTGTTTTGACAGAATATAAATTAAAAGCAATTGAATATGTTCATGGGTACTTCTCCAGTGAACAGGTATTTGTCATTTTAGAGCCTTTTTGTACTAGTATTCTGGTTAATGTCTGTTTACCTACTGGATAAATTCAGAATTGCTTTAACTTTGTTGCTTTATTTACTATAGAAGTTCTAAGTTCTGATTTTTAAAAAAACCCTCTGCAGAATATGCACCAGGGAAGCTTACGTGCTGATACACATAGTTATAGCACAGTTCCTGCTCTAAGGTGATTTAAAGACACAGTATCTTTTCTTCTTCTTCTTCTTCTTCTTCTTCTTCTTCTTCTTCTTCTTCTTCTTCTCCTCCTCCTCCTCCTCCTCCTCCTCCTCCTCCTCCTCCTCCTCTTCCTCTTCTTCCTCTTCTTCCTCCTCCTCCTCCTCCTTCTTATTTATTATTATTTTTTCTTTTTACCCCGAGACAGGGTTTTTCTGTGTAGCCTTGGCTGGCCTGGACCAATGTGAACAGTCAATTATTCTGGGAAAATATTTTATAATATATAAAAGTTTATAAACTTTAGGACTAAGACGTGGCTCGGTGCTTAAGAGCACTTTCTGCTCTTGCAGAGGACCCAGGTTAGCACCCACATGGTAGCTCACACCCATCCTGAACTCCAGTGCCAAGGCCTCTGATGCCTTCTGAATTCCTTGTGCACCAGCCAGCCTCACGTGTGATGCACATACATACATGCAAGCAAAACACTAATGCCCATAAAACATGAATCTTTAGTAAAAATGTTTTAGTTTTATGAATTTGTAAATTTGCTAACTTTGTATGGTATTTATAATTTTGAAGCTCACTGTATAATCAAAGAAGTTATGAATAAACATCGAGCTGTCACAGAGTCCGTGGACTGACTCCTGTATTACTGCTTTTCCTTTGGGCTTTCCTTCAAGACCGTAGCCCGCGGTGAGGGGGGTGCACTGCTCACTGCTGGCTGCAGCACACAGTGGTCCCTGCTGTTTCAAGACCTCTGTCTCGAGGCAGTAATAGAGTCCTGGCATCCGAGCCTTCTGTCTCTCACAATGCAGTGCTGAGCTCGGTCTGTGGCTCTGGCTGCTGTAGTGTGCCCTGCAGCTTCCAGCCAGAGGGTAGAAGCACCCATGCCGACCTCCAGTCACCGCACGCCCTCTTCCTAGCTGAGCTGTAGTTTTCCATTTGTATTGTTTTCACATCCCATCTCCGCCTAACTTTTCAACTTCCAGTTCCTTCAGTATGCACCATTTTCTGGATTTCTTTTCTTTTCTTTCTTTTTTTTTTTTTTTAATGATTTTTCTTAATGACTTATTTATGTTACGGTACCCCAGGGTCTTGCACATGCTAAGCATGTCCCTTCCACTGAACTACATCTCAGCACCCCCTCCCCCACCCCCCCCCCTTTTTTTTTTTTTGAGACAGAGACTTGCTCAGTTGCTGTCATGTCTAGCTGGTGTTAACAGTTAGCATGTCCAGGCCAACAAGGATGGAAGGAATGAAAGAAAGAAAATTGAGTGTGGGGGAGGGCAGGGCACTGCCAGTATGCTCACGTGATGATCAGAGGACAGCGTGTGGGGGGAGGGCAGGGCACTGCCAGTATGCTCACGTGATGATCAGAGGACAGCGTGTGGGGGGAGGGCAGGGCACTGCCAGTATGCTCACGTGATGATCAGAGGACAGCGTGTGGGGGTCCTTTCTCTCCAGCACATGGGTTGTAGGCGTCAGCTCAGGCCCTCAGTCTAAATGGCACCTTCACACTGAGCCATCCTGCCCACCATGTATGTTTTTCTTTATTCTTGGGCCAGGGATATCCTGTAGAAGGTTCTCTAGTGGTAAGAGCGCTGTTTACCCACGTGGTCCTTTGTGGAAGCTGTCTGCATCCTGTGCCTATTGGACACTTGCTTCGAGGCCTGTGCCGCTGTGGGGCTGAAGGTTGGGGTTTTACCCCAGTGGTTGTGCTTTGCCACACCCTCATCTCCCACACACGGTGATGGGAATTGCAAGTGCTGATAACTTTTTGAAAGAAATGCGTGTAGACACCGTCATCGGAGCTGAGCTAACTCTCTGCTTGCAGGTGGTTGATCTCCTGAGGTACTTCTCCTGGGCGGAACCCCAACTGAAGGCCATGAAAGCCCTACAGCATGTGAGTGCCCCTCTTCTCTCCAGTGTGCAGACTATGTTTCCTTCCCCCATCTCTGCACAATCCAGACCTCGCTGTGGGTTGTAACAGAACAGCTGGCCTTAAATTCCATTGTGCTTTGATACGCCAAGTAAACTTATGTTAAAAAGTTAAAGCCTTCCAGGGTGTGAAATTGTACTGTGCTACTATTAAAATCTGTATGGGTTCTGACTATCAAATTGCAGGAATATGATTATGCTCACTGCAAAGTGGAGTCCTGGGATGTAGACCCTTAGGATTCAAAGTCGCCAGCATCTCCCATAGTGCATCGCTGTAGCTAAAGGAAGCCCTGCCTTAGGGAAAGCTGAAGCCCGGTCCTTCGGGCCTCTGACTCCTTTGCCTTGCCCAGTGAGTGTCAGTGCCACCTCTGCAGATGGCCATTGAGAGGAATTTATACCTGTCACATGTGAACACAGGTCTAAAACATGTGTGTAGAACTTACATTCTGGTACACTAAAAAGTCCAAGCATAACTTAGTGTTTTTATAACCCCCCCTTCTCTCTCATGTATTTCAGTGTTCTATCTGCATGTACACCTGCATGCCAGAAGAGGGCATTAGAGGGTATAGATTGTTGTGAGCCACCATGTGGTTGCTGGGAATTGAACTTCAGACCTCTGGAAGAGCAGACAGTGCTCTTAACCACTGAGCCATCGCTCCAGCCCCCATGGTTTCTCTTGAGTTGCTGGGACTCACCTTTTGCTTGTGTTCTTTCAACTAAGATGTAGGCTGTGACCTAAAATCTTCCTATTACAGAATTTAATTATAGTTCCCCAAAGCAGGTAAGATCTGGTACCGAAATCTCATGTTGAAACATGTTGTTTTCTATGATAGAAAATGGTGGCCGTGCACCCAGCGGAAGTGGTCAGCATCCTCAGCTGTTTCACCTTTAGTAAGGATAAGCTGGCTGCCCTGGAGCTGCTGGCCTCGTGAGTACTCCTCCTCCTGCATGCCTGGAAGCTTGCCTGTCTTCTAAAGTCACTGATCTGTGCAATCGTGTCGGTCACATAGGGCATCAGAATGCTAATGTGAAAAATAATCTGCGTTAATGTGTCAATCGTGTAAGGAAGCAATTAATGAAATAATCTGTGAAAACAGCTGGGTCTGGTAGTACACATCTGTCATGTCAGAACTTGGGGTGCTGAGTAAGATGGTAAGAACCTGTATCAAAACAGACAAAAATGCCAATGTTCTGTGAAAGCACGTACTGGGTTCCCGCCTCTTTATGTAGTCAAGGCCCCTGCTTTTCCTGTGTGTGTGGTTTTAGCTCACAGGTAGTCAGCTCTTCCTACAAATGTGATCTCAGCTGGCAGGATCACGGCCATTCCACACTCCTGCATTTCAACACTTGCTTTGCCTTCTTCCCATCCTGAGTAACTCAAAAGGCAAGCTGAGAAAAATGTAGGCTGTTTATTGAGCAGGATACCTGTGCCTCAGAGCCTTCAGTTCCAAAAGGGACAGAGTGGTCCGAGGCTGTAGGAATGCCCCTCACGTGACATTTGAGACCTGTAGTGAGCGTGAGCTTGAAGCGAAGGGACCCGATCTTTACAGAGTTTAAGGTGGGCGAGTTGCTTCTTCAGAGGGAATGTATTCTCCAGCCTGGGATGTGTTGATATGTCCGTGAAAACACAGAGCGTGGCATTAAGATATTTCCGACCTGTGTGTGTATATCCGCCTGGATCCTCAAACAGTCCCGTTTCCTTGACAGAAACATTGTGGACGCGCAGAACTCTCGTCCCATCGAAGATTTATTCAGGATCAACATGTCTGAGAAGAAACGGTGCAAGAGAGTCCTGGAGCAGGTAATCCTCAAAACTGCTGTGCAGATGCGGGCTGCGGCTGCGCCTTGGGGAACAGTGAGTGAAGCCTCTGCCTGGCCGTGGCAGTGCTGAGGACTAACTTAGAAGAAGATGTTCTCCCCAGCCAGGGAACACAAGTAGGACCTTGTAGAAGAAGCTGGTGGAAGCAGAGATGGCTCAGGAGTGGAAATCCGTGGTGGTCACCCTGCAGGGCGCTTGTACCTTTCCCCTGTGGAGCTCAGCCGTGGCCCCAAGCCTTTCATGCTCATGCTTAGGAGCAGGGACTTCACATCTGCTTTCTTAGCAGAATTACACTAATCAAATTCATAGGAGACGAGTACTAAAGGAAAGCCAAATTCTGACTTGCCAGTTAGAGTTGCACATTCCCAAAGTCACTGTCCACTGAAGTAGAAGCCTGCTTGAAGGCGGCACAGGGTGCTCTCCCAGGGCCCTGCTGTTCACCTCTGTGATCCTTGGGGCCTCCTGAGTTTGGGGAGGGCGGCTCTGCCTCCCTGCGTGGTTCCTTAACAGCATTATCACTGATTTTCTCGACAAAATCTTGGAGCATGTATACATAGTCATAGTGTTCTTCCTCTTAACGACTTCTGTGCATAACTCATCGGTTCAGAAATGTCCTGGGGCCACATGCTCCTTAGCACAAGGGAAGTGAATTGTTCCTATGTTTTAGCCCAAAAGTTGTGTTAAAAATTTGTCCTAAGGAAATATAGAAATACACAGATGTATATAAAGGATACTTGCCCAGTGTAGTTTACTATAACCAAATTGAAGTGATTTTTTTTTTAAGGTTGAGATGTTTAGTTGGAAGCAAGATTATGCAATAAATGTGATCGTGTGTATTGGGAATTTATTAAAGTAATTATAATACAGACAGCATCCCTTGTTGGTACTTGGATATGAATATGACCTATGTGTTGTGTATACTGCACATACTACCTGAGTGCACCTGGGTAGTCCTATAGCACAGCATCCATCCACTGGAGTGTTTGCCTTCCAAAGCACTTCTCATGTATCACCAGCTCAGGATGTCTAAGGTACCATTTTAGAAGCTGAAGGGGCAATGTAAACACCATAAACCCAAGTCCATTCCAGTGTCTCACAAGCAAACGCTGAGTAAGCCATTCTTGCATTGTGGTCTGGCTCTTTGGAATTGGTATTTAAGCTTTTTTAAATGATTTGTTTTTCTTTGTGTGGGTACGTGCACATGAGTGTGGATGCCTGTGAAGATGCCAGGTCACCTGGTACTTCAGTAACGTGTGAGCTGCCCGTGTGGGTGTTGGGACCAAGCCAGGTCCCTTGCAAGAGCAGCAAGTACTGTTTAGCAGATAGGCCACGCCCACCCCCATTATGTGTGTGTGTGTGTTTCAACTAAGCCGAAAACATTTTCATAGCAATCTCATTTTGACTGGCTTTTTGTTAGTTGATTAAAGAAGCGGAACAGGAACTCGCTTTGTAGACAAGGCAAGCCTCACACTCAGAGCTGCCTGCCTCTGCCTCCTGGGATTAAAGGGGCTCACACTACACCCCATTGCTAGATAACAGACCTTCATGAACCTATTGGCTATGGCATCGATGATGGTGGTTTCATAATGTCACCCTGGTAATCACACAGAAGGAGCTCCCACTTCTTTGGACACACTGTTCATGCAGGTCCCTGGTGATTGATGGGTGAAGATGCAGGTCCATGCTGCTCCTTAATTCACAGTTTTAGCTGGACTTCCCCTTTTCTGGAGTTTGATTTGGATTCACCACTTTCTTCTTTACATTACAGGCTTCCAAGGCGGGCTGCAAAGCCCCTCACGCCATGATCTCTTCATGTGGAACCATCCCAGGGAACCCCTATCCCAAAGGAAAACCCAGCCGCATAAATGGAATTTTCCCTGTAAGCATAATTCTACATACATGGCATCTCCCATGACTGAGTGTGGCTGAAGGACAGACCTGCACACTTAGGTGGTACATGCCAGTTCGTGATGCTTCTGCAAAGGAAAGGAATCTCGGGTCTGCCACTTGATTGACAGAGAGTTGAAAGTTCCTATGTAACGCCATTAACTGTGTTACATTCAGAACATGCCAGACAAAGGGCGATTTTGCTGTTTTCTTTTCCAAGTATTCTCATTATTTCTGCCAGTTGCATAGCTGAGAACCCATTTGGGAAACTGCATGATGAAGCCCTGTCAGAATTGTGTTTGGATACCAGCGGGGTAGTCCTCGAAGCCCTTGGAAAATATCCTTTTCAAAAGTTGTTACACTTCTATCATGATGTCATAACCTTAGAGCCTCATGGATTAAATCCTAAACATTTATTATTTCCGTTAGTTTTTGCTTTGCTTATTGGGTTTAGTTTTTTTTTGAGACAGAGTATCACACTGCAGCTTTGGCGGGCCAGGATCTCACTGTGTAGACCAAACTGGCTTGGAACTCATAGAGATCCACCCACCTTTGCTTCCCAAGTGCTAGGTTTAAAGGCCTGGGCCACCACACTCTGCTCCTGTAATTTTCCTCAATAGGGCAAGTGGGAGTGGCTTTAGTGCTGTAATTCTGGCCCAGGTTTCACCTGCAAGCCTGACTGGCATGCACATATAATCTTTTCTTTCCAGGTAGCTCACTTAAGGACCTGGCAAATTAATGTTGCTTAATGCCAGGAATCTATTGCTCACCACAAGGTCTTGAGCACCTTCAGGACATGGTGGCTTGTTTCCACAGCACATGCAACCAAGGGGAGGCAGGGGCAGCTGCAGCAGGGCCTCATAGGTCTTGGTTTGGGGAGTCAGTGCCATTCTTTAATGTCCTGTTAGTGACACAAGTCAGCCCTAGTTATTCTGAGATGGATGGTGGGAGATAGGACCAGTGGGGCCATCTTGAAAGCTGGCCTCCATACCAGTGTGTGCTTCCTGGGGACCCAGCCTGAGGGCACAGGCTGTGGAAGCCGATTCTGATCTGTTCTGTAGAGCAACCTCTAATGGGGTCTCAGTGGCTAGGCTTCTTCTTCAGTCTCTGATGTATATACACTGATGTGAAAGTCACCTTTTTGTGTGTGTGTGTGGAGAAAGTATCAGCACACTTCACCATTCCCTGTCGTCCCCCCTGCCTTCATGGCACAGGACAGTTAAGAGGAAGTTGAGGCAGCCAGCTGGAATGGGATTGGATCTGGAATCCAAGAGACTTATTATTCCTAGCAAGTCCCTTCCTTCAGGCTAGTAACAGTGCAGTTGTCTGTTGTCTAAAGTCTGGTGTTTGTTTGCTTGTTTAAATAGGGAACGCCTCTGAAAAAGGATGGTGAAGAAAGTACCAATGAAGGCAAAGGAATAGCTGCCCGGATTCTTGGACCATCCAAACCAGTATGTGTTGAAATGAAAGAGGAAACAAGTGTTAAGTTCTATATGTGTAGCTTTCTGTCTGTAAAGGAAGTTTTTTATATTGTAAAGTTTAGATGTAGCCGAAATTCCAGGTCAGAGAGAATGGCCTGGGGTGTGCAGTTTAAGGACAGTAGTGTTCAAGGCTCTTTGGAGGGTTAGCATTTTATTTTAAAGTTAAAGTGACCCAGCCACATTGATCTATTCAGCTGAGAACTGGAGAGTGGTGTTTATCTGCCAGCTAATTAGTGTTAATATTAGTGAAACAGGCATGGAGCCAGGGCCTGGTCCTGTCAAAGGAGCGATGGTAATGATCGGAACTGTAAACTGAGCAGGAAGATGGGACCCCCTGAGTGGAGCAAGTGCCTAAGTACTAGTGGCTTGCACAGGCCCTGCGTTCTCTGCCGTCACATGGTGGCTGTTATGAGGCCAGGAGGAAATGGTCTCTTCCCACCAGTGGGTCCCTCTGCCCGGTGACTCCTGTTTGGTCCCTCTGCCCAATGACTCCTGCTTGGTCCCTCTGCCCGGTGACTCCTGCTTGGTCCCTCTGCCCAATGACTCCTGCTTGGTCCCTCTGCCCGGTGACTCCTGCTTGGTCCCTCTGCCCGGTGACTCCTGCTTGGTCCCTCTGCCCAATGACTCCTGCTTGGTCCCTCTGCCCAATGACTCCTGCTTGGTCCCTCTGCCCGGTGACTCCTGCTTGGTCCCTCTGCCCAATGACTCCTGCTTGGTCCCTCTGCCCGGTGACTCCTGCTTGGTCCCTCTGCCCGGTGACTCCTGCTTGGTCCCTCTGCCCAATGACTCCTGCTTGGTCCCTCTGCCCAATGACTCCTGCTTGGTCCCTCTGCCCGGTGACTCCTGCTTGGTCCCTCTGCCCAATGACTCCTGCTTGGTCCCTCTGCCCGGTGACTCCTGCTTGGTCCCTCTGCCCAATGACTCCTGCTTGGTCCCTCTGCCCGGTGACTCCTGCTTGGTCCCTCTGCCCAATGACTCCTGCTCGCTCTCTTTCACCCTGGGTTTGCTGTAGCTCTGAATACTTAAGATTCTGTAAACACCATCAACTGAAAATAAAGTACTTGTGAATCTGCGGGTTTCAAAAGAACAAAAACATTCAGCTCCTAATCCATTGTGTAATAACTGTCAGATTGCCAGGTGCTAATGATCTACCTGGTGCTAAGAGCCTAATGACTGTAGGGGCACATTGCCCTTGAGGTCATTATGTGTCACGGGGAGTCCAAACCCTGAAGGTACTCTATGTTGTTTTCATAGTGGAAATGGGGATTCCTGAGGTGGGCCTGGGGTAGACCAGAAAGGTATCTGCTGTTCAGCCAGGTCTGACATATATTGGAGATGAGCAGAGAGGATTGAGTGCCAAAATAAAAAGAAGCAGCATGTCTGGCAGCTGTACCATTGGAATTGAGTAAGAACTGCATTTACTAAAGCTGTGATAACTGGGGCCTCTTTAGCCTCTTAGGATGAGGCAGTTAGAAGGCAGATTGATTTGTTTTATGAGGAGATGTTCTCTTGGTGATGCCTAACTACTGCGCTTCCCGCTTCCCCTACCCAGCCTCCCTCGACATACAATCCACACAAACCTGTCCCCTACCCAATACCGCCGTGCCGGCCACACGCAACTATTGCACCAAGTAAGCATTTTCTCGTTTTCACTTTTCCTTTCTGCTGTTCATTAAATTGAAAGGATGGATGGCTTGTGTGCTTGGGAGATATACAGCACTCAGTTCTGAGAGTTTAATCTTGCTGATGGCCAGCTGTTGTATCCTGGCCTACCGTACTGCTGATGGTATAGCTTACTTTTTAGTGTGTTTTTCATGTCTACATTAACTGCAGATTGTTTTAATAACTTTATGATTAGGGCTTTTTGCTTTGATAAATGGCCTTAAGTGCCCCCCTTTTTAGGTAGCTGATATCCAGATGTATCATCAATGCATTTAGACAAGGTCAACTGTGTGTACTAGACTTAGGTGGGCCAGGATCATCCCACCTCACCTGTTAGAAGGTGTCTGGAACAGGTGTGCAGCCAGGGCTGTCGGCCCCGCCCTCCTCAGTTTTCCCTTCAGTTGTCTCCATGTGAGACGTGTCTCTATGCCATGACAGTTTAAAATAAACAACATTTCTGCATTAGCACAAATTCTAACTCCTAGCCAGTGATAACTAAGTTCTCTATCTTTTTCTATTATGTTTTCATTGTAGGTGCTTATAACAATGGGAGCATGGTACAGTTAGCCAATGTGATAGCTACCGGTATTCCTCCTCCACCTCCATACACTCCAAATCCATTAGGAACAGGTAAAGGCCTGCTGTAGTGTGCTGCTTATAGTGAGCCACTGAGTGCTCATATATGTGTCTATATGGAAACAGCCTGTTCTGCTCATGTGTATATGACTTGTATGTACTCCGTTTTTCCTTCAGTGTTTTCAGTGGTGTTTATTTATTGCTGTCTTGGCTTTCATTTTTGACATCTATCTGTGATTATAATGGGAGAATAATCAGATTAAAGCTTGAAATCATTTATTTTTATATAGACAATGAAGACCTCACCAGTCAGTCAAAGCCTACACAGAGTCAAAGTAAGTACCAAATTGATCCAGAGACGGCTGCTGGCTGTCACGACTGCTGGCTGTTCCTCACTGAGAACTCAGGGAAGGCTCCTAGATGTTATTTATACCTACCCAGAATTACTTAGTAGTCATAGTTTATGTTCAAGATATGAACATATTGTCTGGATTTAAATTTATTTTATGATTTTGTGTCCTATTTGCAAAACTCTGTGGAATCTAAGGGTCATGTGACATGTATGTCCATATTCTGACATGGGAAAGGTGATATTTTTTTTCCTGTGCACACAAAGATAACTGTTTTTGGCAGATAATAGGTCTAGCAAGTCCTATTAGGGCTAATGCGGAAAAAAATAAGGGGAACTGGCGCATCAGAGGGCACTGAGCACGAGGTGGCCTGGGTGGCGCCTTCTGGTGGCAGTGCCTAACTGCAGTGCCCAGTCAAGAATGGGCAGTGGGCGGGAGTTCTCAGAGAGCAAGGCAGCACTTTCATCCGATTAGTGCTGAGGTTAGGAGTGTTGGTGGGGAAACTCCCCTCCTGTGAAGGTGCTGGAAGGTGTGGCCAGCTTCTGTGTAAAGGGAGTACAGAGGGAACTGAGCGCAAGGTCAGGAGATGTCAGGGTTCTACCTAGCTTTATAAAAAGCTTTGTAAACAAATCATTCAACTTTGTGAAAATAATTTTAAAGCCTTTATATCCAGTTTTATATTTAAATTTTTTTTTTCCTTTTTAAAAACTACTAAACAGTAATAGAAAACTACCTGTGTAGTGGTAAGTCCACGACCCCATCACTCGATAGCCACGTGGGTATTCTTTGTTGCGCTTTACCTTTGGCTGCGCTGGAGGGTTGAGCTCAGGGCCCCCTGCAGGCTCTCTGTAATCAAATTGCATAACTGTATGATCGTTATTAATCAGCTGGCTTAGCCACACCAAGCCTCAGCTTACCGTATATAAAATGGGAGTGTTGGTCTCAGGTTTACTGTGAGGACAGGCATGAGTGGCTAGGCATGGGGTGTGACGTGTAGTGTGTGATGGTTCGTAGCCACAGTAGATGACAGGAACGTATGATTTGTCACATAATGTAGTTGGGGTCTTGCTTTTGCTTGCATCATGGCTTACTACAGGGACTATTCTTAACGCATAAAACCTTTGCTCATTGTTTAGGAGATTTCCAGGAGTGGCCGGGGGACCTCAAGGAGGGCCTGCTTGCTCTTTCCTCGGGGTCTGTCACAAAGTACATGGTCCTCAGCATATCAGTGAATATGACTGAATTCTAAGTGCTTCCCAGCCAATGTGGACCAAAGTAACTGTTGACATATTATTTACAAAGTCAGGCTTTTAGGCCCGTGTTTTATTCCCGATCTTCTAGTTCTGAGGAAACAAGTACAGAAGCGCAGTACAGACCCATTTTCATGGCGACTAAAATGAATCTGATTTTCATGAATTAAGTCACTACTTACAATATGGATCTGAGAAGTGTATGTGTGTGCTTAGCATGTGCAAGGCTTTGAGTTTAATCCCCTGCACCAAGGGGAAAAATACATGTAAATGAGAAATGTGAATATGGGGTAGCCTTGAATTTACAGTTCAAATTTTACCACATTCTTTTCTGAAAGAATGGCAAGAGAACCGTGCAGCCTCTTTACACAGTAAATGTATGCGCATTTGCTTACTTGTGGTGTTCTCTGAGTGCCTCCTCCTATCAGAGAGAACGCCCAGGACATCACTGCCCTGACCACATAAGAATTCTCCCCAAGGGTCTGCTTCCCACACAGATCTTTAAACGGCTGTCTTCCTCCATGGAAATGCTGTTCAGTGGTTTTTACTGCAGTGGGAGTAGCAATCTGTGTTACCTCAGAAACAGAACTGACCTGAAGACACTCCCAGACAGTCCTGGTCACAGAGGCATTGCCTGTAAAAGTCCTGTTTCCCATCAGGTGCCACAGTGCCAATGCAGTCTGACACAGCCATTGAACTCATCTTGGGAGGAGGAGCCCAAATCCTCCTTTTAATCATCCATAGAGTTTATCAGAGTAAAGGTGGTGTAGCCAACACGAAAGAACACAGAGGACAAGTTCTCAGGTGGCCTGGGAGCTGCCCTCTAAGGCAATCTGTATGGATCCCTAACACAAACTTACTAAAACGCAGAGGCCTGAACATGGAAGGTGAATTGGACAACACTGCACATACAGGAGTCCCCAGGACGGGTACATGTTCAGTGTGGGCCTCACGTGGCAGGGAGGCTGTGCACGTGGCCACTCTAGAGACAGCGTTCTCTGCAACTGAGAGAATCCAAGGGGAAGTCAGTACCTGCTCACTAAAGCAGGAAATTCTGGAAGGAACCTCCTGCAGGGTTCCTCGCTGACAAGCTAGTGCAAGCAGGCCGTGGCTGTTGCCCTGAACACAGATGCTCCAAAGTGAAGATAGGATCATGGCCTCTAGCAGGTCAGACGTGACCAGCACAGCTTAATGTCTGTCATTGGTTCCCTTTTGTATTTGTGAAATATGAAACCCCCCTTCAAAAAAAAAAGTGGTTATGTTTCTTTTAGTTTAAATTGGCCGTTCCAGCACTGAATAAACCCCTGCCTCTTCTTTTCCGCAGCATTTTCTACCCCAGCAAGTCAACTCTTCTCTCCTCATGGTTCTAATCCATCGACTCCTGCTGCAACTCCCGTACCTGCTGTGTCCCCAGCCAAGGCAATAAACCATCCATCGGTGTCAGCAGCTGCCACTGGGGCTGGATTGAGTGCCCCCAACACCACCCTGTCCGTGTTCCCAACACCTCAGCCATCCACACCCAACCCAACTGTGATCCGGACTCCCTCAGTGCCCGCAACACCTGTTACTTCCGCCCACAGCACCACACCTGCTCCTGTCCCCTCCATTTTTTCTGGCCTAGTGCCACTGCCAGGCCCCTCTGCCACTGCCACCCCATCACCCCAGGCCAGCTCAACACCAAGGCTTACTCTGGCTTCCAGTGAGACATTTGCGTCCACTTGTACCCCGTTCACCAGCCACTCCTTGGCCAGCTCCGTTGCTGGGTCAGCCAGTAACCCGAGCACAGCTGCCCTGTCATCCGTCTTCGCAGGTCTGCCGTTACCCTTCCCGCCGGCGTCCCATGCCATACCCGCCCCCACCCCTTCTGTAATTGCCAGTGCTGCGGGTCCACACAGTGTGAACAGCCCTCTTCTGTCTGCCTTAAAAGGCTTTCTTACGTCAAATGACACACACTTAATGAATTCCTCCGCCTTGCCATCTGCGGGCACAAGTGGGCTGGCTTCATTATCGTCTCTTCCCAATCGAAACTCGGAGTCTCCTGCGTCAGCCACTACCAAGTGCTATCCCCCTGCGCCTGCGCCTGCGTCTGTTCCTGCTGCACAGAGGTCTTCCACCCCAGGGCTGGCCATGTTCCCAGGCCTGCAGTCCCCAGCGCCTAGTGCCACCTCTGCAGCCCCAACGTTGCCTGCACAGTCTCCGTTAGCTACCCCGTCCTCCACGGCACTGCCAGTCAGCTGTGGCCCCTCAAGCTCGCTTTTGCACGGTCCCCATGCAGGCGGCATCTCATGTGCCGCCGCTGTAGCAACTATGCCTGTTATGATCAAAAGTGAGCCCGCGAGCCCCCCACCCTCGGCCTTTAAAGGTCCAGCTCATCCTGGGACTCCTGCTCGAGGTGCCTTGGGCCTGTCGGGTGCCCTGGGCCGCGGGTACCCCACGACCTCAGTGCCCATCAGCGTGTCCACTTGCCTTAACTCTGCGCTGTCAGGCCTCTCCAGCCTAAGCACTCCCTTGGCTGGTTCCATGTCCCTTCCGCCACATGCATCCTCCACACCCATCGCGCCTGTGTTCACTGCCCTTCCCCCTTTCACTTCATTGACCAACAGTTTCCCTCTCCCGGGTAGTCCCTCCCTCAATCCTGCTGCGTCCCTCGCGGGGCCATCGACCACCACGTCTGCAGCTGCACACCCCAGCTCTGCAGCCATGCGCACAGTGCTGCCCACCTCCAATGCCTCGCCCGCGGCATTTCCACTCAACCTGTCCACCGCTGTGCCATCGCTCTTCGCGGTCACCCAGGGCCCGCTGCCTGCCTCTAACCCCTCCTACCCCGGCTTCCCCGTCTCCAGTGCTCCGAGTGGTGCCCCCGCGTTGTCCTCATTCCCAGGGTTGCAAGCACCCTCCACGGTGGCAGTTACTCCACTGCCGGTGGCCGCCTCGGCTCCGTCGCCTGCGCCCGTCCTCCCTGGTTTTGCCTCGGCCTTCAGTTCTAACTTCAACTCCGCCCTGGTGGCACAGGCCGGGTATGCGACTGGGCTGCAGATGGGTTCAGGTCACTTCTTGCCAAGCTAACTTAGCTCAGTCTTGATTTATATTAAGATGCTACGCTCTAAGGGGTGGGGGCATAGACGCTCAGTGCCCAGAATGTTCCATGACTCCTCAGCCATGTTACAGAGCGACTACTTGGCTTCCTTCTAAGGTAGCTGAAAGTGTTCTGTGTAAACATCGCTTTCAGAGTTGCCGCGCTGTGAGTTAAGTTTTACCATGCTACGTGGCTCCTTTCTGCAGGTTCCATCCTTATTATCTTTAAGCGTCTCTTACTAAATGGGGAAGCAGCATTTCCTTCTTCCACCCTATCTGCAATTTAACCTGCCTTTCTACCAATTGTTTTCAGTTTGTCATCTGGACTCCAGGCTGCAGGAAGCTCTGTTTTTCCAGGCCTTCTGTCTCTCCCGGGTATCCCTGGTTTCTCCCAGACTCCTTCACAGTCTTCCCTGCAGGAGCTACAGCACAGCGCAGCTGCGCAGTCGGCTTTGTTACAGCAGGTAGGCCAAGTGGGAAATAAAGCAGCAAACCACCATCTTGACAGCCCAACGCGGACAAGAATGAGTCTCACCAGAAACCAGGAGACTGGCTTGATTAACTCTCCCCAAATTCACAGATTATCTTCTTTCAGAAGAGTAACAGAGTAGGAGTCAGGTGTATGAATGTGTTTTCCCATTTAAAAGAATCGCCGCCTGGTGATGGTGTCGCATGCCTTTAATCCTTAGCACCCAGCACTCAGAGGCAGGTAGATCTCTGAGTTCCAGGACAGACAGCGCTACACAGAACCCCACCCCACCCCCTGCCGGCCCAGAGTCGGGTTCAGGCACATCTCATTTTGGAGGCTTAATTTGTCTTAAACTATAATGAATATAATAAGGCAAATTATCTCTGCAAAATAACAACAATCCACCTCCTGACTTACTTTTTAAGTAGTTTTGGTTTTTTTCCTCCTTTTCCCTGTTCTGTCTGGCGTATGTGGGCGGGGCCGTGTGCAGGCCGGATGAACTGGGCCTCTGTTAACTGCATGTGCCTCTTTCCTGCAGGTCCATTCCGCATCCGCTCTGGAGAGTTACCCAGCCCAGCCAGATGGCTTCCCCAGCTATCCTTCCACGCCAGGAACACCATTTTCTCTGCAACCAGGCCTATCCCAAAGTGGATGGCAATGAGTTTAAATGTGTTTATTCTTCTTGGGAGCAACATGAACTTTTGCCCAAGAACTGCAACGAACAATCTGACAGATATGAAATTGCCAGTAGTCTGAAAACGAGAGTATCCTTAGGGATACTGGGACAGAATTTACAAGTGCAGGTTGTATTTTTAAAGTGGTTGTAAGTATCAGAATTCTTACTCCTATATATGTAAATATGCTGATAATAAATTGTATGGAGAATAGTATTTGAAAAGTGTTTGGGGGCTTTTCGCCTCCCTTCCTACAAAGCTTTGAATTATGTGAGTGACCCACATAGGCTATTGAAGAGGGGACGGAAGTTTTTAGAGCCAAATAGAGCTTTAAGTCTGCTTGTGTCGCCTCCACAGTGGGAAGTGATAGCTGTGCCTCAGGCTGCATGTGGCCCTGGGGGAGTTACTATTATTCAGATGCATGTTAGCATCAACTGGGATGCAGAACTCCATATGTATCCACAAAGGGAGATTTGAGATGACTGTTATTTTTAATTTATTATCAATAGTCATACTGCTGAATTTAACTCAATATATTTCAGGAAAGTAAAAGTGGTACTTACTGTAGTCGTTAGAATGACTTTCAAGTGTTTCAACTAAAAAGGTATACCCAGAACTACTTTCTTATAGATATATAAGGGAGGCTAAAGGTAATTTGGCAAAGCAGGGCGTGGTGGCACACACCTTTAATCCCAGCACTCCAAAGGCAGAGACAGATGGATCTTTGTGAGTTTGCGGCCAGCCTGGTCTACACAGCCAGGGCTATATAGAGAAACCTTGTCTTAAGAAAGAAAGGGGGGGGGGGGAGATAATTCAGTAACCTCGCGTTCATAGTCTCAGCAGTATGCCCTACACAAGTGTGTCCTGGGCCAGCACTGTTACTCATTGTACCCCGGAAGCTCTTGGTGAATGTTTACACTCATGGGATGTATTTCTACTCACATGCTTTTCTGAAATAAATGCAGCAGCGATAGAAAAGACCCGCTCTGGCAGTGAGTGCAGTGTGCGCTAAGGACCTGTGCTGGTGGGACGTGACCCACCGTCGTTCTGCACGGGATCTGCCACGCTGGGAGCAGGGGGAGCAGGGAGAATGGAAACTGAAGAATCTACTGTAGTACATCTCAACATCTAGAAAGCTTCTACTTTTATAAAGATGGTGTCTGGAAGATGTTGCAAATGTATTTTCCTTCAACATGGGGAACAGACTTTTTAAGTATATTAAATAATCCTGTATGGTTAGTTTTTAACATTTTTAAAAAATAAACTATGGATATGGCAAACGTTGTAGAATTGTTTTTATTGACTGCTGGGTAGATAAGACTGCTTAGGTTCTCTACTTTCTAGGACTAATATGTTAAACATTTTTATCTGAATTTAGTTGAAGCTCCATTTAGAAAACAGATTTCCCAGTCCTTTAAGTGAAATCTTATGGGACAGCCAGATGATTAGCAACACTTGGAGCAGCCAGATGTCCCTTCTCTTGGAGCACAGACTGACACCAATTCCTAGGCATTGTCATTTGTTCTTTTTAAGCCCACAATCATATCCGGCTCACATGTGCTGGCCATTCAGAAAATGGTTACCGACCAAGTAATCTCCACGCAGTATGATTCTACTGTGAACAATGTTTCTGTCCTCTGGGACCCTTGAGCATGAAGTGTGTGTGTCCAGTTCACCTTTGCAGTATGTCCCTTGAATGCGGAGTACATCAGGCATGCAAAGGTTTACATAAAAGTTTAGATGACAGATTTTGAAATACTTGCACTAGTCACTGGGGTTGTTATATTTGTGTTTCACGAGCCTCTGAGGTAATAGTTGATCGGCTCAGCTGATGATGGAGAAGCCAAGCGGAGGCAATGAATGGATGGGAAATTTACTTCCCCACTGCTAAGAGGAGCCTTGCAGCAGGCTGCAGGGAGGTGGCCCTTACTACGTTTGACAGCCCAAGAAGACCGTTAAAAGTTGTTAAAGTCTTAAAGGGTGACTAAAGACACTCTAGAAATGGCTAAATACGTGAGGAAATTGTCGGCTTATAGTAGAGTGGAGTGGCGTGAGTAATTTGAGCAAAGCTAAAAGACAAGAGAGACATGCCCAGGTGAGTGACTACACCTAGTCTTAAGCCTCAGGACTTGATTTCATATAAAACACAGTGTCAGGGTTTGAGTAAAGATTTTACTCTACCTCATTGAAGGAGACTTGTGTTTAAAGGTGACAGGGTACAGCACTGGTCAGTCAAAAGTAGCAAGTAAATTGGGAAGGGCAATTAAAGTGTGTCCCAGGTCCTTGTCTTCAGATAGGATATTATACTCATTTTTAAAATGGAAATACTTCCATTAGAGGTGCTTTTAAAAATTACAGTCAAGGTTAGGATCTCTGGTGCCCCATATTTGGCCATGTCCCTTTGTTGGGGAGGCCCAATGGCACTCGGAGGAAGGATAGCGGACTACCAAGAAAAGACTTGATACCCTAGCACCATATTCAGGGGGAGGAGGTCCCCCACAGCCACAGTCATAGGGAAAGGGGATTGGGGTGAAAGTGGGAGGGAGGGAGGAATGGGAGGATGCATGGGATGGGATAGAAAATGAGATGTAATAGGAATTATTTTTAATTTTCAATAAAAATGTGTTATTATTAAAAAAATTACAGTCAAAAAAGAAAATAAAGAAAAATTAAAAAGAAAAAGCTAAAAGTCCTTGGCATTTATAACTCATAGTTGTGATATATATATATATATAATAGTTAAAGGATGTTGAGGGGCTAGAAAGATGGCTCACCAGTTAAGAAGCACTTTCTGCTCTTGTAGATGTAGATTTGGCTCCTAACACCCGCAGGGTAGCTAACTTTAGGTGGTCCAAAGCGCCCTCTTCTGGCTTCTATGGGTACTGCATTCATATTTTCTCTCTCTCTCTCTCTCTCTCTCTCTCTCTCTCTCTCTCTCTCTCTCTCTCTCTCTCTCTCTCTCTCTCTCACACACACACACACACACACACACACACACACTTTGGGATTTTGCAAAGCTGATGACAACAGGCTTGTGAAGTAGAACATAAAAGCTATTAGTTCTCTACTTCTGGATGTTTTCTCTTGGTTTTAGAGCAGAATGACACCCACACAAAACATCCACGGTGGCGTTTTGTAGCCACAAGAACTTAGAATTACTTCAAGTACATTTACTGTGGCCTGTTCACTATCTATGAAGAAGTGCTGGATATTAACAAGAATTATTTTCTTTAAATTTTTTTCCCTGCAAATCAAAAAGACTGAGATTCTATCTTATACCTGTCAGAATGAATGGCTAAGATCAAAAACTCAAGTGACAGCACATGGTGGAGAGGACGTAGGGAAAGGGGAACACTCTTCCATTGCTGGTGGGAGTGCTAAATTATACAACCACTTTGGAAATCAATCTGGTGCTTTCTCGGAAAATTGGGACTAATTCTAGCCCAAGACCCAGCTCTACCACTCTTGGGAATATACCTGAAAGATGTTCCACCATACAACAAGGACATTTGCTCAACTATGCTCAAAGCAGCTTTATTCGTAATAGCCAGAATCAGAAAACAACCTAGATGTCCCTCAACTGAAGAATGCATAAAGAAACTGTGGTACATTTACACAATTGAATACTATTCAGCTATTTAAAACAAGGAAACCTTGAAATTTGCAGGCAAATGGATAGAACTAGAAAAGATTGTCCTGAGTGACATGACCCAGACCCAGAAAGACACACATGGTATATACTCACTAGTAAGTGGATATTAGCCACATAATACAGGATAACTACACTACAATGCAGAGACTGAGGCACCAACCAAGGATGAGGCGTGATGTGGAGCTTAGACCCTCTGCTCAGACGTAGTAAATAGACAGCACAGTCTTCTTGTGGTTCACACGATTTGGAGAATAGGGACTATTTCTGACATGGACTCTGGTTCTCCTATGTTGATCACTTCCTCCTGGTTGGGTGGCCTTGCCAGGCCACAGAGGAAGAGGATGCAGGTAGTACAGACAAGACTTGATAGGCTGAGATCAGATGTTAGGAGAGGGGGCTCCCCTTTCTGAGACCTAGGGGAAAGAGGGAGGGAGGGAGGGAGGGAGGGATCGGGAGTTGACGAGGGAGGGGGCTACAAACAAGATGTAAAATGAACGAATTAAAATTTTTAAAAATTTAAAATTTCCCTTTATTTTCTGTGTATGAGGGCTTGCCTGCTTGAATGTGTCTATCAGTGTACTACTTGCATGTAGTGACGGTAGAGGCCAGAAAAGGATGTCAGATTCCATTAGGACAAGTTATGGACAGTAGTGAGCTGCCATGTGGGTGCTGGGAGCTGAACCCAGCTCCTCTGCAAAACCAGCCAGTGTTTTAAACCACTGAGCCATCTCTCCAGCCTTTAAAACATTGTGTGTGTTTTTTTTAAATAAGAGTATGAATTAACCTTTAAACATGGTACAAGCAATCAGAGAAGGTCACAAAAGGATTTTTTATATAGGTCAAAATCAACTAACTTATACATATAAGAAAAAGCTATTTGAAATAGAAAAACACAGAACTGCTTCTGGGAAGTCCGTGATGGGGAGGCATGCTCATGTGGCTCCAAGGGTGTCAGTGATAGTCCAGTGTGTCACTGAGACACTGTGTACGCAGTTGTTTCTTTCACTAATATGTGCCTAAGGATCTATGCACGTGTTGTACATATTATTTCACGTGTCAACAAAATCTGAATCGCAAAAGATTCCTATTTAGCAGGTACAGAATATTGAATCAGGTGTGCCCAGGTAGAGATGTTTAATTAGCTGAGCGTTGAAAGTATTACAGGGGGAGTGGGGGGTGGGGGGATCTAGGCCAGCATTTCAGTGTACAAAGTTCTCTCTGCAAGTACTCTCTTATGATTAGGGATCAAATTTACTTAAAGATGTGGGTGCACATTCGTATGAATAACTAATGTATACACAGTGGAAACAGTGACTCTTTAAAGAAAAAAGAACAGTCCCTAGGGGAGCAGCAAGTGTGTAGCACACTGTCCCTCTGAGCAAGAAATGACAGAGAAGAATGTTCCTGAGCCAGGAAGCTGAAAGACGTGTGGCAAAGGGACAGTCTCAAGTCAGAAGCCCCGTTCTTCCAAAGGCCATCACTTGGGAAAAAAGAAAACATAAAACGTGGATGTGCTTGCCGTAAACCTCAAGGCCGAGACCAGAGTCTGAACGTTTAAGAGCAGCTGTCCTCAGGGTAAAACGTCAGCTAGTTCACAAACTGATCGAGGGAAAGTAGAAAGCAGCCAACAGCAAACTCTCCTGTAATCACCCCCACACACCTCCACCGTGAGGGGAGAAAATGCTGCGGGCAGTTCACCGCCTGAGGTCTACCTGGGGTTTCTCTATACACAGAAAAATGGGCTCCCATCCTGTCCCCCAGACCCTTCGGTAGGTCTCAGTGTTCCGTTACTTGAAGCCACCATTGCTTTCTAGGTGGGGACGTTTGGAACATTCTCGGGAAGGAGAAAAACAGCTGTTTAGTCATCTTCCAATGGGACGCACAGCGAGTTCTCCTGCGGCTCTTTCTAGCTGCCCCTGGGAACAATTACTGGTTTTGTTTTGAATCTTGAACTTCCGTGAACAGCAGTTACAACATAAATGACATTTGGCCAATACCAGGGGAAATGTGTTAGGAAATAAGCTAAGCTAGAACCTCTTCTTGCGTGACCACCCAGGGGCAAAGGGAGGGGTTGGTCTGGATCTCAGAATGAACTGAATATGCCTTAGGCACGAGAAATGATGTGAACAGGAAGTTTCCTACTGCCCTTTATACTGTGTGCTTGTCACGAAGGCTGATGGCAAGAGGATAGAGCAAAGGCTGAAGACAAACAGGGGATGTATGCATCGGCAACAGGAACCTGGAGCATTAGGGTTTTTCTTTATTTCCTGTTTTTTTTTTTTTTCATTTTGTCTTGTTTGTGGGATTTTCAGTGTGTCCCCTAAGCAGATCTGGAACTTTCTATGTAGAGCAAGCCGACTCCAAATCTGTGGCAATCCATTTGCCTCTGCCTCCTGGGTGCTGGAATTACGTGTTTGCACTACGATGCTCAGCTCCTAAGTGTTCAAGTTTATAGAGAATAAGGGTCATGCTAGGCGAGGGAGAGGAGAGCCCTGCTTAAAGTATTCATGTAACGAGTCAGTCTTGGGTTCACTTGAAAACAGAAGAAAAGGAGAGAGAGTGAAGTAATCCAATACTCCCCACTTAGAGAGAAGATAATTGAGTCACAAATATGGGACTCAGCTCCCACTCCAGGTGAGGAGAGCTGCCACTTAGCAGCTCCAAATGAGATGCCACTTAAACACAACTACTGAATGAGTCCCACTTGAATAACTTGAGGGTAAATTCTAGGGGTTTTTGTTTGTTTGCTTGGTTGGTTTGGTTTTTTTAATTTTTGTTTTTGTTTATTGACACAGGGTTTCTCTGTGTAGCCTTGGCTGTCCTAGACTCACTTTGTAGACCACGCTGGCCTCGAACTCACAAAGATCCTCTTGCCTCTGCCTTCCCTGTGCTGGGATTAAAGGAATGTGCCACCACATCCAGCTTAAATTTTGTTATTTTCATTCCACAGATAGAAGTCGGATACAAGCTCACATGGCTGATACATGACACAGCAAGAATGCCTTGTCATGCTGGAAGTGTGGGCTCCAAGCTGCTTTCTCCCCTCACCCCCCATGTCTCTGCCGTTGCTGGCATAGCTTCTCCACGGAGCAGTTGAGTGAGGAAGGGTATTGTGAGCTAAGCAGATACCACCTTGTATGTGTTTGATTGTGTTTCTGCTGGACTCTGGTTTTCTGGGCCCAGTTGCATTCTTTGAAATTCCACATTTATTCATATGAGTGTGCAGAAGAGACGAGTACTTGGTAAAACTAATTGTGACGTGGGAAATGTATAAAGATGTTCCTGCTAGAACGAAAACAACTAGAGAGGTGGAAAAAGAAAACGTAGAAGGTACAAGAAGAACAGGCACAGAGCTGTTGTTTTGTCCTGTTCTGTACTTTTACACAGATGGGAGCAAACATTTAGGACATCGAAGTAAGAGAGACAAGGTCTTAAGATGGTTCTTGGTCCTAGGAGTGTGGTCCAAGGGGGATCCTGGGCCATGCCTTTAGTTACCTCTCTACTACTTTGATAGACACCATGACTTTACAGCTAGGAGGGAAAGGTTCATTTCGTCTTACACCTCAGAGACCTGAGGGAAGTCAGAGCAGAGACTCAGCAGGAACTGAGGCAAGGACCACAGAAGAACACTGCTTAAGGGCTTGCTCTCCATGGCCTCCTCAGCCTTCTCTCTTACACAAGCAGGCAGCCTGCCTGCCCTGGAGTGGCCCCCACCACAGTGGGCTGGACCCTCCCACATCAATCATCAGTCAAGAAACCGCCTCTACAGCCTTGCCTACAGGACAATTTGTCAGGCATCTTTCTTATTTGGGTGTTCCTTGTTCCCAGGCCCTAGCTATGTCAAGTAGACAAAAATAGGTAGATAGATAGATAGATAGATAGATAGATAGATAGATAGATGGGTAATCACTGACCAGCACAGCCAGGAAGTGGAAGCTCTGCATCTCAGAAGGAACGTTACCTCTTAGGACCGTCTATCATCATCACATTATTTATATATTCACTGGACCAACACCTGGTGAACATCAACTGTGGCCTTTGATGCTCCAAACACTTCAGGGGGTGGGGATGGGGAATAGCCCATTAACTCTCCACATGGAAACCTAGTGTCGGGCAGAGGCCAGCACGCCTTTCCTTTAAAGGAGCGTATACTGCTGAAAGTTCTACAGTCCATATAGGCTCTACCACAGCCACTCAGCACTAGAGTAGTGCAAAAGTGGCCAGAGATGATGTAAGAAGGATTGGGCATGGCTGTGCACAGACGCAGTTTACTTACCGCACACAAGTGGCAGGCTAAACCTGCCTGGCCTAGAAGAAAAAGCAGACAAAGGTTGGGTATTGTGCCGACAGTTATAAGTGCAAAAGCCCCGAGGCAAGAGGCTGTGTAAAGTTTTAAAAGGAGCCGGGTGGTGGCTCATGCTTGCCATCTTAGCACTCAGGGTAGTAGGGGAAAGGTACTGAGGCAGGAGAATTCCTGGGAGTTCAAAGCTGGCCTCAGTTAGAATGAGATCCTATTGGAAGACAAACAACTGAAAGCCTTAGAGGTGGGTGGAGGGCAGGGTCAGGTAAAGAAAGCAGGCATAGTGCTTTCAAACTACGCCTGGGACATCTGTGACACTAGCCTCAACTGTTCATCAATTTGTAGTGGGGTTATCTTAAGGACGTGACATGATTAGATCTGCATTTTGAAGGTGTTCTGCCTGCTGTGTGTTGGATGAATTACATTGCAATATTGTATGATAATACATGAGGGCATATATGCTTGTGTATCAGATAATGGGTTACACAACGGGGCTAGTAATGTTTTATAGTAAGTGATACAAGAATCACATGACCTATCTTACAGGCAGCAGCCCTCGAAAGAAGGCCGTCTTCTTTTGCCCATTCTCTTTGAGGACAGTGTGAAGTCAGGGAAGGCGTTTTGTTTATGTTTCTAGGCTTCTTGCACCAGGGTTACCACTCCTCAGGGTGTGTGCCAGGAGAGGGAGCCTCCTTCTCTCTGTCTTCCTCTGCACACACCGCTGAGCTGATGCCTGCAGCCAGGCTTGGATCCTGACTCAGGACCATCTGCAAGATTTGAGACGCATCTGGAGGATGAGATGGACTCGCCTGAGAAACTGGATAAGAACAATTTAGTGGGTAGGTTCCTTCCTCCTCTTGGAACACTATACGCACGTTAGTCAGAGCAGGAATAGAGCGCCAAAGAGATGTGGCAGGGTCACTAGTGTACCTATTGAAACAGACTTCAACTGGGCAGGCCTGTAATCCCAGCATGCTGAAGGCTGAGGCAAGAAAAGTGCAATGAGTTCTCAGCTGGCCTGGGCTATGTAGCAAGACCCTGTCTCAAGGAGAGAGAGAGGGTGTGAAACAGGAGGGGAAGGATCTAATTCTATTAGGACCTCTCATGTCATAGTCTCTATTTACGCTGGTTTGATTTGGTTTTTGAATGGTGACCTGTAGCTTGCTCTCTCCTTCACTCCCTGTGTGTTCAGATAGGCATTTGTTTATCTTCGCATTGATGTCTTCACCTTACATCAAGGACATGATGCTGCTGACTTTCCTCTGTTTTTAACTGTATCTGGTGACACCATGATGAAGAGAAAAGGTAGCTCCCGCTGCATAATTCCAGATAAATGGAGAGAAGTTGGGAAAGTAAGACTTAGCCCATGAAAACAAGTACTGTGCTCAGTACTAATGAATTGGGAAGTGTTGGACTTGTTACCTCCTCAGACCTGATCGTTATGAGGGAAGTCCTCACTATCATTTTACAAGTGCAAAGGCTTGCTTCTTGGAGCGTTTAGGAACTTGTTAAAGTGAGGGCGGTGCTGCGGGGTTGGGAAGGGTCTGTGCCTAGGATTCCAACTACTCTCTGTGACCTTCACTTGCCAAAGCCCCATTTCCAGTTGGAAGCTGAGAAAGAATCTGGTGTTACTAATTCAGAAAAGGAAAATAGACATTTACCCAAATCAGAAAACAGGTTTTTTTTCCTTCATGAGGTAGGCGTATCAATAGTGATAGAGTGGAACCATTTGAAAATGCCTTGTGTCTCAGGCTGCCACCGAACTCCCTGCCTTCGCATCCTGAGTGTCAGAGTGGAAGGCATACAACCACTCTGCCCTTTTCTTTCTTTCATTTTTTTAAGAGTCAGAGTCTCAGTATTGTCAGTGGAATAGGGGATAGATGGGTTTTGTTTTTTTTTTTTTTAGTCAAATATGAGTGAACATGGCTTGGAGCTGTCTTAAATACTATGTGTTCACTATGGAAATGGTGTTATGAAATTTTTATAGTTAGAGAGAAAAGGAAATTCCTAAGTCAAGCATTTCCTAAGTGTGCTGGTGGGAACTAGGCAGGCAGCTTGCAACAGAGTGGAGGCAGAATGTATCACTCCAAAGGTTTGGCCTGATATTCTCGTTGGTGTTGGGACACTTGCAGAGCTGGCCTATAAGTTTGTGTTAAGGAGGAAGAAAGCCCAAACTAATTTTGCCTCTGCACTTGCACACTAGACGTAGAAACTCTTCACAATTAAGAAACTACTCAACTAATCATCTTTATGTGGGGTTTTTGGGGCAGGCACATCACTTCACACTATCTGGCTGGCCATCCTCCTGTTTCAGCCTCTGGAGTGTTCCTACTACTATAGCTGTGTGCCATGCCTGGCCTCACCTTTTTAAACAAGTGATTCCATAAGGAATTTTATTTTCACTCTGGTAGGGCAAGACAGCACTGAGTAGAGGGCACAGGTGAAGCTGCCTCATCGGAGAGACATCTTAGAGTGGCCATACTTTTTTTTTCTTCTTTTTAGTTTGGATCTTGTAATCAAATGATGAATTTGTATTCTTGGAGAAGAAACAGAATGGAGCTTGTGTTTCCTGTGCTTTTGAAAATGTATGAGAAACGCAATGTGGATCTCCCCCAGAGGCTTAGAAACTGTATTGCAGGACATTTGATCCTGTTCCAATACAGTCAGGAGAAAGTGTCATGTTACCTTGTCTTTCCAGCATCACAGATGTGCAAGCTCTCATAACGGCGAGGGAGTCAAGTAACTGAGTCTTTGCCATCACTCCATCTGGAGCCTCTGGCTTTTTGAAAGCTATGTATGTGCTCTTGTAACTCCAAGTTCATGATTTTCAAGGGTAGGTTGGAGTCCCCTGATGGTGGGGTGACATTTACACTGTGGCAATGTTACAAATCAGAGTTTCTCACGCCCAGAAACCCATGGCCAAACACTTGCTAGCATACCACTGCTCGCTACTTGTTGACATTCTGTCCTGACCCTGTTTTTTTCACCAAGAGTTACAATTAACTGGACACAGATGTCTAAGCCTCAGGTATGCCTCTCCAGACTAACACTGGCATTTTCTTTGGTCACTTTGTAAGAAGTGTAAGTTCCTGTGTGTCACCACCTACGTCCATGAAGTCCAGTTACCTGGGCTTGAGAAGGTGTATCCAAACCAGTGCCCAGAGGGGAAGTCACCAGGTTGAACCTGTATTGAGTGTCTGTGTTCCTTTTGGCAATTTTATAGTTTTCTTAAATTGTCCTTTGGTGAAAGCTCTTTACCTGTTTTGGAGGAACAGACAGGAAAAGATGAATTATAGCGGATGAAAAACAGTGTTACCCGTAGGGTTTTATGCTGAGTTCCTTTCTTTTTGTTAGATTATATGAGATTTATTAAATGAGCATGGGGAGAGAAGGAAAGGGGAAGGGGTACACCAGAGAGAGACAGACAGAGAGAGAGAGAGAGAGAGAGAGAGAGAGAGAGAGAGAGAGAGAGAGACGGAGAGAGACAGAGAGAGACAGAGAGAGAAACAGAGAGACAGAGAGACAGAGACAGAGATGGAGGGAGGGTTATGCTGAGTTTTATATTGGTGTCCAAAGGCCAAGATTCTCTGCAAAGGGAGCCTAGAGGCTGCCAGGGTTCCATTTCACCCACCGTGTCTTGGCAGGATAGGAAGCAAAGGAGAAAGGGAGGGACAGAGAGAGGGAAGGAGGAAGAACATTTACTAGTCGTGAGTTTTTTATTTAAACATTTCTTGATAAGAGCATAAATATGTGTAAAAATGAGAAAACAGAATTAGGGGCTGGAGAGATGCTCAGCTGTTAAGAGCTCTGGTTGCTCTTGAGGAGAACCTGGGTTTGGTTCCCAGCCAAAATGGTGGTACACAACCATTTGTAACTTTGTTACAGGGCATCTTCTTGCCTTCTTTGGCCTTCTTTGGCCCTGCATGCACATGGTGCACATATATACACAAAGCCAAATACCCATACACATAAAGCAACTTTTAAAAAATCTTAAAAATAAAACACTAAAAACGTCAAAATATTTTTAAAAATTCAGAACCACTCTATTTCCACATTTGTTTTCATTTTCTTTCAGAATTATTTGTATGTGTACACTTGTACTAATTGGTATCCCATTGGCTGAATAGTTTAATGCCATACTATTTTTTCCTGTTAATATCATCCTAATGATTTTCATGTACTTTTATAAACTGTAAAAAATTATTCTTGAGGGGGCTGGAGAAATGGCTCAGAGGTTAAGAGCACTGGCTGCTCTTCCAGAGGCCCTGAGTTCAACTCCCAGCAACGACATGGTGACTCACAACCATCTATAATGAGATCTGGTGCCCTCTTCTGATGTGCAGGCAGCACACTGTGTACGAAATGAATAAATAAATCTTTTAAAAATTGTACATGTGAGGAGTACTTGCCTAGCATGCACAAAGCCCTGAGTTCAGTCCTCAGCATGTGTGAGGTACACACCAGCAACTCCATCATTTGGGGGGAGGAGGAGGAGGAAGTCTACAAGCATCTTCAGTTACATATTAGTTTAAAGCCAGCCCAGGACAGATGAGACCCTTTCCATGGTTAATTAACTAAGTTTGCGTAACAATACAGTCTTACATGTCTATCGGGGTGTTTGCTATTTACAGATGGAATACGTGAAACTTGTGAGACTATCTGGAGTTAACACTTAAGGATAGATTATCTGTGCTTGTTGGCAGCGCTATTATTTCAGACAGAGAGGCCTGGAAGCGTGGGAGTTTGGGGACAGCGGAGATTGATGCAAGGACATGTTCTCTCTTTATTTTCTCATAATGATATGGGGGTGAGATACAGGAAGGCAGGAACATGAAGGAGAAAATGCAATGGCTTATGGTTCTTGGGTTAATTAAGTCTCGTGAGAGACAGAATCTCTTCTGCTGGATCATTATTTCCCACAAGAACTTCCAACAGACCCATAAACCTAACCTGTGGTGCAGCATCATTCTGAGATTTCAAAGCAGGATAGAGTGGACCCTCACTCACCCATTGGCTTCTCCTGTGAGCCTGGAAGGTGACTAGGAGCAGAACACCCCTTTCAAAGCAATAAACATTTGCAGGGAGAACACAGGAAGCAGCTAAAACCCCCCAATGGACTTTAGAGTACATGAGGGTGGCAGCGATGGGTGGGTATAGGAAGAAGAGAAGGCGATGTTTGAGCTGAACACTGAGGTAGATAAACATTTTAGCATGCAAGTGGGAATGAGGGTCCCAGATCTGGGTAAAGGGTGCAGACCTGTGGAGGGCTTTCCCTGGACCCACGTTTGGCTCCCTAAGATTGTAGTGCAGACAGACCATCAAAGGCTCATCTACTGAAAGCTGACTTCCTGATGTTCCAGAGCGTGGGTACCAAACCTGGTCTGCAGAGTGAGTGCCAGGCTTGGGTGCAGGTGTTGCATTTGGGTCATTTTCATGGGGCAGAGTCTGGAGAGAGGAGTGCATGAGGAGGGACACTCATGGTGCTCATCACCAACCAACTCTAATTTTAGGTTCTTTTGCTGTTGTTGTTGAAGCGGAGTGTTGCTGTGTAGTCTAGGATGGACTTCAACTCATGGACCTGGGGTTATAAGCACGAATGACTTTGCACAGTTCTAAATGGGAAGTTCTAAACTTCCTTCTCCTCCTCTTCTTTCTCCCTCTTCCTCCTCTCTCCCTCTTTCTCTGTGTGTCTTTGTGTCTCTCTGTCACTCTGTGTCTGTCTGTCTGTCTCTGTCTCTCTGTCTTTCCTTCTCTGTCTCTCTGTCTGTCTCTCTGTCTGTCTCTGTCTCTGTCTCTCTGTCTCTGTCTCTGTCTCTCTGTCTCTCTCTCTCTCTCTGCCTCTCTCTCTCTCTCTCTCTCTCTCTCTCTCTCTCTCTCTTTCTCTCTCTCTCTCATTACCCAAATGTAGAGCCTAGGAGGACAGCTCAGTAGGTACAATGCTTGCTGGGCAAGTGAGAGGGCACAACTCTGGATGGTGATATGGCATGTGTCCATAATCTTCCCCCAGTACTGATGGGAAGGGGGCACAGACTGGAGGATCTCTGGGGAGCAGAGATGCTGGCCAGTCAGTGTTACTGAAATGGCTAACTCTAGACTCAGTGAGAGACCTGGTTTCAAAAAAAAATAGGGAGAGAATAATAGAGGAAGTCACCAAACATCAGCATGTACAGGCATGTGCATGTGCACACACACACACACACACACACACACACACACACACACCCACTCAAAACCCTGAATAACTGTCATGGTTTCACCACTCCACCGGTGGGGCTCATAATTCCTTTACATACATGGTAGTGTGAGGGCTCCCAATTGGCTGTTGTTGTAGTCATGCTGCAGGCGAGGACGCACAGGTGGGGGCAGATCATGTGACTGCCATGGCATCTCTGGCTTTGGAGTATAGCTGTCTTGAGTAGAACATGTGGCCAGCTGCCCACAGACCTGGCTCCTCAGCTCTGTTCACATCCTGTCTGCCTGTGGTTGGGCTGGATCTGCAATGGCTTTCTGTGCTTTTCTTTCTGAGTGGGTAGGGCAAGAGTTGACATTTCCATTTTCAGGACTTAGGTCTTTATTTGGACCTCCAGTCTTTATACAGTTTTTAAAAATTAAAACATGGTATAAAATGACAGTGGTGCTGAGACTTAAGTGTTTAGCTTGAGAGACTAAAAATTGGAAGGGACAATGGCAGACTATGTATAAAATGGGAAATCTGTGAGCTCTAAAGCAAACAGCACAGGAAACCAAACATTATTTGTAATAGACAGTACAGGAAGCTGCCCACTCTAAGACCTGCAGGAGAACAGATTGTCACCCTAGTGACAAATACATGCGTATAAATACTGAGAATTGGCCTATAAAGGCAAACATAAATTGGTAACAATTATTTTTCTTCTCTGAATAGATGTGGAGCTGAGAAGGACATATATAGTTAGGGGGAACTTAAGGCCTAAGCTGTGACGTTTTTTAGTGAGAACTCATGTGCTGGCTGTACTAATACTAAAAATCACTAGCAAATAAGATAAAACAATGATTCTGTGAGCATAAACTAATGTCTTATATTTTATTTAAAGCTTCGATTACATTTATTTGTTTGTTTGTGGGGGTGGGTGAGTGCATTCACATGCCACAGTGCAGAATGAGGTCAGAAGGCAATTTACAAGAGCTCATTCTTTCTTTCTACTACATGTGTCCCAAGAATCAAACTCCGGTAACCAGGGTTGGTATAAGCACCTTTATCCACCCACCCTGTCCCCCGGAGCCATCTCGCCAGCCCCAGAGTGTCTTTTTATCCTGCACAGGAACATCAGATTCTCCTTAGAGCAGTTCTGTGGCTTGAAAGAAAGAAAAGAAAAGAAGGAAAAGAAAGGGGAAAAGAACAAAGGTTTTAATACTAAATATATCTCTAAAATGAAGATAACTTCTCCCATCAGGTCTGATACAATCTCAAGCATGAGCTCAGGCCATGCAGAAGGAAACACATGAGCTGTAGGAGAGGAGGGATTGGTTCAGTCTCCTTAGTGGGCACTGGCTACTGAATAGACCATAAATCTCTTTAACCTAGCCTGCACACTACCAGGAATTTAATCCACCCACATGCACAAAAGAGATGCGTAAAAAATTTTATCACATCACTGTCCTTAAAAGCAAAACCCAGTTCTGGTTTATATATATACACACATACACACACACATACACACACACCCACCATATATACACACACCATATATATACACACACCATATATATATACCATATATATATCATATATATATACCATATATATACCATATATACACACTATATATATATATATATATATATATATATATATATACACACACACACCATATATATACCATATATATGTATATTCCCAATGTATCCATGGAAGTACCAAAAAGACTTTGGAAAATGAATAAGGAGGAGGTAGTGATGACCTGAGTCTCTAGCCTGGGCAGTGAGCTGGCTGGAGTTTCCATGGTGGTGGCATCTAGCAAACACAATTAGTTCTAATGTTCAGGTGGAGGATGTGACTCAATTGGAAGAGATTAGGGGATGAGAATGGAGGAGGCTGCCAAGGGAAAGGGGCGCAGACAGAGGAGGACTGCAAAGGAGGTAAGATGCCGACTATAAGGGACTCTAACACGAGAAGCTTGGCCAGATATGCACACTTTAGGAACAAGAAATTGCAACTGACATGACTGAAGCCTCGAGGTGCTAAGTGGTTGAAGTAGGACTTGAAATCAGTTTCCTCTGCTGCAAAGCGGTTTGGCAAGTCTCTAGATTTTCTGTACATTAGCAAAGTGAGAATAAAGGGGTAAATACACACACACACAGACACACACACGAGAGAGAGAGAGAGAGAGAGAGAGAGAGAGAGAGAGAGAGAGAGAGAGAGAGAGAGAAACCCAGACATATGGACACACACAGATACAGATGCACAGACGTATACATACAGATACACACACAGACACAGACACACATAGGTTAGGACCTATGTAAAAATGGTATCATTTAATCTTTATTGGATCTTCCCAAGTAGGTAATGTGTATCCCCATCCTATTGATGGAGAAGAGAGAGTTGGAAGCCTCTTTTGGAGTGGACTGTGTAAAGCTCTGAAGGCGGCATGTGAGAGACTCTGCATAGATGCTCACTCCCAGGGGTTCTAAGATGATTCCCATGCGCCCACGACTCTCCTCTCTAGGCATAATAGCACCTCCTTCCCTACCTCAGGGCTTGTTTTGGATTTCATCTGGAGAATTCGAGGGACCCAAGAATCTGATGGTTCTGTTAAGCGTTGTTCATGGGCACATTCCCAGACATCTTTTCATGTTGGATAATGATAAACTATGCTGGCCGTAGGAAAACATAATAATGAGTATCACTGTTGATTGCTGAGTGGCTTTTTAGGAGGGAGAGGTTGCTCCAATTTCTTAGCACACCCCCACAAAACATTCTCTGTGTGTGGTGTGTTGGGAGTAGGGGCGTGAGCTGTCTTTACCTAGACTCATGGTGTGGGTAGATTTAGGCTTGCTTTTTATTCCTGCCAGATTTGGGCAGTGTCAGGACACACTTCCTCTTTATCTATACCCCCTGACGCCTTTGCCGAGAATCACTTGGATTATGAGCTTGCTTCTTTTCTCACTTTCCAGGCACCAACAAGAACCAGCTTGGTGTGTGTGGCTGGATTCTGCTTTCTCTTTCCTTCCTGTTGATGCTCATTACCTTTCCAGTCTCAATATGGATGTGCTTGAAGGTAATGCCCTGGGAACTAAATGGGTATCTCCCTGTGAACTGGCAGACACTAAGACTAAAGGCTCTCCCTTAATCTCTCAGATCATTAAGGAGTATGAACGTGCTGTTATCTTCAGACTGGGACGCATCCAAGCTGGTAAAGCCAAGGGACCAGGTATGGCAGAGACTATGGATATCTGTTACCACTACCACTACCACCACCAGTGGCATCTAGTGAGGGTCAAAAAAAAAATGATTAAAAGTTAGAGTACTTGTGTTTTAGGCAGTGGACAGAGGTTGCTCCATCTGGCTTGTTAATGGGAGAGACCACCAGTTTGAGTATTCTGAAATATGAACCTGTTTCATTACTCACTCCCTGAGGAGTCCGATGAATGGGTCACATTGACTGGATGTCATTGATTCCCAGGGCTGTGGTGAGCCAGGTCCAGGGAACAAAGGAAGAGAATAAATGGCCCACATGAACCATTAAAGGTACTCACAGGGCCTGTTCAAGGAGTTGGACGTTAGTATCTTGGGAAAGGGCTAATAGATATGTCTTCTTCTTGCGGTGAGCAGGTAAACCATGTAGATCATGGGACGGGGCAGTAGTCAGGTGTGACTCCCTGTGTGGAGTCCTCTAACTTTGAAAATGAAGACCTCCCCAAGGCCAATGTAGAGTTAACTATTAGTCAGCAAGTGTCCCAGTGGCTGGAGGTCAACAGGAGATTCCCAGCATCTGATACGTGACGCACCATTTCCCCCCATGCTCTCTTTACAGTTCTCAGAAGTAAAAAGTGTTACATGCTATTCAAGTTATAAGATGGCTTTTTGGTTGGGGGTAGGGATGGGAAGTGTTGGATAATATAGAGCGCCAGACCTTGATTCACAGTTTCTCCTAAACTATAAGTTGCTTGCGTTGGTTTTGACATATAACAACCACAGTTTCATGTGATTGATTTTAATATTATTGATGGAGAGCGCTTTCACAAACAGTGGCCATTTGATTTCTGTCCCCTTCCACACTTTGAGTGAAATTGCTGTCTCTCCAATCACATTGTAAGATCTAGGGTGGGGGTTGGGGCAGAAAGAAGCTTCGTGAGAGAGAGTCAGTACTTGACCATGAACCAACAGCACTGTGTGTTCTTAAGATGTTACATTTTTAAAAAAGCTGCAAGAAACTTGCAAGGATGATTTTGTGAATGAGCCTTGACTGTTTCAGCTCACTTAACTTTCATCTAATTTCATGAACAGCCTAGGAGAACGAGACAGTAATTACTTTGTTATGGATGCTTTTGGACATTTATCAAGACATCGGTGCTACAGAGCGCCAGTGGAGAGTAACCAGGCTCACGCTTCCCAGTCGTACTCCTCATCTCATGGGCTCAAGGCTCTAAGTTAAAGTAAAGCTGGAGAGGGAGAGAGGCACAACAGCCACCACTCGGAGAGCTCCAGGCGAGAATGAGTCCCTCTTAGGTGATTCCTCCCCAAAGATTTCTCTGCTAAGAGTCCCAGGATAGTAAACCCCGTCATGCATGCCTCTGGGGTGAGCGGGTTACCTCAGAACGTCATGAGGACCACAGGGAAACAAGCCAAATTGCTAACACGTCTCCCACAGACCAGTTCAGAGAACCAGGGAAGAGGAGAGAAGAGAGAGTCTTAGTGGTTCCGTGGTAGAAAGAATTGAGCAAGTGGTGAACAGCTGGTTAAGGGAAACCAACAACTGGCTGAACAACTAGCTATAGGAACTAGTTATTGAGGAGAGATTGAGGACAGAGACAGAGGAAAAAAGAAATTATGGCACAAATTATGGTCCAAACTGAAAGGATTTGTATAGCCCAAGAAAACTTTATTTTTCTTCTGCTCTCTTTGCCTTTGCTGCTTGCTTGTTTTTCTCTGTCTCGCCTGAGCCAACCCCAGTACTTTATTTAAAGTGAAGTTCAATTTTTTTTATTACAGATTACATCATTATTTTTTCATCTCTTACGATCAATAGAACCTTTAAAAATCAACAGAGTAAGAAAACAATTTAAAAAAGAAATACAAACAGTTCTATATAACCTACAGTAAGGCATACAGCAAAAATCAATCAATTTCCAAGCAATGGTCAGCATGACCTGGTTATTATTTCTTAAACAATACTCAGAAAAGTTTAATCATAAATTTCCCCAGGCTAAAGTCATTGTGTTTACATGATTGCCATAGCAACATAGTCTGAACTAAATATTCTCAATTGTCTCAAGCCTTTGACCAGATGCCTTCTTTCAACTTCTCTGTGGGAGAAGTTTTCCAGTGTAAATTTCATTAGGACTGAGAAATACAGAAAGAAAGGCAATTTTAGGATAAAAAGTAGATTTCAAAGTAGTTTTTAGGCAGCATTACACCTGGACCATACATAGTATTTAAGGGCAGTGGTGATCAGCTGATTTTTGGATCTTTGGATCTCAACAGCTGTTCTGGATGTCTAGTGATCATACTGGACAGTCGGAGGTCTCTAGAACTTTGTCAAGCAAAGCCTTTATGACATGTACACACACACACACACACATACACACACACACACACACACACACACACACACACACACACACACACACACATTTTCCTTAATTTTTGAGAAAACTATAAGTTGTCCAAGCTGGCTTGGATTCCTTATGTAGCCCAGGCAGGACTTGAACATGTGAACTCCGACCTCATCTTCCTTCCCGAGTACCTGGATGGGAGACTTTAACACAGTATTCCTTTAGCATTGTTCATGGTGCTGGGACTGCTGCCAGTAGCTTATAGCCAAACCCAGGCCAACTGTTTATCACTAGGAAACCAATGTCCTAAATACCCTTTTAAAATTAACCTCAAAATAAAAGTTTAAATAGAAGTAGATTACCTAAAAATAAAAAAAATTTAAACATGTGTGTCAGGGAGCTTAGCGTTTTGCCAAAGGTCCTTATTTCCTAAGGAGTTGATTTGCTTTAATTATTGAATGATCAGAATAAGTCACCTTCGCCAAAGTTGGTGTGCTCCTACTGAAGATTTTTCATTCTTTTGAACAGGTCAGATTTTAAATCAAATTTTATTCTTTCAAGGTTTGATCTTGGTCCTGCCTTGCGTTGATGTGTTTGTCAAAGTTGATCTTCGAACAGTTACTTGCAACATTCCTCCACAAGAGGTAGGAAATTAAACAACGGTCACTAGAACTAAAACTTTCAGGTACTCTACAACATGGGCATAATTTTAGCCTACCCGGGAGAAGGAGAGGATGGCTTAATTGCCACCCCCACCCCAGGGGGCCTGCTTGAATTGCTTCCGGTGGCTTTGTTTTGCCAAATGAGAATGAATTGGAAGGGAAGGGTTGAAAGGCTAAAAGCCTCGGGATGGTTAGGTGGAGGAAGGCCAGGAAAGCGGGATGGAGACAGAGTCTAGCAGGGAAGGCGGAGTGGAACCTGCTGGGGGGTCAGGAGCTGGTTATGGTTTTAGAAATAGCTGCACAAATTCCCTTTATTTCTGCTGTTTGTATCCGGTGTCCATTTGTGTGTTGGAATGGCACAAGTATCTGGGCAGACAGGATCAACCAGAATTTGAACTTCAAATAATTTTTGAAATAGTAGGAATCAATGACCCAAACTAGTAATTGGGTGCTAGAGAAGAGGAAGTGATATTGACCAGCATGTTGCCCTATTGTAACCGAAGGCATCCAGAAAGAAAAGTAAATGCAGCAAAGATGGAGGATAGGGGACGGCTCAAGCAACAAACAGGCAGGGAAACAATCAAGGCCGAGGTATCTATCATTCGCCATGGGCTGTCGGGAGGCATGGGGGACCAGCTTCACGTGTGAGCCATCATAGACATTGTGGGGAAACTTGGAAAGGCTTTTGTGCCTCCATAGTAAACAGTTTTCAGGTGTGAGTCCCACAATCCTCCCAGAATCTTATTTGGGGGTCAGGGAGGACATCACAGGGTGCAGAACGCCTGGTGCTGGGCTCAGCCCCTGTAAAGCTAAAGTATTTGCTTTACTTGAGTGTAGAACGTGGTCTCTGGTGCCATCGGTGTGTCCTAAGAAGTACTGCTTCTTCCTTTGATGAGAGCTGCACACCAAACGGACAACAGGATTCCAATTCTGTGTCTGTTTGGAGAGAGAAGACGGAGGGCTTTTCCCTGTGGGATGTAAGAAATCTCTAAATCAGAGATTCTCAACCCGTGGTCGCAAGCCCTTTGGGTTGTATATCCAATATTCACATTACAATTTACAACCATAGCAAAGTGACATTTGTAAAGTAGCAATGATATAATTTTATGGTCGGAGCCACCACAACATGAGGAACTAACTGCATTAGAGGGTCGCAGCAATAGGAAGGTTGAGGACCACTACTCTAAGCTGAAGCTACAGGGATAGGTAGGGACCAAATCTGTGCTGGCATTTAACTGTGAGATGTTGTTATTCTGAAGCCAGGACAATGTTCCGCCATCACTAGCTTGAGCCGCCATTAAAGGCGTCCTTCTGTGAGGGAGGACTCCAGGGTTGACTTCCTCTTTGCCATGCAAAGTAGTACAAAGTTGTTCCACCCGGTCTCTGTTCTGCAGATCCTCACGAGAGACTCTGTGACCACCCAAGTGGATGGCGTCGTCTACTACAGAATCTACAGCGCTATCTCAGCCGTGGCCAACGTGAACGACGTTCACCAGGCCACGTTTCTGCTGGCTCAGACCACTCTGAGAAACGTCTTAGGGACACAGACCTTGTCCCAGATCTTGTCCGGACGAGAAGAGATCGCACATAGCATCCAGGTAAAGACCAAAGTACTAAGAGCCCACATCTTGAGTCTCCTCATCTTAGGTCAGTGACCACCACTATCAGGAGTGCAGAGCAGAGACTCCCAGCACAGAGACAGTTGCACCCTGCTAGAACCATCTGTCTATCATCACAAAGTATAGATTTAGAGATTTGCATGGCGGTTGGAGAGATAGCTTGCCATTCTAGAAAATGGAGCGCTTGCCATTCTTACAGAGGTTCTGGGTTTGACTTCAGCACCCACACAGTGGCTCACAACCACCTGTAACTCCAATTCCTGAGGACCTGATGCCTTACTCTAGACTCCTTGGGCACCAGGCACACATGTGGTGCATAGACATACATGTGGGTAAAACACCTATACATATAAAATTAAATAATGTTAGAACATTACATGTTTGCATGGGAGAAAGGAGCTTTGAGAATTGTTTCTCCCATACTTCTCTCCTTAAATTGGAAGTTATGAATTGCACACTTAACCTTTTTTTAAAAGAGCCTACAAACCATACTTATTTTCTGTTTGAATTACCTTAAAAGAAGTACAACCCTTACTAGGCAGCCCATGGGCCACCAGATTTCAGTGGAGTAAAATAGGAATGCTCATTTGAGGCTGAAAGTGGGGCAATATGTGGACAAGTTAAACCTCACACTATAACCAGTACCCATAATAATCATTGAGTGAGTAACAAATCTGGCCTCACTGCTGCCATATTCTAGTTTATAAGTCTCATTTCTGTATTTTCTTATGTCCGTGACTTTGTAATTCTGAGCCTCCTTTCTGTAAATTAGAAGGAAATTCAGCCTGAATCCTCCATGGTTTTCCATGCAGTCTGTAAGGGGGGATGAACAAGGACCCAGCAGTTCTGCCTACGGGCTCCCCACAGCACCAGTAAAAACTCTGGAAATTTGACAACAACCCAAAGCCAGATCTAAAGTGTCTTAAGCAGTCTCATTAATTCGAGTCACAGCCAGCAGGAGAGAGGTCACTCTCCCCTTTGGCTGTCTAACTATTTTTGTGGGGTAGCCTGCAACATGTCTTTCATAGTTTAAGCTCTGGGTAAAGGACAGACTTTTACAATGTACTAAAAATATGTTCTAAAAATATCTTGCTTTAAAAGTATATATCTTACTCTTCCAAGGTAGAGAGTTCAGAAAACAAGACAAGTATTATTTGGGGGGGGGGGCCAATTCAGTAACAACCACTAGGTCATTTTTGAGCACTGGTAATATTTGCATTGCCTTTGACGCACATGGCAAAGCTGACAGGAAGCCTAGGTAGGAAAAGCTGATGCAGCTGTTCACAGATGCTAAGCATACGGCCAGGACAAATCCAGGTCTGTCTGAGGAGCCCATGCACTGATGTCTGGAACACTGGCTCAAATATGCAAGGACGTCCTATAATTTCTTGGGGAGGTTGTAGGGTGGATTCTTCCAGTTGACCAATACGTGATATATCAAGATTTTTGTGTTTGTGGGAAAGAGATCCAGTCTCATGTACCCCAGGTTAGCCTTGAATTCCCTACATAGCTGAAGATGATCTTGAACTTGTGATTCTCCTGCCTCTGCCTTCCAAGTGCTGAGATGACAGGCATGCACCACTATGCCCAGTTTATGTGGTTCTGGGACTCAAACCCAGGGCTTTCTGCGTATGAGGTAAGTTCTTTACCAATAGAGCTGTTCCCTCAGCTCAAGATGTGTGCACGAAACCTTCAGGAGATAGGTTTACTTCAACTCTCAATGTAATCAATGAATTTAGAAAAGACAACCTCCCCAGATGTACCAGACACTTGGGTCAAGTCACATGCCTTCTGATCAATGTCTTTTCCTCTGGAAACAGACCTTGCTTGATGATGCCACTGAGCTATGGGGAATCCGAGTGGCCCGGGTAGAGATCAAAGATGTCCGGATTCCGGTGCAGCTGCAGAGGTCCATGGCGGCTGAGGCTGAGGCCACCCGGGAAGCCAGAGCCCGGGTAAGGAACCCTGGGTTAGCATGGAGGGGAACAAGGGTGGAGCTGAAGGGAGAATATTGTTCCAAAAGAGATTCTTTACACAAACGCTCAGAGAGTAGAGACAGTTCTGGCATTGTACTGATGAGACTAATTTGGCAACAGAATAAGAGTCAGAGAGATGGCTCAGAGTATGTAAAAGCATTGGTCCTGCAAGCCGGACTGCCTGAGATGGATCTCTGTCACCCACAGGAAGGGGGAGCTGACTACTGAATGTTCTCAGACATCCACACACATGCTGTGGTATGCCTGCATCCCCGCCCCCCCCCCGCCCCCGTCTCACACACACACACACACACACACACACACACACACACACATTAATAATAATAATAGCAATAATCATTAAATAAATAGAAATATATCATCTTGCAAAAAAAAAAAACCTCAGTCCAAGGAGAATTTTGAAATTTGGATTTCTGTAAAAATGAATATAAACAGATAACGAAACCCCAAAGAGCCTCAAGTACATTCTCAGGTTAGATGGTCACAACTTCATTTGCTCAAATGTTACTTCTTTTATCGGTTTGAAAATAAAATTTGAAGGCTAATAATTTGTAAACAAACAAACAAACATTTCTCCCCAGTGGCCTAGTCTACGTCTCTGTTGCTGTGATAAACCCTACAACCAAAATGAAGTCGAGGAGCAAAGGGTTTATTTGTTTTAGCCAGGGCAGGAACTGATGCAGAGACCATGGAGCAATGCTGCTTATACTGGCTTGCTCCTCATGGCGTGGTCACGTAGCTTTCTTATACAGCCCAGGGCCATCTGCCCATCGATGCCACTGCAGACCGTGGACTACACCCTCCAATATCAGTCATTAATCAAGAAAAGACCCCCCACGGACTTGCCCACAGGCAGCTTAATGGAAGAATACCTCAATTAAGGTTCCCTCTTCCCAGATGACTCAGCTTGAGTCACGTGAACATAAAAAACCCAACCAAAACATGACAAAACCCACAGCTAAACATCGCACCTACTTTGTAAACCTTGATTTTTTTTTTTTTTACCAAATCCTCTAGGATATGAAGATCTTTTCTTTGCCAAGAAAGTGAGCAGAAAAAACACAAGAGACAAAACAGGGACACAAACCCAGAAAAGGAAAGCCGCAGATACCACGCAGTTGTCAACTTTTGTTTCTGTCATTTTAGGTTGTTGCTGCAGAGGGAGAAATGAATGCTTCCAAGTCCCTGAAGTCAGCCTCCATGGTGCTGGCTGAGTCCCCTGTCGCCCTCCAGCTGCGTTACCTGCAGACCTTGACCACCGTGGCCACAGAGAAGAACTCCACCATTGTGTTTCCCCTGCCTATGAACATACTCGAGGGCATTGGTGGCATCAGCTATGACAACAATAAGAAGGTCAGCACTAAAGCCTGAAGTCTTCTGAGTAACCGCTGCTTTGAAAGGCCTTTCTGCACCACAGAGAGTCACCCAGCAGAGGAGAGAGAGGCCAGCACCGTATAAGCTACAGTAACCCCACAGCTAGCAGAATTCCCAGAGGGAGTTATAGACGCTACACAAACAAAAACAACTCCGAGAGCTTGTACTACATCTCTTTTAAAGGCATAACCAATATTCAATACCGTATGCAATTAGTTAGTGATTGCCCCTGACTATCAGCAGGGAGTCTCTCTGGGGCAGAGGGGGGGTGGGGGGGCAGGTAGGGGGGTGGGCAGAGACTGTAAGCTTGCGTGACAAGAACTTCAGAGTCTAAACCTGTATTGGAGAAGGACCCTAGATGATTTGTAAAGGAGAGAAGATCCTGCACTTAAGCTATGTGTTTGATTTACCGTTCCAATAAAATTACTTGCTTTAGCCCAAGTAGACGTAAGAAGACCGACCCCCTCAAGCCTGAAAATTAGGACCGATTTGGATGTAGAAAATAAGATACAGCTGCAACATATCAGCGGCAGCGCAGGGCAAAGGTGCCAGGTCAGGTCCAGCTCTCTTGACATCCTTCCTGTGTGTCCTGCTAAAGTGTTGGCCGTTCTCAGCATCCTGGCATGTTTGTCAGGGGCAGAGGCTCAGCCAGGCAGAGGAGCCCAGGGTAATTTGCTTATTAGTTAGACCATCTGCAGCCACTGGGGAGGTCGGTCTATGAGTTACATGTTTTTACTCGGCTTGTCCCAAGAGCCATAGTGATTAAGAGCTGTTTGTAACCTCGCCCCAGCTCAAATAACTTGTTGGAAAAAAGAAAGAAAGAAAGAAAGAAAGAAAGAAAAGAGAAGAGAAGAAAAAAGTCACAAAGCAAACACATTTTAAAATTTGCTTTAATAGAGTTTATTTCATTGCCAAAGTATGGTTTTTCTTTTGAGATTAGTTTGCGAAATGAGGGTTATCTTATTTTCTTTTACTTACCTATTTATTTTTGGTGCTCACTATGTCATTCTGGCCGACTTGGAACTTGTTCCACAGACTAGATCTTTAATCCCAGCACTCTAGAGGTAGAGTGAGGCGGACCTCTGTGAGTTGGAGGTCAGCCTGGTCCATATAGAAAGTTCCAGGCCAGCCAGAGCTACATAGTGAGATCCCGACTTAAAATGAAACAAAACAAAACAAAACATAAAACCTCCTGCAGATTCAATTGACTCTGTCACTTATAACATTAAGGGTGATTATTCTTCAGTATAGTTCATAACTTATGCTTTCACTAAAGGCTGACTAAACAAAGACTCCACTGAAGAGAAATAAGTGCACTTGACGATAAAGAGTCTGAAGAAGACTCTGGGAGTGTAGACTGCCAAGGATGATGTTCAAAACACACCCTGAGCCCCATCCACAGAGACTAAGCTAAGGTGCTGTCCCTACCTGAGAGGAAGAGAAGGGCACATAACCTGTCTTAGAGGGGTTGCTCACAGGACTGCGTTGCACCAGTACTCAAGAGGGCCAAAGAACCCTTGTCAGGTGATTCTATTGTCTTATAACTATCATCTCATATTGAGGTTCCCAAGGCACATCCATGGGGATCCGGGTCCTGTGTCCCCAAAGAGTCATGTGGAGGCACACAGGTACATCAGAAATGGGGCTGGGTTATTGAGAAAGTAATTTTCTTGGTGGAAGAGCACTTGCCTAGCATGTGTATTAAGTTAGTCACCAGCATGAGGTGGGGGGGGGAGCACCCAAAACAAAAAAAAAGTAAAAGGAGAGCGTGTGTGTGCATTTCTCATTCCAGAGGAATAGCCAAGAGCTGAGATGCCCCAGGTAGGGTTCCAGGGTAACAAATGAACACAGACGCAAGATTCCCAAAAAGCCAATGTTGTGTGAATTCTGAGTTTTTGTGACTCTTGGGTAGCAAGCTGTATGCTGGTGCAAGAATGCTCTGTGTAGTTAAACATGAAAGCAACTTCTGTAAATTTGAATTGCACCTTTCCCCGATGCTGACTGACAATAGCGTCTATGCTGAACCCTTGCTGCACAGCACAGTCCCCTCCACCCTGCCCCCCCCTCGGCCAACCAAGTGTTGGCATGAGTGGGCACAAGCCCAAAGGCAGCTGTGCCTGCAGGGGGCCATAAAAACAGTAGTCAGACAAAGGCGTACAACAGTGTCAACTCTGTAGTGTTATTTCTCATGTCTATTTCCGAATACGGAAGAAAGGGAACATAAGGAAGAAGGAAGGGCTTTAATTTGGCTGCTTAAAGGCATGCAGCGGGAGCAACAGTCTACAGTCAGGACACAGGGCGATGAGCGCCTGTGCTCAGCTCAGTCCGAGAGCCTACATAGCCCACGGAGAGGTGCTGCGGCCCTGTGGGTTTTCTCTTCTCAGTTAAACCTCTCTGGAAGCACCCTCATCAGCATGTTCAGAGGCACGTGTCCTAGGCGCTTTTACATTCAGTTGAGCCAATGGTGAAGATCACCCCATCCCAAGGTCTCAGGATAGACAGAAGAAAGAGTTTGACCTCTTTTTTTTTTCACATACCACATGCCCCCTTAAAAGATTCTTTCCCTGGTAATGAACTCTCTATAGGTGGTCTTTGGCTTTTACTCTTAATGGAATTCTTAAGGTCCTTTTAATAGCTTATTGACAAAGTTTAACTTTTCTTGAGACAATAAAATGAGGAGCATGGGACCATTATATCATTCAGCATGATCCTTTTTTAGGCAGGAAGTTTTTTTTTCTTTCATTCACTCTAAACCTTTGATGCCATATACAGGTAGGTTACAGCATGCCTGCTGTGTAGTGTTAAGATGGGAGAGAACGTTCACTACTCACTGAATGGTAAAGATTTCACAAGGAAACAAAGGGTGATACTAGAGACTCGGAAAAGAAATCTTACAGAAAAATTTAGTCTGGCAGGGTAAAGAACAAGGGAGGGAAAAGGAGAAGGGGAGGCAAGGAGAGAGACAGGGAGAGAGGAAGGGAGGTAGAGAGATGGGGGCAGGGTAGTAGAGGAGTGTCTTAGATTTTTCAAAACCAACTTTACTTAGCATTCTTAAATGCCTCAATCTCCCTTCTAACCCACTGACCAGAGGCAGGGGAGAAAAAAAATGTTAATAGGAAAAAGGGGTTGTGGACCTGTTTAGAAGTAGTTCTTTTGGGCGATTTCACTCTGTTGTCAGGATACCAGCAGTCCAGTCCAGCAGTAAACACCAAAAAGAAACATGAACCAGTAATGACTGCAAGATCCAGCAGAAGCAGCAAGGCTTTGCCGAATTTGCATGAGTCAGTGGAAGTGCCCAGATTCAGCCAGAATACCACAAGAAGGTCTCTGATGTGTTTCTCTCTATGAAGTGAAGACCTATGAAGATCAGTGATGTATTGCTCAGTGTAGTAGTGCAAGAACTTCTCACTGTCTCATTGTCTGTGGGGTTCTACCGCAAGACCCAGCTATGCCACTCCTGGACATATGCCCAAAAGATGCTCCACCATAAAAGAAGAATATTTGCTCAACTATGTTCATAGCAGCTTTATTCATAATAGCCAGAATATGGAAACAACCTAGATATCCCTCCACCAAAGAATGGATAAAGAAACTGTGAAATTTGCAGGCAAATGGATCATCCTGAGTGAGGTAACCCAGACCTAGAAAGACATAAATGATATATATTCACTTATAAGTGGATATTAGCCCAACATAGATGTCCTCTGACAGACTTCACCCAATGGGGGATGGGGATAGATGCTGGAATTCACTGCTGGACTCCAGATGCAGTGCTGAGAATGGTATGGAAGAACTGAGGGATGGAAGGACCCAGAAGGTTCAGGAGCCCCACAGGAGCTCCCGATGACAGATCTGGACCCAGGGGACCCTACACAAACTGTTGCACCAGCCAAGGACAATGCATACAGTAAACCTAGGCCTCCTGTTCTGATATAGCCAATGGACAGCTCATTCTCCACAGCTTTCAGGAGAGTGGGGACTGATTCTGACATGAATTCTGGTGCCCTCAATTTGATCACTTCCCTTTGGTGGGGAGGTCCTATGGCACACAGAGGAAAGGGAAGCAGGCTATCCTGATGAGACCTGATAGGCTGTGGTCATATGGTGGGGGAGGAGGTGCCCTTCTGTCAGAGGTCTAGGGGATGGGAATAGGGTGAAAGAGGGAGGAAGAGTGGGAGAAGAATGATACAAGTGAGGTGATAACAATAGAGATGAAATCTGAAAAATTATAATTAAAAAAGAAAAAGAAAACTGTCTCAGCCCTGGATGCAGGACAGACCATGCCTGAGATGACCCCTGCCAAGCATCATACTGCATGAGCAGGGCATAGCACTCCCGAGATTACCCCAGACACTCAGAGATTCAGTATGTCACTAAGAGGAGCAAGTAAATGGTGGAGAAATGGAAGAAAAAGAGAAACAGAAGGATGTGCATACAATGAAGAGAGGCAGGAACAGCCTGATGCCGCCTGGGATTATGATGGGATCCTAACCTATGCTGCTACTGGGAGCCACATCTGAGTCCATGGCCCTACAGCAGCAGGGATCTGCTATTATCATAGGCCAGGTGGACATCCCTCATCGGAGCTGCTACCCATGTTGATGTCTGAGGCTGTTCAGAATTGGCCCCACCCCTCCTGGGCATATGGGAGAACTGGCTCTGGGGGGCATGAGAGGGAGAGCAGGAAAACTGATCCCTGACTCGGCCCCTAGCCAGCTTCAGTACTGGGGAGAGCCCCCATCTCCCCCCAGCACATTGTAGGAATTGCAGATGAGACTGCGCCAGGAGACCTGGCTCTGGCGTCATGAGCAGGAGAGCTGTCCCTGCTCCTCACCTGCTGGGAGAGTGGGTCCAGCACCTCAACTGGGCAGCACAGTAGAGGTAGGCCTGGATATGGGGGTTTCAGGTGAACCAGTCCCCAAGGGCATGAAAATGAACAAGCTGGGGGGCTGACAAGCTCAGATACCTCTCAGGCCCACATGCAAGGCTTCAGATTGGCCCACTCCAACATCTACCCCCATCGATGACGAACTGCTGTAGTACATGAAGGGGCCAGAACTAGGTCCTACAGATCCAAAACTACAGGATCTCCATGACACGGGGCAACAACAGGATATCCAGGAGGAGTCCCAAAGAGGTTCCAGTATTGTTAGAGTAGCCGAAGCCAGAGGCTTTGTACCCGACCAACGAGTCCTTGCAATGCATATTTGCAAGCAAACAAGTGTGGGCAAAAGGGTATACTGTGGGACAGACACACTCTGACACACCACAGCTTTCACAATGCTTCCCCCCCCCACCCCCCCACCCCCGTGTGGCAGGGTAAGTTGGAGGGCAGAGGGTACAAGGGGAGAAGAAGATGAGTGGGATTGGAGTGTATGATGTGAAATTCACAAAGAACCAATAAAATCATTTTCTTAATTGAACTATGATTTTTCCATTTAGTTTTAAACTTGCTACTTTAATGTTCCTCCTCCCAGAAACAGTTTGACTCCAGCACTGATGTGCAAGTAAAGGCTCTCTGTTTGGCTTGAGTTTCAGACAGGGTTTTCCTATCTTGCCCTGGCTGACCTGGAAGTCACTATGGAGACCCACCTGCCTCTGCCTCCCCAGTGATGACATTAAAGGCCCGTGCCACCATACCTGACCATTTTTACATTATTATTCTTTAATTATTTTTGAGACAGGGTCTCCCTACATAGCCTGGCTGTCCTGCAACTCACTATGGAGGTCTGGCTGGCCTTAAACTCATAAAGATCCATTTGCTTCTGCCTCCTGAATGCTGAAATTAAAGTGCGATCCATCATGCCTGGTTTTACATGTGTTTAAATGTTAACTTTCAAACTGTGATACTGAGAAAGAATTTACAGTAAGGTGGCTTGATAGAACCTTTTCTTGCTCACAAGCACTTCCTTGATTCTGAGTACACAGAGTCCTTACAAACGCCAGGCTGTTGCCAAGGTGTGGTGGTGAAGGCAATCCTAGCACTCGGGGAGGCAGAGACAGGCAGATCTTTGTGAGTTCGAGACCAGGCAGGTCTACAAAGCAAGTCCAGGACAGCCAAGGTTACAGAGAAACCCAGTCTCAAAAAACAAAACAAAACAAAAAAACAAAAACAAAACAAAACAAACAAAAAAACCAAAAACAAAGAAACAAACCAATAAACAAAAAACAAGTGCTAGGCTGGGTGGTGGCAGTAGACATCATACTGGTCTTTACTCACGGTGATCATATGGGGTTTGCTATTATCTTTGAGGTTAAAAGCAACAGAATCTAACGCTGATGTTTTAAAAGATTTTCATCATGGGTCAGACACCTACGTCTCTGTGTGCTTGTCTAGAGGAGATTCTGTTCACATTCCTCCAAAGACAGAGCCCTACTTGATTACCAGCTGCCTGGGGGCAGGGTGAGCAGCCTGGGGCCTAGCCATCCATCAGGATGGATGATGGGGTAGGGGCAGTGCTGGTGTAGGCCTGTGGTCCTCCCTGGGTGGGAGACAGAGGCAGGACAACCGAAAGTTCAAGGTCAGCCAGAGTAAAGAGCAAATTCAGAGCCAGTTTGGGCAACTCTTTAGATGGCCTCAAATCAAACCATTAAGAAAGGGTTGGGGCTGTAGGTCGGAGGCAGTGCCCCCCCCCAGCATATGTGAGCCATAGGTATAATCCCCAGTACTGAGTATTACATTGTGGATATTTCCCTGTGGAGCCATCTTTCTCATGTATTTTAGTGTCTTGTTGTTTATAGGCTTAGGAGAGGCACTCATGGTAACATTTATTTTTGCTTTTAGGTTTTACTGTGTAATATCAACCAGATGCTGGTCTGTATCAGGAGGTTAGGAGGAAATCAAGATCTATAATTGACTTCCTATTCTCAATGGGAAATTACATATTTGCTCTTAAAATATCAGAATACTTAAAATAATGAAAACAAGAACTTCCTTTATTTAGAAAAAAAAACATTTTTCTTATTGAAAAGACTTTTAAAACCATTACTGTATTTTAAGTAACATATTTAGTGAATAGATATTTTTAAAATTATGAAAAAATACAAATAAAAGAAGAGAAAAGAAGGGATGCGGAGAAAGAATACTGACATTTGCTATTGGGGAAAGAGGGCAGATTTATTTTGTATTTAATATGCCATCTAATTTATAGACAAGAGCTTCATTAAAGCAATGTACAGTTGAGCGGAATTGGGGATGGAAGCTGCCTGGTTAGGTGTAGAACAGGTGTAGAACAACGTGTCACTAGTTACTGCATTCACTTACTGACCTGGAAACCCCAGGGTGGTCGGGCTCTGAAGCTCTCAACTGCTAGAAACAGAAAGCTGGTCGGTCGAGGGCAGCTGCTCTCACAGTCTTCAGAAGCTGAACCCAAAGCTAAGTAGTGAAAGTCCCTACACTGTTAATCTCCAAATTCCGAGGTAGCCAAATGCGGAGCTAAGCATCTGCCAGAAGTAACACAATGAAAGGATGATAATAAACTACTGGGTCTGATGAATGGGCCCCTGGGCGGCAGTGATTTCTGTTTTTCTGAGTCCTCTGGGGGACCTTTGCACTGTAGACAGGACTCACTGGAGCTCCCAACAGAAGGACACGATGGTCCACATCATCCCCAGAAAGATGTGGAACAGGAAGGGAAGCTGGCACCAGGCACTTCCTCCATCTCCTCCAAGACCAGTGCAGTTTCCTTTTCTCAACCAAGAGATGGCTGGTACTCATGGACACCCACTGGCATACAGGAGTGGCCTGAAATGGGGTTTGCCTCCCAAATGTCTCCATTCTCCTAGGATGCTCAGCGTGGCCAGGGGGTGGTTGAAGTGTGAGGGACTCCACGCCTCACTGGAGGGTTACGCGGAGGCATTTGTCTTGTATGAAATTCATCTACTAGGTTTTAGGAAAGGGCATTACTCTGCCGAAGTTCCCCCCTTCTAAACAGAATCTCTAACACGGGCGGGCGCAGGGTGGAGGGAGGGACGGACACATTTCCGAAGACATAGGCAATGTAAAGCAAGCTTTTACATAGTGAATAATCAAAGTGACAAACCACAGAAAAGGTCCCAAAGGGGAACCTCATAGCACCGGGTCACTGAACTGGGGAGGCCAGGTGGAGATGTTCTCTTCCTGGATCAGGGAACGGGGTCATGGGCAGCACTGGCCACCTCCAAGATCTGGAGTGACATGCTTAGAGCAGATGTAAACCTAAGACAATGTCCCATGGCTAACGTAAGCTTAATGCTGCTGCGAGGCTGTTACTCAAAGACTAGTCTCACTTGCATCCACTGTTCTAGAAAGCATGCCTACGAGGCATCCTGGTTGTACATAGCGTGTTAATAAATAAATAGCACTCTCATCCTTCACCGTTGGTAAAGATGGTTCTCATTATTTATGGGTTCAATACTGCAAGCATCTCGGTTCTTGAGAGCGTTTGTCCTGTGCTGACCCAAACTCTTCGTCGTCTCTTCATCTCATGTCTACATCTCTACAACTACAACCAGTGAGGCCAAGTAGCAAGAGCTTGGCGGCTAATATCTACCCAACATATCAGTCTCTTAAAAATCATTTCCAGAATTAATATATTCTTTGGTTTAAGTTAATGTTAAATAAGCAAACGAGACAAAGGAGGTCTGAGGGAAATGAGAAGCAATTCAGATCCAAATGAGTTTCCCTTTTTTTTTTTTCTACTCATTCCTTCTATGTTTTCCCAATAGTAAGAGGTGATTTGTGGGTTGAGCTAGCCCTGGTCATGACTTCGCGCTGTCTTCACGGATTAGAAAACTTGTCATAACAGTGTGTTCATCACCCTCCTGAACTACCAATTCAAACCTTTCAGTTATACAAAGAATAGACAATGTGAGATTTGCATCTTCAAAATTCACACTAAAGTAACAAGAGAGTAATGGCTAACGTCTCTCAGACTTCCCAGAGAGTTCTTGAGCACCTCTGAGTAGGTTCATCTCTACCGATGCCTAAAACCAGAAGCACCTCCCCTGCCAGCCAGCCAAGGCTCTAAGCATCCTGGATGCCTTCTTGGCAGCAGGAAAGAAGTGGCCTGAATTTGTCCTTTGATGCCTGCACGATGCAATGGAGTTCAAGTGAAAAATCTTTTAACATAGGGACTCTGAGCACCTTTGTCACAGAAAGTCCTCAGCTCTCTGCAGATGACCCCAAGCCATTGGGTATCCCTCACAGTCTTCTGAGGCCCACGAAGAGAAGGTGTTCACACCTCCGAGCTGTCGTTACATTGGTTCTGTGGGGACATCATGGGCTCTGTGCTCCCAGAGCCCTTGGGAGCACCCTTGGGAGCACCCTTGCCTTTCATCCTCTTGTTCTTGCACACGGCCGCTACAGCCACGGCCAGGCAGACAGTGAGCAATCCCACCGCGATGCCTCCTAGGACAGTGACAAGGCTGACGTCAGCGCTGGGACTATTGAGCTCCCAGGGCAGGATGCCGTCAGGAGGAATTCTTCCGTGGGGGACCTGCCTCTTGTCACGGCGGTCCAGGGAGATATGCTGGATATTTGTTCCCCGGTTGTTCTCAGCACCGATTTCCCCCGCCAGCGAGGGTGCGCTCCTGGCTGCTCTCTTCTTCCAGCTCCTGGTAGTTGCCTGGGGCTGTCCCTGCTGTACCACGGAGTGGTACCGGAACTCCAGGCTCCTCTTGCCAATGCCTCGATGGGTACTGTCCTTTGACTTGACTGTATAGATTGTGTGTATGTACCATTCTCGGCCCAAGGCCACCTAGAAAACACAAGCCTAGTGTTAGGAAAGGAAATTCCTTGTGCACCCAGCTCAGGATTATCTGCAAGAGACATTAATGCCGAGGTCATAATAAATGGCCATTTTGTCTGTGAATTAGTCTATACCACACTCTGCTGTGACAGGCTCTGTATAGAGTCAACTGCACGATACACTCTGTGTAACTCTCCCTTGTTATTTTTGCAGTTGGGGGCTCAGCCTCCGGCTCTTATACATGATAGACAAGTGCTGCAGCATAGACATATGCCCTCAGGCCATCCTGTACCACTCTTAGGTGAAGGTGTACTTAGTGTATTTGTAGTCACAGTGAACATTATAAAATGATTTTTTTGATCTCTCAGTCTAACTTATTAATTTTAAAACCTAAGTGAATAGGGACATAGAGTTTAGTGTTTGGCTCCACCTCTTTCACCTAGTCAGCGCTAAAGGCAGAACCACAGCTCACAGCTTCAGCAGCATACATATATGCGTAGGAAGTCATGGAGTTGGAAAATGAAGTCCTTGTTTCTTTTGTGGGACAGAGTCTTACTAAGTAGCCCTGGGTGCCTAGAAGATGTCACTGCGTAGACTAGGTTGACCTGAAACTCATGGAGATCTGCCAGCCTCTGCCTCCTAAGTTGCTGGGACAAACGGCATGCACTACCACACCCGGATGGAAAATCAGATTTTAAGCTTTTCCAGAGCTTGGAAAAGGAATATTTTCCTGATAATTTGGAGGTGTATTCAAGATTTAGTGAAGCGAGCTGTTTTGAGAGTTCAGAATAAAACTGATAGAATACTTGTTTGAAAGAATTCAAAGGAACGAATAGGCTTTTTTAAAAAACGTCCTTCCTTGGAGATAGCACAGTTGGTAGAGTGCTTGCCTTGCAAGTACAAGGATCTGAGTTTGAGCCCCAGACCCTAAGTAAAAATGATGGGTATGGGGCCAACAACCATAGTGCCAGTATTAGGGATATGGAAATTATTGAACCCCGTGGGGCTCGCTCCCCAGCCAGCCGAGGCTTCTTGTGAGCTCAGGGCAGTGAGAAGGGAACCCAAAGTGTTCTCTGGCTTCCATATTCAGGTGCACATACATGTACATGCACACACCCTGTAATGTGGGTATATGCGCTCTCCTCTCCCTCCTTCATTCCCTCCCTCCCTCCCTCCCTCTCTCTCGTACACACACTGCCCACACCCATTCAGTCATTACACATTCTTTTTAAAAAAAATGCCAGGCAGTAGTGGTGTGTGCCTGCAATGCCAGCACTCGGGAGGCAGAAGCAGGTGGATCTTTGTGAGCAGGGGGCCAGCCTGGTTTACAGAGTGAGTTCTAGGACAAGCCAGTACCACACAGAGAAACACTGTTTCAAAAGTAAATAAATAAACAGCAAATATTTAGTTAATTATGTTTATTTTATGTGCATTGGTATGTTTTGCCTGCATGTATGTTTCTGTGCCACATGCATGAGAAGGACAGAAGAGGGAGTTGGATCCTCTGGCTGTGGAGTTACAGTTGGTTTTGTGAGCTAACATGTGGGTGGTAGGAACTGAATCCAGATCTCCTACAAGACCAGCCAGTGCTCCTAACCACGGAGCCATCTCTCCAGCCACTATTACACCCTCTTATATTAATACTTTAGCAAGGTAGCAATAGGTAGACTTCCTGTGGCATCAAGCACTCTCACTCTTCCCATTCCCCATGCACGACTGCTCTTATTTCCGTTTTTCTATGATATGCCCGGGGCAGCAGTGTTAGGTACTCAACCATGGTTACATAGTAACTGGATGGCTGGACCTACTTGAAAGAGTGGTGTGGAGTCGACTTTAAAACCATCTGATCCAGGCTGATTCACTAAGAGAATGGCTTCAGGGTCATCCACTGCCAGTCTGGCGTTAAACAGGACATCTCCAAAGCTGGTCGCTTGTGTCTCTGGCTGAGCCTTGTCCTTAAAGCAAGAAGGAAGATGATTATGTCTGGAGGCAATGCCAAGTTCGCAACAACAGAAAGTTCTGCAATTTTAGGCCAGTACAGAGCATCATAAAATGCCACTATGTGGTTTAAGTAAAATGATAATATTGATTTAAAGTGTGAGATGAGACACCTTATGCTTGTCACATGATGATACAGCTCATTGGGCCAAAGCACTTACCACAATTTTGAATCTATGTAGGAGCGAAGGCGAATCAGCCAGGCAGCCGTACTCTGCATTGGCTGGGCTGTACTTTGGCACATAGCCATCATCCCCTGTGCACACGAACACCTTCTCAATGCTGCAGTGAAAGGAATCACCAAGGTTCTGGACAGGGTCCACCATGACACGACCATAAATCACATCACCTAAAACAGAGATGAGAATGCAATTCTGTTATATGTGGTGACGCTACAAACTATTAGTGATAGTGACACAGATTATTTCTTTTGCTCCCTAACCTGTCATGACACAGAAGCTCTCTGTGTTGGCTTCAGGATCTGGTCTACTCCCCGGGACTCAGAGGGGGACACCCCCATAGACTGAGCACAGAGAACCAAAGCACTATAACTTGACATTTGTGGCTGAAGTCCAGTTTACAGGAGTTAATTAGTTGGTGAGATGTTCACTAATACAAAATAACACTAACAAAGAAAATATCAATAAAAAGCCTAATTGAGTTTATTGGTTTTTGAAGGTGGGTTTAAGGGTGCCCCTGACAATGCACCTTCTCACCAGCTGTAGCTGCAGCACTTGGCTACACTGCATATCTTACTAGGAGCTGAGCACACAGCACCAAACAAGAGAAGCATATTCTTCACCTATGGGAGGAAAATTACAGACACACAGGACAGTGGGACATCACACACACAGAGAACAAAAGGATATCTCTCTCATCTCTCTCATCTCTCTCTCTCTCTCTCTCTCTCTCTCTCTCTCTCTCTCTCTCTCTCTCTCACACACACACACACACACACACACACACACACACAGACGACAACAGGACATCACACACATATACACACAGAGAATAACAGAACATCACACACACCATACACACACACACACACACACACACACACACACACACACACACACGATAACCAGACATCACACACACACACAGGCCAATAGAACATCACACACACACACATACACACACACAGAGGCCAACAGAACATCACAGACATACAGGACAACAGGACATGATGCATACAGGACAACAGGACACCACACACACACACACACACACACACACACACACACACACACGATAACCAGACATCACACACACACACAGGCCAATAGAACATCACACACACACACACATACACACACACAGAGGCCAACAGAACATCACAGACATACAGGACAACAGGACATGATGCATACAGGACAACAGGACACCACACACACACACACACACACACACACACACACACATAACCACATACACAAATGCACAGTACAACAGAACATCTCACACACACAAAATAACAGGACATCATACACATACATACACACACACACAGAACAACAGAACATCACACATAAGACAACAGGACATCACTCACACAGGACAACAGGACAATACACACACACACACACACACACACACACACATACACAGAATGACAGGACATCACACACACATACACAGAACAACAAAACATCATACACAGGACAACAAAACCACAGTCTCACTTGGTGATTGTTACCTTCTGCAAAAGCAACGTCACTCTCCTGCCCAAATCCCATGGACCCATCAGACAACCAGAGACTCTTCTTAGACAGCAGATACATGTGGGTGTTCAGGCTGAACTCAGCTGCCACTGGATCACTGACCTAAACCAAGGGGAAAACCTTTTTATGTATCGGTGAGTCTGATGTGCACAAGCACACACAGTGCTCACAGGCACATTATCACCTCACGCTGCCATGCAGAACTCTGCCTTGAAATTTTGCGATCTACACAAAGTAGCTTAAAGAACTGCCATTCTGATTATGCTTTTGAGAAACAAGAGTGGTGATGTTAAGTCATTTTTTCTTTTTGAGTGGGAGTAAGTGGTGTCACTTGCGTTCATATCTATGGGCTGACTGCGGCAAATGTGTAAAGTGCCTGCGAGTGTCATGGTCAGCATGAGGCTGAGAGTATAAATCCTGGGACCAAGGCTGGTGTTTGAGGTTTACAAATACCTAAGGCCAGTTATGTATTAAGAGGTGGATTCCCTTGAAGACTGAGAACAAGATGGAGTGTAGACTCCTGCAGAAAATTGTCACACCTCCAAGATAGCAAATTGTAGGAAAGTAAGGCCAGGTAACAGCTAGTTAGTCCTCACATGCCCTGAGACTATGATTTTTATGTTGGAAACTGACATCAGATAAAAGAAAATCCCTTTTCCCTTTTCTTTCCCTTGGTTCCTTCCCGTCCAATTTTCTTTTTTCATAGTCTTCGAGAATTAAAGGTCACCCACTGGTGAAGATCTATGTATTGAGTCAAGAAAACCGTGACTTCATGAACTCTGGTGCCCCATATTTGACCATGTCCCCTGAATGGGCAGGCCTGGTGGCACTCAGGGGAAGGATAGCAGGCTACCAAGAAGAGACTTGATACCCTATGAGCATATACAGGGGGCGAAATCCCCCTCAGTCACAGTCATAGGGGAGGGGAATAGGGGGAAAGCGGGAGGGAGGGAGGAATGGGAGGATACAAGGGATGGGATAACTATTGAGATGTAATATGAATGAATTAATAAAAAGGAAAAAAAGAAAAAATATACAAATATATTAAATAAATATAATGTATAAAAATAATAAAAATATACAAATATTAAAAAAAAAAAGAAAACCGTGACTTGAACAGAGTAGACTTCATTCCGCTAGCCCTGTGAGCCATACCTGTTGGAATCGAATGTCAAGGTCAAAGGTGACAGGCTCTCTGGGGTTGCAGGTGACCGGCAGACGGTACTCCTGGTTGGCTGGGGCGGTACAGGGCACCAACTTTACCGTGTAGGTACCTGAGTAGTCTCGAACCTTTGAGGAGAAGAGAAGGCATTTTCACTTTGAAGTGTGCAGTGTGTCATCAGAAGGCAGCAGAGAAAGTCCTTGGTCACACTTACTGCAAAGTCTGACACGAAACTCCATTGCTGGACGGGCTGGTTATAGGTTGGTTCGCTGCGTATGAGGCGGAGGGTGAAAGTGAGACCTGGATGGTCAGCTGACACAATCAATGAGCTGGTGAAGGAGGCTGGAAAAAATACCAAAGGTCACAGTGGGACAGAGGTTAAATTGAAAAGGTCTACAACAGTGTAGTTTTCAAGGTACAAGAGCACCTAGGATTAAATTCTTTCTTACAAGTCTTCTGAATGGTACACTTTCCCTCATTTCAAAGATGGGGGAAAAAACCCTGGGTAGACAGTGACTATGGGACTCTTCCGAGATCACCCAGATAGGCTGTGTGAGTTCGGATTCTAAATTTACTATCTTTTCTGATCTATGTAATTCAGTCAAAAGGTAGGTGCTCAGGGCTTCTCCAGGGAGTCAATGTAGGGCAAGCGAGGCTGGGTGATTGCTGGAATAGCACGCCAAAGTCATGGGCTAAACTTAAAATATCCCATCAGCAAAGGCATCTTATGAACGAACTCTAATTCTAATTAGATTGCCTGCAACAGGGCTAATCACAAATCCAGTTCCCTAGAGACTAGGGCACTTTGAAGAGACTCCAAAGTTCAGGAAATGCTGCTTCCTCGTCGTCACGATGCAGACATAGGATCCCTTTTGATTCTGTTTCTTATAGTTTAATCCACTTTTAAAAAATTACAATGAGCCTTCTTCTCTTCTCAAACACTCAGCTCTGTTTTCTCCTTTCTCAGAGCTTGTGCCCCGAAGAGGATGGCTGTGAACATGGTCCCTGAACCACTTGCCTTTTCAGCCCAACAGATGGGAAAACAACTGGGCAATGTGGAAAGTAAAAAAAAAAAAAAAAAAAAAAAAAAAAAAAAAGATCTATTTCTAGTGAAATAGCCTTTGTAAAACAAACAAATATGACTTTATTGACACATCTTTTTTTTTTTTTTGAGACAGGGTTTCTCTGTGTACCTTGGCTGTCCTGGACTCGCTTTGTAGACCAGGCTGACCTCGAAGTCACAGCGATCCACCTGCCTCTGCCTCCCGAGTGCTGGGATTAAAGGCATGCGCCACCACGCCCGGCTTGTTAATTAATATTCAAAGCACAGCCAGGATTGTTTGTCCAGCCTCTACCAACTGCAGTTAAGAAGCCCAAAGCTTGAATATAAAAGCAAACTGTCTCTGTCTCCATTAAAGTTCCTTACAGACCTAGAAAAAAGCTGAGCAGAAAAGTGCTGGCAACATGAACCGACTGAAGTGAGGTTTTTGTGTCATAGAAACAAAGCACAGAAAAGGACTGTTAGTCTGTGCGTTTCATCAAAGGAAAAATTCTCATTAAAAAAAAAAATCCCCAGTCCAGTTTTCTTTTACAAGTATTCTGGGGTGATACATTTCTAAAGGGTAGGAGACAGATGAATGATGACCAAGCATTAAGGACATAATTACACACATATAACACATATGAAAGCTGGGCGGGAAGCGTGTTGAGACCCGTGTGGCTATGAAGATGCACATGCTGTCCTGTGGGAGGTGGCTGCCCACCAACAAGGCTTACCAGGATGTGACAGCACAAACAAGCCATGAAACTGAGCCTCTGTCTTGAAGTTTACAGCCAGGCGTCCCTCCTCACCAATGCGCATGCTGGTCGGATAGAGAGAGCCTACAGAGGGAAGGTAAAAACAGGTGGCCAGAGACCTTCACGCACAGATTTTTTTTCCTGACCTACTTGGCCTAATGTATAGACTCTTAACTTTCTATTATCAGATGAGTTCTAAACAACAACAACAACAAGTTTCTTTGATAAGGATAAATGGGGGCAAAATATTAATTAATATGAGTCAGGACACTATAAAATACACAGATGATTATGATACATTTTAAAAAAACAGTTTCAGTTTACAAAAACAAAGCTGTAATTTGAGATAAGTGACAAATGGCCTTGTTGAAGCTGTAGACCTTGAGACATGTAAGTGGGACCCGTGTGAGCGCCCCAGAACAACTGCAGAATTGATGAAAGAAAACCCTTATTATGCTCAACTACCACCCCTGCCTATTTAACAAGCTGATAAAACCTGACTTGAGGTTTCAAATACTTCTACAGCACTGAAGAGTTAGGGTTGTGAGAGATAGCTTGAGGCTAGCCTGGGCTACACAGTCAGCCTGGTAAGGTTCTCCCAACCCCCTCCTCCACTTAAAAGAGGGGGGGTATTCATTTTTATATGTATCTTCTTTTTTTAATTTAATTTAATTTTTTATTATTTTTTTGTGTGTATCTTCTAAGATAAAGTATGGAGGTAAATCCTTTGATGCCATCTGGCTTGGCTGTCCAGGGTGGTCGCTGCACGTTCCTCATAGCTCTAAGAGAATTTTAATCTGTCCTATATGGTGGAATGACACTTCAGATGTGAGATCAGTTTTTTTCTGTCTTCCTGGCTAGGAAAATGTCACGTTGGAGTGATGGAGATGTTCATTAGCGCAGCAGGGTAATGCGAGTCTGAAAGGAAAACAGCGCATAAATTCTGTCCGTGGGTCAGCTAGCTTGACACTCATGGGCTTTGCTTACTTTTGATCAACATCAATATCACCATTACCATCACCACCATTATCATCATCATCGCCATCATTTTTATTCGCGAACCAGTCTCACGACGTAGCCCAGGCTGTCCTCAGACCAACAGCGAGCCTCCTGCTTGATCCTCTGACGGGCTGGGATGACAGATGCTAGCCACATGCCTAGCTAACTTCTAGACTCCATGATTCCCACATGGGTACCTACAGCCCTACGGATGCTGCAGGGCTCGAGGTCTCAGCTCTAATGTTCTGCGACATTTGTCTACGTGTCCCAGGATGACAGAGTTTTCATCAGAAGGTGACAGAAGCATTGTCTGTGCCGCAGAGGAAACTAAAGCCCCAGGTTTAAGCAATGTGCTTGAGGAGACACAGATTACAATTAATTAGCTGGAGGGTCAGAACTAGAACTCCGCGCAGGGTTTACCAGTGGACTTCAATGTGACCCTCTGGCATTGCAGAAGCAAAATGTGTAACTTCCCTCCCTTGATTTTATTCCCATTTTTTTTTTCAGCTGAAATCCCTGTATTTAGTAGAAGCCAGACAAATATATGGATTGTGTTACAGATGATATAAACAACCAGTCACTTACAATACAGAGCAAAATATGCCTGAAATTAAGAAGTTAAATTTCATAGTTACACATCCCGCAAAGTTTGAGGCATTGGTATGATCTTGTTAAACAAGTTTTCCTTGGCAAAGGCTTAAAAAGTCACATTATTAGTGACTATAAAAAACAAAGGTATTGAAAGGGGATTGCATTATTTTTACACGCAATAAAAACAGGATTATCTTCCTGAATAATTACAATAGGTAAGAATGGATAAAGAAACTGTGGTTCATTTACACAATGGAATACTGTTCAGTCACACCAACCCACCTTGGAGTTCGGCCTCCGGGGGGCTGCCGATCCCGTGGTTCCACAAGATGGCAGTGTCGTACACGAACGTGAGCCGCAGTTCTGACTTCAAGTCGAAGTGCTGCCAGCCTCCCACCCCCACGGGGGAATGGAACACATAGGAAACGTACAGAGGAACTCGAAGGGTCACGTAGGACTGCACTAGGTTCAGGACCTAAAACGATGAAGTCATTCCTGTCAGTGTTACCCAAATCAGCCCACTTTTGCAAAACGCCATCTCTTGTCACTTCACTGAAGAATTTGTGCAAATGAAAGAAACTAAACGATAGTCCTTCACAACACTGGTTTTCCTCACTTCGAATACAACAGGAATGGATGTGCCAACACTCTTTAAAATAAACACGATTTTCATCTAAGTATGAGCAACTTTATCAAGATACGGGTCTCATACCACACAATTCACCCAGTTAAGTGGATAATTCAATAGTTTTCTCATGTAGGCAAGGAGCCATGCAAGCACCACCCCAACTAATTTCAGGAATCTTTCATTACTTTAATGGGAATCTTGTACCCGGGAGCAGTCACTCTCTCACAGGCGGGGCGTCTTCTGAACATGTAGAAATGAATCTTGTCGGCTGCTCCTCTTTCAGTGCTTCACTCCCTTCTATTATGGGATATCAGCCAGATAGATAGCTATATTCTATTTTATTGGTCCTCACCAGAGAATGGCTGTGACTTGCTACCAGCTTGGAACTATTATGCAAAAAGTGCCCCCGTGAACTATTTTTTAAACATATAGAGGAAGTTGGGATGAACATTAAAGAAAGGAAAGAAACATATTTAGCAATGGCATGGTTCAGTTATCATGTCTGAAAACAATTACATGAACTGGTTTTTGAATTTTGTATTTTCTGTCTTTGGGTAGGTAGTCAGAAGATGGGGCTAGGGAGGTCAGGAGGGTAAATTAACCCATAGCAAGTACCTAGCAAACTTCAGACAATGTGCTGCTTGCTAATAAACGCTGTTTAGTATTTTCATTCTCATAATTGTACGTATATGTATGCAATGTGGTCTGACGGGATGGTGGCTAAAAAGCAAAGAGGTAGAAAACTGAACTGTTAAAGTAATTAGGCAAGCTCCTCAGAATTGTTGAGAAATTATTTTTATTTTATAGCATGAGTGTTTTGCTTGCATGTATGTATGTACACCACATGCTGCATGCCTGGCACCCACAGAAGTGAGAAAAAGGCACCAAGTTCCCTGGAACTGGAGCTACAGACAGTTGTGAGCCACGCTGGGGGTGAGCTAAGAGCAGGCAGTGCTCTTAACCACTGAGCCATCTCTCCATCTCTCAGCCCCCTCTGCAGAATTTTCTGAACCTCGTGAGTGGCCAGTGGAAGTTGGAACATAGTTATTAGCCCGTGTTCCTTTCTCCCACACTTTACTATATTCCACCCAGGTAGAGAGGTCCTAAGACTGCCTAACAGAAATTACTGTATTTTAATCTCCAAATGCTCTAAGGACCAGCTGACTCTTCTTGGAAGTTCCAATCGGGCTGTTGGAAGTAGTCTACAGAGTCAACACACGGACTGGACATGCATTTAGGTCATGAGAACCGCACCATGAGACATCGCACTCTCGTGATGTTAAGAGGTATGTCCTCAAATCATACACAGGCAATCCAAGTCAATAAAGAAAACACACGTAGTGAAAAAGAAGTACCTACCGGATTAGCAATTTGCTTGGTTCCCACCCATGGAATGTGAACACTTCCTCTCCCTGATAAATCCAAGCCTTGTAATTTGAATGCCTTGAGATGCACTTTTCAGGGGCAGCCATGGTTACCTACCACTGAACAATGAGTTCTGAAGGGCAGCTAAGGCTCTGGCTATCTGGGAGAGTGACTTTGTCAATTCAAATGCCACTGGTGATTAAGATGCATATTTCTAGCATTTGGGGAGGCAGGCAGATCTCTGTGAGTTCGAGGCCAGCCTGGTCTCAAAGCAATTCCAGGACAGCCAAGCAGGGAAACCCTGTCTCGAAAAACCAACAAAACATTCATATTTCATTCCATAACTTCAATAAACCATCAGTTCAAACGTTAGGCTTCAGGCATGTGTGGGAGCCAGGCCCGACTGGGCTGCCTGCCTGTCTTGCTGTTGCATGTCCTGTTTTTAGCAGCTTCCGTGTCTGTGCTTATGTTGGTTAGCTAGCCATGGTTACCGCTCTGAGAACGCACCCCTCCCTTCCTTGGGGCTTTCCCTTGTGTGTGCGATCACCTCTTGAGGGGTTTCACCTGCGAGTGGCATGCCTGCTTTGCTGCCTATAAAAAGGCTCTTTGGCTGCTGAATAAAGGCCGTTGCTCTCTTAGCATGAAGGACCCGCTGTTTTATTGTGTGTTAAATCCGCCCTTGATGCCCTTGACTCGGTACTGCGGTGACCCAGGCGCCACAAGTAGAGGTCCCATCAAGATCGGGAAAGAAGGGAGGAAGCTGACGGATTGCCCAGGGAAGCTGGCCAGCCACCTCATGGAGGTAGGAAACGGGGGTGTTGGAAATGGGTGCCACAAGTTCTTCCACGGTTCTGGTGGATCAACTAGTGAGATTGTAAGAGGATCAAGGCACCGGGATTAAGCATAAGATTATTATAGACTTTATAAAAACAATAGAATTGAGAAGCCTTCGGTTTATGGTATCAGGAGAGCTAAATATCCAAGATTGGGATCAGGTGAAGTCTGACCTCCAGAGGACTTCACAAAAGGAAGGGTCCAACAGTGTTCCTATCGCTACCTTTTCATTATGGCGTCTTGTTAGAGAATCACTTAGGAACGAAGATGAGAAAATAAGAGAGCAGCTAGGAAGTATGGAACTTGCCCTGAACGAAGTGCAGGAGGAGCAATCTGTGAAATCTTTGGTCCCGTCTGAGATTGCCTCTGATATATCTTCTTCTAATTCTGAGGAGGAAGAGGCAACTTTAACTTCTGAAATATGGGCCCCCAAGAAGAAGTTGAGGGAGTGTAAGGTCAAAGAAAAAGAAACTAGAGGAGAGCGCCCCCTGGCGTATAACCCAGATAATCCAAGTCAATTATCTTTGGCAGAGCCTTCTGCTCCCCCTCAGGGAGTAGTCTTTCCAGTAGTGGAAGTGCCTCACCCAGCTAACCCAGGGCAAACGCAGAGACAGCATGAAGCCCTCCAGTTTAAAGACATAAAACAGCTTAAGGAGGCAGTTATGGCTTATGGTCCACATGCCCCTTTTACTATTGCCATTTTTGAATCCTTCACAGGACAATTTTTAACACCTAGTGATTGGCAACAAATGTGTAGAGCAGTCCTCAGTGGGGGTGATTATTTGCTTTGGTGCAGTGATTATCAAGAACAGTGTATTCTGACCGCTGCACGTAATGCAGTGGCTGGGGTTCCACAGAGCAACGAGGATATGCTAGTAGGCATGGGTTTGTATACTGAACTTAGTTCCCAGATACAATATGACCCAGCTGTGTATGCGCAGATTGCAACTTGTGCCACGAGGGCTTGGAAGTCCTTGCCTAATAAGGGGGCAGGAGAACAGCTGTCTAAAGTGGTCCAGGGACCCTCGGGGCCCTTCCAGGAATTTGTTTATCGCCTTATGCAATTGGCAGGAAGGATTTTTGGAGATGTGGAAGGAGCCATGCCTATTATTAAACAATTGGCCTTTGAAAATGGTAGTAAGTATTGCCAGGAAGCCCCTAGGCTTTATAAATATAAAAGCGTGAATGACTATCTGAAAATTTGCCGAAGTATAGATACTACTCACATAATGGGGCAAGTAATAGCTTCTGCTGTTCAGGGACGGTCACCTTCTTAGGGAGTCCAGTGGAAAACATGTTTCAGATGTGGCCAGACAGGACACTTCCAGAGAGAATGTACTCAAAGGGAGACTGGGCAAGCTCAAGATAGAGTTGATCATACCAAGCCAGCTTTATGTCCTCGTTGCCAACGAGGGTATCATTGGGGAAATGAGAGCTACTCTTAAGACAGATAGGCAAGGGAGGGGATTGCAGGGAAAGGAGCCTCGGGGTCTGCTCCAGGCCCCATCGAGACAGGTGTGCAGAGCCTGTTTTTAGCAGCTTCCGTGTCTGTGTTTATGTTGGTTAGCTAGTCATGGTTACCACTTTGAGAACGCACCCCTCCCTTCCTTGGGACTTTCCCTCGTGTGCGGAATCACCTCTTGAGGGATTTCACCTGTGAGTGGCATGCCTGCTTTGCTGCCTATAAAAAGGCTCTTTGGATGCTGAATAAAGGCCGCCGCTCTGCTCTCTTGGTACGAAGGACTCGAAGGATTCGCTGTTTTATTGTGTGTTAAATCCGCAGTTCCTCGCCCTTGACGCCCTTGACTCGGTACCGCGGTAGTGCATACGCCACAGGCATGGACTCACAATTAAGAACATAGCTTTATTTTTTGCCAATACCAACACACTCTCCATCAAATGTTATTAGAACACTGTTCTGGATGGCAATTTTAGCATTTATTCTCAGATAATTGGAATATAGTATCCTATATAATTCTCACTTGATTTTATTTAACTTGGGAACTTACTATGTAGTCTAGAGCTCATGACAATCCTCCTGCCTCAGCCTCCTGCATGCTGGCATAATAGGTGTCTGTCCCCACACCTGGCTTAATTTTGCTTAACTCTCAGTGTGGTGATTTTTAGACATAGGATCTACCTGCATCTTGTACACTTTTTCTTATTTAGGGCCAGGTTTTCCTGGCTATTTAGAATTGCTGCCTTGAGGGTACACGTGCTGAAATCGAAGCCATCTCAATCATTCAGTCGCCTACCTATTTATTTCTTCAACCCAAGACTGCAGTGGAACCAATTATCTCTGATGCCACTTTTAAGAGTATTCAATTTTGGTTAACCTTTACCTCAAGACCTTCAACGGTATAAATAATCAACCGAGGCCCAAACTGAGTGACCGTACATGCCCTAATTGACATTTGAAGTTAATTAACAGAAGCAAATAACACTTTTAACACAGTATTTAAAGGGAAAGTCCAAAATGTAAACGTCTTGGAGAAAGTAATACATTGCCAAACTTATGTTATCGAGTGCCAAGCATATATGTGGAAAGGGCATTGTTTGCCTAGGGGCGGAGCCAGGCTGCCACTCTGCATGTGAGATGGGTAGGCGTGGGGATGCATGCCAATATAGTATTATACATGCACTCTCCACTCTGACTCTGTCTCCATTTAGAGGCTCAGTAGCCACACAGAATTGATGGCAACCACACTGGACAGCACAGCTCTAGATCCCCACGTTCCAACTCTTGTAATTAGGCCACATGTATTAAAAACAATAACCATTGAAAGCCATGGCCCTTGAATGTAGACTATGTGGTTTCAGGGAATTTACCTGAAAGCTTGAACACTCTGAGCTGTTAGAATTCTCCTTCGGGGATGCCACTGGTGGGGAATGCCCTCCAACCTCATGCTGCAATGTGGTTTTCCTGTGTCTTTTATTGACCCAAGCCTCTTCCAAGATGGACGTATTGGTGACTATATAGAAGAGTCACAAAGAGCTTCAAGTCTCACAGTGAGCACTTAGCTGCTCAGTTGAGGGGGTGTTTCAAGTTAAAGTCTCTGCCAAGTTCTCTAAGTAACACACATCTAAGAGTGCTTAGGAGGAAGAGGCCTTGGCTTCTGCCCAATTCCAGATCTTCTGAAGGTCTGGGAATCAGAGAGGAAGGCACAGATCCTGGGTAGGCATCAGTGTTAAGCCATTAATTCCGTAGAATGGAGGACAACTTCAAGGAATGTTTGCAATACAGAATTACGCTTGATATAATGAACAACCATAGAAATAATGGTTGACTATGTTATGGTGAAATGCTCAAAAGGAAAGCATCATGTAGCCATCAAATTAAGAGTCTGGCAGGTGAGGATGGCTTACACCTGCACTTGGGAGGCAGAGGCAGGTGGATCTCTATGACTCCATGGCAAACCCAGTCTACACAGTGAGTTCCAAGCCAGCCAGGGCTACATAGTGAGACTGTCTCAACAGAAAAACATGATTCTGAGGAACTGCCCTTGTCATGGCACATGCTTGTGTTAATTTAAAAAGCAATGTATAAAACAGTGTAAGAAGAATTAAGCTGTTGCCATTAAAATGTGTATGTGTATTGAAAATAGATGAATGAGTCTGTGTATAATCATGGTGGGTTAAAGGGTGGGGTTTTGTTTGACTTTTATTTGTTCAGAAATGATGCTATCCTGATTGGAATAGTATTATAAAACTTGATACATCTGATAAAAATAGGCAGCAACATACTTTATGAACATTATGTGAATGAGGGTACACTTGACTGATTTAGTGTGGCTTTACTTACAAGAAAATCAGTATAGAAAGTGTAAAATAATGAAATGACATGGCCTCTGACATACGTTCTAGCCTCAGTGTTCATGTTTGTAAGCCAAACACACATGAAAAGAGGAGGCAAATTTATTCATCCAACAAATCAACTAAGAGAAGCATTTGCTTCCTTTACAGACCACAGAGTGTCTCCCCAGGAGTATACTGCAATCTCACGCCGGAAGAGCAGACCTTAGCCTGCTATGCCTGCCAGTCGCACTCTGTGACCTGCTGTGGCATGCCTACCAAGAGTCAAACCTCTTACCTTGCCCGGCAGTCAGTAAAACTGACAAGAATGCCTTTTACTTTTCAAAGAACTTGTTTTCAAGAGAGAAGTCACCAAAATTTCCAATTGTTTAAAAAACTAAGTTTAAAAAGCTTCTGTCAAGTGTTTCTCATTGCATACTCAAACAACCTTAGTTTAAACAGAAACAAAACAAAACAGAAAACAGGCCATGCATAGAGGTAGAGCAGATTATTTATTAAATCTGTATTTTTCTTTTTTCTTTTATCTGCCCTTGCATTTTTGATGTTAATGACTAAAGATTGTTTTAGACCTAAATACAATTAAATAATTTTAAAATGCTTTTCCTTTGCTTTGTTTTTTGTTGTTGTTGTTTGTTTAATTTTTTTGAGACAAGGTGTCTATGTGTAGCCCTGGCTGTCCTGGAGTCCCTTTGGTAGACTAGGCTGGCTTCGAACTCATAGAGATCTGCATGGTTCTGCCACCCTGAGTGCTGGGATTACAGGTGTGTGCCATTGCGTCTGACTTGGCTTAAAATCCTTCTCCTTAACAGGTGACATTATTAACCTTTTAATGAGTAATAATTTGGCCTATACAAGTCTCCTTTGCTGGTGTGTATGGGGTCCTCACCAGGTCCCTGGATGTTTCCTGGCACAGACTAGATGTCAAGCCACTACTTTGTGAATATATAACTGAAAAAGGAGGTTTTGATACCAGAGGAAGAGAGCTACAGTGAAACTGGATAAAACTCAACAAACTTCACTGTCAGCATATAAAAACCCGGGATTTCCCCAACCGTTTGTTCACTGTGGCAACACTTTCTTATAGGTTAAGCTGTCGGAATAACGAGTCTGGAGGCAGAATATTCTGTGTGTCAGAGACAGAACTTTAAACACACACACACACACACACACATGCACACGCACACACACACATTCACATACATATGGTAGCAACATAGCAATATTTCAAAGGTAGCTGTAGTAAGCACAGGTTAATAACAGTTGTTTGCACAGTGCTACCTTAGGCTAACATGCCAACTCTAGGACAGGTGGAGGGTGGAGGCGCTGTCTGTTAGATGCTTGCCCAGGCCTTTATAGTACATTTCTTGGCAAGTGAAAAATAAACCTGGGGGTGTTCAGAAACCCATAGAGTCACTGCCAAACCCACCAGTCAAGAGGATGGATGGTTCACCTTTATTTTTACCAGCTTATCAGGCTATAAATTCAGAAATGTGAACCTTTGTAAGACTGAAGAAATTCTAAATCTGAATCTTTTTATCCGATGATTCAGCTACTTAGAAAACCAACCCAGGAATTATGCTTTCCTTTCAGCTGCACACCCAGCATCAGGCCCATCACACCTCCAGCACCAGGACCCTCACAACCCCCAGCATCAGACCCATCACACCTCCAGCACCAGCTCCCCTACCCCTCCATCATCAGGCCCCTCACTCCTCCAGCATCAGGACCCTCACACCTCCAGCATCAGGACCCTCACAGCTCCAGCATCAGGACCCTCACACCCACCAGCATCAGGACCCTCACCCCTCCAGCATCAGATCCATCACACCTCCAGCACCAGCTCCCCTACCCCTCCATCATCAGGCCCCTCACTCCTCCAGCATCAGGACCCTCACACCTCCAGCATCAGGACCCTCACAGCTCCAGCATCAGGACCCTCACACCCACCAGCATCAGGACCCTCACTCCTCCAGCATCAGGACCCTCACCCCTCCAGCATCAGGCCCATCACACCTCCAGCACCAGCTCCCTCATCCCTCCAGCATCAGGCCCCTCACCCCTCCAGCACCAGGACCCTCACCTCTCCAGCATCAGGCCCCTCACCCCTCCAGCACCAGGACCCTCACCCCTCCAGCACCAGGACCCTCACCCCTCCAGCACCAGAACCCTCACCCCTCCAGCACCAGGACCCTCACTCCTCCAGCACCAGGACCCTCACCCCTCCAGCATCAGGCCCATCACACCTCCAGCACCAGCTCCCTCATCCCTCCAGTATCAGGCCCCTCACCCCTCCAGCACCAGAACCCTCACCCCTCCAGCACCAGGACCCTCACCCCTCCAGCACCAGAACCCTCACCCCTCCAGCACCAGGACCCTCACTCCTCCAGCACCAGGACCCTCACCTCTCCAGCATCAGGCCCCTCACCCCTCCAGCACCAGGACCCTCACCCCTCCAGCACCAGAACCCTCACCCCTCCAGCACCAGGACCCTCACTCCTCCAGCACCAGGACCCTCACCCCTCCAGCATCAGGCCTATCACACCTCCAGCACCAGCTCCCTCATCCCTCCAGTATCAGGCCCCTCACCCCTCCAGCATCAGGACCCTCACACACCGCCCAGCATCAGGACCCTCACACACCGCCCAGCATCAGAACCCTCAGAACTCCAGCACCAGGACCCTCACCCCTCCAGCACCAGGACCCTCACCCCTCCAGCATCAGGACCCTCACCCCTCCAGCATCAGGACCTTCACACCCTCCAGCATCAGGACCTTCACACCCCCCAGCATCAGGACCCTCACACCCCCAGCATCAGGACCCTCACACCCCCAGCATCAGGACCCTCACACCTCCAGCATCAGGACCCTCACACCTCCAGAACCAGGACCCTCACACCTCCAGCATCAGGACCTTCACACCCCACAGCATTAGGCCCCTCACCCCTCCAGCATCAGGACCCTCGCAACCCCCAGCACCAGGACCCTCACAACCCCCAGCATCAGGACCCTCACACTTCCAGCACCAGGACCCTCACACACCCCTGGCATCAGGACCATGACACCTCCAGCATCAGGACCCTCACCCCCTCCCCCGCCCAGCATCAGGACCATCACACCTCCAGCACCAGGACCCTCACATACCCCAACACTAGGCCCCTCACCCCTCCAGCACCAGGACCCTCACAAACCCCCAGCATCAGGACCCTCACACCTCCAGCATCAGGGCCCACATACCTCCAGCATCAGGACCCTCACACCTCCAGAACCAGGACCCTCACACCCCCCCCCCCCAGCATCAGGACCCTCATACTTCCAGCATCAGGGCCCACACACCTCCAGCACCAGGACCCTCACACCTCCAGAACCAGGACCCTCACACCCCCCCCAGCATCAGGACCCTAACACCTCCAGCACCAGGACCCTCACACCCCCCCAGCATCAGGACCATCACACCTCCAACATCAGGACCCTCACACCTCCTGCATCAGGCCCCACACACTCCACAGCACTGGGGCCCACACACCTCCAGCACAGGACCCTCATACCCCCCAGCACCAGGACCCTCACATCCCCAGCATCAGGACCCTCATACCTCAGCACCAGGACCCTCGCACCTCTAGCATCAGGACCTAGATTTGCTTTGTTCTACCTCTTTGGCAGAGGATGTATTTTGGCACAGGGTTTTCATGGTGGCTGCTCTGCAACATTTATCTATGCGCAACAGAGGAGGCACTCGGTTGGCATTCTTATAATAGTGGCTGTGACCACATCCATTTTATGGTCAATTAAATGTTAAGATAAGCACACGGTGGGTTACTGGCATGGGAACACCAGTACATAAATCTGGACAAGTTATATGAGTTTTCTTGCTTCTCTTTCCTTATGTATAAACAAGGGGGTGGGGTTGGGTGGGTGTGACATTTATTGTTGTGGAGTTTTTGTGATGTAAGAATGAATATATACAAAGTATTTAGGAAAGTGAACGGCACACATTTAAAAATAAATTTACCAGTTATTATTATTATGACTATCACCACCATCGTTATTAGTTTTGGTTGAGATAGTGTCTTATGTAGCCCAGGCTGGCCTTGAACTTCTCATATTCCTGCCTCTAGTTGTGAGTACTGGGACTGCAGGTGTACAGAGCTACTCTTGGTCTGTGTGGTGTTGGCTAAACTGAGGGTTTCATTAAATCAGACAAGCTCCCAACACATCTCCACTGCCATTATTTTTTTTATAGATAGTACTACCACCTGACTAATTTTCTTTTTTCTTAGAACCAATAATGAGTGGAAGAAAAGTAAAGGAGTGCCTGGGAGGGCTATATTTATTTTATTATATTAATTTGCATTTCTTTTCCTTCACCAATGGTTCAGCCTTATGCATGTGTGCTATGGGGAGAAAGCAGGAAGGCATTGATAGGATGTAGAAAAATTGCAGTTTAAGCCAAGGAGGAATGTCGGGGAACATGGGGTGTCCATCTTTAAGCTTTCTTTGAGAGGATAAGCAGTGTGCTTTACTAGCTTGTTACCACACAGGTCACACTGAAGGTTTTGGAATTTCATAAAAGTACCTGAAACTTCAGTGAGTTACATGGAATATGTTCTTCCCAGTGACGTTGATCATCCTGGTTCCATTGTTAGAGATTTTCAAATAATGCCAAAGCAGGAAAATCCCCTCCCAAGGGATTCTTATGTGTTGGCTATCTACTGAAAAAAGCTGGCACGAGCTGGTTAGGAACTGGATAAGCTGGGGGATGGAGAGATGGCTCGGTAGTTAAGAGCACTAGCAGCTCTTCCAGAGGATACAGGTTCAAATCCCGCCACCCCATGTTAGCATAGAGCTACGTGTAACTCCAGTTCCAGAAAATCATCTGACTCCTTCTCTTGGCCTCTGTGGGTACCACATACATACATGCAGGCAAAATATCCATACACACAGATAGATAGATAGGTAGGTAGATAGATAGGTAGACAGACAGATAGATGATAGAGATTGATTGACCAATAGATAGATAGATAGATATAGATAGATGATAGATAAAATTACTGGCTGACTGATAATTCTCAGGGCATGCTCTATCTCATTCCTGGTGTGTTACACAGGCCTTTTGTGCAGGATAAACCTGGCTGAAACCGGTCAGTTCTTGTCTAACAGCAGAACAACCCAAAGTCCAACTAGAGAGATACAACACCAGCTTCAGCGACTCAAGGTCACTGTACATAAGACGTCTCTGGACTCAAATGAGTCAATATAATGAACATTTAAAAAGTTATCAAAGTGGAGTCTAAGCAAGCATTAGTACCCAGATTTAGTCTGAAGAGTTAAACACCTCACGGGCAAGGCTTGCCTTCAAAGCCAGCTTGACACATTGCTGTTGGCTTGCATAGGCTTTAGCAGGGTGAAGGTAACGGTTCACCGTGAAAACGAACTGAGTGATGTAAGAAAGATGGACATATCTCCATCCTGTGGTTGAAGAGGCCAACAAAGACCCAGCTGAACTACATGACAGTCCTGTGACTGTGACCTATTTTGTTTTATGCCAACTGATCCTGTGTCTGGAACAACCAGAACATAAACAGTGATTTCAGAGCCGCTGCACAAGTGCTGTGAGAAAGCGATAAAGGTATTGGATCTGTAAAAAGAGGGCTAAGGTAGTATTTTCTTGTTTGGTTGGTTGTTTTCTTTTCTTCCCCCCCCTTTCATTTCTTGAATTTTCTTTTTCCTCTTCATCTGGCAAAGACCGACTGAGAAAGGAGCACCCAATGGACTGTCATCCATGAGGGCTCTGTGTAATGTGTCCAGAGACACACAGCTAGAATCCATCAGAACCAAATGAATATCAACTGTTTGCTTGATTATGGTATTGGCTCACCCCCACTTTACACCACCTTACCACTGATGCTTTCATAGGGATTTTCACTAATTCGCACTATTCACTGACTCTGTCTGCTTTCTGAGGATGGGAAGTCTTAACAACTTGCGAGCCCACTGACTTCCGGGCATCAACACCGACAGTAAATGAAATCGCCGAGTTCGGGTTCCACAGCTCTGCTGTGGAGGTCAAACTTGCGGGAAGTTACCATACACTTTCCCCTTTGCTTTTAACACAGCAGGCATACAGCCTTTAGAAATATGCCTTCAGGAGCTGCTGCCACTTCCATTAGGAGTTTAGACTTCCCTTGGCTAATTCTTGAAAGATGTGGTACATCCTGCAGGACGTTTGCTACTTTAACCCATCTGACCCTTTTATAACTTTTTTGTTATCTCAGAATTTTAGTTCAAATATTCGTTATAATTTCCAATAGAGATTTTAGATTTTTTTATAATTATAACCTAAGCGGAGACTTTGTTCCTTATTGTTTTAACAATGTCTTTTTGATGGTGCGGGTGGAGGATTTTGTGTATCTCTTGTGCGTTAATATGTACTAGGACATAGGTTTTTGTACCATTGATGACAACCATCTGTCCCTCTGTGAGTAATGACTAACAATACTGAGGTAACAGTTGAGATTTTGGGTGGGGGGAAGAATCTACTGACAGAACCAAGGCTCATATTAGATTGCATACCTGGCCATCTGTCCCGATGGTTCCTCCACAGTCGGCCAGGAGCTCCGACATGTCATAGTAGCTGACAAACTCCCACAGACAGGCCTCCAGGTTCAGGTTTCGGTAGAAGCGTAAGGTGCTGGAACCCCTCACAGGTACACTGTACTGGTAAGGATAGGTCTCCCCAATAACCTCCGGATTCTTTGTGGCATTTGTCAGGAATCCGTGGTGGGTCTTCACTTCATTGTAGTCCAGCAGGTTGGAGCATTTGTGGTTCCCAACTCTTGTGCCGTCAGGGCTGAGGGTCAGCTCAAAGTTGGACAGCTCTCTAGTAGAGATGACGGGGAGCATGCCTGCAGGAAAGCAAGAGCAAGCACTGTCTGATTGCATTTGCGTTTTTATTTTACTTTTAAAGACTGTTTTGTTTTTGTTGTTTTTTTGTTTTTGTTTTTATTTTTGTTGTTGTTGGACTGTTTGTTTTGTTTTGGAGACAGGGTTTCTCTGTGTAGCCTTGGCTTACTTACTTTGTAGCCCAGGCTAGCCTCGAACTCACAGAGTTCCCCCTGCCTCTACCCCCCTGAGTGCTGGGATTAAGTTGACTTTCAAGGCTAAGTAGAAAGAATTGAAAGAAGCAGAGTTGAAAGTCAACTAACAAACTGAAGATTAAGGAAGTGAAACATACCAGGTGACAACTACCCAAGATGCTCCTAAGGTCTTGCTTTACCCCAGGGTACCTACCGTCTATGTGCGGCATCGTGACGGTGAGCTTGATGAGGTTTGGAAAGTCTGGGTCCTCGGAACCCGTATAGCGCAACTTAGCTGAGAATGGCTCCGCCCCCACTACCCCAGGGACACGGGGCTGACAGAGACCTTGAAGAAAAGAGCACATTTATGCTAAAAAAAGATAACAGACAGCATAATATAGGTGTTATTATTTTCTTATATTTTAATATTCCCTGTGATCTAAGACCTGGATGAGAGTGCCTGACCTAAGGAAACAGAAGCCTGTGGGTGAGAGGCGATCACAGCATTCAGGGCAGGATCCTCTCAACAGGTTTGAGAGGAAACAGTTCTTGGTCAGACTGACTTAATATATGATGCTCATTTAGGTCAGGAACATATTGACAAAAATTATAACGTGAATAGACAAAATGCCCATGGTTGAAATACAGTAAAAAAAAAAAAACAGCATATAGTTAAATGAAGTGAATCTGAATGTTATCCTAGGATAATATGATTAATTGCGAAATATACATCATACAGTAGCTATAATAAGTATTACTTATTGGTGAATAAAACTGAAAATGTATGTGTGTTTTAACAGTGCTGGACACTGATCCCAGCACTTTAATGCATTAGAAGTTCAAGTCCTAAATACACTTTATTCTCAGAAAAAGGATTTTAAACGAGCGTGTGTGTCTGTGTGTGTGTGTGTGTGTGTGTGTGTGTGTGTGTGTTGTGGAGGCCAGACTCATCAGATCCCCTGTAGTGGGAGCTACTGGCAGTTGTAAGCCACCTGAAATGGGTGCTTGGGACAGCATGTGGGTCCTCTGCAAGACTGACACATGTTCCTTGGCTCCAGGTTCAAACACGGCCTCCATTTTGATATGAGTCGAGACTGTGTGCACACGGCTCCCCACCTTCACTGTCACCCCCCTTTGTGTCCCTAGCAGATTCCCGGCAGGCAACAGCTAGCTGGGCTCTTTACCTGGTAAGCACCCCTCTTTGTCTAGACCTAACCCTTTTTTCTCTTGCAAGCTCCCCCACGTGTTGGCTTGCCATGCTTCGTAGAGTTACATCTCATGCTTTCCACATTCATCTCCATGGCTCCTCTATTGAGGACCAGACTCAGATCCCTGTGCCTCCAATTCTCCTATGGGCTCCTGGAGAATGGCAGCCCTCCTTCATCATCAGTGTGAGCGCAAGGCTCTGGACTTGGCACTCCATGGGTGCTCATGAAATGTGCAGATAACTGTTTTCTAAGGATTACTGTTGTGAAAATGGATGTTCATCTTTAAGTACTGCTATGGCACACATGGGCCTTGGGAGGAATTTACACGCTGAAACAAGGCATTCGCAATGCTGCAATGTTCTGTGACCCCGTGGGAAAACAGCCTCTCACCTTCCTCTCTGCGGATGGTGACGATGGGGCTCGTGAGTTCCAGGCCTTCCTTCCCGTTGGTGTTCACTGCACGAGCAGCACACTGGACCCGGGAGCCAGGCTGAAAGTATATGGAGTCTAACGTGATCATTTTGGATGATGTGAAAAAGGTGTCAAAGTCTACCTCTCTCATGGGGCTGGTTACACCATCAGGGCCAGCGGGAGCGCTAATCAGCCATCTGTATCTGGTCAAAGTGTCGTTGATGTTCTCACTGGCACAAATAGAGCCTGTTCTGTCATAATCTGGATATTTGGGGTTGCAGGCCTATGGGGGGAAATCAAACAAAACAGATCTGCGTTAGGACCACAGTAGAGAGTAATGCGGACTTGATTCTTCCTGAGCTCCTTCAGTTCCAACACTTCCCCTGTTCCCTGTGCCCCACAATGCCACGTGTTGTTCATGCAACTCCTGAATTCTTATTCCCAGCTGTGATAGCTTTCCTGTCCTTTAAACTTCAAATAGCTCATTGGACATCACTACATACTGAACCCCTAGAGTAGTTGTTGTTGTTGTTGTTGTTGTTGTTGTTCTTCTTCTTCTTCTCCTCCTCCTCCTCCTCCTCCTCCTTCTCCTTCTCCTTCTTCTTCTTCAAGATTTATTTATTTATTTATTTATTTATTTATTTATTTATTTATTATGTATACAGTATTCTGCCTACATGTATACCTACAGGCCAGAAGAGGGCATCAGATCACATTATAGATGGTTGTGAGCCACCATGTGGTTGCTTATTCTTAGTCCTTATTGCTTATTCTTATTCATGCTTCTGTCCCTCTCCCTCTGTGCCACAGAAGGTATTGAAATCTACCTGGTCACACCATCAGGGTCAGCAGGAGTGCCACTCAGACACCCACTGACATCCGAATGCTTCTCTTTCCTCCTTCACACCCAGTGTGGTAGGTGACCTTGACTGCTCTGCTTTGTAACACTAGCACTCCAACATGGCCCTCTACTCATGCAGCTCCTCCGCAGATGAGCACGCCCTGCTAGCCAACAGATGAATTCCACCTTGTGTAAAGTGACATGCAGAACCCTTTATAACTGAACGCCAAATTACTCATGACTCATTAATCCAATGAGCGCTAATTGTGTGCCTGCTATATGTGGGATGTTTCCTTAGGGCCACTGTGACATAAAAATATAGCTCATAGTTTCTATCCATGAGACTTAAAATTCAGCTATGAGAAGGCAAGCAAAACCTGTAATGATTTCCTTCCATTCTATTTCCATAGCCACACCCTTCCAGAATGATCTTCCCTTATTGGAATCTTAAACTGTCAAAATTCTACCCGATTCTTTGCACAGGAGCTTTAGCTTTAGCTATTGCACTCTGTCTCATATCAGAGCTATGGATCCCCTTTTTTTCACCTGTCTTATTCTTTAATTTCTCTGTGCAGAGTTCATGCTTTATTGATTTGCCTGATGGGGACAGATTCTTAAACCACACACTTTGTACTCAGTTAATAGGGTTTTTGTTTGTTTTTCCAGAAGAAAAGGGGAACTTCATTTAATCATTGTTATTGTCTGTTTTTCACAGCTCAGAGCTTAAACCTTAGATTTCCCAAGACAATATTATAAACTCTATGATTATTTTAAATAGTTATGGGGCAAAAGGGATGGCTCAGAGTTAAGAGTACTTGTTGCTCCTGCAGAGGACCTGGGTTTGGTTTCCAGCACCCACATGGGAGCTCACAACCATGTGTAACTCTGGCTCTAGGGACTCTGTTACCTTCTTGTAGTCTTCTGTACCAGGAGCACATATAATGCACATACAAACCTGCAGGCAAACACTCATACATATGAAATAAAAATAAATGACTCTTTAAAAAATTGTCTTCTGATTTCCCCCAATTTGATCTATTTCCTCCTCCTCACCGTAATGCAGACCACAGGATAGCCAGACACAGGTCCAGTGTCCTCCCTGGCTTTGGAAGTGTCGTCATATATCAGCAAGGACACAATGTGAGGGACAGAAGGAAAAGTGACATCTGCCATGCTGTTGACTTCTTCTATATATACAATGGCCTTGGTTGCCTAGAAAAAAAGGAACAAATAATTGATTTGTCAAATGTAAGGTTCTCGGAGTTTCTCTCATTCAGAAAAATGACTGGAAAATCCTTGGAATCACCATGATGGAACTGTCAAGACCCTATGCAGAGCGACAGGCCACACACGGCTTATTTCATGTGACCCTGGCACCTTGGTCATCTCTGGTGGTTACAGGGCGGGGACATGAGCCTTGGGGAGCTCATGCAAAGGCTTGCCACTAGCCCATGAAATACTTGGGTTCTACAGTTTTTCTTCAGTTGTGATGACAGTGGATTTGTGGAGTTGAAGCTACTGGAAAATAAAATCCATTCGTTGACAGTGGGAGGAAAAAGCTGACAGACACCTTGTGAGCAATAAGGCTTTCAATGTCATGGAATAGTGTGGGCTGTGGTGATACAGAGAGGCCTGAGAGAAGCCAAGCTTCAGGTGACAAAGGCCAGGAGGACCTGCCTGAGGCACAGAAGAGAGAGACAATGAGAACTAGTCAGAAGCAGCTCTGGACATTGTCTAGTCAGGGAGGAAATCTCTGCTGTCCATGTGCCTGGCTCTTGAACAGCTTTCCTATCTCTGATAACTGATAGGACTGTTCCCATGCATTGTCCGCGCATTTTCAATAGTGCTATATGCAATGGCACATCCCCGTTGAACATATTATAAATCCAATAGGATGTCCTCCCCTCTGCCCCACTTTCCTGGTAAGTGAAGACTTTCATGGGACACGCCCCTTGGGCTAGTGTCCAGATATAAGTGAGTATATACCATTTGACTCTTTCTGCTTCTGGGTTAACTCACTCATTATGATCATTTCTAGTTCAATCCAGTTGTCCAGAACTTTTGGGAATTCCTTGTTTTTAATAGCTGAGTAGTATTCCATAGTGTATATGTACCACAGTTTCTTTATCCATTCTTCTACTGAGGGACACTTAGATCTAGCCGATGGACAGGACATTCTCCACAGTTGAGTGGAGAGTGGGATCTGACTTTCACATGAACTCTAGTGCCCCATATTTGACCACGTTTCCTGGATGGGGAGACCTGGTGGCACTCCGAGGAAGGACAGCAGGCTACCAAGAAGAGACTTGATATCCTATGAGCATATACAGGGGGAGGAAGTCCCCCTCGGTCACAGTCATAGGGGAGGGGAGTAATGGGAAAATGGGAGGGAGGGATAAATGGGAGGATACAAGGGATGGGACAACAATTGAGATGTAATATAAATAAATTACTAAAATATAAAAAAAGAAAAGAAAATATTATAAATCAAAAGCGTGGTTAATCTTCCTAACATAGTGAACATCATGGGTCAGAAACACTGTACTGTAGTGTTGTGGCTTGTGACTGTGGAATAAAAATAAGAGTAAGTTCAAATCATGTTTTGTAAGGTCCAAGAAATGTAAGTTAGATCACCATCAGCCAAAGCTTATTTCTATATATTTTTTAAAGCTTCTCTAACATGGAAAGTGATTTTAGTGACTCTGCTTTTTACCCAAAAGAATGTGGCATGCTAGCCCATTACAAAACAGTGAAAGATTCACAAAAACATATTTGATCAAGTCTTTCTACATAGAGAGCTATGCCTCTGAAAATATAACAATGGGGTTGGAGAGGTGGCCAAGAGGGTACAGGCACTTGTTGTTATCCCGGCATCATTAGTTTGAGCTCCAGAACTTATACCGTGGGAGGAAAAAACTGACTCCTGCTAGCTGTCCTCTGACTGTCACGGTATGCATCATGACACACACTGCTCTGCATGAATACAAAATAAAAATAACTAAGGAGACCGAACCACCAAGCAAAGAGCATGCAAACATGCATAGGCTTGACCTAGACCCCTTAGACGTATGTAGCAGATGTGCAGCTTGGTCATCATGTGGGTCTCTAACAACTGGAGTCTGTCTCTGTCTCTTTGGATCCCTTTCCTCTAGCTGGGCTGCCTTGTCTGGCCTTAGTGGGAGAGGATGCGCTTAGTCCTGCTGTGACTTGATGTGCCAGGGCTGGTTGGTATCCATGAGGGGCATTCCCTTCTCTGAGGAGAAGGAGAAGGGGGAACGGGAGAAGGGTTGTGAGGGTGACTGGGAGGAGAGGAGGCAAGGGGGCTGTGATCAAGATGTAAAGTGAATAAATATATTAGTGAAAAAATTCTTAAAGGACAACAATGTCAGAGAATTACCATTTTTTTACTAAGTAATAAAAAGGCTTAAGAAAAACACACTCCTCCATTTTGATCTCATATTGATAGTGGACCAAGCAAGGAAAGCAATACGGTACACATACAGAGTATTGTTAAAATTGACTTTTTCCTATGAGTGACATGTAATTTAAAAAATTATCTCCACTGTGAAAAACTAATACTATGGAGATTACATCTATCTTGAAAAAAAAACCTGGTGGGTGATATAATGTAGAAAACACATTTTTGTGACTATAAAATTTTGTACATGAAGCTCTCAGCATCAGAGTCCAAGCAAATTTCGAGGAACACAGGAGCATCTTGAGCCCAGGGAAGAGTCTGGTGAGCACAGATGCCCCTTCAGTAAGTGCTGAATAAATGTCTCATGGTTGTGGCCATCAGTTCCAAGTTCAGTCACAATGACTGGCATAGGAAGGCTAAGGGGGCTGATGTGGGGCCTGGGGACTATAGCTTTGGGTTTCTACCAACACAATTTTACAAAGACAAAGATAAAATTTCAGGTTCTGCTCTAAGCAGAAAAAAATTAATTTGGATGGTTGAAAGGGACCATGCATATCCCCGTTCATATACAGGATTATTACCTTGAAAAAAGATTTATGTATTTTCATACTATGTGGATGAGTGTTTGCCTGAATGTTTGCACACGTGTACTGTGTGTATGCAATGCCTACAGAGGCCAGAAAAGGGCATAGGATCCCTGGTCCTGGAGTTACAGATGGCTGTGTGCCACCATGTTGGTGCCGGGAACTGTGCCCAGACCCTGTACAAGAGCAGCTGGTGCCCTTTCCTTCTGAGCCATCTCTCCAGCCCCGAGTCTCCTCCTTATTGTGACTTTTTTTATTTTTATTTTTTGCTCTGAGAAAAGGTTAGCTGTGGATTTACAACCACATCGTCTCACTTACCTGTGTCTCTGCTACCATATTTTCATCCGGTTTTAGGTGAACAGTGAAGGCCTCCCTCATCTCTCTTACCCCATCGAAGATGACTTCAATTTCAACGATGTGCTGGGCTTCCCCTTCCTTAAACTCGATTTCTACAAATACAAAGTCACTAGTTTAACCTTTTGCATATGAACCTGAGATCATCTTGGATTGTGGTTTATAACAAGGATATTTTACACTGTGGTCCAGTACATCTGTGTGTGCATTTGTGCCTCCTTAAAAGGGAGGAGTCAAAGCTAACAGATAACTTATTGCTACTATCTGTCCTATACTGTATGTGTGTGTGTGTGTGTGTGTGTGTGTGTGTGTGTGTGTGTGCGTGCCTGTGCATATGTGGTGGCCAGAGAAGGACACAAAGTGCCCTGCTCTGTCACTCTTCACCTTATTCCCTTAAGGCAGAGTCTCTCACTGGACCCAGAGTTAGGCTGGTGTCCAACAAGCCCTGTTGATCCTCCCATCTCTGCCCACTGCAGTGCTAGGGTTCCAGGCGTGTGAGGCCTGGACAAGTGCAGGGATTTGAACTGAGGTCTTGTGATTGGATAGCAAGCACTCTTACCTGCGGAGATGCCTCCCCAGTGCCCACTCTAATAGTTTCCACTATTCGATTCCTCTCTATCCTATGCAAAGGAACATTCTAGTCATGACTGATTGATTTGCCAGCTCCAGTTTGCAAAAGTGCCAAGTGGCGGGATAGTAAACAGTTTCAAGTCAGGCTATAAACGGACAAACTTCCCCTTCAGCCCACAGATTGCCAAGCTAATAAAGCCCAGCGGCTGTAAGCAGGACCTTGGATAGGACTGCCCGAGTGCTAGAGGGTGTTTAGGAAGACACACAGTGGGGCTAGATTGGAATCGTTTTAAGTGCATTACAAAACTATATTTCAAAAGCACTCATTTTATTGTTCTTAGAGACTGAAATGTTGTAAGTAAATGGCAGTGTTTTCTCCTTTACCTGTCTTCGCTCAGCAAGGACTGCTACACTGTCATGAAAGTGCAATGCAGCCACCAGGGCACTTTGCTGCTCACTTTTTTTTAACTAAGATTGCTGGGTTTTGCTGAAGTCTGAGTGGCAGACCTTACTCCTGAAGCTGGAGAAGCCAATTTGTAGGTGCTATTCTACCGCTGGAGGAACTGCTTCCAAAGGGAAAATATGAAGCCAGAGAAAACAGCATCATTCCTACTCGCAGAGACAGTGCTATTTCCCAATGTGCCTGCAGCCATGCTTATCTATTCCTTATGGCCGGACTCTGAAACTCTGAGGTATTTCCCACCTAATTTTATACTTCAAAAGTTTCTAGCTTTAATCCCAGCACTTGGGAGGCAGAGGCAGGCAGATCTCTGTGAGTTTGAGGCCAGCCTGTTCTACAAAGTGAATCCAGGACAGCCAAGGCTATACAGAGAAACCCTGCATCAAAGAACCAACAACAAAAATGAAAGCTTCTATTATCAATTATAAAGAAAAAATATTTTAAAATTCAAATTAAAATGTCCCTTCCAATTCTGGATACAACTTACCCCACCACCACTTATTAGCCTTATTATACTCTTTGACTTCAACAGTCTTGGATTTTTTTTTTCAGCCTCCAACAGAAACATAGGAAAATGAAAATAGCTAATTATTTCTTGCCTACTGGTTGGCTTTTAATTTTTAAAAGCAAATTTTGTTGTGTATATTTAGTATATGCAATACAAGGCTATAAAATAATTTGGCATGGTCTGTGTGGCGTGACTTTTAAAAGTTACTTTCTTATGCTAGAAATATTGTGAAATGTCACAGGAAAACACAGATACTTGAGTTGTGTTGTGCCTTCTTGCTCAGTAGCTGTCAGCAAAAGGCTCCTGGGGGCTTTTCTCCACAGTGGACTTTCTGGTTGGCCAGCATTCCTGCCTCCTCATTTTCCCCAGGTTCACCTACTCCATCACTAGACGTCACATTGAAAGTATTCAAGTTTTTACAAAGCCCCAAGTTATACAAACCGAGTGTCTGAGAGGCTTAAAGAAAATTCACTGTAAACTCTATTGTTTCCTGATGTGCATTTTCCAGATGAGATTGACATTTCTGTCACATTTGCCTTACTCTGTCATTTCACTCCATAGAACAAGAGTTCAACTTTTATGGTACAGTTTTTCCTATTTGGTTAGGTATGACCCCAAAGTGAAAAATTAAAACATATTATATTAAAAAATCTCTCAAATTTTATTATAAACAGTAAACTGATGCATAGGGGCTACTTGACACTTATGCTGATTTTGCATTGTTTAACTTTATTTGACTCCATTTGTTAGTTTACTACATATTTAAAATTTTGCTCTGCTCCCTAAAAGAATAATTTTATTTCTAAGATAAACAATTCTGTTAAAAGGTTATACAGCAGATACTTAGAAAGTTTTCCTTTCATATAAAATCTGTTCATCACAGAAAAGACTGACTTCAGACTTTGTACTTTGGTAGCAAATTGGTTTTATTTTCACTGCTTTTGAATTACATATGATGTACTTCAAAGTCTGGGAATAGCACTGACTGTTTATTCAAAGGAAATTAAGTTCCTTTGTAGAGGCCGGTAGGTTTCTGTTACTTATTGATTTTTTTACTGATTCGATAACTGCCATCAGGCACTTTTAACACCTTGTAAGTGATTGACAAGAGCTAATGGCCGCTGAGGATAAGCAGTAGAAAAGCAGTGACAGTTAGTTCCCAATGAGGAGACTTGGCGTTTATCCTTATGCTGTCAGCAAATAATGCAGAGAAAGACAGGAGCGCCTGTTTGCTTTACTAGTTCATAAAAGTTAATGGCAGAATGGTCCCCAAACTTGCACATGGAAGAAAAGGCAGGTGCTGCTGTGGCTGGCATCTTATTACCTTTTCACTGCTCCCTGCTAGCATGACGTCTTTTAGCCTCAGCGCTTGGCTGACGCTGTTCAGTGTGGCTATGCTGTGTGTGTGTGTGTGTGTGTGTGTGTGTGTGTGTGTGTGTGTGTGTGTATGTATGCCTGACCACTGGATGGAAGTAAAACTCACGGCCGGCCGGCCAATAAGCTCAAAACACACACAGGGACTCTCAAGCTTTCCCCAAGAGACAATTCTAAAGAGTCTGCTCGTTATGCAGCAGAGGTAATTTAAAAGAGCACGTTCCGTTCAGCTCTAACAGTGCTCCCACTGTGACCCAGCTGGTGGCAGGCCCTGGGAGACAGACCCATACCTTCTGACACAGGGTGATAATCCTCTCCCGAGGTAGCCGAGCCATCCTTGGTGTGAACTCGCACGATGGAAATCTTTGAAGTGTCTCCTTGGCGGATCACCGGAATTTTGACAACCACGGACTCTCCTGGTTCGCTGGGTTCAGTGACACTAAATTTGGTTTCTCCAAATTTGATAACAGCTTCTAAGAGTGGGGAGAAACATAGAGAAATTAAAGTTGCTGGTAAAGGGTGATAAGGGTGGACATTTTTCTCTATTTCCGTTTCCTTCTCCATTGGGGACTTTTATTATTGTTACACTCTTGCTATTTTTTTTTCCTTTTTCTGAGACAGGATCTCTCTGTTAGCCTTGGCTGTGCCAGGCTTGCTTTGTAGACCAGGCTGGCCTCGAACTCACAGTGCTGCCTCTGCCTCCCGAGTGCTGGGATTAAAGGCGTGCGCCACCACACCCAGCTACCCTCTTGGCTTTTGTCTGTTGCTTCAATATTAGTGTGAGTGCAGAAGGAGACCCTTTCTGGGAAAGAGTGAGCCCACAGAAGGCATGTCCAGTGAGTTATCTCTTTGTCCCATAGATCTTACAAGAACCGGCCACTGAGGAGGGGCGTGGAGGGGGAGGCGCTGGCTCAGGACGGCGTAGACATAAAGGCATATGTATGCACAGGTATGAAAGCGTGTGCTTTGCTGTGCATAGCCTCCCCAGGCAGCTTCATCAGTGCCGGGACTGGACCCAGGGTCTTGCACATGCTAGGCAAGTACTTGACCATATGACTCATATCCAAGGTTCTCCACTGTATCAATTTTTCTTATGCGTGCAGTATGTGTATTCTGGGGCCTGGAGTTGATGCTGGGTGTCTTCTTCCATCACTTTCCCCACCTGCCCAGCTTTTTTTTTTTTTTTAAGATTTAATATTTATACAGTATTCTGCCCATACGTGTGCCTGCTCACCACAAGAAGGCACCAGATCTCATTACAGGTGGTTGTGAGCCACCATGTGCATGCTGGGAATTGAACTCAGGACCTTCGGAAGAGCAGCCGGTGCTCTTAACCTCTGAGCCATCTCTCCAGCCCCCTGCCCAGCTTTTACGTGGCTGCTGAGGACCTGAAGTCTTAGCCTTATGCTTGTTAGCAAAGTGCTCATCCAACCGAGCATCTCATAAGCCCCTGAATTTGGGGATCTAAGTTTTAGGAACCTGTCCTGTTTCCCGCTTATGTCTCTATTGTTTGCGGGTCCTACAGAGAAAGACAGCGAGCTCTCCTGAGCCACCTGGGGCCTTGGGGGTCCTGGAGTGACTGGTGGGAAATCAGTGGCTTCTTACTGTCAGCACCGTCCTGGATCTTTATCAGAGTCTCATTGTGTTCGCCGACGGCAGCCCCAAAGGGCGAGCTGCTCTGAGGTGTGCCGAGCACCAGGCGCAGCTCCTCCACGTCCTCAAACAGGTCATCGTCCATCAGCTCAAGGGCGCAGGGCTTCTCTGTCTCACCTGGAGCAAAGGACAGTGACACAGTCCAGGAGGTTACGCCAACATGTGGAGCAAAGCAGAAGACGGAGGGTATTGCTTTCCCCCCCGCTCTGCCACTGCAAAGGATGCTGCCCACGATAAGCCTTGAGTAAATATTTGCTGACTATGTGACTGTTTGAACACAGACCGATATTTTCAAAAGGGTCTCTGTAGTTCCTGTCTTTACAGCTGAGCATTCGTCTTAGAAGCAAAGGACAAAGGAAATGCCAGTTTTGTACACAAGTTCCCAGAAATATGGAAGGAGAGGAAGCGAGGCCACTGCCGGTTGGCCCTTGTTAATCTGACTTCACTAGTTTTCCATGTTACTAACTTTTGGCTTATTGACCAGATCATTGAACCAAAACAATTAGATTCTTGCCTCTAATAACTGGGACCAATATTATTGCGCCAACTTTCTCCAATCTCATTAAAAATTCTTTAAAACATATTAGTGGCTATTTGATATGCTAGCAGATGGACGCTGACGTGTTAAGACACAGTCCTGAGTGTTGACCACTCACGTTGCTCTCAACAGTCCACCAATATGAGCAAAACTTTCCACATAACTATGCATCTTTTCATTAGAACACATTCCACAAAATTAAACCACTAGGACAAAGTAGTGAAAGATCCAAAGGCGCTGATACACACTGAAAGTGTGAGGTACATTTTGCCTAATAACATTTCAACATTCACTTTAATTTCTAGCCTTGTGGAATTTTCACATTTGATAAGTTCTTGTCCTCTGAGTTCTGAATTAACAATAAAATACATCATTAGAAATCAAAAGGTTAATGCAGGGGCGCCAAGGCTGTCTACCTAATCCATTTCAATGCATATGCCTTGTCATATAGTGTACGCAAACTCATGTCGTAAGCTCGTTGGGAAACTGGGAAACTTGATTTTACTGTATTTTCCCAGTTACATATTTCTCAGTCGACATCTGGTGCCCTTAAATTACATCCAGAAACTTCAAGGGCCTTATGGCACTGTCTCCATAAGCTTGACCTACATTCAATCCTCCAGATCCCCGTGGCGGGAGGGAGAAAAGCCCCAACTCCTAAAGCTTGCCTTCTGACTTCATGTGTCAGCTATGGCATGCACACAAAAGAAACAGATATAAGAAAATATTTAAACCATTTTCAAGCCCCCACATACCGGGGAGGAATGTAACAAGGGAGGCATCGGTATTTGGGCGTTCTTCAAAGTCCATCATCACCTGCGCAGACCCCTGCCTTGTGTAGCATCTCACAGAAGACCTGTGCTGGATGTCACCGCTCCTGTAGATCATTGCGACTACACGTCCATCATTTTCACTGCAAGTGTACACTCTTTCTTTGAACTGCATTTTAGGCACTGTGAAAAAAAAATAAACCCAATGGGTCAAATGAACAGAAATATCCTTTACTAAAAATGACATTTCAGAAGATACAGTTTAATGTAGAGAATACGACAATAAGTGAAGAGCACTACCTCAGTCTCAGTTACTTGCCAACATTCTGACCTTGAGAAATCACTGTAAATATTTTTTTTTTAATTTTCTTGCCACTGTAATTTTCATCAGCATCTTCTGTGGAATAAGCATGTGCAGGGAAGCCTAAGATATAGATAAAACCAGCTGGGCCTGGTGGCGCACGCTTGTAATCCCAGCACTTTGGAGGCAGAGGCAGGTGGATTTCTGTGAGTTTGAGGCCGGCCTGGTCTACAAAGCAAGTCCAAGTCCAGGACATCCAAGGCTACACAGAGAAACCCTGTCTCAAAAAAAAAAAATGTACACGTAATTATAAGTACATTTTATGCAGGAATGGTAGCTAAAGCTGGTGACTGTGCGCATGTGTTAGTTTTAGGTGACACCTCTGCTAGGTCAGTCAGGCACAGGTTTCCTTGATAACAGGTTCTTTTCTTCCAAGCACCATTGGAACCATCAAGGTAGCAAAGTGCCCAGGTCTCTGTGAGTGACGGTATCTAGAGAGGCCTGCCACAAATAAATGCTGTGTGGCAATTTTCTCCAAGCCAAACCTCCACCCTCCAGGGGAAGCTCATTTAAGATAATGGGTGTTAAAAAGGAGATGAAACAACAGGATGCTCTGAGTGGAGGTGGAACACTGCATCCTACAGGGAAGTTTCTTGTGTAAACAACTCAAAGGCTCCAGGAATTCCCTAAAACTGACCAGACTCACTAACAGCCACCCTCCCCCCCCACACTTTCCAAGCATATAGAGTGAGTGGAAAGACACTCTTAGACAGGCTGAGCTGCCTGGAAAAAGCAGAGACTAGCCTCACAACCTAGAAGAGACACTCTCCAAGCTGTTGACCTGCCTAAAGGTTGTGCAACGTGGTCTAGGTTTCCATTGTTTGTGAGTGTCACCCACGCTAGGGTGGGGTTTGGTGACGCAGCTCTCTTTGAGTCATTTCCGCTCCTGTAAGGAAGTCTAATAGAACTTATAGGTTCAACCAGTTGGACTCTGGTGGTATCCTTACTTTGGTCTCCTTAGGAGTAGTGCCGTACAACAACAGTGTATCTGACATATGATTTGAGAAAATATGAGGCATGAGTGGGTGACAGAAAGAGCTTCGTGTTAAGAGCTGGAAAAGTCCACGGATACTCAAAGGTTCATGAAGTACCACAGAGCTCCATGCATGTGATGAAGAAGTTTTTGAACCGTTCAAGTCACCGATGATAATACCACACTGTTCTTGAAGATATGAGAAGACTGGTGATTTTCTTTAAAGAGTGTCTGGTTCTATCAAAATGATAAGAAGTAGAAAAAAAACAAGTGGGACATTTGTATAGGTTGAATGGTGTCTCCCACGCCAGCACCTTATGAGTTGGAAGCATAGCCTGGGTACCTTGATAGAAGGCAGGTAATCAAGTTAAAAGGCTTTTAGGATGGACTCCAGCCCAGTATGTCAAGGGGAGAACTGGTCATGCAGAGTCTGAAGAGGGAGACGAGTGAAGAGGCTCAGGGACAAGATGGCCACTTAGAAGTCATGAGAAAGGCCTGTGTCATCTTTCCCTTGTGACATCAGAAGGAGCGAACCACGCTGACTCTCACTTAGGCTTCTCACTAACAGTGCGGAGGCTACTGGTGGGCTGCTGTTGTCCAAGCCATCTGGTCTGCAGCCCTTTCCAATGTCAGCCCTCGCAAGTGCACACAGGTCTATACAGCTTACCCTCCTCCCTGCCACTTATAAACTTTCATTCTTATCACTGTGAAACTCAAAGTCACTCACAGTCTGAGGCAGAGTCATTTATGGACACTGTGGCCTTGCTGGGCTCGCCGAGGGCAGCATTCATAGGCATGCGAAGTACCAATTCAAACTTCTCAACTCCTTCCAGCACTGGGCTGCCCAGGTCATCCAGAATGACAACACGAACAGTCTGCATGTTGACGCCGGGTGCAAAATCCAAATTGCGACTGATTCCCACATAATCTGTTCCAGCTGAAACCGTAATGAATGTTATTATTTACATAGGGACTAATTTTTTTTTAAAGACACAAATTACATAAATGAATGTATAGTTAATGTTTTGGAAGCAGAGAACACAAACTCCTACAAAGAAATACATCTAATGATCAAGATGGGAGAGATTGCTGTCTACATGGTGACTGACGGGGTGGATCTAAGATGGAGCTCTAAACCTTATTATACCCAGTGGCTGGATTTTAAGCACATAATCTAGCATTCTGTGCTATCTCTCTCCCATCTTTAATAAAGTCCATTAATAATCAGTTCTAAAGTAATCAGCATATTAATCAAATACATGGTAAAAAAATTACATATAAAATAGGTACATTTTGTTCACATCAATTAAATATCTTCTGTTTCTGGAGGGACTATTTTACTGAGGCATACGGTGGCCTGTTGGTTCGAACTCATTTCAGTGCTAGGTTCCTCTGGCCCCACACTCACTCCAGACAGTGAAAGCAAATCTCTATTCCCAAGTCACATTTGATATTTGATTTAGTAATTTTCAGACCATGTAGTACACATGTAGTGTTGACCCTTCTGTATATATGTAAAATAGTTAAAAATACAATTGTCTTTGAATCTTTAGGGGCCCCCGGCCCCGTATCCAAGAAGACGAGAGTGGGGGATGGTTATTCTAGATGGTTTGGGTTTTTTTGTTCTTGCTGTTGTTCTTAATACTCTTGCCATTTTAGTCCTCATTTGTACGTATTTTATCTTCTAATATGCAGCTGTGAGAATATCTATCTTTGATTCCTTCTTACAGTTGGAGGTCTGGCTCTGCGAAAGAGTGTGTTCTGGGCATGTGCAAAGCCCTGAACTTAGTCTTCAGCATTCAAAACCCCAATCAAGAATCAAATGCACAAAAAAGGTCTCCTTGTTTTCTTTGTTCTTATTTTTTCTTTGTGCCCACCTTCAACTCTGATTTGAATTTCAGAATGAATAATTTGCCTGATGGAGCAGCACACACCTTTAATTCCAGCACTTGGGAGACAGAGGCAGGCGGATCTCCATGAGTTTGAAACCAGCCTTGTCTATATAGCAAGTTTCAGGACAGCCAGAGCTACATAGAAGGGGCTTGCCTAGAAAGAAAAAAAACTCCCACAAATATTGGGGGCTGGGCTTGGTGGCAAATACCTGTAATCCCAGCACCCAAGAGGCAAAGACAAGCAGATCTTTGTGAGTTCAAGGCCAGCCTGGTCCATGTAACAAGTTCAAGATTAACCTAGTCTATATAGTAAGCTTTAAGCCAGCCAGGGCTACAGGGTAAGAGTCTGTATAAATGTTAAAAGATAAAAATGAAATAAATAAAGAGGGAAAAGAAATAATTTGGCTAAACAAATATTAATAGACACCTGTAAGGCATGGTGGTGATTCATTGTATTAAAAAAGTTAGGAACCTATAGATGACTTTTAAAATGGATCAACTCCTGCCTGCTCTGTGTGATGACAAGTAGCATGTATGATATATGTATGTGCTTGCTTGTATCACACAATTGTCACACAGGATGAATGGGTGTATATGAGAAAAACTGTATTTCATTTCAGCCCCATGTTTGCCCTTAAGTTTCTCAACAGTGTTTTAGAGGCCAGAATAAGAAAGGAACAGTCTTCCAGTTAAGACAGTTTATAAAGCAATGTGTAAAGGGAAGCCTGCTGAACCGGAAATATTTATAGGGACACCTGGTTAAAATGAGGACGTAGCCAAGTGGAGATGTGCACCCACGAAAGACTTAAATGCCATCAGATTCTGTGAGGGTGGTAGGCATGACCACTCGCCTGCACATGTCAGAACAGTTGACTATGTTAGATTTGCTGAGTAGAGGACCAAGCCATGCAAATGGGGGCATCACAATTTAGCCTTCGAATCTCGTGTCACAACCTAGACTCTGGTGTGTATGGTCCTGAAATCTCTTCCTTTACAATGGCAAAGTCTAAATTTACATACTCTATAGTAATACTTCCAGGAAAAAAAAAATCCATCAAGAATGTTGCATTCAGGTGAAGCGCTCAGTAGCTGGAAGCTGTACAACACCACAAAAGGTTGACGTGGGAGACTACTCACCATCGGCAGAGGGGGGTTCGGTTTTCCGGGACCTCACAGTGACACTAGAAGGCCTTGAGAGGTCGGTACCCGTCCTCCACACCTGCACCTCCACGTAGCCAGCACTCTCATCCACGGAGTACTGGATGTCCCCAAAGTAGAAGGCAGGTTCTGTTAACAAGGGCACAGAAACCATTGTTGTTATTTCTGTCTCTCACATCCCTTAACTCTGAGATGATGTCCAAGAGTCAGCATCCATGTATTGGCACCGCCATGCTTCCTTGGAGTGGGCTAACATCCCATCTTAGGGCACATGACTTGGTTTGCTTCTCATGTATGTAAATGCCTTTGTTGTTATGTTTTAGGGTGCTCAGGGCCTCCTGTGGGCCCCAAACCATGCTGCACCACTGAGTTCCCTCCATAAACCCATATGTAGGTTATATAAATGGCTTCTAGGTGCCCTTCGAAGATTAGCCAGAAAAATATGACCAAATGAAACACACATATAACACTGTCATTGTTTTTTAAAGTCTTGCCTGAGTGCTCATTTTTATCACTGCTCATCAAGCCCCTAGGGTGGGACAGAGGACTGGCATCTGTCTTGTGGCATCTTCTGGTCCATTGGACTTAGATTTTACTCACGATATTTGAGTCTGTTTTTAAGTAGCAGGACTAGAATCTAAAAACTAGACTAATATAAAACATCGTCCCTAAGGCTTTAATTAGGGAGACCAGGGCTGGGTACTGGTTATTTGTAGAGCTTTGGGTACTCTCTGTAAAAATGGAGGTTTCACTAAATAAATAATACTAAGGTTAGCACTTGTCCTCATGAGTGTGAGTGACACTCTTTGGGTTCCATGGTTCCCCTCTGTGGGTGATGGATTTGAATGGGGCAATCATCTGCCATCTGATTCTCTCTATGACCAACGCCTGACTCTTCAGTAGCTGCAGAGGGGTAAAGGACAGTAGATGACTAGGGTAAAGTGAGACAAATTATGGGACTACCGTTAAAAGTACCAAATAATACACTACAATACATAGACCTAAAGAAACTAAATATCAAGGAGGACCCTAGGGAGAACGCTCAGTTCTCATTCCAAAGGACAAATAGAATAGGCACCGAAGCAGTTGAAGGAACGGAACAGGATGGGAGCCTACCATAGAGGTCCTCTGCGAGACTCCACCCGACAGGGGATCCAAGCAGATGCTGAGACTCACAGCCAAACGTCGGGGTGGAACATGGGGAGTCTTGGGGAATGGTTGGGGAATAGAAGGACCTCAAGGGGTCAGGAGCTCCACAAGGAGACCAATGGAGGCAACAAATCCGAGCGGAGGAAGGGGGTGCTGCAGAGACTGATATACCAACCAAGGACCATGCATGGTGAGGACCTAGACCCTCTGCTCAGATGTAGTAGAGTCTCCTTGTGGGTCCCATAATATGTGGAGTAGGGACTGCTTCTGACATGGACTCTGGCCCCCACACGTTGATCACTTCCTTCTGGCAGGGCTGCCTTGCCAGGCCACAGAGGAAGAGGATACAGGCAGTCCAGATGAGACGTGATAGGCTAAGGTCAGATGTTAGGGAAGGAGGGCTCCTCTTTCTGAGGACTAGGGGAGGGAGGGAGAGGGTATGAGGGAGGGAGTGTGGGATTGGGAGGTGACAAGGGAGGGGGCTACAATTGGAATGTAAAGTGAACGAATTTAAAAATTTTAAAAAAATTTTTAAAGGGGGCTGGAAAGATGGCTCAGAGGTTAAGAGCACTGTTTGTTCTTCCAAAGGTCCTGAGTTCAATTTCCAGCAACCACATGGTGCCTCACAACCCTCTGTAATGAGATCTAGTGTCCTCTTCCAGCATGTGGGCAGAATATTGTATAAATAATAAATAATAAATCTTTAAAAAATTTAAATGCCATATTAAAAAAACTAATTTTGAAATATGGATAGCCTCGAGGGAAACTGCAAAAAGTTGCTCCATTGAGAGCTTATAAGTGGCCACTAACCAAGGTAACATAATCAAGTGAGCACATGGCAAATAGTCTACTTACCTGTCATTTGTTCTACAAGATTCAAGAGGAGTTGGTCTACAAACACATAGCTCACACCACGGCTTCTTACCATCACTAAGGGTGCTGTTAAATATCATAGAATTAGATTGAGCTCCTCAAACACAGGAAGTGACTCTTCTATCAGTGGCTCTGAAAGCCACAGGGTGTGGCTGGTGGGGTGTGGGGGCAGGGGTGGGGTGGGAGGGGGCTCAGTAAGAGCACTTGCCTAACACGTACAAACCCTGCATTCCAGCCCCAGCACAGGTAATAAAACAAAGCCGCAGGAAAAGCCAAAGGCACTCTTCCTCCACTGCTGTACTTGCAAAGTAATTACACTTATTAAAAAGTATAATCCAAACACTTGTTTCTTTTCTTCCTTCAGCCGATAGGCATATTTAAAAGCATCTAGCACCCCTGGCCTCTTCAGTAATATGAAACCAATCTTGGAAACAGTTGCCTATTTTTGTCCAGAGGTGATAAATCTGCCTACAGCATGGCTCTCCTCCCGGTACCCTTTCAGCGTGCATGTGCAGTGTGTACAGACGAAGGTGTTATCTTATAACCCAGGCAAGCAGAGCTGGAGGCCGAACTAACACATTCCTTACATTTCTCACGTCTGAGGAGGGGGCGAAGGTGAACAAGAGAGAGAAGCCAGATGACTGTTCTGAGGGCTGTGAACCAGGAGCTGCAGCTTCTCTTCAGAGGGCTCTCTTAAGGAGGATTGGTCACGTGCCTCCAGCAAGCGCTCTTCCTGAGTTTCTCTACATTTCTGGTATCACACAAATTAGGTTTGTTTCTGTCTGTCTGTCTGTCTTTCTTTCTTTCTTTCTTTCTTTTTTTTCTTTTTACACTTTTTTTAGATAGGGTTTCTCTGTGTAGCCCTGGGTGTCCTGGACTTGCTTTGTAGACCAGGCTGTCCTCAAACTCAGAGATCCATCTGCCTCTGCCTCCCGAGTGCTGGGATTAAAGGTGTGCGCCACCACAGCCAGCTCAAATTAGGTTTCTAAGCAAAAGCTGTATAATGCAGTGATGCTACCTCCTGTCTTTCTAGTCCTCGCAGATAGATGCATATTAGAAATAGAGCTGAAAAAAAAAATCATGGGAATACAGTGATAAAACACCAAGGGAGCTGCATGCTGGAGGGTGGAGGTGGGGTGCGGGAGTTGGGGTGAGGGCATAGGAGTGGGTAGGGGGGGTAGAACTGTTGTTTGCATGTGCACTCACATGCATCCTGTTATTCACAGAGCAAGCCTTTCACCTTATAGTTTAACATGCAGCTCACAGATGAACACAGAAGGAGAGGAGGGGTGGGAGGGAGGGAGAGGGGAGCCTAATGACTAAGCTGCAAATAACGAGGCAGAAAGAACCAGCACACCTCCGGTCACAGGGAACACTGTGGCCTTCAGTCAGAAGTAGGAGGAGGAACAGAGCTAGGACTCTAACCGTAGATTCTTCCATCTTAACACAGTGGCTAACAGGAATTAGGAGAGGCAGCAAACCGATTCTCTGAATGCTGCTTCCCGGTGGTCAGCTAAGTTAGGTGTCTGATTTCCACCCACTGAGGGCGACAGGAAGATTGGTCCAGTAATCAGTTGTAATGATTAAAGTTAAAATTTAAGATGGTTTCAAAACAATAGTCTCTACAACATAAGTGCAAACAACAGAAAAAAAAAAAAACCCACACTGCACCTAACAAGCTGCTTATTTAACAAATCAAAAGAAATAGAGTCGGTGCTGGCATCTTTGTGTCCTTTTCACCATAGATAAACGAAAACTAAAGTGCTGGTGGTTATATTTAAATTTCTCATTTTTTATAATTTCTAAAATTTGAATGTCACTACTTACAGATGCCTCTGGAAGCTACAGACATCACTCAGAACATGCTAAGATGAAATTTTATGTGTATGAGTGTTTCACTTGCATATGTGTCTGTTTATGTACTGCCTGCATGCCTGGCGCATGGAGAGAACAGAGGAGAGCATTGGGTTGTCTAGAACTGCAGTTACAGATGGCTGTGAGCAGCCATGTGGGTACTGGGAATTGACCCCAGGTCTTCTGGAAAAGCAACCAGTGTTCTTAACCAATGAGCCATCTCTCCAGCCTTGTGCTTGGGACATTTTAATGGATACAGAATCAAAAGGAGGGAATGAATCAATGGTGAAGCCATGGAGAAGGCAGAGACACCTATGCAAGATCCAAGACAACCGCTTTGTCGGTGCTAACAAATAGTGGTTATAAGGAAACCTTTTTGTAAGTGTGGTGGATTGAATAGGAATGACCCCCATAGGCTTATATGTTTGAATACTTGGTCATCAGGACGTGGCACTATTTGAGAAGGGGTAGGAAGTATGTCCTCACTAGAGTCACAGTGGGTACACTTTGAGATTTTGTAAGCTTAAGCCAGGCCCAGTGGCTCCCTCTCTCTTCTTGCTGCTTGCAGATCTGGATGTAAAACTCTCGGCTACTTCTCACGGTCTGGCAGCATGCTGTCATACGCCCTTGTCATGGTACCAATGGACTAGACCCCTGAAACTGTAAGCAAGCCCCAGTTAAATGCTTTCATTTATAAGAGTTTTTTTGTGGCCGTGGTGTCTCTTTTCTTTAGCGTTGTATTGCTGTGAAGAGACACCATGACCACAGCAACTCTTACAAAGGAGAACAGTTAACTGGGGCTGGTGTATAGGTTCGGAGGTTTAGTCCATTATCATCATGGTGGGAAGCATGGCAGCGTGCAGGCAGACATGGCGCTGGAGAAGGAGCTGCGGGTTATATGTCTTGATCCACAGGCAGCAGGAAGAGAACTGGTGAGATTTCAAAGCCCACCCCAACAGTGGGTGACATACTCCCTGTAGCAAGGCCACATCGACCCCGAGAAGGCCACACCTCCTAACAGTGCCACTCCCTGTGGGCCAAGCATTCAAACATGAGTCTAGGGGGAGTGGGGGCAGGATTTCTATGTAAACCACCACAGTGTCTCTTCACAACAATAGAACCCTGACTAAGGCACATATATATAGTCACATTACAACATAGAGCAAAGTAGGCAAAGCCCATTCAGTTCCCTGGTTGAGCGCTAAAGTGGGCTCTGTACCTTAAACTGCAGTTACATCTATAGACTTAACATAGAAAACAGGCGGCAGCTGTGACTATTAAGGAGCAGGATGACGATAAGATGAAGCCAAGCTCCCTGCAGCCCCGACCCAGGTAATACTGAAAACATTCCTCAGCGTGTCCTCCCTCCCAGACAACCACAGTTCAGAGCACATGCTTAGTCTCTCTCTGCACAGGACAGGTAAGTCATCTGAGTGGTGTGCCGGCCTCACCACAAGGAAGGCTTTCAAAGGGTGCACAGTGAAAATGTGTGACATTCCTAAAAGAAGGCGGCATCTCTCCTCATCCTTTATAGTGCACTTTAAACTCAAGGGCAGAGGCTAAGACACTCGTGGTCCACTGACTCTAGCTCAGGAAGCAGGAACCAGACTTGTGAGACTGTTAGATGCTTTCAGTTCATGAGGGAGAGAGAGGCTGAACAAATGCTGTGCTAACGTGGAAGTGAAGGAAAAGGCTTGACAAGGCCACACAGCTCACACAGCTGCAACAAGACTAAAGTAAATAACTCAGGTTCTGTTCCCAGGGGGAGAAAGGGAACTAACTAACTTTATTTATTTATTTTGGATTGGTGTTTACGATTTCATCATGTCTCCTGAGATGAGAGAAGGAGGTACCAGCAGTAATTGCTATCTGGAGCCAAATCTCATTTACTCATGCGTGAACAAGGGCTGTCAGTCAAGTAGGCCCTGTAAAGCTAACTCACGTGTTTGCTTAAACTGAACGGGATATATTAGTCTGTATGCTGTCTTTGGGTTTAGTGTTGAAAATAATAAAAGAAAGACACTTGCCACTCAGGATCAAATCCCTTTGGAGGTTTCGACACTGTCCTGGCTTGCTTTCTATTGCTGTAATAAGTGCCATGACCAAAAGTGACGTGGAGAGGAAAGGGTTTATTTGCTTTACAGGTCCCAGTCACAAGTCCCAATCCTAAGCAGGAGGTGACGCAGGGACCATGGAGGAAGGCTGCTTACTGGCTTGCTCAGCTACCATTCTCACGTATTCCAGGCCTCTGTCCAGGGTTGGGACCACGCACAGTGTGCTGGACCACATCAGTCAGCCATCAAGAAAAGGCCCCTCAGACAAAGCCATGGGTCAGCTGATGAAGGCAGTTCTTCAGTTGAGAGTCTCTCTCCCCAGGTATGTCCAGGTTTGTGTAAATTGGAAACCAAAAAACCAAGAAACCTAACCGGCAGACCCTTTGGCTTGCTCAGTACTCACAAGCCACTTCCGACAGGCATGTCAAGGTCATTTTCTCTCAGGGTGGAATGGGTTAGTTCCATTCCTGTAGCCTTTACTTCTCTCTCTCTCTCTCTCTCTCTCTCTCTCTCTCTCTCTCTCTCTCTCTCTCTCTTTTAAAGATTTATTTATTTATTGCATATACAGTGTTCTGCCTGCATATACACCTGCACACCAGAAGAGGGCACCAGATCTCATGATAGATGGTTCTGAGCCACCATGTGGTTGCTGGGAATTATACTCAGGACCCCTGGAAGAGCAGACGGTGCGCTTAACCGCTGAGCCACCTCTCCAGCCCCTACTTTTCTTTTATTGTGACAAAGTACATGCGAAGCAACTTTAGGAAAGATGGGTTTGGTTTGGCTTACATTTTGAGGGGCTATACCATGGCAGGAAGGTAGGTGGTGGTAATGTGAGGTGGCTAGACATTATCACTTCCACGGTCCTTAACAGAGAAGGGACAGGAAATGGGGCCAGCCTATCAAGCTCATGCATGGCCCCGCCCCTAGAGATGCAATTCCTCCAGTAAGCCTCCTCCTCCTGAAGGCTCCATACCTTTCGAAACAAAGCCAAGAGATGGGGACTAAGTGTTCAAGTCCATGAGCCTGTGGAGACTGTTCACGGTCAGACACAACTCCCATGCCCTGGCTTCCCTTTGGTTTAGCACCTAGATGAGTTAGCATCACCTGATGTTTGAGTTTTCCCAAGAATCCTTTAAAGAAGCTCTAGACTGAAACAGACAGCCCAAAAGCCAGTATCATACACTCACCGACTTGCAGAAAAGCTTCCTGTAGACCTCACTGCCCTTAGGATGGTCCCTAACCTCTTCACTATAAACCACAAGAAATTATGGCGTCCCTCCATCTTTTACACTGTGTGCTGGTCACTTCCTGCTCAGTGATTCAGCATCTGGAATGTCTTATGTGCGCTGCTCCCAGCCTCTGGATGCTTCATCCAGTCCTCTCTTAAGAAGATGCTTCTTCGGGGACCATTTTGCCTTCTCTCTTGTCTCAGCAGAACTAAGCTCCCTTTATTCACTGTCCTTCCTTGGCACTTAGATCCATCATATCTGGCAGTGGGTGCACAATAAGAATCTGTTGAATGAATTAGTAACATCGTAAAGATCATTTATTGTCCATAGCAACTGAATAGATAAGTGTGGCTCCGCGCTGGAAGAACAAGAAGCCATGGCAGTCTATACCCTGAGGCGACATGTGGTTGTGTGGGCCCTTCTGCTCTGGAAGTCTAAATACAGTCCTGAATAATTCTGACTGGGTCCTGCTTTTCTTTCCAGAACTACTTTCCATACATAAGCACACATCCTGAATTGACTTCCTATCTAGTCTTTGAAAACAGTTTTCAAAATTCTTTTTGAAAAACTGGAGTTCAAATGTATAAATAAAGGTTAAGCTTAAAAGTCTTCCTCATTTTAAAGGCGCATTCCACCGTTTCCTTTTCTCAGCAACAATGGCTTCCTCAGAAAGAATCTAGACAAGTCAGTACATTCTTAGGATGCTGATAACAACTGAACCTTCCAAAATTTCAGTTTAGAATAAGGAGTGGTGAGTCTTTATCCAGGAAGATAATTCTACCAGACTATTGCCAATGTAGTTTCACCCCAAAATGTACATGATCTTTCTGAGGGTCAGTATACATTTTAAATGAAATTTAAATATCACAACTATAAAATTTTTTTACCATATTTGCATAAATTAAGATTTTATGCATGGACTCTGTGTGTGTGTGTGTGTGTGTGTGTGTGTGTGTGTGTTGTACTTGTCAAGGAATACATGTAGAGACCAGAGGACATCTTTTTGAAGACAGTTCTCTCCTTCCACTGTTGGATCCAGGATCAAACTCAAACTATTAGTTAAGCACTTTTCCTTGCTGAGCCATCCTGCCAACCTAACACTTAATTAATAAATTAACTTTTATCCCATAGTATTCTTTATCTAAAAACAGAGGAAGGAATGGAAACTTTGTTGATGGCTCACTAATTTTAAAATCAAACGAATGACATGTAGGATTTATTAAACTTTTTTTTTTTACAGCAACATTTTCTAAAGCTGATCACAGATCTGTACTGCGGTGCTCATTCCTCATATCCCAGCTCAATCAGCAAAGTCAAAATTCCTGGAAGCCAAACATTTTAAAGGACTGAGGTAAATTACACATATAAGATTCAGTGTCAGGGTACAGGAAGACAGCACCGAACCAGGTGACAGAGCCGTCAGTGCAGAGGTTCTGAGAGGGTGGCCTGTAGCTCAACAGTGACCCAGCCTTGCAGACTGAGCTGGGCTAGACAGCAGGAAAAGGCCAGACAGCCTAAGGGAAAGGGAGGAGGGTGTGGTTGAGGAGGAAACAGACTTTTGTAACTTGGAAAGGCCCTGTCAGAACTCAGACAGAGAGAGAGAGAGAGAGAGAGAGAGAGAGAGAGAGAGAGAGCACGCGCGCTAAGAGCACTGTGGATTCATAGAAAGGGCTGGCCCTACGGTGGGAAACCTACTCATAGGCAAGCGCCCATCAGCGGACTAGGTCAGCAAGGACTTTGGCTGGGTAGCATTCTAACGGTGGAGGCCATTCACAGACTCACTGTCTTTGCCAGATCTCCCTGTGCATACTTTCCTTTGAGAGCTTTCCCAAGACTCCCGTGTGATGTACTTCCTTACAATTACTGGAGCAAGACTATCTGCCGATTCACTTGTTCTGCTCACACCTGTGAGTCCCTTGGTGGGCAGAGGGAAATGTACAATTATTCTGATTAAGAGTACAGAGGGAGCATCGCTGAGATTTGTGAAGAGATCAATGTACAGTCACAAGTGTAATTACTTGGGAAGACGAGTTAAGAAGGCCTTCAGTCAACATCACACCAAATTTACAAGACAAAGGTTGCAGAGAGGCAAACATCAGAAGCCAGTCACAGGAGGAAAGCAGCCAAGTTTTTGAAGTGGTGAAAATTAGCATCTTTCCAAACCCATGTATATCTTCATCTTTCCAGACTGCACTGACATAAATAAAACATGGAAGGAGGGATGGAGAGAGCGCAGAGCTCAGCTCTCATCACCTTTTCAAAGCCTGTGTGTATGTGAGTGTCTTCAGCTTCCTTGCTGGGTCGGATGGCATATACGTTCCTGCTGCAGTGATGACAACGCAGCACATTGCGTCAGCTGCATTTGAACAGTCACCTCTTCAGGTCACATCAAAACCTATAGTCCATTTTAAGTCGTCCCCAGTGCCTTACACGGTGTAACTACCTTCCAAGGTAATTACTTTTTACCTACTGTTGACCAAATCAAGTTGAGTCTCGGAGAGGTTAAACTACCTGCCACAGAATCAGTATATAGCAGGAGTCAAACATGACGTACTAATATGGTAAAGTAGGAATTATTTTCCTCCAAGTAGTGGTTTCTTTGAAGATTGAGCAATTGAGCAATAAACATACTTCGATGTTCTGATTTTGTAGAATATTTTTCTTAAAGGTGTGTAATGAGAAAGGGCTGCTTGAATGCAAGAAAACGCTTGCTCTTCTATGCAAGGGAGAACTAGCATATGTACATTTGTGTTAAGCTGTGGAAATGCAATGCTTGATTAAGAGAAATAAAGGGGAGGAACAAGGACAGAATGGGAGAGATGGAACCCAAAGCTACCGTTCCTGCTTCAGAAGTCACGAGCCACATGTTATGCAAGAGCACAATCATGCCTGCTAACTAATGATAAATGTATGAGATTTCAAATCAACAAAAGCTCTGACACGAGGCTGATTTATTTGGGAATCCCAGCAGCTGCAGGAAACAAAGCTATGACTAGTAAAGTGTTAAACACAGTCTGTGTGCGGTCTCAGGGATAAGAGCATGTGGCTGACGCTGGAAAAATAAATAACGTTGACCACAGACTGGTTGAGAAGTGACACTTGAAACATGTCTGCTGGCAGCCGCAGGACGTGCAGAATAAACAGCCCAAACCACTCTGTTCTGTCCTAGGCTCAAAAGAATGCTCTCTTCTCTTGTCAGAATCCTAGTGGATGCTGTTAGAGAGGCAGGAATGGCAGCGGGGGCTGGGCAGGTGGAGGTGTGGGGGGCCGGGGAGAGGTGTATGGGCTGTCATCTCTGCTGGTGGCTTTCTAGTTAGTGCAGCAATGGAAACAATCTACCTCTCTACCTCCCCCAAACTCTGAGCGCAAGACCTCTTCTGTTACCGCTCAAAGCCTGACCCTACGGGAGTCACTTCTCTGGGTCTTGAATTTATGCTAGGACAATGTCAGGTCACCTGGCTGGTCTATCACGCTCTTCTGTCCTTTCTGGGGATCACGGCTTACTTCTTGTGTATGTTCTAGTTGAAGTCACTTTTTTTCTTATTTACATTTACACAACATTCATGTTTACTTTCTGTGTTCCTTATTAGAAGGCAAATAGGAAGAAACTTCTCTCCAGTGGGAGTTGAAAAAATATTCTTGTCTCACAACTTGTTAGTAACTTGCAGAATCCATATACCAAGGTGACAAAAATGTAGGGGTTAGCTGGGCGGTGGTGGCGCATGCCTTTATTCCCAGCACTTGGGAGGCAGAGGCAGGTGGTTCTCTTTGAGTTTGAGCCCAACCTGATCTACAAAGTGAGTCTAAGACAGCCAAGGCCACACAAAGAAGTCCTGTCTCAAACAAAACAAAAAGAAAGAAAAGAGAAAGAAAGGAAGGAAGGAAGGAAGGAAGGAAGGAAGAAAGAAAGAAAGAAAGAAAGAAAGAAAGAAAGAAAGAAAAAGAAAGGTAGGGATTATAGCTTTTATAGCCCATGTGCGGATACTTAGTAAGTCACCCATCTCTAAAGCTAATGCTTGGATTACTTAAAGTATTTGATTTATAACTATTGTCTTTATTAATCAGTGTAACCTACAGAGAATAGAAAAGTAAAGCATAAAACCTCCTAGGCTGAAGACAGTGGCCCTGAGTTTATGACCCGAGGCATGGTCCTGGCGCAGCCTTGCAGGATCTGGAGCTGAGAGGCAGTGCAAAGAGAAGGCTGAGAGACAGGACTGGAAAGCTCCATAAGCCACTTTCATTAGGCTTTTGGTGCTCAGATAAGTACAATGTTTTCCATAGGAAAGGCAAGATGCCACTATTAGAAGAATATGAATTTTGAGGCGCTGGTTTGAGTGGGTGAGGAGAAGGGTGGGGTGTGGGAGGTGTGGGAGGTGTGGGAGGTGTGGCACGGTAGCCTGGGCATAAGCAGCAGTGTGTGGATGAGCCTGTGGCCTTGCATCCTAGGAGATGGCACCACTTGGCATGGCTTAGTATAGGGAGTAGAGACAAAGTGAACAAAGAAAACACATGGCAATGACCAGGCTCTGCAGGTCTCTGCGACTGGAAGTTTCTGGAGATATTTGGTCAAAGATATGCTCAGTTTTAAGATGGACAGGAGTCTGGCATTTAGGGGCATGGAGGATGGATGGGCATACCATAGACAGCAAGTATAGGTGTCTAGGTGCCACTTGAAGCTGGCTTGGGTGTCCTGTGAGCTGTTCAGGTGAGGAAAGATAGCATAAGGATTAAACCAGAGACATATTAACACAAATAAGGATTTGGGGTAGACAGTGAGGGGGGTGGGGGTGGGGCTGGTATTGTTAGATGGATTCACTATGATTAAGAATACAGCAGGGAGAGGGCTGAAGAGATGGCTCAGCAGTTGAGAGCACTTGTTAGTCTTACATAGGATCCAGGTTCGATTCCCAACACCAGCATGGCTCAACTATCTTGTAGCTCAGTTCCAGAGGATTTGACACCGGGTTCTGGCCTCTGCAGGCACCAGGCACAGAGGTGGTGTTCAGGCATAGATGGAGGCAAAACACCACCTTTAATCCCAGCACTCAGGAGGCAGAGGCAGGTGGCTCTCTTGTGAGTTCAAGGCCAAGCATGGTCTAGGACAGCCAAGGCTACACAGAGAAACCTTGTCTCAAAAAACCAAACCAAACCAAACCAAACCAAACCAAACCAAACCAAACCAAACAAAAACAACCACCACCAACAACAAACCCCCAAAATACACATGAAATAAAATAAAATTTTTATGCAGGAGGGAAGCCAGAGGAGGGCAAGGATTCGGTGCCATCGTCCACTGAGTCTTTTTCCTGCTTTGCTTTCTCCTGGCATCTAAGGCTACTGTCCGCTAACCTGTCTGGTGCTCTGTAGTTGTCTTTTCACTCATTAAAAGCAAAAAAGAAAAGGAAAGATGGTTCTCCCATACTTATAACACAAGAGTTTTCACATATTTTTTTTTCTTTTTCAAAAAGCCAAGGGAGAAGGTGTTTTGAACCAGGTAACACTTTCCTGGGCCCAGAACTAACCAAGGACTGTCAGCCAATGGCTGACTGCTGAACCAAATCCATGGCCCGTAACTGGTTACATCTACCAACACTGAAAATGACCTGAAGATACGTGTGAGGGAAAGTTCAGCGAGAACACAGGTTACATGTGTCAAGGCTCAGTGGTCCCTCTTTTAATCATGCTGGGTCGTCTAGATGCCTCTTCCCCGCCAAGATAGTGACCACACACACAGGTACCGTGTGAACCTTGGCATTTCTCTCCCTTTTTATTGCTGATCTCCAGGGTCATCTTACAGCACTGGGGCTGTGGGAACAACACTGTGGCTTTTCATGTTTACTTGTTTATTTGTGTCTGAAGTTTTCCTGGCAGTGAACAGTCCTGAAACCCACCTTTCTGACAGAGGATGACTCTATGCAGACAAAAGGAAACCAGGAATGAGCTGCTTCTTGGCTTTCTGACCCTACATCACCCCCTTTGTAGCACATTTCCGGGCACAGTGAAACCAAATGTTTGTGAGACACCCTCAGGGAGATATACACTGAGGTCCATTTCAGCTCTCAAAGAGGAAAGGGGGACCCCCTCCCTGCAACAGGCCAGTAATTTCACTTCTTAAAAAGCATTCGCATAAAGAGATACCAACCATTTGATTTCCTTTTAAAGGCTGTATTCAGGGACTGCTGGCCCATCTAAGGCAGTGCCCTCCCCAACAGTGCAACTGCCTTCACAAAAGAGAGATTGTCACAGCCTAAGGGACACATGGCAATGACCACTAATTTACCAGCTGCCAGTCTGAGGGACTCCATTGAAGATTTTTTTGTTTTGTTTTGTTTTGTTTGTTTGTTTTGTATGGAGGAAGGGATGGGGAGGCTCTTCCTGAAGGTCAAGGAAATGTTTCCAGATCTTCAGAAAGGTTCCTGTGGTAAGCCTACTCTTAGCATTTGCCACAATGCAGGGCCTCTAGCTTCCTGCTGGAATTCTAGAAAGGGTTGGTCTGTATGCAGCATTGTCTTTTCAGCACCTTGGAGCCTGCCCAATACTTAATAGAGGCCCAGGAAGCACAGAAAGGGATGCGGAGCGATTTCTTAGTCTTCGTTATCTTGCACAAGGTCTTGGCCACACATGTATTTATCAAACAAAGGCATCACCGCTAGGCATCTGTGGGACACTGCACGATACCTGGTGGGCATTCTGAAGTGAGGTTTCCTGGAAAAGCCATGCCTACGTTGAAAATTCTATGGACAGAATGATTAAGGACCTCATAGTTGCAGAGAGTCGGAATGCTGCTGCAGATGGAAAGCTAAAATTATCTTGGGATAGTATTACCGCCCTGATTTCCAATTATCACCAACTCTAGCTTACTTAATATCCTTCTGACTATCAGACAGACATTTGGAGTATGTTGACTTATCAGACATTAAATTGCACCAACCCCAAAGCATAGAGTAAAACAGTGATGTTTCTTCTCACCCGTCTACCTGATGTCCCTACTGATGGGTGTACTTAGTAAATACACTGACTAACAAGTTTCTTTCGTTCTGTGACTAATTAAACCTCAGGCCACCTGACTGACGATAAAATCTATTAACCAGGGAAACCTTGATCTTGTGTTTCAGGGTTCTGGCTACTCATATTAGTCTCAGAATAACGTCCTCTTTCCTTTGGACAAAAGTACTGTTTTTCACTTACAGTACTGAAGTCTACAGCTTATCAAATTATCCACACAGTAAGCAGCGTTGGCATTATAACCCAGACTTCTTTCTATATTTTTAAAATAATCTGCACTGAGTACGCATAATGTTATGTCAGCAGTTGTGACATTGTATTGTTTAAAGACCGAGAATCCAGTCCCAGCACCCACATGATGGCTTACAACTGTCTGTAACTTCAGTCTCTGGGGATCTGGTTCTGTTTTCTGGCTTCCGAGTTCATTGCACAGACACACAGACACACAAACACTCATGCACATATAAGCAAATAACCCCTTTAAAAAAGACCAGAGAGAACAAAAGCAAGTCTGAATGTGTTCAGCACTGAGGCAACTATTGCTTGTGTGGAACCTGGGGATCTAGAGGGTAGGGTGAATATATTCCAGGGACACAGAGTAAAGACTTGTTGCTTAGAAAAAAGGAGGAGAAAACCCTGCTTTTTTTTTCTCTAGACATGTGAAGGAAAAGTATTATGCATAATTTTACGTGTTTCAAATTGTTAGAAATGTCCCAAAGGAAGAAGGCATTTTTAGTTTTAGCAAAATTTTAGAATCCCTATGTAGATTATTATTGTGGTTATTTGTAGCATGATATGTTTTTTTTAAATAAATCAAATGGCCAAGCTGTATTTTTTACTGTGGTAATAATGATTGTCAATTTAACACACCTGGGAGGAAAGACCTTTAACTGTAGAACTGACTCCATTGGATTGGCCTGTAGACAAGTCTGTGGGGGCATTTCGTGATTGCAAACTGATGTAGGAGTGTCTAGCCCACTTTAGGCAATACCGTCACTTGGCAGGTAGCCCTAGGTTGTATAAGCAAGGTACCTGAGTAAGCTGAGGAGAATAAGATAGTAATCTATTGTAAATTTTCAACCTTTTGCATTTTATAGATTTAAATTTTATTTCTATGTACAGGGGTGTGGGGGAGAGTTATATACACAATATGGGGGCCTAAGGAGGTCAGAAAAGGCATCATATTTCCTGGAGCTGGGGTTAAGGGTGCCTGTGACTTACCCTAGGTAGGTCCTCTGCAAGACCAGATTGTGCTTTTAACCATTGACACATCTGTCTAGCCTCTGATTGCTTTGTATTATAAAATTTCCCCCAACCCACATGGTGGTGCACAGCCATCTCTCACTATAGTTCCAGAGGATCTGATATCCTATTCTGACCTCTGTGGGCACCAGGTGTGTCATACACACACACACACACACACACACACACACTAGAAAGTAAACCTTTTCCTTGCTAGTTCTATGTTTATAAACTTTAAAGTCTGGTGTTTGAAAAGTGCCTTCTCAGATGTATGTGATTTCTAGCACTGAGATATAATGCGTCATTGTCTGGGATCTTAAGCACAGACGTTCAGTGGTCTGCTTCCAGGGTTTTGGTATTCATAAGCCAGGGGTCTGCAAGACCAGTGTAGCCAGAAACTGCTCTCCTAATTGAAGAGATGGGTCTCAGGCAGACGCTGTCACTATGAAAAGTACAAAACAAACACAAAGCATTATTTGTCCAGAAGACTCTGGCGAGGGCCGAAGCCGACACTGCAGACAGTGGCTTCTGCTCAACAGACAGCACTAACACAGTCTCCCGAGGATCACAGAGGGGTTACAATTGGCAGAGGGAGCCAGGGTGGCTTATTTATGACTTACTCAAACACCTACAACACGTCAGTTATTCGGAGGGAAGAGCATGTAGCTTCACTTGGCAGAGTTCACTGCTAGGGCGCCCCCAAATCCTTTGGATCTTACAGTAGGATCAGTGGGCAAATGTGCATGTTCAATCTACTCACTGCCAGTAGGTCACAGAGCGCGTTGCCATGTGTGTTGGGTGTTGCAGCCGTACTGGCTGGAAACTCAAAGACTGTCCCCCTTTAGTGAGCTATCGAACTGCACTCAGAACGATACCACAAAGGCATGCCATGTTTTCTTCAGAATGTGAAGGAATTCAGGAACCTAGGAGGGTGCTCCTGTTAGCAGCGGCTAGGTGGTGTTTGTGAAATACTGGAAAATAAAGTGCTATTTTTGTGGTAGTGGGATGGAATCCAGGGCCTTTTACATAGTAGGCAAGTGCTCTACTATTGAGCCACACCCTTCAGGTAAAACCCTGGAAGATGAAGACAGGCGTCCTCACTGCATACAGCTTTATGCCATAGCTTGGGTCTCCCCAGCAGAGCCTGTGCCTGTACACACACGCTCAATAACCTAAGAGCTCACGCTGGCCAAACTGGTTCTGTGTCTGCGCACGGTTCCTGGGCTTACTTTCTTTGTGGGTAAGAAAGTCACTGCTCCATGTAAATTATTTAAAACACTCAGCCATTCTCATAAAAAAAGCTCTGGCGTCTTTTCCTTTTCTGGTAATCCTGGTGAAATGTTTTCAGGCAACTCACAGAAGGGATCCAAGAGGCCGCTTGCCAAGCTTGCGTGTGTACAGTGGGAAAGAATGCTGGTGTGTCTCCTGTGGTGAGCAGTGAGTTGCATCCTGCAGGTTCGGAAAGATCAGAGGACCTCCCAAGCAGCAAGGTCTTTTGGGGGCTGAATCAAAGGGACCCCCAAGTGCTACAGACCCCACTCTATCAGCCTCTGACCCTGACATAGTTCCCTTATTTTAACTAGTAACCTTCCTCCACTGGGGACTTCCCTTTTACTGACAGCCTGTTGACTGCTAGAGTAAGGACCAGAATTAAAAACAGAGAGACAGGACTTGGCCGTCCAGGAGCGCAGGTCCTCCAACGGCCAAACCTGGATACCTACTTCTATCGACCCTTTCCCTCTGCCTCCTCTTCATCCATCTCCCCGACCTCCTCCTCTGTGGCCCCTTTACAGAATTGCCCTCTCAACCCCACAGGGCCTGGGTTCCACTTCTAGCACCACATGATGGCTCACAACCATCTGTAACTCAAGTTCCAGGGGATCCAGACGCCCTTTTCAGCCACGCATGTATGTGATACATAGACATACACGCCAGCAAAAACACCCATACATATAATTTTAAAAAATTTAAATTTAAAAAAGTAAAGAGAATTTCTCATCTCGTATTCTTTCTACCTCTTTTCCCAAGCTGGTTGTCCTAAATTCCTATCATAAGCCCATCCTTGGAACCATTCACACACATGCTAGATACAAACATTTTTAATTCTTCTCATCCTTCCTTCTTACATGGGGGGGGGGGGCTAGAGATCTTGGGGTTTGCTTTTGTTGCTGTTTTTAACATTCTGCTTCCTGTTGCTCTCTAGTTAGTAACCTCAAAACCTTACTCGGATCATTTCACAATCTTGTTCAAAAACTTCTCCCTGGTCTATGTCCAATAACTCAGACCATATGCTTCTTCAAGGCATCTGGAGGTGCATCAAGTCCTTCTTCTCAGACTTGCTGCCCTCAAAGCTCACCTCCTTCTATTGAACCAATTTTTAATGTACTTTTCTACAGTTCATGTTACCCAATTTCCACAAAATGCCGTAGGCTGAGACACCCAAGTGACATCATGTGTCAAGTGAGAAAAACAAGCCTTTGCTCAGAAGTCCAAGCACCACTGAACAGACTGGAGCAAACGTGTATGCAGAGCTCAGGACCCTGACTGTGGAACTGGACATAAACCTTCTCTTTTTTAAATTTAATTTTTACTGTGAGGAATTTTATACCTGTCATATTTACATCATCTCCAACCCTCCCTATCTCCTTCCATCTCTTTCTATATCCCCCCAAGACCATATCTAAAAACCATCACTTTATCTTTAATTTCATTGTTACATATATTATATGTATATATATGTATATATACATACACACATGTATATATAATGTAGCTTGCTGAGTCCATTTGGTGTTAGTAGTATGTAGCTGTGTCTATGGCTGATACTGGAGACTGGATAACCTACGGGGGGGGGGGGGGCTCCCGGGAGAAGGGAGTGTCTCACTCTCAGCCGCCATTACTGCCTGTAACTCGTCACACAAAGCTTTCTTAAAACATGGCATCCTACAGCCTGGTCTCCAAAGCAAGTCCATGATATCCAAGGTTACATAGAGAAACCCTGTATTGAAAACAAAACAAAACAAAACCCAAACAACAACAACAACAACAACAAAATGGCATCCTGGTCCACTGGGTTCCTCAGTGCTCCATGGCCCGGTCTTCTCATGGAACTTAGCTGTGAAGTCAAATCATAATTAGCCTTGTTCTCTGTTCATCAAAATCCTTTTCATCTTCCAGGGTTTCACGAGTCCTGACTGACAGAGTACCAGAGCGTTTAACTACACCCCACTTTCTTATTCTCCCTCTCTGCCATTTTGAATCTCACTACACGTTATTCTCATTTAACCGCCCCGTCCCGTACAAACAGGTCTTAAATCTTGGGAGTTTCTGGCCTGCGTCAAGTGCCTCTATGTCCATTACGAGTGATACTAGCTTTGTATTTAGTATTCACTACATGCCTAGACTTTCCTAAATGGCATTTTGCTTATTCTGCTCTACTTTGTTTCATTTTGGTGTGAAGGGTGCTGTGTCTTGTCCGTAGAAGAGGAAACCTCTTGAGTTCTACCCTTTAGTCACCCACGCTGTGGCCCAGCCCCTTTAGCTTTCACTGACTTGGTACCATTAACAGTGTGAGTGTAGTGATGAGTCCAACTCAAGGATATTCTGAGCAATTAGAAACTCATTCTTTATTGTAAATACCATTTTAATTTAGGCATAGTTAATATGGATATGTTTGTTAAGTTATTACTTTAATTGAATTTGGCCCTTTCTTAAAAAACTGGCTGCCATCCCTCAGTTGGATTCTACTCTAATGTATATAAGATTAAAGAAAAGGGGGAAAAAAAGGAGGCAAGGTGCTATCAGTTATGTTTTCTATTTTTTAAATTAAACCCTGCTCCACCTAAACTATTATAGATATGGCAAGAAAAACAGCCCTCTAGATGGTAAATGGGAATTTAACGCCAAGTTCTTAGGTTTATTTTGGACACTTGAAATACTGGTTCTTAGCTGAGCACAGTGGCACATGCCTGTAATCCCAGCACTTGGGAGGCAGAGGCAGGTGGATCTCTGTTAGTTGGAGGCCAGCCTGGTCTAAAAGCAAGTCCAGGACAATCAAGGCTACACAGAGAAACTACCTCGAAAAAATAACAAACAAACAAACAAACAAAAACCTGGTTCTCTAAGAGTGGTTCAATTCGAAATGAAATTGGTATACTTGGTTTAAATAAAGATCCTCACTGAGGAGATGGCTCAGCAGTTACGATGCATCTTGCTTTTGCAGAGGATCCAAATTCAGCTCCCAGCACCCACATGGGCTGCTCGTGTTTCACATCTGGAATGGCAGCTCCAGGGGAACCAGACCACCACTTCCTGCCTCTTTGGAGGACCTGCACTCAGGCGCTCCCCCATTAAAAATAGATAAATACAGAACACTTTATTACTTGAAACACTGAAGGAACACCTTTTTTTTTTCTTTTCTTTTCTTTTTTTAACGGTAAAAGTGCTGTCTAAACTTCTATGCTTTCTTGTGAAAAGTCACTCCTGAATTTGTGGTCAGTGTTTTAACCCTTTCCAGCATCAGAAAGGCATCATCCTGTAACTCACGGGGCTCTTAGAGGACAAAACAAAGGCTGCACAGAGCACAGGCTGGAGGCACACCTGACCGACTTCATCTCACGCTTTGTTCATCTTAATTATCAAGACCTTTCTGGCCAGACTGTTTCCAGTTTCCTGAGTTTGAAGATGACTTGGGCCTTTGACTGTCCTGCAGTCGCTCCATCAGCTGGAACGAGGCTCAGCCTTCTCTTTGATCCGCCACGCGGAAAATGGTGTGGTCCACCTCTGCCCTTGGCTTGCATGCGTCACAAGGTCATTTGCAACCTTTCCTGCGCCCCTCTCCTTCCTGACAGGACCGCACAAACTGCCTCCAGAAGGTGTTCCTTCACAGTGACTTGGTTTCCCTGGGGAACGGCGGTCTAGTATGTCAGCTCCTCCTGTCTTGAGACTGAACTTTCCATATATTTGTTACCCTCCCAGCGATTCATTCAACAGAGTTTCTATGGGTTTCTTTGGAAAATAGATTAAAAAAAAACTTGGATTAGAGTTACACAAAAGAAAGGAATCAATGGAGCTTATTAAAGTGCTGCTAATTCTTCACCATGGAAATTGATATAATCATTCGCTGCTAAGTTGCACTGTAAGAGGGCCAAGAGAGAGGAAACCGGACGTGGAGGAGGTGACCTCCATGGCAGGAAACATTCCGGAAAGAGCAATGATTGAACCTTAATCACTATAAAATCCAGAAGGGAATCAATATGCACTCCCAATTCTATTTGATTTCCACTTTCTTCCAATCAGAGAGTCATGCCTGGTGTTGGCGCCCAGGGAAGATACGTTAGAACTCACCATCGTCCTTGTCTGTGAGGATGGTCACCGTGGCTCCTGGAAACTTCTCGCCGATCCTCCCGCCCATGGGCATGCTCAAAAGGACCTGGAAAGTCTCCTCCTCCTCATACAGGGAGTCATCAATTATCACCACACGGCACATTTTCTCACGTTCGTCTTTGTCAAAGCGGACCACGCTGCTGTGGTCCTCAGGCCTGGAGATGTAGTCAGAGTAGGACAGCACGGATGTCCGCACAGTACTGGTCGCTGTCCCTAGGGGCCAAGAGAACCCAAAGGGCTTCAGCGCAACAGTTACATATTGAACATGAAAACAGCTTTTGGAAAGAGCTGTTCAACTTTTGGAACTATTATACAGCAACACTCCAGAACTGCAGTTGCAACTACAGACTTGCAAATTGTATCATTTCAAGGTCTCATTCAGAACCACTTCACACACTGCAAATACTGGCTTTCCATTGTTTTTCCCTGCAGTCTCTCCAACAGGCTTTCAGATCAACACCGCAGGGCAGAGTAATACCTCCTACTATTTAAAAGTTTCCCACATCCAGGCCAAGGCCATGTGCTTTCTATGTGTGTCTCGGACCTTCCGTGCATCTACTGGGTTTTAGGCTTTTGGGACATGAGGTGTTCAGAAGTCAACACACTAGTTCTGGCACTCTGTACATATTAATGGGAACTTTCATGAAAGCCTGACATGACAACAGCAGAAAAGGGACTTTTCCTTTTCTACTGTTTTCTCTAGAAAATGGTTTGGTATGTTAATGACTTTTGTATCTTAATCCTACATTTGTCTTATGCAAATTCACTTTACATGGGATGTTCAAAGCAAAGTACTTTGATTTGTTTGCAATGGTTATTACTAGTTTTACATTGTTAAATGCTTGGTTGCTGTTTTTTAATGCATTTTAAAATAGAGTTTAGTGCTTACGGAAGCCTCGAAGCACTTCAAGAAGATGTCTAAATCCATGTCTCTCTTTCTCTGGAGTTCACCAAACATCAAAACAATGGGTTAGTTATCCTGGCCACTTTAGCACTAATCATGTCAGAAGCCATATGCTCAGAGAAAATCTGTTCATTTCCAATGGAAATTCGCATCTACCCCTCACGTGGTTACTTAGCCATTAACCCACTTCCTTGTATTCTCTAAGAAGGCATGTTTAGGAAAATCTCAGAGAGCCTTAGATCCATTTCCAGTTGATAACGCTTTGTCTCTTATTGCCTACATCATCTTCTGTTTAATAAGGTTCTACAATCACATATAAAAGGTACAAAAAGTTTCAATTTTGGTTTTTGATTCAACCCTACAGTTTTTTTTTTTTTTCTGTTTATCATCTCATAGAACCCAATGCCTGGTCTTTTTCCTAATACACAACAGAGGAAAGCTATTGGGACCCTGCTCTTACCAGCCAAACCAGCTTTAAATTAGTGTCTCCTCCGCAAACACGCATTACCTTGGCCCTTGGCCCTTTCTTTCTCTTTTTGTTGTGCTAAGGCTCAAACTCACAGGCTTTGGCACTGCAGGGAAGGCACGGAGCAGCTGCTAGGGCTGTGGGATGTCGAGACAGCTCAGGCTGTCTGAGAATACTAAGAGGCTGCATCACAGACCAGACCCCACCTCTAAGCAACCCTCTTTGACTTGAGAAGTTTGGGTGAGCCTCAGTTCCCTGCAACCTTAAAGTAGACTAAGAGACCAAAGCGTGAGGGAAGCAGCAGCAGTTTCCTGCCAGACCAGCTCAAAGATGCTCCTAGAGATGCAGTGCGGACACACAGTTCTTAGAGGATGCTTCAGTGTCTATGAAAAAGCACAACAAAGCCATCCTTCAGATGGTCAGGCAGATGGGCACACTAGAGGCTGTGTCCTTGGCTCAGTGATGGAGTTACCTTGCCGTGTGTAGCAGATGACCATCAGCTCCTGGCTGATGTCTCCACTCCTCCTGATGGGAATGAACAGCTCCCCCACATCCTCTTCAACCGAGTACTCAGACTGGGGAACGAACACAGTCGATTCTAAAGAGAAAACACAATTACAGTTGCTATCAGTTTTTTCTTTGCTTTTCTCTTTTGGTCTCAATTTCTTATGTCGGAAACTTAAAATTTCCCTAGTAGTTGATTTTGGTTTTTTTGTTTGTTTGTTTGTTTGTTTTTGTTTTTTTTTTTTTGTTTTAAAGAATAATAGTATCTGGATAAGGATGGAGGAAGGGAGGAAGAGGTAGGCAAAACTCAGAACAGCTTCTATCTCCAGTCACCTCTTCCTTCTCGGTAAATACCACCGCACAGTTCTTTGCAAGCCGCCTCTTCCCTCTTGTGAAAGCATGGCACCTTCCCTGGTATAACCCTAGAGGTGGAAATACCCAGCTCTATAGGACCTCGGGCCCATACGGTTGAACCTGGCTCCCAAGTCACTCAGTAGCCAGGACTGGAACCCAGCCTGTGTACTGCCTACTCTATTGAAAGGGCTTCCTTTTGGATGATCCATAATTAAAAGTGTTATATTCTTCAATTGTTTTGTCTTTATCAGCTATAAGAATACCTCTGTAGAGGATTTTTCTTTCCTAGCAGGATAGCAATTACTTGTGACATAAAAAACTATGTTTATATAACATTATAAGTCTGAACAATTCATTTTCAACATAGATGAAAGGTACATTAAGTAATATAAATAGCATAATTAAACTGTTAAAAATAGATCTACTGTGTAAAACTTTCACGATTATTTAGTTCAATAGTTTTGACATTATAAACCCAAAACAGATTCTGGTGTTTCTCTGAAAGTCTTAACATCCACACAGAAAACACTTCCTGATTATCTTTGAAACATTAAGCACAATTCTTCTGTGGCTATAAAAGAAAGACTCTAGAACAGCCTGCACGATTACGATGTACAACCCACCCTGCCCTGCGGCCGAGGGTGGGAAGGGTGAGAGCCCCTGTGGAGGTTTTCCAGATGCTGAGGCCTCTGGATGGGTCAGCCAAAAGGGAAGAGCCTGCAGGAAGGAGCTTCTGGGACAAGAACCAGAAATGGTTCACTGTTTAAGAGCTCTCGCTCTCTTGCAGAAGGACCAGGGTTCAGTTCCTAACATCCATATAAGGCGGTTCATAGCATCCTATAACTCCAGCTCTGGGGGATCTGATAGTCGGCCTCCTTCAGCACCCCACACATATGCGTATACAATGTAAAGATATAGATACACATAAATGAAGATTTAAAAGAATTAAGAACCAGTGAATTCTGGAGTTCGTTTTTCCATCAACTCTCAGATATCCAGAAGTATGTGCAACCCTCTTCTACCTAGAGGTGGTACAGGCACTGACCCTCACTGCCCTGGGGGGGGGGCCCTTTACATGCGTGGGCCTCAATCCTGCCTTGACCTTTGACCTTTGTAAAGCAATAAAGGGATGAAGTGCTTTTGAAATGACTATTTTTTCCAATGTCATTTGTTTTCTTTCAAGACTGTCTGATAGATTCATTTTTAGAATACTCCCATCTTATAATGAATTATTCATTTATCAAACACCGATTTCAACTTGCCAGGCACTATACTAGGCATGGCAGATACAGAAGTAAATGAAACTTGTGCCCTCATGGAGTTTCCTTTCTATTGGGAGATGGGAAGCCAGAAGAACATAATCAAATACATCTGAAGATATGCAAAGATATTGGGGGTGATGGGACAGAAGGAAAACCAAGTGTCTGGGGATGAGCTTGCTGAGTCGTGCACAATACTTAGGAAAGTCACAGGAAGTATTCCTGGAAAATCGAGCTAGGATGGGGAGTAGGTCACAAGAAGCCCAAGTGAATTCCAGACAAAGGGATTGCTTGTGAAAAGAGCCTAAGAGCAGGAAGTGCTGAGGGTGGGCAAGAGGCAGGCTCAGAGCACCACGGGCCAGGAAGGAGAGGGGATGGTTGGATGCGCGTGCAGATGACACAGCCACTTCAACTGCTGGGGAGACTTCTGCCTCCACTCTGATTAGGATGTGGAAATAAGCTAGTCCACCCAATGGGATGAGGCTAATAAAATGTTATAGCTTATTAGCATGATGAAGTCCGGCCACTTTTACCCTGACTGCTGTGGTTTCCTTTTTCTACACTGCTCTGTGACTAATCAGTGTCTTAGTTAGGAGTTCTATTGCTGTGATAATGGTCGAAAGCAACTTGAGGAGGAAGGGGTTTGTTGCAGCTCACAACGCCCAGGTCACACTCCATCACTGAGGGAAGTCAGGGCAGGAACTCAAGACGGGAGCCTTGAGGCAGGAACGGATGCCGAGGCCACAGAGAAGTGTTGCTTACTGGCTTCCTCCCATGGCTTACTCAGTCAGCCTTGTTATCCAGCCCAGGATCACCTGACCAGGACCCTCAATGGACTAGGGTCACCTTCACTGTTCATAAATCAATAAATGAATCACAGTCTTGCCTACAGGCCAAACCGATGGGAATATTTCCCCAGATGAGGCTCACTCTTTCCAAATGACTCTGGCTTAGGTTAAGTCAACAAAACACTAGGCAGAGTAGTTGGCATCGAATCCACCATGGACCAACATACCCAGCCCTTCTTTTGTGCTTGAAAGCAGGCAAAGGTGTGGGGACATGTAATGGTGGGAAAGAGAGGAAGGCTCGGGAACACCCTGATGGAGGCTGATGCATAGGAAAGCTGTCCCATGCAGGTGAGGAGGAGGACCTCCGACAGGGCTGTGCACAGCTGGGCTTTTCAGGTCCAGAATAAGAATCGGGGACAAAAATTAGGGAAGCTCATGTGCTGACCATGTTGGGTCACCATTGTAGGTCTGGTTTTCTGGCTGCTATAAAGAGTGGGTCACAGCTTTGTTGTTGTTGGTGGTGGTGGTGGCGGCTTTTCAAGACAGGGTTTCTCTGTGTAGCCTCGGCTGTCCTGGAACTCTCTTTGTAGACCAGGCTGGCCTCGAACTCATCGAGATCCACCTGCCTCTGCCTCCTGAGTGCTGGGATTAAAGGTGTGAGCCACCACCGCCCCAGCTGGGTCACAGGTAGTCCTGTTTGCGCATTCAGGATCCCCAGGTGAAACCATTCAAAGGCATTAGACATTAGTGGCGATGCTGGGCTCTGATGTGTTTTATGAGTTTAAGTTCCAGCTGCTGTGTGACAGGCATGACGCAGGACGAGCTGAAACGAAGGCCCTGGTTTTAAGAGTTTGTCACCATCCAGGCAGGAGCGTCCAGGTGACAAGGACCAGGAGATAAGGAGAGTTGATACAGTGTGGCTGTGAAGCGGGTGTCTCATAAACAGAGACTCACAGGAGTTCTCTGGATGAAACGGTCCTGAGGGACCTAGGACAACTCAAATGCAACCTTGGTCAGTCTTTTACAGATAAAGCTGCCGTTTGTGAAAGGAGGGGAACACTATACGGAGGTCAGATTTGGGAAACCTGGGGTTACATTTTGGGTGTGCTGACTGGAAAGGTCTAAGTGGCCTTTTGGGTTCACCATCTCGGATTTCAGTGGAGAGGTCAGACTGGGAAAAATACAGGTGTGAGATCCGTGCAGCCACCAGTCAGAGATGGGTCACAGCTGGAGCGATTGAAGCTGTAGACAACAGAGCAGGGATTAAAGAGACCAGAAGCTGGTGGCTCAGAAGGGCTGTGATGCATTGCATGTGTTAAGACGAAGTGGAGGGGCAACTGTTCCCAACACAGCTGAAGAATCTAGTAAGTGAAGAGCTTAGGTCAGACTCAGAGGGGAGACACTAGAATTTGGTTATCCTCACCCGCAGTCTGTACATAGTCCATTGCCATCCTGAGGGGATGGCTCCCATGGGACCAGGGCGTTGCCCAGGTCAGTCCTGCTCTAGAGGGGATCAAAGTGGCAAACTGAGAAAACGTCTTCGCTGGTTGATTTTTAAGGCAAGTTTTCACAATGGTTAAGAACTGCAGCTATAATTATCAAGTACGACTTTACCAAATACAAAATTTTAGCATAACCATCATCCCAATTTTAGTACGAAACCACCTAAAGTGGCAGAGAACATTAAAATACCCAGTGAATCTCGGGGACCCCTTTCCATAAACTCATGGGAATTCGATTGGCGAAGGGGGGGAGGGGTCTGACTTCAAGACACTCACTGTGGCCTTCGTATGAAATGTTTCCGAATACATATCACATGCTAATGCTTCTGTGCCTCTAAATCCCTGTGTTGGATGTGATGGTGGAGGAGATGGGGCTTTGAGAGGCGCGTAGGTTTAGGGCAGCCCCTGAGTGTGCAGGCCCCATAAGGGATTAAAGGTCTTATAAAAGCAATGCAGAGTTCTTTCTTCATCCGTAGGCAAGGACTGCTGAGTGATGCACTGAGGACACACCCAGGAGGTGAATGCCAGTGAGCCGAGAGGGCCCTCATCAAGAACCGAGTATACTAGCCCAAGCTCGGTCTGCTTGTTCGGTTTTAGCCTTGATGGAGATGGAGTCCGGGGTCTCAGACACACTCAGCAATCCATCTACTCCCAACGCTGTACCTTGAGCTCAGAGTCTTAATCCTCCACAACGGTGAGGAACAGACAGATACTATTTTCTGTCTTATGAAAGTCACTCAATCCGTGATATTTTGTTACAAAAGCCAGGGCTGATTAAGCCAGGGTTAATCACACACAACTTTTTTTTTTTTCTGCACTGCAAACTGTTGTCCTGGGACGTTTTAAGGAAGTATGTGGCACGTGAGGGGCTGTAATTCAGCAGCGCCTCTAAGCTTTAAGCCTGGAGGACTTAAGATTTGGTTCCTTTGGCACCCTGTGACCCAGGCACATGGGCTTATACAAATCAGAACTTCTTCCCAGGGCCCCTGGGCTTGAACTGTAAATAAAGAAGAAAGCTGAGTGTCCGGCCAGTGGCCTCAGACCTGGAATTCATTCCACCATTTGATCTGACAGGAGGTATATAGGCCCATATCAAGTTCAGGTCTTCTGTTGACCTAACTTTTAACAGAAGTACGTAACCTGTGGCAGAAACTATAAAAGGATATCAGAAAGAGAACAGATGGTTTCTGTGGCTGCCATTTAGATTAACGTGATTTTTCCACTTCACTTTACTTATACAGTGGAACGGTGTGCACAGGCAGCCTCAAGTAAGCACAGCTTTTTATGACTGGTGTGTTTAAGAACACTGTTCTTGCACCAGTCTATAAATGCAGTTGGCCAAAACCTACAGAGTGCTGTTATTATTATTATTATTATTATTATTATTATTATTATTATTATTATTATTATAGTTTAAACACTCCACCTGTATTGACTGGCTTTATCTGTGCAGTAACTTTTGAGGTAAGAACCTTCGGGTTGACATTTTTTGCTGTGAGGATACAAGACACACAGAGAGGTCAAATAACCTACTGCAGGTCAAGTGGGGAGGTGCTGACAGTGGATCTGAACTCACACAAGCCATCTCAAGGCTCATGTTCATAACCACCATGGGTTGCCCAGCATTATCCCCAAAGGAAGCTATGCTAGGTGAAAGGGACACTGCTAACACAGGAGTGAAAGCTAGCCTGACATCAAGAAAAAGAGGTTTACATCACGGTGAGGTGGGGAAAAGTCAGGGAGAGGGGAAAAGATGAAATTAGAGCTAGTAGCTAGAGCAGTGGTTCTCAACCATGGGTCGTGACCCCTTTGGGGCCAAATAGCCCTTTCAACAGGGGCCACATATCAGATATATACATTATGATTCATAACAGTAGTAAAATTTTAGTTATGAAGTAGCAATGAAAATAATTTTATGGCTGAGGGTCATGACATACTGTCTTAAAGGGTCATAGTTTCCTTTAAGAGAAGACAATTTCCTATACATTTTTTTTCCGATAACATGACCAACATGCATTAGTATAGACAGAGAGCATACAAAGGCATATATCATAAAAGTGCCCATGTGAAATCCCATCCACTCAACAGGTTGAAACCTTAAGAGTCCCCACAAAGGAAGAAGTGAGGGCTACCTGTGGGATCAATGCATTCTCCAGAAGTGACCAGAAGCCAGGAGGAGAAAGACCAACTGCAGGGCTGTGCTCTCAAGCACTAGAACGGCTACTCAGGAGGATTACAAACGACTGAAAGATCAGCACTCATTACTTATGGCTAGTTTCAGGTTTGTAGAGAAAAAAGCAGAAAGTCTAGGCTTCGCATCTTGGTTTTCTGCTCCACTCTTATGACTGTACTGAATTATCCTTCTGACAATAAATGTGAGCTATTTTCCCACGTTCAGGCAAATGTGAACACTTTTTTTTTTTTTTTTTTTTTTTGGTTTTTCAAGACAGAACTTCTCTGTGAGTCCTAGACTCACTTTGTAGGTCAGGCTGGACTCGAACTCACAGTGATCCGCCTGTCTCTGCCTCCCGAGTGCTGGGATTAAAGGTATGCGCCACCGTGCCCAGCAATGTGAAAACTTTTTTACTCTGAAAGATAAACGTGGATAGAGTGAGTGTATCCTCTACTCACCGGCATGGCTATGCACCACAGTGAGCCCTCTGCTTTGTCACTGTAGTTTTTATTTTTAAGTTTTGACTATGCTACTACAACTTGGGGGGGGTGGGAAGTGCCTTCAGTTCTTAGAAATAAAGTTGTAGCCATAGTTGAGAGACAATATTCTTCCTGTTCTTTCTCTTCACTACACTGTACAGATGAAAAAAATTATAAAAACCACGACACAACAAATTATCTTCTAAAACTCTGTCACAATAGCTGAAGAAGAGGACTTGGGGCATGGATGAACGCGCTGAGTGTCCGCCGCCTTGAGAGGCTCTGGTGTGACTGAAAACAACCCAGAAGGCGTTCCGGTAGTCCTCAGGCCACTGAAGCCCTTTTAGACTAGCCAACCAGTGTACACAGTGCAGACGTGTCTGAATACTGCTGTTGATGTTTGAACTTTGACGTTTCTCGTACACTTTGTTTTTTGTTTTCCTTATAAAGTGGACCAAGTAAATGCAGACCATTTTTAAAAAGGACTTTGGGAACGACACAGATAAAACCAGTGAGCCTAACTCACATACAATATGATACAAGTTCATATCAGGACAGTAGAACGTCCAAAAATTACCTTTTCAATGTTGTGGTTAAAGTGACTTGTTCTTAACCAAGTATGAATGTTTTGCTGGCACGTACATATGCGCACCACATGCATGCAGGAGCCCATAGGTGCCAGAAGCAGGCATCAGATTCCCTGGAGCTGGAGATACAGGTGATTGTGAGCCACTGTGTGGGTGCTGGGAATTGAACCAGGTCCTCTGCAAGAGCAGTAAGCACTCTTAGCTGCTGAGCCATCCCTAGAACCATGCTTATGTATTTACAATATTAGGCAGTAACTCAATTTGATTCTACTGAAAACACTTATAGAGATCAAATAGTTGATCTACTTGTTCATGATTATATAATCAGGGAAATATCAAAGTGACCTGATCAATATAAGTTTATAGGCATTTCAGGTGTAATAAGCAAAATAATTACATAAAAATGGGCTTTCTATTTTTTCTATGTATTTATACTCAAATATCTAAGATGTGTTCTCCAAGTAAATATACATAAAACTCATTTTATTATGGTTAGAGATTATGAAGTAAAAAGAGAATAGGACCTATTTTTAAAAAAAACTTTAGCTCTTACATATTTTCCTTTAATAGAAACAAAAGTGTTAACTACCAGTTAATTTTTTTGTGTGTTACTAAGAGTAAGAAACAGTGGTATTGTTTGAGAGATAGGATTTAACAGACAAAACTAAGAGTCAATATCCTGAAAAACCTCTCAAACCTGGGTTAAGGCTGGAGCGACAGCTCAGTGCTGTAAAGAGCACTGGCTGCTCTTGGAGAGGACTTGGGTTCAGTTCTCAGTCCAAACGTCTGTAACCCAGGTTCCAGAGGATCTGACGCCCTCTTCTGGCTTCCATGGGCACTGCATGGAAGTGATGTCTATGCATGGAGGCAAACCACCCATGTGTATATATATATATATATATATATATATATATATATATATATATATATATATATATATATATATATGGAAATAAATCTCTAACACACTTTTAAATGGGTTAGATGGACCTTCTATGGCTCAGTATTTATCATGGCACACAGCACTCTATACTATCAGCTGATGGGATGCGGTCACAAGAGCACAGGGTTACCAGGCACCTGCACGGTCTCGCCTGCATCTCCAGCACTTAGCAGAATCCCTGGCATCTACAGAAGATGCTCAGTAAACCTTTGACTATACCAGTACATAATACAAGGACTAAAATGCTCTTGTTTTCTTGTTTGTTTTGTTTTTTTTTAGGACATGTGGGTTTATTTGCTGATGCTAATATATTCCAGGTTTGAAAGTAGAAACATATTTAAAAGCTAGGAGTTACTGCTGTGACCTACATGAGCAACTGTACCACTGTTGCATTTGCAAAGGCACACTGACTGGGATTTGGGATTTCACTTCCTTTCTGGTAGCATGAAATGATGAAAACTGATAACTCAAGGTAGAAGGAGGGTGGGGTTAAGAGGGAGAAAATGCGTGTAATCAGCACACATCCATCTTAATACATTTACTTCTTAAATACTGCCCCTTATATTCATTGGCTGGTGGGCCGAGTGGGAGTAAATTCCTTGAGCCCCAGAGAGATCACTGATGAACTGACACAAAAATCACAGAATTAAGAGTAGTAAGTTTAGAACGAGATAAACTTGCCAAGCCCTTGGTGTGTTGCGGGGCTCACGAAAGGCACCCAACAGAAGGGTAGGTTGGTGTTCTGAATGTTATTTTACCCTGCCTGTAGACTTCAGGGTGGGGAGCAGGTGGGGAGGCGAAAGGGTATATAGCAGTGACCTGAAATGGCCCCCTCAGGTTCCCCGTCTTCTGGAAGTCAAGCGCGATGGCTGCTGCTCACAGTCCAGCCCAGAGATGATGGTTCTCTCTGTGGAAGACAGTTGCTGCCACTGGATGTAATTTCATAGGGGGCTCTCCTTCACACACAGAGCAGCCCAGCCTCTCAGTCAGTGCCAGTGAGAATCAAACAAAACAAATACGCATGGCGGGCTTCCTCGGGGACCAGGGGATGCCTTCTCAATCTTCTCACCCAGAAAAGAAGTTCAGTGTGCCATGGTGCTTAAGTCCCTTCCCAGCTAGGACTTCCCATGTTAAAAAAAAAAAAAAAAGAATAATTCTGTGGGGGACAAACTCAGACAGAAAAGGAATAAGAAGTGATGAGTGAGGCTAAAGTCACGTGACCAAGCAGCTGCCTTCTCCCGTGTGGCACCCCTCATGGGCCATGGGCGATGCCTGGAACCTGAGAGGTTACTGACACTGTTGAGAAGTCTGTCCTTCCTTTATTCTAGTTTTCCTCTCTGAACGACAGGTTTCAAGTTATAAGGAAATTGAATTCACTGATGTGTTCAGTAAGCATGGGAACCCATTAGTCTAGAAAGTTGCCACTGCCCACGTTCACAGCAGACTATTAAAGTCATTCTCCACTTCCGCCACAGCTTGGTGAATAACCTGAGAGTCTCCTTGCCACCTACGTCTCCATGCAGCAAAATGTGTCTACTCTAGACCAGAAGCCCCTTCTGATGGTCAAACTGCCTCCAGACGGTCCCTTCCCAAGGGACAAGGCAGGAACCAGCTGTCCGCACAGCTTGGAAATGTACCGCTACTGTGTTTAGGACCATCTTCAAATTCTCAGGGGAATCCTGGGGCACCCGCACTGGCGTTTGCCGCTCAAGCCTGCCGCAGCATGGATGCCACAGGCACCCGAGGACTGGACCTAGTCTTGAGGGGAAGATAGAGGGTCACGACTGATGACAGTGCTGCAGAGGGCCATGGATACGGACAGGCAGGGCAGGAATTTGACATTGCCCACGTTAGCAGGGAGTATGGCTTCACATGAAATAAATGAGCAATGCAGGGTATGTGTTTGCAGGTGAATGCAGATGCTCATGTATGTAGTAAAATGCACAATCACTTAAAGTCCTTCCCTAAGTCACAACTACTCAATTAAACGCTATAAATATATACAGAGAATATTAATAGCCTAGTTATGGATATGTGAGGTCCAGGGTGTGTGTATGTACATGTTCGCAAGAGTGTTTCCTTTGTTTTAAAAACCCATATCTCAGGCATGTCACTGGTAGAGAGAGACACTCTCACTTTACAGTTAGGAATGCAGAAATAAGTTTAAAGTTTTATCCCTTAAGGTAAACGATAGCAATTTTACTAAATGGCAAGTTAAATCTCAAAAGCTAGCTTCCAGCTTAAACTAATGGAGCAGCTTAAATGTATTAAAGTTGTGATAGTAGTGTTTAAAAGAGAAAAGTGTTATTATTGAAGTATAGCCCCAAAGCTACAGACTAGAGGACAGTTTAATTATTTATGCACAGATTAAGCAGATGCAATTAATATTAAATATTCTTAAATGAAAATCATAATTGTTAGGGAGCTTCATATTTGACTCGAGGCAGAGAATTAGTTAGGTTTGGGATGTTGGACGCCTCTGGTTTTGATTCTGCCTCTTTAATTATGCTTAGTCTTTTAACACAGGGATTTGCATATGCGTCCTCACTTTATTAATTCAGCAGACTGTATCTCTGTAGAACGCTTAAGAATTTTTGGATTGACAAAATAAAGCCGGCTGTTAGCTTAAATGAAAGAAAGTCATGTCTGGCTTCTGACAGAATTTCAATTTTAAAAGGTTTCTGTAAACACCAGGCCTCAAAAAAAAAAGCCATTTTCCAACCCCCCTGTCCCCTCCCCCCAACTCAAATACATCGAGACAAACTAGGATTGTAGTCAAGGGGCAGGAAAAGGTCAAATCACAAGACCGGTAATGTTCCTTTTTCACCATGTCAGGCAAAGGTGTATACACTGGCAAGGAAAGTAACGTAAGAGAAGCAGCTCAGGGCTCTTCACCACAGGAAGGGGTGGGTGGGAGCGAGAAGGTGAACATGGGCTACGGCTTGAATGCCATACCACAAAGGTGGAAATAATAAAATACCGGGCACAATTTAAGCCCAGAAGGCTCTGGTTCGAAAACCATTTGGTTGAAAGCTATTCTCAGCCACCGGAAAGACTTCAGAGCCGATGAACTGGTGCCATTAAAATGGCAGGACCCACACTGGTTCTACGACTAGAACATTGATTGTGGAATGGACCCCGCGTCAGCGCCGCCGCTGCGGTTAACCTACTTAAGATGCTGCGTCCCTTCAGTGCTGTTATGATTCCCTCTTTCCATCAATACATCCAAGAATTCTAAAGAATCTAGACATTCCTGATATAGAAAGTTCAAACTCCTCTGTAAGAAAGACCCTCTGTCATAAAAGCCCAGCAACAATGACATAAGGGAGGTGAAGACCTCACTCACCATCGCCCGGGTCGACGATCTCCACCGTAGTCACTGTGGGGAACTCCAGCACTGCCAGCACCGGCTCGGAGAGCACCACCTGGAAGGTCTCCGAGTGCTCGTGTTCGCCGTCACTCAGGATCCGCACTCTCCACAAGGCCCTGGTCTGGCCAGGGTTGAACTGCACCTGCTTCTGAGCTTTGCCCTTGAAGTCTCTGTCTTTTTCTGCAGTCCCATCCCTTGTGCTGATGCCTGCAGAAACAAGGCGATTCATTCATTTTAGACCACCTGGGATCGTTCCCTCTTTTTTTCCCCTGCTTCATTGCTTGCTGGGCATCCAGCTCTGCCTTACTTGCTAAGAAAAGTACCAGAGGCAAAAACAACAACAAAACCAACCAAACAAACAAAACATTGCCTTGGCGTGCTTACCTAACATTACTTTGGATATATCTGAATACATCACAGGCTGTTCATCTTAAGATGAGGGTGAAAATAAAGGCGTTGTTAAAAAGCATGTGTCTTATGGTCCTCAGAAAAACACCAGACAGATAACTACTTCACATCCGCATCTGCTCCAGGAGCAGGGAGCTCACGGCTTAGTTAATGAATGCCAAAGGATAAAAGGGCCCATAACAAATGTCACAGTGCTGGTTAAGTTCTGCAGATTTCCCATTAGTGTCCCGTTCCTAGTGCACACAGGGGAGCTGTCAACACCCCTTGGATTCCCTACAATCACCACAGCATGAGCAACAGACCCCTGCTAGTTGGCCTCTGCCAGCTTCTGTCTACTTGGTGGAATTTCCTTTCAATCGCAAAGCACCCTGTGGGCTTAATAAATGTTTGATAACTAGTAGCAATAGATCCATGAGATGCAAAAAACTGTTGTTTAATACAAATGCACACTTAGTTCATTAGTGGATTGTAAGAATTTGCTATATGCCGCAGAGATATCAGCACGTCCAATTGCTGCCACAGAGACCCAGAGGCAACTTAGATGGTCATGAAAAGGGAACATGGTTCACAGGCACAATGGGATTTCATATGGCTACAAAGAGAAAAGAACCATGACATCAAGGATAATGTGAAAGACAGAACTGGAAATCATTACGGTAAATGATATAAGCAAGAGTCTGAAAAGCAGCACAAGGGTTTTCTTCAATGTGAAATCTAGAAGTGTGTGTATGTGTGTGTGTTTGTGTGTAAGCTGTGAAAGAATAAAGGAGAGTGGGAGAATAGAAGATCTTCAGGGAAGTGGAGGAAGTGAAGGTGCTAGAATTCACGTTGCCTGAAAAAGCAGAACGGAGGGCCCGGGAGAGGGCAGTGGCGGAAGCAGATGAGCCAGAACAAGGCATGACAGGTGTGTGTGAGAATGCCTAGCAAACCCATTACTTTATATGTCATCTTAAGGGTTAATTTTCAAAAGCCTGTTACAGTTTGAACGTGAAATGCTCTCTTGTACCACTGCTTTAAATGTGTGGGTCACACCTGGTGGCATTATTTTAAAGGCCGTGGGGGCCCAGCTGGCAGAAGCAAGTCAGTAGGATCAGGCCTTTGGAGGTGACAACTGAGCCTGGGGCTGGTCTAGCTCTTTCTGTTTCCTAGTCAACCTGCTCCTGCGTCCTTCCGTTCACCGCCACCCGCTGCTGCACTCAAGTGATATTCTATCAGCAGCTCCAACACATTCTTAAAGTCCACAAGTGCAAGTGGAGGTTGCATGGGGGCATCCTCCTCCTCCTCCTCCTCCTCCTCTTCCTCCTCCTCCTCGTAGACCTCTGTAAGTCTGCCTTGATTTAACGCGACCTCTATGCCAGCTCCTGGCATCTAACTCCTGGGCCTTCTTCAGTGATGGCAGAATTGTACACACGGGGTCTTTCTAGTATCCTTCCCCCTCGGTTTACTAAGTAGCTGTGTGAGGAGAGCCAAGGAGATCTATGGAGCCCTTGTAGAATTGTATAGTCACAGTCACAGGGAAACCATAGCTGGTCCAAACTAATAACGCAGGAAAATGCATTAATATTCCGCCAAAGAATAAAAGACAGAAACCAAACCAAACCAAAACAAACAAAAACAGCAGTGAGAAAATGTAATATCTTTAAAATAATTTTAAGCTGTTAAGTTTCTCAATATCATCCTTAGGAAAACTGAGCCAAAAATCACAAAAGATTGCCAACATGGGGACACGTTGCAAATAGATAAAACCACGACTGGTGATTATTGAGGTGCTCTGTTTTTACCTATTTTCTGCAATTATTCACTGTGTTTTCAGGCACAAAGCACAGCTGGGACTGACCTCTCGCTGGCAGTAAAGGTGGGCGTGTGTGAGAGCAGAGCGCAGGCCGAGAGACCAAGTCCTAAAAGGGAGCGCGGTATGAACGCCTACTGTACCCTAGGTATTAAACAGAATGTGAACAGCAGTCTGTGAAAGGCCAGCAAACGGAGGACCAGCAGGTGCTGCCCCAGCTGCAGGCAGACAGGACTCTTTCCAAAAGTTAAAAAAAAAAAAGAAAACTTTGTTTTTGTTTTGTTTTTTATTTTTGAGGAAGGGTTTCAGTGTGTAGCCCAGGTTGGCTTTGAGCTCAGAGAGATCCTCTTGTCTTTGCCTCCCAAATGCTGGGTTAAAAGCACGCATCACCATTGGCCAGCAGTTAAAATCCTATGTTTTGGTTTTGGTTTTGTGTTTTTTTAAGACAGGAACAAAAATTCTTTGTCTAGCCCTGGCTATCCTGGCACTCACTCTGTATACCAGGCTGGCCTGTCTCTGCCCACGTGAATGCTTGGATTAAAGGCATGCACCACCACTGCCACACTAAAAACCTTAATTTTAAAGTAATATCCAGAGTTCAGACATGCAGGGGAGAGCATGCGTTTAGTGGAGGAAGCTCTCCATGGATAGGGAGCTAATGTTCAAGGGCCGACAGGCCATCCAGTGCAAGTTCAAAGTGACCATTCCAGTGACAGCCCTTTTATTTTGCCAATATTTTCCCAGCTTCCTATTATGAGTAACCATTTCCCTACACAAAGCTCTCCTGCATTTATCAGCCCTAATAATGGTTGTTTCTCAAAATGACATCACTGCTTGGGATGCACTGCCACACATCCTCAAGGGGCACAGCATCTACATCAACTATATTTCTGCTCCATATGCTTCTCAGTTTTAAGATTATACGAAGTGAAATGTTGGCTTGGATCAAAGATGAAGGAAGGTTTTCTTCATGTGCTATTTACGGTTTTATCAAATAAGGCAGAAGAAAATGATTAGGATTGAACATTTAACATTTTAACAAAGAAAACCCCACAGCATAGACCTTTCACACAATGTAGAAGTCATGAAAGCATTTCTGCTGAGCCACAAGGGCCTTCAAACTCAGCACACAGTGAGGTAACACTTCGATGCCTGACAAATCACCGAATAGATTTTCTTATTTATTAAATTAGCTGTCATATGTATTTCATACCGCTGACTCAGATGACTTCTACCCTGGGGATAAATTAGACTCATGTCAGCTTATTCTAACCCAGTGACATCTGATTTATTTTTTTAACTCATCGGTGATTACTTCCAATTTTGTGAATTTATTTTACACCAGAGAAAGGTCACACTTGTACACCTAGACACAAATCTGTTGATATGATCTCTTTGTAGCTAAAAGTAAAAAAAAAAAAAATCAACATCTCACTATGATTTTAAATTTAGTAACCTAAATTAGCGCTGTAGTTTAATCACCAGAGGAAAAAGTATCAATACATGTGAAGTGCTAATTAAACTTACTTATAAATGAAGTTTCTCCCAAGTATCCTCTGCGTTTAAGAACAATATCTAGAGATTTGGAATCTTCGTTGATCAAGTAATATTCCTTTTCAAAGGAGATCCATGCCCAATTCAGTCGAAAATGCTGGTTGGTCAACCTGTTTCCACCTGGAAAATAAGAGTGCAAAACCTTACATTACTGCTTTCTTGAATGACTGGCATTAAAAAGCCACAAAGTGTGCAACTTTGAAAGGAATAGTGCTGGATGCTGGATGCGATACGTAGCTCCAGACCATGTGCTCGCAGGTGGGGCTAATCTCGAAGGGACTGCAAGACCTCCAGGGATGACACCGTCTTTCACAAATTCCTCTCCCTTTCAGGATGGGGAGGGGGTGTTGGCAAGCAGAGAGAAGAATACAGTATTCTGACGCCAGGAAAATCAAGAAGAGAGGGTGGATCTGGGGAGACTGGGGGGCCGGAGATGAATAAGATCAAAATACCTTGTAGCTATGCACTGTCAGGTAATTAAAAAAAAAAAAAAAGTTACAAAAGTTCACCACAAGGTGCCGCTGAAGAGCAAGCGCCTCTATGCAGAGGCCTGCAATGTTCTTTAAAACACAAAAAACGTTCACAAATACCTCTTTCTGGTTCACAGAGCAATTGGGTGGAAGGCTTTAATTATAAGCACTTAAAGAAAAACAAATATTCCTCCTCCACCCCCCTCTTCCCACTAGACTCCCGCTCCATTCCTGAGAGCAAACAGACAGCCTTCTTCACTGGCTTCCCCTCTGTCCTCCACCTTCCCACCAAAATGGAGCTCTAGGGAGAACATGAGCCCTGTGTTGGTCTCTGGAATGAGAGCTACTCCTCTGTTGGGTAAATGAAAGGAGAAGTGGTTATCAGCTGATCGCTCCACACCTAGCCCTCAACTTCTTTTGATCTACGAGGTTTATAAACAAAGGCATCACTAATTCCTTTTAAGTCTTTCTGAAGAAAAGAAAGGGGAGAAAAGCCTAAATAACAAACACAGCTAAAGGCATAGTTCTAATTCTTGTTTCCTCTCCTTTGAGTTCACACAAAAGGGAGCTACAGTAGAGAAAACAAAACAAAACAAAACAAAACCCGAGATGGAGAAATGTCAAGCCTCCTGCTCGTGAGCGGAAAATCTACGGAAGAAGCAACCGGGGAAGAAACATATGGTCTGTTTCCTCTAAAAAATTCATAAGTAAAAACTACAGAGGCTTTGGAGTTATCGGCTCACTGAAAACCAGAGGCAACTGGGCAGGCAAATTGGTTCTCTTACTGTTTGGCACGTAACTTGGCAGCTCAGCCTCTCCAAACGTTCTTCCCCAGTGCACGCAAGAGGCAAGAGGATGTTTTATAACTTGACCCTGTCGGTCTTCCATGGGAGTTTTCTTCCCAAAGAAGCCAAAATAAATTTGTAAGGAGGCTCTGAGTATAGTAGTTCCCGTCATTGCCCCAGACCTTGGCTACCCAGGCTTACTCTATTGACATCAAACTGCCACAGCCTTTCAGCCACTACACAGCAGCCACAGGCACGGAGCTCCAACTCCTCCGGGGCACTTTAGCTTGGTGTGTGCGATGTCCCAGGGGATCCCCGGTGCTGCCAAATGGTTGCACCCCACAACAATCAATACATACGAGACTCTTAACTGAAGCACCTGACATTGTGACGCAGAAGCGACGGCATGTTCTGCGAACTGTGGATGCAGCTACATAAAAGGCACTGTACTTGCAGCTTCAAGTTGATGAGGTTTTGGACATTTTAGTTTTCTTAGTTAATTTCTAGTTTGTTTGTTTGTTTGTTTGCAAAGCAGTAGACTTTTGCAATACTCTCATCTCAGTTCAGTCTCATGAATACAGGTGAACACACCCTGCTTGACTACTTTCTAAATTAACCTTTTTAGTATTTATTTTAGTATTCTATGTGTATAGGTTTTTTGTATGCATATATATATATATGCTTACACAGACACACACAGACACACAGACACACAGACACACACACACACACACACACACACCTGGTGCCTGTGGAGGCCAGAGGAGGGTTTCTTGGAACTGGAACTTGAGTTACCTTGGAACTGGGGTTACAGGTGGCTGTGAGCCGCCATGTGGGCATTTAGAAACACCACCATGCTGTGTTGCCACAGGCCCAAAGGACAAGGGCCAACTGTTCACACAAACCCAAGCTGACTGCCTCTTATCATGACGGTTATCTCAGGCCCTCTGTTACAGCAGAGAAAACCTGACCTAACCCACTACATAGCTTATGAAGAGCTAAGAGAGAGTTTGAGGCTCTGATAGGAAGAAGGAAGGAGGAGACGGAAGCAGTAACTACCTGACTGAAACAGCACTCGGGGCGCCATCCCCTGAGTAGGAAGAGAAGCATCCAGCCATATCTTAACCCCTCCTTGCTTTGTGCATGAACTTGGGGGCGGGGCTTGGCTTTTCTTGGCAACGTATATTTCTCCAAATTTGACAGTATTTATTTAGTTTTACAATTTGATGCTCTTTCCTGAACTAATCCGAGACATGGTGATCTCTTCTAAATACTATATGTTGAAGGATATTGAGCGGTGGGGGTCTCTGTTCCCCCCCCCACCAATAAATCAGGACACCTCAGCCAGCCTTAGCACTTCCTAGGATCTTTATTGGATTAGCTTTGCTCTGCAGCATCTTCCACATAGTCTCATTTCCTAGATAGAGGGATTTTTTTTTTCCTCATTGATCATTCTCTATCTCTGCCCACTCTATCCTGATCCGAAGGCAAGGAGTTAATTTTGCTTATTACTAGAAAAATAATGGTCACAGGGTGGAGTAGAACTCCATGGCCTTGGTTACAGGAGGAGCCTGTATGAATTTCTAAGTAAGTGTGACTTGCCGTTTTTTAGGACCGAATCCTTTAATTTAAAAATATTGTTTTAAAAGATACATCTAAAGTATCTTCCACTTTGGAAAAGGTAGCAAATTAGAGGCTTATCCACAGTCCTGAATTTCAGGTGGCTAGACAAATCTTTGCACAGGTACACCCAGAATTTTTGAGATTTCATTCAAATACAACCAGAAACAATATCAGGAGTGTTTGCTTTTGTAAGACACTGAGATGGCCCAGGTTAATAATCATAATAATTTAGAATTTATTATAAAGCTGGGATTGAACTAGAGAACATGAAGTCACATCTGCAAAACCTAAATTTTTAAAAATTTATTTATTAGCCGGGCATGGTGGCTCACGCCTTTAATCCCAGCACTCGGGAGGCAGAGGCAGGCGGATCGCTGTGAGTTCAAGGCCAGCCTGGTCTACAAAGTCAGTCCAGGATGGCCAAGGCTACACAGAGAAACCTTGTCTCAAAAAAAAAAATTATTTATTTATTCACTTTACATCCCTATCGTAGCCCTCTCCCACCCTCTTCTCCTTTCCCCACTCCCCTTCTTCCCAGAAAAGGCCCTGGAACATCAAGTCACATCAGGACTGAGGACATCATCTTCCCGAGACACGCGAGTCATACTTAGGGTTAGAACATGTAATGTCTCAGCGGCCATTTATTGTCTAGCAAGATGCATGCATGAACACAACTAAGCTTTGCTGACCCAAACTCCATTTGTTAAGAGTATGATCCTGTAAAATTGGGTTGTGTTTTCCCTAAACAATTCCATCAAGGATATCAACCTTGCGTGTTAATTACCTTGTAAACGCCTCTAGCCTCAGGAAATGGGAATAAGACATGTTAATGCTGTAACTAGGCTGAATGTGAAATTTTACATGAAATTAACCAGCTTGAAAATTCAGACAAATTTTATTTACACGTGATTGGCTGCCTTTCCGAAGTAGAGCCCGACAGCTTGATGCCTGAAGCTCTGGAAGCAAATTAAGGCCTATGGCTTGTGCCATAAATCTACACAACAGGTGCCTGACAGCTGATAACTACACTCCCAAAGGGTTTGTCCCGGAGCCCTGACACCAAAGCTATTAAAGCTTGGGAGAAGAGGCTCCCTTTGAACTTTTCCAGCTGGCCTTTAAGGCTTCTGCAATTTTCTCTTTCAGTTCCAACTCAATAGTTAGTTTAGAATAACAAAGAACCCCAGATCTTCAATGGCCCCTCCTAGAGACATTGGCTTCCTGATTTCCCGTAAGACAAAGCACACTTTATAACCACACCACAGTGTGCTACAACCCTGACTGGGTGGTTGCCCAAACATTTAGCTTTAATAAGGAATCTGTCCTCAGACAGAAAATAGTTATGAGGAAATGGTATTTTAACGTAAACTTCACTTTCCAGCAACAAAGCTCCATCTAGAGACTTCTCTGGAAGTCAAATGTGCATCTATAATGAATTAACAGAGAATCTGGATTTAACCTTTTAAACCCAAAGACTCACCTGTAAGGAGGCCTGGGGATGCAGGCCAAGAGTGCTCACCTAGAAACTGGCATTTATAGTGGAAAAAGATTAAGCTGCTATTATCTGATTTATAGGCAAAGTTGTATGATTTTATTTTAAAGCAAATTTTAGGGGTTTTATTCTTTAAAAGCACGTCCGATTCAGTCACCATCAAGACTGGAGTTGGTGATTCACACCACTGTCACCTTGTCTGTGACAAGGCTCACCTCTAACTCTGCACTGGCTCCTCACAGGAGAAACCACCGACTTGTAGAGCCAGACGCCCTGACTGGTCTTACTGCTTACTGAATACTGCTGGTTCAGGATGGTAAAGAGGAATGTGCTTCTGGATGAGAAATCCGGGAAAAAGAACTACAAAGAAATCCAGCTTTGTGGTAGCGCAGGGAATTTGCCAAATACTAACTTTGACTCTTTCTCCTATGTAAGTCATTGGGAATTAGAGACAAGTAGCTGCTGCTGTAGATGAGGGTCACCCAAGGCTTGACTTGAGGGCAGGAGGAGTTGGCTCATCCTGAGGTGACAGAGACACAGACACGGACGGATAGCTTAGACTCCAAAGCCTCTGTGACCGATGGGAGGCAGACCAAGAAGTGGCCGCACTTTGTATTATTTTACAGACTACTTAAGACACTGAATGCTCATTTTAGCTTAATTAATTAGTGTATTTCAATCTAAGGTATTAAAATTACTGGCACATGCAACAGTCGGTCATCCATAAATCGTTTTATCCTATCATTCTGTGTAGCCTGACCTCCAGCCTACGGTTTTATATGTTGCATGAAAGAAGCAGCACAGAACAAGGCGTCAGAGTCACATTAAAAGAACATGTATAGAATGTGTCTGTTGGGGGTCTGGCATGGTGGCGCACACCTGTAATCCCAGCACTTGGGAGGCAGAGGCAGAGGTCCAGGCAGAGGCAGGTGGATCTCTGTAAATTCGAGCCCAGCCTGCTTTACAAAGTCAAGTCCAGGACAGCCAAGACTACACAGAGAAACCCTGTCTCAAAAATAAAATAAAATAAAATATAAAAAAGGGTACAGTTGATCATCATTGTGCGCGTGTGCAAACACACACACAAACACACACACACACACACACACACACACACACACCCCTTCAGGAATAGCACAATGTATCCTTCACAGCAAAGAGAGGCACAGAGACACACCGTCTTCAGTGGTGCCTCATGCACAATGCTAAAATGCAGCTCAAGTACTGCTTAATTCATGCTCTATTCCTCTTCAAAAGTATTTATTTAGCTATTGTGTGGTGCAAGCTTGAAACACTCTGAATGTGGCGGGCAGAAGACAGCTTGTAGGAGTCGGGAGTCTCTTCTACTGCCATCGTGGGTTCTGCGGATTGTACTGAGGTCATCAGATGTGGCAGCATGGGCCTTGTGCCCGCCGAGCCATCTCACCCACCGGACTCTATTCTTGTGCGGACACTGCAGATTAGCCGTTGCCAAATGATGTGAAGATGATACTGAAAATCATCCCCGCATCCTTAGAAGCTAAAGGTACCAGTCTACAGCGTGCCATGTAGTTTGCCCCTCTGGAAGTGCTTCATCTTATACGCTGCCACAAATGCTGTAGAATTACGTGGTGTATGTTAGCACCCAAAGCTGCAAAGAATGTATGGGTGTTGGCTAAGTTTTACTCATCTCACAGCTACGGTCCTTTGGGTGTGTGCACAATGTGGGTGCCCAACTCTCATCAAGAAAAGGTGTCGTCCAGAAGAAGTACAGTTAAAACGAGGCTTTAGGCTGATGGAAGGAACATAGGAAACCGTAGCTCTGTATTTCCTCTAGGGACAATCGTCCAGTTTTCACTGATGAAAATTCACAGAGATTTTATATAACCTAATACGGTGAATATTGAAAAAAAATCACTGTCTTTGTTCAGTACAAATCACCGGTTGCTCTTTTGAGACATGAAAGAATTCAGCCTAGACCCAACCCCCTCCATGGCTTCTGGTCAGGAGTGTGCGCAGACAGGAAGCGTGCTGCGTTCACAGATAGGAAGCACCTGCTGTTAGGATTCTGCTCCTGTCTGCCTACCTGTGATGTCATTGCTTACCTGCCTCGGGGCGTGGCCCTGCGCAGGGCCATATAAAAGGACAAACCCTCCTGTTGCCTCCCTCTCTCTACCCTCCTCCTCCTTCTCTCTCTCTCTCTCTCACCCCCTCCCTTTTATTCTTCCTGTCTCTGTTGCTGTCTTTCTTTCTTTCGGGGGTACCCCCCCTTTCTTTCTCTCCTCATACTCACTTAATAAGCCTCATATAATATAATATCAGTTGCCCGGCATCTTATTATCCTATCGTCTTATTTTCTCATATGTTGTATTAATCATAACACCTGCCTCCCTGACCGTCAGTGGGATGCTGACGTCACCAGGGCTCCTGTTTGAAGGGCGTTCTACCTTCCGCATGGCTACCTATCTTAAGCTGAAGGTGGACAAACAGAATCCATAGCATTACTATGAACATTACAGTCATGCCGCCTATGGTCTCCAACCTGTCCATCTTCCTCACCAGGCACCGGCACGGTCCTCAAGTCTGAGCTGAGTTTAACCAGTTCACTCCATTCAGTGCACTGTGGCTGCACAGGTCGGGGATTTCTACATGAATGAGGTCAGCAGGAGTCAGGTTAAACCCTGTACACTCAGTGTCAGGGTTGACTTAATACTGATGGCCAGTATTCTCCCGCACTTCCCCCTAGTCATCTGATCAGTTCGTCCCTTTAATCTGCTCCAGTTAATGAATTCATAAACTGATGCCTTGGGATAGAAGCAATATTGTTGAGTGATCGTCCCTCCACGGTAGGCAAAGACCTTGGTGCTAATGAACGGTGACACAGCTGGGCAGCGAGAATTTAATGGAAAAGCAGAGGATGGTGGCAAATCTCTAAAGATCGCAGATGGAATTGCAAAAACAAAACAAAACACACACACACACACACACACACACACACACAAAGAGCGCAGAGTGTCTAATTTCAGGAAGGGATTTGGAGGCTACTCAAAGCTGAGGAGGCTGGGAGGTAATTGCCTCTGATGGAGGGACCCACCAGGCCACAGCTGGGTGGGAGCTTCAAGTTTGAGCCTGCAGGGCTCCTTCTGTTCTCTAAGCACAGCCCCTTCCCCGAGGCCCCAGCCCCACCCCCCACCCCCCAAACAAACAAGGAATTAAAACGAAAAGGAATGTGTTTATTTTCATCCTTGCAACAACAAAAAACGGCAGAACCACCAGTCTCCAGCTTCTCAACTAGGTTTTGAGAGTCTTTGTGAATCAAGCCTGACTAGCTGTGCCACAGGTCACCTCCTGAGTGGAACTAAAGTCTTCCCTGCTGGTATGCACACCCAGGATGATGAGGAATTCCGGTGCACATCCACCTGAATGTGCACCTGAAAAGGGCAAAGGAAGGGTAAACACAAGTAACTGCAAGGTAAACTCTCACCCACTATTTCAGGAGCATTTGCAGCCCTGAAGCTAACTTCGTTATCTTAATTCTTGTCATGCAAGCAACTAAGGATTTCTTTTTCTTTCAATTAGGCTTGCTGATGAGTCAATAAGTTGAAGAAACAATTATGTTGATGAACAATGCAACTACAGACATCAGATATTTTAGAGTAAGGATGAATGATAGGCAATTTCTCTTCACTGGCTATTTTAGCACACTCCAGCAAAGTGTGTTTTCAGTGGATTATAAAGCCGTTGCTTCATTGTTAAAGATAGATATATTATCTCTGGCAATTTGAGCCTGCTCTAGTAGGCCTTTAATAGGCTTATCTATTTAAGCATTTCAATGCCAAATATAAAAGTATTAAGATATACATGGGTATATTTTTAACTTTCATGAAGTCTTACCTTTTTTTTTTTTAAGGTAAACTAATCCCACTATTTTTTAAAGATTTATTTATTTATTAAGTATACAGTGTTTTGTTTGTATGTACACCAGGTGTGCACCAGATCTCATTATAGATGGTTGTGAGCCACCATGTGGTTGCTGGGAATTGAACTCAGGACCTTTGGAAGAGCATGCAGTGCTCTTAACCTCTGAGCCATCTCTCCAGCCCCAAAGTCTTACCTTTTGTCTCTTTTAAAGCAACCCAGAACTAATTTGCTATCATTTTCTGTATTTCCAATAGAAATGAAAACGTAATCAAACAAAACATTTTCATAGAAGGCCTGATTGCTTTAACAGAGAGCAGAGTTAAGGGAGATCCACACCCTGTCACCCTCTGGGGAAAGAAAAAAACCACCTGGTGCAACAAGATTTCTCGCAAGCCCTGCCTGAAGCTACAAATGAATTTATTAGATCTCTCTGGCAACGTGTTCTTAAAATAAACTTTATAGCCTCCAGGTCTGTTCAAACCAAAGCCTAATACCTTGTGTGGCGCCAGGGCCAGACAGCTCCCCCACCCCAACTAGCAGGGAGGTGAGGGAGGGGAGTGGCTCAGCCCCTCCGGGAGTAACCGGTTAGTGCAACAGAGCTGGCTTCCTAGTGAGGCGAGGCTTGTAATTACCATCTGTATGACAGTACCACAGGCACCAGTGTGAGGTGGGGCTCAGTGTTATAGTCCCAAGAACAGACAAAAATAAAAAAGTGGAAAAATTATGTGTTCCTTAATCTCATTGGTAAAAGGGAAAAGAAACCTTTTGACTTCACTTTTTTCCAGTTTCATCAGATTCGATGGTCAGGATGGAAGGTTTGGTTAAGATGGAACAGAAAAGTCGTTCCATGGTCCAAACACTGTGGCTGAATCTTAGCTCGGGAGAGAGAAGTCAGAAGTAACAGGACTAGCGGGAGGGGAGGGGGGCCCTTCTCAGAGATCGCTTCTGTTTAATTTTGGTGGGTGGAGCCTAATGAAACCTGAGCCGCTCATGTGTTCTCAGCTCGGTCTCTGTTTGTTTGTTTTTGGTTTTGGTTTGTGTTTTTTCATCATGATTAAGATCCTGAAGTTTGGGGTTTCTTTTTAAAATATTACAATGGTTCAGTCATATTGACTGTACACATTAATGGGTTTCACTGGGACACTCTATACCTGCATGCATGGCTGGCTCACCCCCCACCTGCCTAACCCCCCCACTCCTGTCATCCTCTTCAGTGGCATCTTCAATCTTCTCTCGGCTCCTCCTGTCTCCCCCTTACTCCCCCCCCCTCCTTCTCCCTAGCAGACCATCTTCTGATTTAAGATTTTTCCTTTAAAGCTTTAAACTTTAAGTTTCTATAATTAAAAAAAAAACAATTTATGGAATCATTCCTAGTTATCCATCTAGTGCACCTCCTAACGCAGCCTTGCCAGTGACTTCATTCAAGGAAGGAGAGAAGGAAGGAAGGAAGGAAGGAAAGAAGGAAGGAAGGAAGGAAGGAAGGAAGAGGTGAGGCAGGGGAGAGACAGAGACCCTGGGCTGCACAGCCTGAGAGTCACAGGTCCACTCCTTGTTCCTTTTCATTTATTTCAGATTAGCATTGTAAAGGGAGCCTTGCTGCTTAACCCGCAGGACTACTTAATTAGTCAAACCCTTTGGTAACTGGTCTGACCCCTCAGAGTTAGGCAACAATAGCATGAGGTCTTCTTGGTGATGTGTGTTTCTACTGTGCACTAATGCTTAGCTGACAGTTTATACATTTAGCTGGGAAGAGGAGGAAGGGGGAAGGGGAAGAGGTGGAGGAAGGAGAAGAAGAAGAGAGGAGGAAGAAAAAGAGAAATAGGAGGAGAAAGGAATTGAAGCAACTTATTTATGCTCTATTAAATTAGCAAGCGTCCACTGTCCACACTTCTTCAAGAAGCATGCTGTAGAACGGGGCACTGCTCTTTCTAAAAGACCAGGATTTAGTATTGTGTTTGAAAAATAATTTGCAGCTTGAATCCAAACTGCTTTCAAGCTACAAATATTTTTTTTTCCAACTAGAAAAAGGTTTTGTGTTTATCTTACTACTCTTACTTGTTAAGCCATTGTGTCTTATAGAGGGGGAAATGTATTGTTCCCAGTAAGAAGAAGCATCAGTTAGCTGTGATAAGGCATCCCTGTAGATCTCCAGTGCCGATCTGGGATAAAAACTGGACATTGCTAACAAACAGATTCCTTCAAGCATTACAATAAAGTGGTGACAGGCTGCACTCTCCACCCGCGGGTCCCAGTGCCAGTCACTCTGCATCCTCTGGAGTTTGTTAAGTCACCTTCATAGTTCCCAGGGTATCGTGTCATTTTTCAGTCCTCCAGAAAACACTGCTAAGGAAGGCAACCCAAGCATCCATTTGTTCTGAGAAATCAAAGAAAACGAGACTGGATTTCTTGGGTGGGGGTGGGGATTTTGAACTTTGGTGTCCTCTTGGTAGAAAATGAAGGCCAGTTGACAAAATGGTCTTTTGGACCAAAAGTAAGCCACATTTCCCTCTACTTTGTTAACGTGTCATGCAGGCAGCACATGTGGAGACAACAGTCACCACACAGAATGCATACACGTTTCCTGCAGACATACTATTGCCTTTAATATAGTCTAACCTAGTGCTCTTTGGGGTTGAGTGATCATTTTTGCTGCTGGGGAACATTCTGGCAAAGTCTAGAGGTGTTGTGGTTGTGTGTTTGTGCTCTTATCCATGTGAGTGTACATGTGTACATGTGTCTGTATGCACATAGAAGCAAGAAGTGGTCTAAGGTGATTTCCTTGATGACTCATTCTCCACCTTATGTTGGGGGTCAGTTCTCTCACTGAGCCTGGAGCTCACTGGTTTAGCTGACTGGCCAGTGAGTTCCTGTGACTGCCTTGTCTTGAATCCACACCCAGATCGCAAAGCTGGAGTTACAGACAGAAACCATCAAACTCAATTTTATGGGGGTGCTGAGGATTCGAACTCAGGTCTTCCTGTCTGTGCCACAGTCACTTTACTGAGTAAGATCTCCTCAGCCCCTTGATGGCATAGTCTTGGTTGTCATAACTGAGAAAGAGAGAAAAGAGGAGAAGATGGGGGAACTGGGATGTTTTGGGGAGTCCAGGGGTCTTGCCGTGCTCAGGACAGACAGTCCCCACCCTACATCTACATACAAAGACTTAGAACTAGGTAGCCCCAGGGCCTAGAAAGAAGACTCAATAGTTAAGAGCACTTGCTGGTTTTCCAGAGGACCTGAGATCAGTTCCCAGCACCCATACCAGGTGTTTACAACCATCTATACCTCCAACACTTGGGGATCAGACATCTCTGACATCCCAGGCACCTGAGCTCACATGCATGCACCCACAGGCAGTCACACAAAGCTACAGATAATTTAAAATAATAAAAAATATGTAAAAAGAGAATCATCTGGCACCAAATATCAATGTGGCTAGTGTTGAGAAGCCTTGGTTCAAGTGTACCCTAATGGAAGGACAGCCACGACTGTCCTGGGAAAAGCCATGTTTTCTTAGTGTATCTTCAGGGTGTGGCTGGGAGGATGTGATGGCCCTCTCTCGTGTAAATGCTCAGGACTTCCTCCATCAGTGCAGCTAAGTTTCCACCAAAAGTGTTGCTACAGGAGATAGTTGAGCTGGTAATTTTTCTAATCAGTTAAAATGTATAGCTAATCCCAGGAGATTCGTTGGGTGAGGAAGGAAACTCATTTTAGAAATTGATTGAGTCCAAGTGGAAGTCTACAGATGGTTCAGGTTTTAATAGGACTCAAGTACCAGAGTGCAGGTCTATTCTAGATCTTTCAGTAGATGAGGTTTCACCCAAGCACTCGTGAGTTTGAAAGCATGAAGGCAGAAAATGTCTTCTGAAGTCACTGTAAGTGAATACAACAGAGTACCAGGCATGTGCTATTCAGCTTTCTAGGTCTTTCTGTAGCCAAAGCAATAAATACTGCATATTCAATGCATGCATGCACCTGACTGTAAACATACACACACACACACACACACACACACACACACATGTCCATGTTCGTATGCACACATACATGCTCATAGGCATGCACACAGTCTTATTATGCACACATATTTGCAATCATGTACATTCTAATTTTTCCTCTTACAAAGAATGAAACAGTTTCCAAAATACACACTGTATCGGTAATGGAGAGATGGCTCAGCGGCTGAGAGTGCTGTCTGTTCTTGCAGAGGATCCAGGTTTGGTTCCCAACACCCACCTGGCAGCTAACAACTATCTATAACTACAGTTGCAGGGGATCTTATGCCCTCTTCTAGCCTCCAAGGGCATCATACATACAAAACACCCATACACATAAAAGCAAATATATATATTTGCTTATATATGGACAGAGAGAGAGAGACAGACAGACAGACAGACAGAGACAGAGACAGAGAGACAGAGACAGAGACAGAGACAGAGAGACAGAGAAACATAGAGTGCCCTTTACATGTGTCTCCATTGATATGTAGGGGGCTTTTTTCTTTTGGAATCCATATTATTTGGCCCTTGACCCGCTGTGTGTGTGTGTGTGTATGTGTGTGTGTGTGTTGTCCCCCTCCCCCTGCATTGACTAGGAGGGATATATTTATACACCATTAAGCTGTATAAATGGACTCTACTGAAGAAATACGTGGGGACTCGGAGTCATGGCTGTGCCTTGAAGGCCTACAAGGAAGGGATCTTATTTGTTAAGTGATCCCTAACTGTTCCAACAGGTACACCTTGGCACAAGTTGGCCAGTATGGACCAAGACCAGGGCACAGGGACCTGTGTATCTGTCACATCGTTTTCACTTGCCACATTTGACAGCAACAGGTAGTATTAAATTTCATAACTTTCAGGAATATATTCCAATAACATTTTTAAAATCAAAAATACAAATTCTTGCTCCAGCTGTGTGATAGCTAATCTCAATCTCAACTGTTAACTTGCTAGGATTTAGAATTACTCAGGAGACAAACTTCTTGGCGTGTCTGTGAGGGATTGCCTAGATCGGGCTAGTTGAGTGGAAAGGCCAGCCTCACTGTGGGCGGCACCACTCCCTAGGCTGGGGTCCTGCACTGAGTAAGGAGAGAGGGAGCTGAGCACCAGCGTCCATCTCTCCCTGTCTCCTGACTGTGGATGCAACATGACCCTTCCTCTCCTATGTCACTTCCTGTTGGGTATTTCAGCACAGCAACGAGAAAAGCAACTAAGACTGGCTCCATCCAATTTCTAATCCAAATGGCAAAGTAAATGGAGGATGCCAAGAAAAAAATGAGTTCAAATAAATATGGCTGACTTCTGGTATGCTTGTCCCATACAGGCCACACTGAGTACTGGAAACACATACTTTGAGCTGACTTCTGATGTACTTGTCCCATAAAGGCCACACTGAGTACTGGAAACACGTACTTTGAACTTTGACTTAGCAATAGAGTGTTCCACTGTTTTTTTAATTAATCAAATGTGGGATTAGTTTCCAATGGAGACAAAGATCAGGATTCTTTTCCAGCATAAAGACAAAACAAAAACAAAGATACAGCCAAAGCTGCCAACAATGTAGGACAAGCTAAGCTAGCACCTGGTTTTCAGCTCGATCTTAAATGTACTCCCTGTGGACCTTTGAACCCTATGATCTGTCCAACTAGGATAAAGGATTTGCAGGCTTACTAAAAAAATGTTTCTGCAACAAGGCAATCACCAGCTCGGGGAGTATATGAGCTAAGCTGGGCTCTGGGAAAGAGGCTGAAACACTGATTAACAGACACAGATTCTTAAAGCCCATTGTCCACAGGCCTGTACTTATTTCTTACTGATCATCTACTGCTGCCGGGAAAACAGCAAGAAACAGCTCTGTGTCTAGCATCTTTTCAGAAAATTTTATTTATTTGAGAGAGAGAGAGAGACAGACAGACAGACAGACAGACACAGACAGACAGAGACGGACAGAGACAGAGAGACACAGAGAGAGACCGAGAGTGCATCTATATGCTTATGTGTACCTCATGCATTTAATTCCTATAGAGGCCAGAAGAGGAAGTCAGGTCCCTGGACCTGGCGTTACAGATGGTTGTGAGCTGCAGTGTAGATGCTGGGATCAGAAACCAGATCCTCTGCAGGAACAGCCAGTGCTCTAATCACCAAGCTGTCTCTCTAGCCCCAGCTGCCCATCAATTTTAGAAAAAGCAGAAATAAAATTTCAATTCACATCTCAGCTGGATCTTGTGATAATGTTGACGGATGGTACCGGGAAATGCCTGAAGTTATTGCTAGTATCAGACGTGTTTCAAATTAAAATTGTGAATTAGTCCTACTCTTGTGTTACAGCTGTGTACAAAGATTCATGTGTGTGTGTGTGTGTGTGTGTGTGTGTGTGTGTGTGTGTTTCTGGTGCTATAGGGCAATATAGGTATAGGATACATGTAATAAACATGTATCTAATACATACACATAAAATAATACATACACATACATACATACATATATAATATATATATATGTATAATGTCCAACTTTATGTCCCCCAAGAAACTGAAACACACACTAAGAGACAGCACACACTAAGCCATGAGTGCCCTTAAAAAGAACAGTACAAAAAGTATGTTTTAGGAGTTTTGAGATTCACAGAAAATCTTCATGGTGTTTGTCTTAACCTTATTTGTGCCAAAGACAATGGCTATGATCATGTATCCTTTCCTTGGGATGGGGGCACAGGATGGATGGCAGAGGGGACCCAGGGCTCTGGTGAGACGGATACATGCTGGAGTTAGAAGATCTGGGCAAAGGCCACTCGGGTGAGCTGCCCTCACTTGTAGCCAAGGGCTGAGTTAAGACACTTGACCTGGCTTAGAGGCTGAGGGGCCAGCTTTGGGGATGCTTGCAGGCAGGAGGGAGAGCGCCTGCGCAGCCCTGTCCCACCATTTCATCTGTTCAGGACCCAAACCCCTTCAGGTATTTAGAACCTTCATTCCTCTCATGCCGATCCTGCCCCCTCTGCAATTCACCGTTTTCCTAACTTCCGCTGTAAATGCTTTACTCTAACTCTGTTTGTCGAGTGCAGAGCAGCCTAGGTGAGTACCCAGCCCACAATATACACAGCCTTCTTTTCCAGTCTTCCTAGTGATGAGGGCTTTAGAATATCAACTATTTTAATAGAAGACTGAATTTATATACAAGGCCAGGTGTTTTTTTTTTTTTTTCATTAATTTCCTGGCTATTAGTTCATGAAATCATGGTTGGTTCACTTTATCTTCTCAACTTCCGGAACACTCCATCCCTCACTCATGTCACTCCATCCCTCACCCATGTCACTCCATCCCTCACCCACGTCACTCCATCCCTCACCCATGTCACTCCATCCCTCACCCACGTCACTCCATCCCTCACCCACGTCACTCCATCCCTCACCCACATCACTCTGTCACCCACGTCACTCCATCCCTCACCCACGTCACTCCATCCCTCACCCACGTCACTCCATCCCTCACCCACGTCACTCCATCCCTCACCCACGTCACTCCATCCCTCACCCACGTCACTCCATCCCTCACCCATGTCACTCCATCCCCCACCCACGTCACTCCATGCCTCACCCACGTCACTCCATCCCTCACCCAAGTCACTCCATCCCTCACTCATGTCACTGTATCCCCCACCCATGTCACTCCATGCCTCACCCACGTCACTCCATCCCTCACCCACGTCACTCCATGCCTCACCCACATCACTCTGTCACCCATGTCACTCCATCCCTCACCCATGTCACTCCATCCCCCACCCACGTCACTCCATGCCTCACCCACATCACTCTGTCACCCATGTCACTCCATCCCTCACCCACGTCACTCCATGCCTCACCCACATCACTCCATCCCTCACCCACATCACTCTGTCACCCATGTCACACCATCCCTCACCCAAGTCACTCCATGCCTCACCCACATCACTCTGTCACCCATGTCACTCCATCCCTCACCCATGTCACTCCATCCCCCACCCACGTCACTCCATGCCTCACCCACATCACTCTGTCACCCATGTCACTCCATCCCTCACCCACGTCACTCCATGCCTCACCCACATCACTCCATCCCTCACCCACATCACTCTGTCACCCACGTCACTCCATCCCTCACCCACGTCACTCCATGCCTCACCCACATCACTCCATCCCTCACCCACATCACTCTGTCACTCATGTCACACCATCCCTCACCCATGTCACTCCATCCCTCACCCAAGTCACTCCATGCCTCACCCACGTCACTCCATCCCTCACCCAAGTCACTCCATGCCTCACCCACGTCACTCCATCCCTCACCCAAGTCACTCCATGCCTCACCCATGTCACTCCATCCCTCACTCATGTCACTCCATCCCTCACCCAAGTCACTCCATCCCTCACCCACGTCACTCCATCCCTCACCCACGTCACTCCATGCCTCACCCACATCACTCTGTCACCCATGTCACACCATCCCTCACCCATGTCACTCCATCCCTCACTCATGTCACTCCATCCCTCACTCATGTCACTGTATCCCTCACCCATGTCACTCCATCCCTCACCCACGTCACTCCATCCCCCACCCACGTCACTCCATCCCTCACCCACATCACTCTGTCACCCATGTCACACCATCCCTCACCCATGTCACTCCATCCCCCACCCACGTCACTCCATGCCTCACCCACGTCACTTTATCCTCTTTCCATGTCACTCCAGCCCTCACTGTTAGATGAAGACCTTCACCTAGAAAAGTGACCTGGATGCTGTGAAAAGCAGTGAGGGGATTTTTATGCATTAGATAAAAGTCCTAACCAGAACTTTTTTATGCTTTCTGCTGGACACCCTGGACAACTTTGCAGAACTGTCATTGGTAACAGATGGACGCCATGTAGAAGCTTGGCTGTGCACAGGTCTCTCTATTTACTACTGAACAATCACCTGTCAGCCTTATCAAAGGGTTAACTTGAACCGGGTTGTTGATTCTCAGAGAAAGGAATCAGAGTTACTGAGGCTAGGTTTAGAATTCCTACTTCAGATGAGAGGTGTAATTCAGGACAGAGGAGTAAAGATAACCCTAAAAGCCCCACAAAAACATGCACGTCTTCCCAATGGTGAGGACAGATATTCCCTAGCGAGTAGGCAGAGGGATCAGGCAGTGAGAAACAGAGTTAGAGCCTTTCAGTTTCCAGAGAAGCTGTCTACCACATCACTTTTCACTACTGGGGGAGACTAGCAAGGATGTTCTCCCACCCATCTTCCTCCAAAAAGATCTAGTAATATGGGGCAAGCTTCTGAATAGATTCCATGAATAAAACTTTCCTCAAAACATCAGTGCAGCATACAAGAACACGGTTATTTTCCAAAGTAATGCCACACAATGATGGTTCTTCGCAATTAACATTTTAATTATCTGTAGTAGCGACTGGTGCCCAGAGCATCAACAACAGCCGACTGTATTCTTTCTTCATGATGAGTGGTGCAATGGAGCCAGAGAACAGAATATAGAATGGTCCATTTGTTTCTTCATGAGAAAGAATGACTGGCAACAGGAACTGGTGATTCCCTCTGTCTGCTTTGATCTTGAATAGGATGGAATGCATGAGCATTGGACTTGCCTGTTGACTTCAGTTAATAATCTCAATAAACAAAACAGCGCCAGGCTTACTCAGAAGTCGCTGCTCCTGAGTGCTCACATGGTTAAAACTCAACTGTGAAACGTGAATGTTTAAAATCCCACTGGCTTTAATCCTCATCCCATTGTATCCCGTGCTCATAAATCTTTAATGTTTATGCCATGAGGTAATGTAGCTCCAGAGTAGGAAAATGCAATATTTAATGAAATGTTCTTTTAAATGGTTTTTATAGATTAAATATTTGAGCAGACGTATTCATACCATCACAACGGGACTTGCTTGTAGAAACGCACCGGCAAAGCCCCTAGAATGGATGATTATAGCTCAACCTGAGTGTTCCTTTAGCATTTGTGTAGTACAGGTCTGTTGTGATCAGTTTATGCCAGTTTGGCATTGGGCTACCCAGCAGACATAAGTAATTACTATAAGGAAGATGGGCAATGCTTTGCCTTAAAACTTTTGTGGGTTTTTTTTTTCTTTTCTTTCTTTCTGTTGCTGTGACAAAACACAGCTGACAGGAGGAAAGACTTGATTTGGCTCTTGGTTTTAGAAGATTCAGACTTTGGCTACTTGGCTCCGTTGCTTTGGGTTTGTGAACATCATGGAAGGGAGCATGCTGGGAAACAAGGCTTCTCACCTCATGGTAGGCCAGAAGCAGAAACACCGGAGGAGAAAGAACAGAGGATTCAGCACTGGTTCCCAGCATCCATCTGAACGGCTCACACAACTGCCTGTAACTCCAGCTCCAAGGGATCCAGTGCCCTCTTCCGGCCTCACATGTGGATACCCCACACACAGACACACAAGTATTTTTGATTACATACAATTAAAGAAATAAGTTTTTTAAAAAGTTTTCATTTTTTAATATCTGTCTTAATTAGGGTTATTATGGCTGTGATGAAACACTGTGACCAAAGCAACCTGTGGAGGGAAACGGTTTTTCAGTTTCGGATTCCACATCACATTTCATGATCAAAGGAAATCAGAACAGGAACTCAAGCTAGGCAGGGACCTAGAGGCAGGAGCTGATGCAGAGGCCGTGCAAGGGTGCTGCTTACTGGCTTGCATCCCATGGCTTCTTTAGCCTGCTTCCTTATACAAGACAGGGCTACCAGCCCAGGAATGGTCCCACCCACATGGGCTGGGCCAGTCCACTTGAATCAGTAACTAAGAAAATGACCTATAGACTTGCCTATAGCCCGATCTTAAAATTTTATTAACTGAGGTTCCCTCCTCTCAGATGACTTTAGCTTGTGTCAAGCAGCCATAAAGCTAGCCAGCACAACATCCTATTCAATTATTCTAGAAGATTTCTAATAACAATAAAAGTGATGATGACCCTCGTCACTGCTGCTACTGTCATGTCAACTATTCTTTCACTACCTAGTTTTGCCACAGGAGCAACTTTCCTGAACTCAGTGTGGACTGGACATTGCCAAGTGTTGCCCTGTGTGGCATTTCCAGATCCTCTTGTGAACACGCTGAAGATAGATAGAGCCATCAAGCCTGTTTTCCAGTGAGGAAACTGGGACCCACCCAGTTACTTAGTACTGTCCTTAGTGGGGTACAGCTAGCTAATTTGGGAACTGAAGAACACCTTGCCTGAGAATCTGAGTTCGTACGAGTGGGACATCAGCCCCTTTCGGATTTCTCCCATGCTCGCTGGAAATCTCATGACAGTCCCGACTGCGCAGCCTCCTGCACAATACCTCCCGTTCTCCATCACCAGTCTCTGGAGCTCCATGCTCAGCTCATCTCACACTCTGTGTCTGACTGAAACTGAGCTCATCTCACAGTCCTGACTGCTTTTTCCTCAGGGTCTGCAAAACGTCCACTCATCTCAGCAGGAGACAGAGCAGGAACATCCACTCCCATTGCAAGTGTGTCAGCCAGCTGGCCAGCCACCTGGGTCTCACGCACACTCAAAGCTGACCTTGCCTTTTTTTTTTCTTTTTTTCCTTTGCTCAGCTGCCTCTTGAGTTTCATGTTGTAGAGAATAAAAATGGCGCTGCTTTCTCCTCTTAGCTACTCCAGCAGAACCCTAGGAGACATAATGACTTTACCCACATGCTCTACCTATTATCTAACCAACTATTAAGCCCTAAACATGCCTCGAATTCCTTCTCCTTTTTTTTTCTTTGCCATAGCAACTTGCTTATTCCAGCACCATTTGATCACTGTACCTGGCTTGTCTGCCCCCTACTTAACTCTTCTCTCTTATGCATCTTCCACTTGCCCTGACCACACCTCCCCAAATGCCAGCTAACATATTATTCATTGCAAGGGGGGGGCCTTCCCCAGCACCCCACTGACTTGAGGAGCAGGAGACACACAAACCTCCCCTAACCTCCCCACTTTTGCTTCTCAGATACCTCCATGTAAACCACACCAAACTATCCTGGCTGCAGCAACATAACGAGCCCTCCCCAGTGTTCCTCCAACAGGAATCAATATTTAGTGACTGCCTAGTGCTCACCAAACACTGACCGAGTCTTTCCCTTCATTGCTCTGTCTTGGTTTCTAGAAAATTACTGAGTCATTTAGTTTAAGCTTACCATTCGTTACAGCTTTCAAATTGAGAGTCCGGAACTGGTTTGCATCCCACACATCACAACCAAGATCATCAACTAGCTCATCTTCAGCAGCCCGTACTTTGTCACAGATGTTGGTTAGACATGTTCCAATACGGCTCTGCGCTCTCTCTTACACGTCTTTGATGAGGGGTTTTAATCACATGGATCAAAATGGCATACCCACATGCATACTACACTTCCAGCATTCACACATTTGGATTTCCTGATTATTCAACTGTGAAGCTCCGTACTTGTTTTATTTCCTTATTCAGCCGCCTTAAAATATGCGATGTTTAGGGAGGTGTGTTGGGATGGAAGAAACAAGAACGAAGGAGACGGATGCAGGCATTACATTCAGAACTCCCCTGGGAGAGGAGCACACAACAGGCCTCCGTGACGGTTGGCTTGCTTCCAGGCCTGAACGAAAACGTGTTGACGCTGATGCTTTAAAACAAGGCAGAGACAGCAGTAAAGGCACCGGAACCAGAGAGGCCAAGTGCAGACGCCACTGAAACTAAGCAGGGGAGGGAGAAAACAGAAGCCCAAAGAAAATGAAGGAAGCAAACCAGAGAACAGAGGGCTTATTGGTGAGTTACAGGTCTGTGCAGCCCTTACAGTCCTTACTGGCGAGTGGAACTTTTACTACGGTGCGTGAGTATTTGTTAGCATCAGTATGGATGCCTCCCTAGCGACTGACATGATCTATTTGAACTAGGATTAAGGAAAGATTCTTGTTTTGTCTTCCTAATAGGGGAGAGTTAACCATAAACTTGTGGTGTGTCCTCTTCTGTAAACCCCACACGCAAAACAGCCCTGCCACATAGTGCTAGGTAGCACATCTAACAACGGATAGACAGAACTCTGTCTTAAAGGAGCATCTAGGCACAGTAGTCTCTCTCTCGCTCCCTTTCTTTCCTTCCCCCTTTCACCCCTGTAACTTCCTCTTCCCCGCTCCCCCTGTGTGCATAAGTGTATGAGTATATGCATGCAAATATTGAAAATGCTTATTAAAAACATTCAAAAATATTCCACCTGTTGAAACGACATAAAATCCTGTAAGATACGCTTGCTGTCTCTAGCTTCTCAAAAACTATTGCCTGGTTTCAGAGAGGTTCTGATAAAAGACCAGCTAAGAAAATCATTTTATTTCTAAATAAATTCTCTACACAGATGATCCTCTGTACTCCAATTTCCAGGCATCCAATTTTCAGTTATTAACTTTTGAAACAATTCTGTAGCTTCCTAGGGGCAGAAAATGTGCTGGTTAGAACCATTTGCTAAAAAAAAAAAAAAAAAAAAAATCTAAATAGGTTACTTTCTAGTTAAAAATTATCTTTCAAGGCTCAAGGTAGCTTAGATCATTAAATGAACACCGATGGCCAAGAAAAGCTTAAGGGAATCAACAGTGCAATCAGGACTAGCGTCCAGTCAGGACACAGCAGAGTCTACCACTTAGAGGATCCCGCATCCAGGGTCCTTAGAGAGAGGAGTAGGGGTGCTCAATGCCCCCTCCCCCACAGGCTCACCTATCAGGAGCAGCGTCAGCTAACAGAATCTCATCTGTAGAGTCTACATGGGATCGGCTCTGTCTGTGCTAACCCCTTCATTCTGGACTTGTCATTACTGCAGGCTGAGCTTTACAGCAACCGGCATTTAAATTCTCCCAAGTCATGATCATCTGAGAGAGAACTTGCTGTAATTTCCTGCTGTGAGGATGGCAAATAATTGCTGCTTTGATAAATGATTTTTTTAAAAGTAAGAATAAAAGCTGAAGACGACATGACAGAGGAGTGGCTATCCTTCCATAGATATAATCAGAGAGAAGCAGAGAGAACAAGTGTTTTCTCCCTTTCTGGAGCTTCATTGGAACCAGAGACATAACTGGGTGTGCTGGTGTTCTGGGACTCTGGTCCGTCATCTACCTTCAGCTGTGTGAGTTCTAAAGCGAGGGGAACATCTATAATGCAAGGACTGTCACACATGGGGTGACATAGGCATCATATGTATGAAGGCGACTCTCATGTCTAGTTGAGTACATCGTGAAGGTAGGACTCTTCACAGGAGGGAAAGTAACAAGGGTGCTGTTTCCAAAGTGTGTCAACCCAAGTGACCAATGAGCAGATGAAACAGAAGCAGATCTGAGTGAGTCCAGCGATCTTCTAGAAGCACAGAGCATAGCTCTCTCTAAACATGAGCACTGTTCTCCCCCTTAATGTGTTTATTGGATGTAAATAAGTGTTATTTAATATTAGTCTATTACTATGTTTAAAGGATTACGGAATTAATATTGGAATAACTTTACCAATGAAACAAAGGCATATGTCAATGGCGACATCCCAATGAAAATCTACTGAGGCCTTCAACAATGCCTTGACTATGAAGAGAGGCTTGGTCCTAGAGATCTGAGAATCGTCACTGTACACTGTGCCCAAACACCTCACTCACAGACATATTCCAGGTAGAAGGTGGGATGTTTTTTTAAACAAGTTATGTATAAAATAATTCATAGCCGGCTGGACAGTGATGGTGCACACCTTTAATCCCAGCACTCTGGAGGCAGAGGCAGGCAGATCTCTGTGAGTTCGAGGCCAGCCTGGTCTACAGGGCGAGTTAGAAGACAGCTGAGGCCACACCAAAACTTTGTAGTTGAAGAACGTGGTTCAATTCTATTGTGCTCTTGATCAAGTATGCTCGAGAGAGAGCGCGCGCGCACACACACACACACACACACACATACACACACACACACACACATACACACACACACACATACACATATACACATCACACATGCACACCTGTAAAACATGAGTACACATCATCTGCAGAAACAGTGAAGTAGGAAAGCATTGTTTTCAAGATGAAGCCTCTTTAAGGGACTGGGGAGATGGCTCAGTGTGTAAGAGAGCTTGCTGAGCAAGTGTGAGGACTTGAGTTGGAACCCCCAGCACTCTTATAAAGTCTGAGTATAGCTGCACAGATGCCTTCTATTTCTGTATTGTTGTTCACTTTGTTTTTTGAGACAGGGTCTCTCACTGAACTTGGAGCTCCCTGGTTTATCTAGACTGGGTGGCCAGTGTGCCCTGGGTCCGGGTTATAGACATCTGCAGCCACTCCAGCTTTTAAAGCAGGCACTGGGGATCCCAACTGAGCTCCTCACATTTTCATGGCAAAACCACTTTACCGACTGAGTCATGTACCCAGGCCACTTTTTCAACACTGTCTCCTTAGATGCCACATTTAAGTCTAGACCTTCAAGACATTGTCCTCTTTATTGGCTGGCAGCTGAGCTCCCTATGTCACTTGCTGGCATCCTCTGTGTCACAGCATCGAGCTCAATCAAACAGAAAAACATTTAGGCATAACAAACCAATTAACCTCGCACTGTATTGTTCATGTCAAATCTCCTATGGTATTGTCATCATCAAAGCTCCTCACTGACTTTGTCCCTTCCATCCTACAATAGTTGTTAAATCTTTGTTAGTTACTGAAACAATTTCCAAGCAACACGGTAACCAGTCTCACTATTTCCAACCCAGCAAGATAACCCCAAGCCAAAATGATAGCCTCAAGTCAGCAAGATATCCATTAGCCAGCACAACGACATCTCCGCCCACGGCCCACACCAGTGCTGGGATTCAACCATCCATGTGTGGCCGTGTTCTCCACACACTTACTCTCCAATCAGTGAGGCTCTTCACCATTTCTCAGGGAACACTGGTGACATTTAGAAGGGCTGTGTATCTAAGGACCTTCCCACCCACCGGAACTCTTCCCCACAGGGGTGCCATCTTGCTGATTGTGAACCACCATACCTAGTCTAATGAATGCCTCCCATAGATTTTTAACAGATCCGTATTAAATGGGCCTGTAACCCGCTTTGAAAATAGTCTGTCATAACGAGAGCAGTTTCAAGGGTCAAACAAGCCACTGATTTTTATAACTGCTTCACTATTGGCAGTGATTTCTGTTTGGTTAGGAGAATCTCTCAAGAAGCAAAGTCCAATTTGTAATCTGACAAGACGTGGATCAGAATTAGCAAGCTCTGATCTGTCTGTATACACGGCTTTATTTAAACCTTCAAGAGTGCGTGAGGCTCAGTTGAAATTGGATTTGAAGGGAGTTGGACTTCTTGCATATTTGAGAATGTTGTTCTAAAGGCAGACGGAACCTGTTCACTCCACGCTGCTGTCTCCCACCTCTCTCTTGTGGTCACCAGATTAACCGAACCTTAAAAGTGGCAGATGGTGCAGGACTTCAAAGCTATCCACAACTCCGCTTTCTTGGGAGTATTAAACTCTTATAGTTCATTGGGTCACTTTTTAGTAGTGACTTTTTTAGGCTCCAATTAATTTCTTAGTTTTTCAGTATGTTGAAGATTATGTTAATTTTTTCATATTTGTTAATGGACAGATACTGGTTGCTTGGCCAAGACTATGTGTTTGTGTTAATAATTTAATCTTGAAATTGTTAATATAGGTAAGTTAAGGTGGCCAGGCTTGGTGAAAACCCATCATCTGTAGGACTACTTATTCAAGATGGTTGGTTCTCTGTCCACTATGGTCAGCGCCCTCCCTCCCTCCCTCTCTCTCTCTCTCTCTCTCTCTCTCTCTCTCTCTCTCTCTCTCTCAAAATAGCCTGGCTTGACAATTATATTTCCACCCTGAATCTTTCCCATAATAAAAAATAGGACCCTTTGTGAAGCTAGCCCATTCATCAAATTCCTGGCTTCACAGATCTCTTCATGGACATCAACAATCTTCTAACAATGTGGTTTATAAAAGCCAATTTATCTGAGAATCGTCTTTAATTGTTTACACTTTTAAAACTTCACCTTTAACCATTATACATGTTTCTTGGTTTAATGTATGTAATGGTTCCTAAGTAAAGGATATATTAAGCATATATTCTTTTTCTGCTTTGTCACAGACACATATTGTAGAAGTTAACACAAACTTTTCAATGACTTCTTAAGTGCTTTTCTTGAGACCTTTATGGGAATTTTGGAACACTGTTATAAAAGAGACCAAGCTTGAGCATTTGAAAGTCTTGACTTTGTATTTAAAGGCAAATTCTGGCTTCTCAAGGCAATATCCAATTATCTTCCAATGCATACATGTACATTAATATCTCCAAGCAAAGATACACTTGGGAACTGGAAAGCAAAATTAGGCTGCATAAAAACGTGTGTGCGTGTGTGTGTGTGTGTGTGTGTGTGTGTGTGTGTGTGTGTGTGTGTGTTTGTGTGTATGTACTCCAGTGTATGTATGAGTGTATGTGGAGGTCAAAGGGCAACCTCAGGTGTCAGACCTTGCCTTTCATCCTGTTTGAGTGAAGGTTACCTTTTTATTGTTGGCTGCTGTGTACGTATGCCTGGCTAGCTGGTCTGCGAGCTTCTGGGGACTCAGCTGTCTCTGACTCCTTCCTGCCTTGCTGTAGGAATGCTGACGTCACAGGTGCATGACACCATGCTGGCTTTTATGTGTGTTCCAGACATTCAAACTTAGGTCCTCGTCTTGCACGCTTAGCCCGCTAGCCACCTCTCCAGCCCCAGTAGCGTTCTGTGTGACAGGTTCTTACAATTCAAAGGCTCAGCCCTTCTCTTCTGTGATGTGCAATGATATTCCTGAATCTTTCATCTCACAATACGAAGGCAGTGAGCCTCGCCCATGTGACAAATCACGGTTCAATAAAAGCATTTCCATCTTACACCAGTGAAGCTGTAAACATATCTCAAAGGACGAGGTGCAAATAGTAGTTTTGTGGGAGGGCGGGAGGGGAGAGCAGGCTGCCTGAAGAAGAGTCAGATATAATTCTTTCTCATTCTTCTTGCAAGTCTTTCCAAAAAAGTGCCAAGCCTTAATGAGACACTCCAGCAACCCAGCATTCCTTCCACCCAGAAGTGGGTACGGATTCACACCACCAGAACAGGAAAAAAAAAACCCACCACGGAATCTCTCTGCTGAGCATGTTCTTGTCTTTGAGAACTGCCCGAAGGCCCTGTTCACGTTCCCTGTATATTCCTGACATTAAGTTCTTGGATTCCATTTGCGTTTTTACCCTTGAATGATGATTAGCAGACAGAATCACTTTATAAACAGAAAGAAATATCATTTATAAAAAGAGTACTTGTCTTAACAAATCTATCCCTCCCTACCTTTTTTTTAAAAAAACAATTATGTCATACACAGACCATGGTACTCCAATAGAGAACTGGAAAATTCTAATTACAGCAAAGACAGCTTCACGCTGTAGCCATGCTCTTGGCCAGGGAAAGATTTATGATGGAGAGATCTTGGTCTCTTTACTACTTTACTAGCTTCTGGAGTTTTGGCCATTCTGGGTTCACTCCCCTTTAATAACTCTGAATAATTACACCAAGGGTAGACCAGTCCTCAAATGGAGAGTTGCTCTTTTTATTTATCTACATCTGGCTAGGACGTTAAGCAATATAAAGATGTCCTATGCTTACAGTCCAACCTCAATAAGACCATCTGTTCCTCTCGTGTCTTGGACTTACAGGAAACACCATTTTAGATGCTCAAAATACATTAGGAAAAGAACGCCTACCAGAGTTTGATGACAAAGGTTGAGCTTGCATATGTAACAGAACCACATTCACACCTCATCAGAGCCACGAGCAAATTCCAGTCCATATCAGACCATTGTCTGCTGAAAATCATGCTTTTCAATGACACTTATCTTTTGTGTGTATGTGCACGTGTATGAGTGTATACATACAAGAGCACACGTGTAGAGATCAGAGGAGTGGAAGTCAGCTTTCTCCTTCCACATGTTGTGCTATATTCTTTATGAAAATATTTCTTGTCCCCAAAGACACTGTTTCCTCACCCCCCCCACCCCCCATGTGGATTCTGGGGATCAAACTCAGGCTTTCAGGCTCAGGAATAAGTGCCACCCTCACCTGCTGAGCCATCTTACCAGCACGAGAATCATTACTTTTAATGGATCATTTAAATCTGGGAATTTTGCACCAGGAGGGAAACCCATCTTTAGTGAAGAAGCATGTATCCCACTGGAGGTGAGTTACAACTCTTATCTGTGATGTGGAAGGGAGCAAATATCACAGAACTGTGTTAATTGAAATCTGGTTGCTTCTGACACCATGCCTGGCATGTAAGTGACAGTTTTGTGACATGTTCATCTCAGAACCATCAGGCCTTTTCGGAAGGATTGACTGGTAAAGGAAGTTAAGTGAGAATTAAAATCCAAGTCTTTTGGTGAAGCTGAAGATGCTAGATATAGAACTTTCCCGAGTTCCTGGTTAAGTCAGTATTTTAGTGATAATTATGAAAATTAAAACTGAGGTCACAATTGGATGCTGTGGCGTAGGGGATCTAATGGGCACACACCTTTGCAGTTATAAATTTCACTGTCTCTAGATGGTGGTCCAGCCTCACCCCTCAGGAATGTCATACACACTTTTATCTTGATATTATTTCGTAAGTAAAAAAACCAGGAGAACAGCAACATCATATGCAAGCACGTAGACATTTGTAAAAATGTCATGTGTCTGAGTGTTTCGCCTGTGTGTAAGTCTATGCACCGCTCACATGCCTGGTGCTCAAAGAGGCCAGATTAGATTCCCCGGGAACTGGTGTTACAGTTGTGAGCCACCATGTTGTGCCAGGAATTAAACCCAGTTTCTCTGGAAGAACAGCCAGTGCTCTTAACCACTGAGACATCTCTTTAGGCCCAGGAAAAAAAATAAAATGGGTTTTCATTTATAGCTAGGCTAGCTTTAAACTTTCTTTACTCCAGGCTGGCCTCAAGCTCACATCAATCTCTTTTGCCTCAGCTTGCTGGGATCATGGTGTGTACTATCATCTCCTCCTCCTCCTCACCCTTTTGTTTTTTTGAGACAGGGTTTCTCTGTGTAGCCCTGGCTGTCCTGGACTCATTTTGTAGACCAGGCTGGCCTTGAACTCACAGTGATTCGCCTGCTTCTGCCTCCCAAGTCCTGGGATTACAGATGTGTGCCTCGTGCCTGGATTATCATGTCCTTCTTAAATCCACTCTTTATGTCATGTTTCTGAGCCACACTCCTGTGTGTGTGTGTGTGTGTGTGTGTGTGTGTGTGATATGTGGGTGCATGTGTATATGCATGCTTTTGGAGGCCAAAGGACAACTTTTCATGTCATTTCCAGGAGCAGGCCACTACCCCCCCCCCCACCTCCCTACCCCCCACAATCCCTTACTGGCATGGTGCTCATCAATCAGACAAGACTGGGAAAGTGATCAGTGGGTCCCGGGGCTCTTCCTGTCTCCACCTCTAGTGTCTGAACTACAAACATGAACTATTATGGGTTGTAGGGATTGAACTCAGATCATCATAGACCTCTGGACAAACACAGGAATACATTCACACACACACACACACACACACACACACACACACACACACACACATGCATATACATATAGACACACACACATACACAAACACATACACAGACAAACTCATACACACACAAAGACAGAGACACACGCTTATACGGATAAACACGTACATACAGAGAGACACAAACATGCAGACAAACATACACACTCATTTTTTTAAAAGATGCTTAAACATGCCTCACCCCTCTTTCTGCCCTTATTTCCTTCATCAGAGAAGTGGCCACCATATCTGAGCTGGGCACTCGTGTGGTTAAAGAACTCTGCTAGGAGTTTGGGTCATGCTGCAGTGTCGTAGCCAGCTGTCACCTCGATGGATGAGCTGTGCATTCACTCATGTGCTCAGTAGATGCTCGGGAAGAGCCTCCTGTGTGCCAGGGTCTTTCCTCTGTTAGGGGAAATAGTGAGACGGCCCTACCCTCGCACAACTGATGATATCTTTTATCTGTGTAAAAATATGTTCAAACACAAATGCTGACCTGCATTTTACAGTGTTTAAAATGGACAAGGCAGTAATATTCCAGAATTACCTACATAAAGAAAATGGCAACAAGCTGTATATTCACTTCAGATCCAAAACCCAAATAATTGTGATTCAGATCTTTTTCAAAATAGATGAAACTCTTTGGTTAAGTACAGCTGAAGCCATATGAAGGCATAACAAGTACATCCAATAAGCTTTGGAGAATGAAAACAATACTTTTTCTGCACGTTAATTAAAGCCCATAAAGAATCTTTCTCCATCAGTACCGACAATCACCACCTTTCATTTCACCCGTTTTAATTAAAATACCTGGCAGCTGCGCAGGCGTGCTAATGATGAACAGAACTAGCACTTAGCTGTGGGAAGCACACTCACGTCCCAGTTGGCTGTGGGAAGCACACTCACGTCCCACATTAAGGTGTAGCGGCAGCTGCCATCTTATTACATGCATAGGGGATAAACAGTTTTGTCTTCCCCACCCACCATCGTCTGTCTGAAGTAGAACAATACGTTAGGATGGTCTTGGGCGGAGGTGTGGGCTATGGAGAAGGCAGTTGCTAGTTCTTTATCTACATTGCCCCCGGCCAGTCTTTCATTCTCCAGGAAACAAAACAACAATACAAAAAAATTCTTTTCCAACCTCTCAACCTTCTCCACCCATCTCCCCAGTGAGAGATTTCATTTCAGATCTCACCTCTGCTGGAGTATTGGCTCTGTGTTCCGTATTCCTGATGCCTAGGCACTGGCAGCCTTGCCAACAATTAGCCTTACCAAGACTGGCTACTTTCTAGAGATAGCAAAGGACCCTCTTGACCAGACACCTTCTCGCACCAGGAGGCTCCATCCTAGAAGCACCATCCCTCTGCCTACATCACCTTGAGGCCAGGCCAGCGGCCGGACAAGGAGCCAAGCCCTACACACCTGAAGCCTGTAGAAACAAGTAGCCGAACCTCAACCCTCAGCCTGCTCCCTGCACCTTGCTTTTCCCACAGAAAGCACAAGAGAGGTTGGTGCACGTCTGTGTTCCTCCTTGCTGCCTGACTAACCTGAGGCTGCATTGTGAGATGCACCATAGCATGGCGCCAGCAACTGGAGTAACAGACAGCTTTTATTGTTCATTTGTTTTATGTCTTATCCGTGTATTCAGGGGTGTAGGATGGGCACCGCATTGCATGCAGGAGCCTGTGGAGGTCAGAAGAAGGCATGGAATACTCTGGGACTGGAGACACAGGTGGTTGGGAGGTACCAACCAGGTACTGAGAACTGAACCTGGGTCTTCTGCAAGAGCAGAGCCATCGCGCCAACCCTTGATGTTTTTATCTTTAAATTTTATTATACTTGTATGAGTGTTTTGCCCACATGTACACATGTGCACTGTGTGTGTGTGTTTGGTGCCTGATGCCCTGGAAATGGAGATAGTATTACAGAGCAAGAGCGTGAAACAGGAAGCCCGTAAACCTCACAGTGAGATAAGAAAACAGGAGACACACTGGGGTCTGGGCCACAATGTTTAGGGTCACATTCCCAGTGACAGAAAATAACATGTCTACCACTTCTCAACAGCACATCACTGGAAACCAAACTTTTACTGTATGAGCCTTTGGAGGGAACTTAAGATACAAATTAAGGTGTCCTTCCTCTGGCCCACAAATACTCATGACCATTTCTCAATACAAAGTACATCCATCCCATCCCCCAAAGTCCCCCAGAGTTCTGTTTAGCGTTGCTCAGAAGTCCCCGCCTTGGCCTGGAGAGATGGCTCAGTGGTTAAGAGCACTGGCTGTTTTTTCAGAAGTACTGAGTTCAATTCCCAGCAACCACATAACGGCTCACAACCATCTATAATGTGATCTAGCGCCCTCTTCTGGCTTGCAGGTGTACATGCAGGCAGCGTACTGTATATATAATAAACAAATAAATAAATCTTAAAAAATAAAACAAAAACAAAACAAGTCCCAGCCTTAATGTCTCCCCAAAGAGTCAAGGCCAACTCCGGTGTGAGCCTCCTCTGTAGAAATCAGACCAACAGTATTAGAGATTTCAATGCTCGGGACTGTACTGTGATGTGAAAAGGAAACACCTTCAGGAGACGCTGAGCAGTCAGAGTGGGACTCACCATCTCTCTAAGCAGTAGTTCCACCAGGTAGGATAAAACTTCACTGTCTATCTTGGTGCTCTGTCTGGCATGAGTAGCTTTTGTACCATTGAGGGATAACAAGCTTGCATTTGTTCGGTGAGCACATGAGAGCGAATACTACTTAATATATGAAAATTGGCAAGAGTCATCAAGAAGACTGGATTCACCAGAGCTAACACATTTTCCAAGAAGGAGACCGCTCCCAGAAACTGAGCGGCATGTAGCAGCTGACATGGTTTGCCCTAAGGCCTCACAAGCCTAGCCAACCATGGTTCGTCATAAAACTTACTGCTTAAACTGCCTTCTGAACCAGGCTTGAGGAGCACACCTGTACACACAGCATTTGGGAGGTAGAGGCAGGAGGATCATGAGTTCCAGGCCACCTTGGGCTAAATAGCCAGACCTTATCTCTGTCTCTCACTCTGTCTCTCTCTGCATTTCTCTGTCCCTGTCTGTCTGTCTGTCTGTCCGTCCATCTGTCTGTCTGTCTGTCTCTCTCTCTCTCTCTCTCTCACACACACACACACACACACACACCTGACGTCTAGATTAGCACTGTTCTAATTGGTAGTAAATGTAGTGAATATGTAGATTGCTTTGAGAAACATGGGGTTTTTTTTCCCCTACCTTTAAAAAAAGATTTATTTTAGGTGGGCATGCTGGCAGACACCTTTAATCCCAGCACTCAGGAGGGTTGGCAGATCTCTGTGAGTCCAACCTGGTCTACAAAGCGAGTCCAGGATAGCCAAGGCTACACAGAGAAACCCTGTTTCAACACAAAAGAAAAAGCAAGCAAACAAACAACAGATTTATTTTATCTTTGCTTATGTGTATGTGTGTCTGTCTGTGTGCGTGTATACCACGTGGGTACAATACCCACCGATGCCAGAAGAGAGCAGCTATTCCCTTGGGATTGGAGTTACAGATGGCTGTGAGCTACCGACCTCAGGGAATAAGAACCAAACCCAGGTCCCCAAGGACAGAGAGTGTTCTTAACCACTGAGCCATTTCTCCAGCCTTGATGGCTTGTTTTGATTTGTTCTTTTTCATATGGTTTCTCCTGTGTGGCACTTCCCGGTGGGCACACTTGCATACCCTTTGGCTTTGGTGTGGTTAGACCCCCTTTTGGACTTCTAACCTTCATGTTGCTCTACGTCGTTACATTTGTGACAGTGTGTGTTATAACAATAGGAAATAGATAGAGAAACGCTGAGGGATTTGTCTGTTTGCCTGTTTGGGGAGGGGGTGGGGCAGTCTAGGAATTGAACCCAAATCCTTGCACATGACAGCACCTGTTTTACTTCTGGGTCGCTTCTCTACCACTGGGGGGAAAAAAAAGTTTTCATTCTTTGAGTTTCAATCTCCTCTTATAGTAAATGTAGATAATGAGAACTATTGGCTGATGTTCTAAGAACTGGGTCAGGTGAATTGTTAGGATGATGTGCTGGCCATGTTGGAAATGCTGAATGTGCATCCCCTGTCTCTCTCCACCCGGCCCACCTTGCACCTGTGCTCATAAGCAAGCCCAGAGACACGTGCAATTACTTAACATTGTAGAATTCTTTCTCTCCCCCTCTCCTTTTCCTCCCCACTCCTTCCTTGAATTTCTTTTTCTTTCTTTCTACCTATCTATCTTTCTTTCTTCTCTTTTTTTTTAGACAGAATCTTATATAGCCCTTGAACTCCTTAAGTGTCTGAAGATGACCTTGAACTCCTGACACTCCTGCTTCTGCCTCCCAGTGCTGGGAATAGCAGGCACCACTAATCCTGTCTCAGAATTATCTCTTAAAAGAAATATTTTCAGTGTCGTTTTTTTTTTTACAGCAAAAGAAATCGAAACCAGCGGAATAAGAGCCATTAGCACATACTAAAGGAACAGTGTTTACACAGGACTTAATCACACAAGGGTAGAAAATGACTTCAGAGCTAGTAGATGCTCTCAATAAGCATGCCAGGAATTCCACAGTCGAAAGACCACTATAAACTATACTTTTCTTCTATTAATAACAAGGATAAGGGATGGCAGAAAGGATCTTGTTCTTATCAACTCTGATAAGCAACAGGAACGCAGCAAGATTCTGTTATCTACAGAAGACAGAACAGACTTGGGTGGTTTCAAAACACCTTTCACCTGTACAGCAGGGTGCTGTCATCAGTCTTGATAATCAGGTGAATGCATTTCAGCACTCTTATGTAAATGCAGACTTCTGTTAGATGCTTGCAGATGTTTAAGCAACTTGCATAATATAACCACAAACTTCTTGTTAAAAACATCCTCAGAGGGCTGAGGAGATGGCTCCATGGTGGTGGTGCTTGCTGTGCAAGCAGGACGACCTGGTTTTAAATCCCTAGAATCCAGATAAAAAGCGAGGGTGTGCATGCCTGTTACCACAGCCTGGGTGGTAGGGTGCATAGAGAGGCAGATCGTAGGAGCTCACTTGCCAGGCAATATAACCAGAAAGGTAGCTTCCAGTTCAGCGAGAGTCTGTCTCAGGGGAGGAAGGTAGAGAGAAGACATCCTTCTCTGGCCTCTGCAAGTGTGTGCACAGATACAGGTACCCACACACTCACAAGCATTCTTTACCCACATACCACACATATATACCACATAAACAACACACACACACACACACACACACACACACACACACACACACACACAGAGAGAGAGAGAGAGAGAGAGAGAGAGAGAGAGAGAGAGAGAGAGAGAGAGAGAGAGAGAGATACCCGATTCAGGGGGGAAAGTTTAGCTTTAAGACAATATATTAAATAGTGCCTTTTTTGGGTAAAATACATGATGGGATAATAGTTAAACACTTCTATGATTTTTGCCTAGTTATTAAGACTATTTTAATGTACATTTTTATTTTAGTTTTATATTTGGTATCTTCCTGTAATGAATATGTATGTTTGTATAAAAAGAACACTCCCAGCAAATCCCATTGGTAAAGTTCACTATGATAGTCTTTCAGGTGATAAAATAGGGACCTCTTGAAGGAAAACATTCACAGTTAACAAGATAAAAACTAAGCTGTTTTTAATCTGAAAGGCTTTTCTCGATGACTTTCGGAGGGTCACAGAAATTCAGTTACTACCTAGCCCGGTCTCAAATACCATCTAAGGATCGGCTTTAACATCCTTGACAAAGGTAATTCTGTCCTGTGTGTGTAACAGTCACAAGTGCGTAACTGTGTACCCAGGCGTGTTGGAATGACCGGAAACAACAGATACCAGATTGGAGTCTCGTATCAGCCAGGGTAGTGGATGTGTGAGCAGGACGGGTGGGAAGGCACAAAAGGCCTGTGTTGAGAGTGTACAATGCCAGCGGAGAGAACAGTGCTCTTCCCTAAAAGTGCCTGGGGGTGGGGGGTGGGGGGGTGGGGTGGGGGGAACATCTCGGTGCAGGCTGAACAAACCCTGCTTACATACTGCTTTTCAACTGCAATCAGCAGGCATGCTCTACAATGCGGGTCACAGAGAAACAGCCAGAGGTGAGTTCGTCAGCTGGAGTCAACAGAGATGAAATGATTAAAATGTTAGAAAGAGTCAAAGTGACCACATGACCCTTGAGGAAGGAGTAGGTATGGTAGGGCCTGGTCAAGGGGACCACATGACCCTTGAGGAAGGCCTAGATATGACAGAACGCAGTTGAGCAATCTAAATTCCAAAACCTGTCTCCTACAAGATTTTCACCACCGCCACACATATATTAGCTCACGCAACGACTGTGTGATCAGTCTAAGATCAACACTGACTCACAAAATCGGACTTACTTAAAAGGAAGTTTGTTCTTAGACACTTTTACTTTATAACATTATTTAGTGGCCTTGTTTACTTAGGAAATCTCTACTACGAACTGCTTCCCTGGTCTGCGTGGCCTCTGCCGATGTGACTTTTGTTCCAGGCTTCATGAATGGACACCCTGTGTCACTCAACTGTCTTTCTAATTTTTCCCATAGATGTTTGTTCTTGCCGTGTGTGCAGAGTGGTCTGAGGTAGACGTACGGGAGGGGCAAACGGGCTGCTGCCCGTCTCAGTTTGGTCAAGTGATGCAGAGAAATGGGGATAAAAATCGGTCCATTAAGACGAGGATATAAATGTGTTCTGTACCCTCCAGTGCTGTCTGGAATGTAGGTACATGCTTATTGTAAGAACCAACTTTAAGGAACCACAGCACCTATACATGCTGAGGCGTCACGCAGCCAATTAGTGTGTTCCATACATGTACACAGACATATACTAGGAAGAGGAGCAGTTCCATGTCATAAAAAGTAAGACAGCTTGACATAGCATAAACGCCCCTGCAAAGGTGGGGCTGGAGAGATGACTCAGCAGTGAAGAGCACTCTTCCAGAGGACCTGGGTTCAGTTCCAGCACCCACAGGGTAGTTTACGAGCATCCACATTTGCAGTGTATTAGCCCTGAATAGCGAGTTCTGTCTTGACTTCTTCTGTGAATACGGATACTGGCTATATGAAAGCCGCTCCTATTTTGTAGAGTTAGAAACAGTTCAGATGTAACTGCCTTAGGAGAGCTGACTTTGACGGCCAATTTCCTTCTCCTTGACACTGCTGGCCAGTGTTAAGGTGAAGTTATAACAAAATAAAAAGGGAAATTTTGGCACAGGGAGGGTTTTCTTTGGCTTGTGCTTTAAATAAAAGGCAGCATCAAAATGAACGACTTCAAAATTATTAGTGTAAATTTGTGGAGTGCTTGTAAACAATAGGCTCATAGCATTTAAGCAATTATAGAACAATATTTATAATATACATATATTATAATGTATATATCAAAACTGTCTTATTCATTGCAATAGAATGCTACAACTTTCAACTACAAGTGAATATATCATTATATAAATGAGCATTCCAAAATGGTGTATAGCTACAAATTCAGTTATGGTATCTCACAGGGATGTGATATCTTCCCTAAGTCAAGGACAGGGTGAGTATGGAAGCCTGCAGCTTGGGCTGAGCCTCACACAGGGCATGGAGGAAGAAAGGAAGACACCATGCTAGGAGCTCACTGCAGTGCAGGTTCCTAGCCAACTCTATTGCTGCTTAGTCAGAGCTGTTGATTTGCTCATGAAGGGGAAGAGTCCGGCATTTCCACTGCCTACCATGTGGTCAGTCAGAGCTGGAAAGTGAAAAGTGCAGAGAGATGGCTCGGTGGCTAGGAGAACTGGCTGCTCTTCCAGAGGACCAGAGGATCTGGTGCCCAACTCTGGCCCCCATGGGCACTGCACACACATGGTGCACAGACACATTCATGCAGACAAAACACCCATACACATTAAATAAAAGGGAATCAATTCTCAAAATAAATTAAGAAGAAAAGGAATGCACAGAACAATCTAGCTTATACTTTAGAAAATTGCCCCATGCAAAGGAAACAATATTTTTCTTAAATATTTAAAAACTGACATGGGTATCTTTAGGTAACCATGGAGACAAGGTATTATTTCTGGGTCAGAGGGACAGCAACACAACAAGAGACTTATTAGAAGAAATGTGTGCACTGTCCGGATACGTACTTAATTGAATGAAGTAAGCACCCATTAGGAACTGAAGATCTATCAGTGGAAATTGGAGATAAAAACCTCCCACTTTCGCAGACACTGCCCTGTATTATAGAAGGAACGGTGACCATTTTACTCAGCACCAGCTTTATTATTGGAAGCAGTCTATATCTGCCGAGTTACTAAAGGCTCAATATGCTCCTGATGGAAACAGTAGCCAGGAATTATGTGGGAATGCGGCTCATCAGAAATCCAAAAGGGAGGCAAAACTGGCAGGTTCCAGAACTGGGTGGATATGGACAGTGCACCAAAATGACAGCAAGAAAAGTTTTGAGAAAACAATCTCTTAAGTGACGTTTTACACGTACCATAGCCACAATACAATGGCCTCGGTTTTCAGCCCTCTCTGCACAAGGAAAAGAAAATTACGAGAACCAGGCCATCCAGGATGGCTCCCTCCTGCCTCCTGGATTTCTAAAGCCCTGTGAGCAGTTTAGTGGCTCCCACTTTAGTTTCTGAAGTGGCTGTCCCAAACGCTGTGTGCAATACTCTTTTCCGCGTGCCCGCGTCCCACAGCTGCCTGAGTGGAGTCCGGGAGCAGGTGGCATTACCAAGATGACAGGATGACTTTCTCGGCTCAGGAATCCAGCACAGAAGCGAAGACCATGTACCTCTGCCCTCAGTCTGAAGGAAGGCGGCCAGAGTGGGACAAAGAGAATAATGGCTCTGGGTTCCTTCATCCGAGGTAGCATAAGGGGTGTTATTTTCCAAGCATAGATGAAAATTAACATGAGAACAAAGGACTGCTTATATATATATTATATATATATATATATATATATATATATATATATATAAAACTAAACATAGCTGTGTACCTCTCAACCATTTTTAGTTTCTTTGTTCAAATGATGCTAAAACTAGTATAAGTTTTATATTAAATGATAATTAGCCATAACTGAATAATTCATTCTGGAGAGTTCTCTGGCAACACTGCTAGGATTCTAAATGTAACTCACCTGAAGGTACACTTCAGTTTCCTTAACAGTAAATGTTTCCTTCACACAAAAAGGTTGCTTATATACAGCAACTTGGCAAGTCCTTTTTTTTTTAATTATCCAAATCAGAGACAAATTAATCAACTAACAATTTTAGTAAATTTACAGTATCTGTTTCAAAAGTGAATGCTGATGATAAAATTTCTTTCTCCTCTACATATATATTTTGGCCCTAAGGAAGTAAACATTAAGAAATTAGTCTAGGCCATGTGGTAGTGGTGGTGCATGCCTGTAATCCCAGCACTCGGGAGGCAGAGGCAGGCGAAGTCTCTGTGACTTTGAGGTCAGCCAGGTCTACAGAACTAGTTCTACGCAAAGAAACCCAGTTTCAAAAGACAAAAACAAAAAAGAAAGAGAAATCGGTCTACATGTGCAGAAAGGGCAAAGTCACCCATGCATTTTAGGTGTGTGTTTTATTGATTCATCATTTTTTTTACCAAGTTCAAGCTCAATAAATCTCATTTTTTCTTATTTGCAATGAACAGTTCGTCTGCCACTTTGTCTCTTTGACCTCACTGGGATTTCAGAGACACATAGTTTTCACACTTAGAAGGTACAAACTTTATCACTGTAGCCGATAAGTAAGATTCACTTATTAGACAGTCTTGATTACAAGATCTTAAATACTGTAGAGTTTGCCCCTAATTTCTCAAGGAAATTAATATCTCAGTGTTAGCTAAGATAGCCTATGCTATTAATCGTAGCAGGGGCAGCATCTGGCTTTCGTAGGGACCTGTTAAGTACATGCAAATGCACGGAGCATTTACTTTTCAGAAGTCCTAGAAGAAAACATCATAGACCACATGCTGCTCCCTGTGTACACAGTACCCTCAGTGGTACATGTATTTAAGTGGCCTTTCCTTTACAATAGCCACTAATATCTGTCACTATGGTGACTACAATAGTATCTCTCTCTACCTGTGTATATGTGTGTATACATATGTATGCATGTATATATATATGAAGCACAACTAGGTAATTTGTGTGTGTGTGTGTGCGTGTACATAGGAATGTACATGTATGAAGCACATTTAAGTGATATGTGTATATATATATGTGATATATATATGTGATATATATATGTGATATATATATATATATATATGTGATATATATCACATTTAAGTGATTTGAAGACCCGAATAAATGTAGAATGCTATCAGTGTCTTCAGTCTGTGTTCCAAAATTTTCCATATAAAACCTCTCTGTAACTGGACATCTGATAAATACAGATGTTTTAGGAGTTCTAGTTTTGGCAAAATCTAGTAACCGTCTTTAACCTCCAGTCCTGCAGAACGTATAATCCCAGGTGTCAGGAAGGAGAACGAAACAAGCTAGCAGTGCTGAAGAGATGGGAACTTCACATGTGTGCTATTTCAACACAGGAAAAAGTCCTCACGACGACAATCTCAGCTAAGCCCCTGGCAGCCTGCAAAGTGATTTTGAAGCACTCATAGATTTTACACTGTGCGTTGAAGAAAAGCTCAGCGCCTTTCCAACAGTCATGTCTGTAGACCCCAAGCCTGTCAGTCAGGACCTGTCAGTCAAACTGCCCAGGCAGTTGCCATGGGAAAGGCAGACGGGAAGCAAAAGGGGAAAGGAATGAGGAAAACCCAGAAGCAAAGAGACAAGTGCTGGAGCTTAAGAAGGAACAGGAGACGTTCCGGGTGGCCACGTGCTCCTGTAAATGCCCGAACTAGGGCGGCCAAGAGTGGAGGACCATGAGTTTAACTCCAATGTGGGCCACAACATAAGAGCTTGTCGCAACAAACAAAAGCATAACTGCTAGAGAGAAGGGAAGGCGGGGGAGAGAAGAGAGGAAGGAGAGGTGGCAGAGGCCCCCAAGTCCGCTGGGGAAAGACTGCAGCTGGAAAGTAGCACCTCCCTGCACAGCCCTCCTGAGAACAGAGATCCACAAACGGCAGACTTGGCAAGCATCTTCCTACTCAGCCTTCAAAAGAGCCCAGTTAACTGTTCACTATTTTAACCCCCCCCCCCCCACACTTTACAATCGCAACTGAGACCAGTCAAGTTGAGATGGGTCATGGCTCCAGTGATGCCAAGGGTCACAGCCGTATTTGTGACGACTTCCACTTTGAAGTTGGCTAGATAGGCAGAGAAGCAGGATAGGAGGCTAGCCTTCCTGAATCCGTACTCAAGAGAGCCGACTCTTCTCATAGTCCATGTGTCCAAATCACCTGGGCTTCATCCCCAACTCTCTATCAGGCCCCTCAAGTCCCCCCAATCTTGGTACACAGCACTGTCATTCCCCATGGCCTATGAAACCCAGAAAAATGCTCACATCACACTTCTTCCTTCCTCTACAGTGAACTAAAAAGACTTAAAATCTTGGCAAGGCTATCCTCTAGTCTCTATGTCTTGTTTTGTTTTGAGATAGGATCTTACTTTGTAGCCCTGGCTGGCCTGGTACTCACCATGTAGATCAAGCTGGCCTTGAACTCAGAGATTCATCTGCCTCTGTCTCCCAAGTGACAGAATTAAAGGTTTGCACCAGCATCCCTGGCCCGCTCAACTCCATGTCACAGAGTCTTACTGGCTCAGCCTACCAAGCTCCCACTATTGATCTTGTATCAATCCTCTGCAGCTGGAAGACATGCCTTCAAAAGCGCAAATTGGAACATGTTATTCTCTTGTTTCAAAATGAGCGTACCCAATTCACTGAGTGCACAGGCTATGCACCATGGTCTATGGTCCAGCTTGCCAGTCTTGTTTCAGGCTCCTCTCTGTCTCTCTGTCTCTGTCTCTCTGTCTCTGTCTCTGTCTCTGTCTCTGTCTCTGTCTCTCTGTCTGTCTCTCTGTCTCTCTCTCTCTCTCTCTCTCTCTCTCTCTCTCTCTCTCTCTTGTTCTTAGACCTTTCCACATGCCTCTCTTTCTCTTTTTTCTTCCTGCAGTAGCTTCATTTCTTCCTAAGCCTGAGTTTAAGCATCTACTTGCCAAGAGACCTTTTCTCCGAGCTGAATTTCTACCTCATAAACTCCAGAATGTTCTGTCTGTTGCTTTATCTTCGGGATATTTATTTATGTTTATATATTTATACTATACATACATATTTATTGTTGTTTTCCAACATCCCAATAAACACCAAAAACCTCCTGGGAGCATCAAGAGCATCTGTTGTCTAACTCAATAAATAAATGAATAAAGACCCTCTTTATAGCAAATAAGCCGAACCACAGAAACTCTGATCTTTCTCCTATATCACACTTATTTCCTGGTTACACTTCTTTGGCTTTACAAAATACATAATAATACTGACTGAAACTGTGAACATGACCACAGAAATCAGCCTCCCCTTTGTCTCAGGACAAACTTACAAGATAAAGACTAAGACAGCACTGAGCTTTATAACATGGGCCACAGATAAATATTTGGTTTGGTATTATGGTATCTTGGTTACCTGTGAAAGAAAATGCACTTAGCTTTTAAAGGGCACTATTATTTCTTTTGGGTCTTAATATAGATTCATATTTCTCCATAGGGATTCTAGCTCTGCCAAAGGTTTCATGATTTGAGTGAAATACCATCTGATGTAAAGCCAAGCATGTATTAATAAGATGTGGACTTTGGGGATGAATGTAAAGATAGCTAATAAAATTTGAATTGCATTTTTGTACCAGAAGAGTAACTTCTTTTAAGGATGCTAAGCAGGTGTATTTTTAGAGCCATGCCTTGAAGGCAATAGCGCACTAGACTTTTGATGACTTGAACTGCTCTGAAAAGAACAAGGATCGGCTTACAAACACGAGCCACAGGAGTCAGTGTCCTCCCTAAGATCTGTACTCCGTTGGGCTTGTATTGTGTCCATGTTTAAAGCATCTTTATCAATGCCTGGCATGGCTTCACCATCTTGTAATTATGGCTCAGGCTCTCCCGCCCTTCCTCTGCCTCTCCTGCCATTAGCAATTGACATTACTGTCCAGAACGCTTTCTTCCCCTCTCGGCTCAGTGTCAGACTGATCTCCCAGTGCTTGCACTCACAATCCTCATCTTTTTCTACACTTTGTATTTATGTTTTCTCACTTTAAATTCAAGCTAATTATCAGTAATTACGTTTCCTCCAGTCATCAAGCGACAGCTTCCCATCAGAACTCCTGTTCCTTCTGTGTAGAAAGACGAGGTTCCCATGACCCTTTTGTATTTGAGTATTTAATATGTCAGATGCTGGATAAAAACTTGAAAGCCTTGACCTTGACTGACGCTTCATAGACAGAAATGACATTTTGACTTCCTCTACCATCCCAAGGTGCTATTTATATCTTTGAATGGCTCGTGAATTAAAGATCTGGGAGGGTGGGAATTTTGGCCACCAAAAAGCATATTCAAAGACAGCAACAACAACAATAACAACAGAAAGTGATCTGGCTGCCAGCCAGGCACACTGTAAGAGCCAACACAGATTTCTATTATGTCTGCTGTCCAGTCCCAGTGCCAGAAATGGCAGGCGGAGCCGAGCTAGACTGCATGCCCGGGACATATGAGGACTTGGAGGAGGAAGTGACAAAGCCAAACCAGTTTCATAAAGAATAAAAGTAAGGCTTCTTTCATGTAGCTCATCAAGCCACGTGGGCACACATCCTGATCTTACACTCATAAAAAAAAAACATTCTAGTAAGATGTAACTCGGTGATGGAGCACTTGCCGAGCATGTAGGAGGCCATAAACCTAACCCCTCTCCCACACTCTGGCATGGCCATCTTGGAGCAGAGCCTGAGATCGTGAGACTTAAAGAACAACAAATAATAAGTTAAAAAAAAATACAATGTCATTCTAATAAGACGTGGGCATACATTATACGAAGACAGCTTTCTATTTCTCATATCCCCTCACGATAAAAACTGGGGTGACCAAACTAGAAAAAAAAACTTGCTGAAAATTATGGCCTGGCTTTCTAAATTCAGTAATGTAAAAAAAAAAAAAAAAAAAAAAAAAAAAAAAGCTTAGTTCTCTTTAAATTTTAAGTGGTGAAGTTATTTACATAATACACTAAAATGCTCTCCCCCCCCCCCCGATCCTCCTCCACCCCCCGAAAATGCCTCTTTAAGAAAGATAACAAGACCTCTCAACTGGGCTCCTCCTCCTTTAAGTACATCTCAGCGGAGATTTCAAGTCCATTTTCATAGTGCTTGGTTCTGCGTGCTTACAAATGTGGAGGCTTGGCTAGTGGTCCTCCTCGGTGCAAGGGGATTTACATTAAAGCTAGCTCAGGAGAATGTCTCACCAACCAATGCCAAGGTTCCATGAGCAGCTGCTCCAGAACCTTCTCTTGGGGTGCTGTTTAATCAATCCTTGCATAAAAAACAGAGAGTTCCTCCGTTACCTCTGGCTTCATGCAGTTTAATGTGTGTCCCATATGGGCCGCTAGTTCAAGTCTGAAGGTTGCCTTGAGACAAAGGCATTCTTTTTGTAGTGATGGAGGCCCACCTGGTGAGCTAATTGTCCCAACAGGACATTCCTGCTCTAAGTAAAGTTGGGGATATAAAACACCAAGAAGAGCAGGGCTAACTCCTCATTGCCGGGGTTCAGGGAACAGATTTGGACAGGAAGTGACACTTGAGCTGACGCCGAAGGAAGATATGAAGTCATTAGGGGTGAGGGTGGGACAGACCTGAAACAGTTACTTGAAATGGACTGCCACACCAGAGTAAACAGCTAGAGCACTGACAAGGGTCCCCAGGCCACTTTCACGTTAGAGAACCTTATACTATCAGGAATGAAACCACAGGAGCAAGGGAAAGGGCTACACAGTTGAAGACCTTAGGACATCTGAACCATTCTTAAATAAAAGTTAACAATCTAGAAGATACTCTGCTCTCTGTACCCTCCATAGGCGACAGTATTCTGACTCCACTCCTGCCTTACCCACCAGCCACCTTCCCATAGCTCAGTATGCAGGGCAGGAGCCTCGGCTCTCTTCTGCCTATCAGGACACTGTCTGCAGTGGGGCCCTAGGGTGGGGGGAGGGGGGAGGGGGGAGGGGGCATGGGAGGGGTGGAGATGATGCGGGGGAGGAGCCTGTGGCTCAGTTCAGTCTCTATTCATCTATTTGGGCAACTTGAAGAAGTTAGTTACCCATTTCTGTGACTCTGTTTCCTTACCTACCAAATACAGGTGCTATTTTTGCTGTTGTTACCGTGCTAAACTAAGAGGGATGGTGGTGGGAGCAGAATTGCATGGGCAACAAGAAAACACACAGAAGGTTTAAAGTCTAGTTGGGAGATCTATACAATCTAAGGACTCCGTGTGTGCTTAAGTGTTCTATGTTACATCTTGTAAACATGCTTCTCTTAAGTTTTAAGTTTTTAAGTTGTGGAGTCATCTATATAATATACTGACCACTGCTTATCTTTTTTTTTTCCTGAAAATGCTCCTTTAATAACAGTAAAGAACCCTGAACTGGGTGACCGTGTTAAGCTCTAACACAGTAGAGCCTCCTCAGGTAAAACCCACCTCTAATTTCCCACTAGTCTTTGCTCCCATCACTCGGTAACTAACATCCACATGCTCCAAACCCAAATACAAGGAGTGCGTCCCAGGAGTCACCCCTTTAATGGTGAATGGTCACTCACTGGTGACCATGTCGTAACAGGAGGGTCCTGTGACCATTCGGGTCCCAACCACACAGGACTGAATCTGAAGCAAGAGGCTTTACGCTTCTGCTTTCAAATCATTTCTTTCCCCATTCCTGATCTTCGACACGAAATTCTATTTTTAAAAAGACTTGATGATTATGTTTGTCTTGAGAATTTCCTTAGCTGGCCACCAATCTAAAAACAAACCTGGGGATTTGAAGAGGTTGACTTCCATAGCCTGGAAAGAGGCTTGGATGTTGAGAGTTCATACTCTTGGGGAGCGGTGTCTGGCAGCTGGCCAGATGTGAGATACTGGAAGCTGCTCACACACTTTGCAGATGGCTTATCAGTGTACGTACCCTCTCTGTATAAAGCAGAGGCTTGCTATGGCTAATACTTTGTACATCTTAACAGGACATACAAAATATTTCTATTCCTTGTGTGTCACTTCATCCCAGTGTCAGACCATTTGCAAGATAACATAAACTCCCCCGTTATAAAATCAGGTGGAATCAATTCTAAGATACACAAATGACCTTCTGATTTTTCAGTCTTGTAGATTCCTGTTTATTCAGGGAGGTTCAGGTACATCCCATTTAATAACCATTTGCCAGGACCTAGCTCAGTCTTCCAGGCTTTGTCTGTGGCCCGGAAGGCACAGAAGGATCTCTCTAGAATATTCTGCTCATGTGAAACTGAAGCTCAAAAGAACTTCCTGGAACAATTTCATTCACACTTTCCTAAGCACAAAGATCCACGTCTTCAGCAGTGAAAACACAGCCCCGACCTCTAGCCAGGCATCCTTCCTTACTGTTCTGAGATAGGATAGGCAATGCAATGCTTTCCAAAGTTTGAATTCAGAGCCGAGGTTTTACGGTAATGCTTGCATCCCAGCCAGCCAAGGATGTGTGGACTAGTAGAATAATTATGACTCTGTATATAAATGTTGGGAAACAAAAAAACATCTTAAATAGTAAAGACCATGGTCTAATTTTTAATGATTTATTTTTATTTTACGTGTATGAGCGTTTTGCTTGGGTGCATCCATGTGTGCCGCATACATGCGCAGTGCCAGAGGAGATCAGCAGGAGGGCACTAGATCCTCTGGAACTGGACTTACAGGGGGTTGTGAGCTGTGGTGTGGGTGCTGGGAACTCAAGCCGGGTCCTCTGCAAGAGCGAGCAGTGTTCCCAACTGCCGAGGCAGCTCCCTAGCTGCAAGCCATGGGGTTCTTAATGATTTTGTAAACTTAAGGACTGTTTTTGTTACCGAGGCTTGTTCACTCATCCTAAAGGTGAACTTTTAGCCTGAACTCAGCATCTGGTTACTTCAGGTAATTTACAGCGTCTGTTGGCAGAAGATTTCCTTTGAGCAGCAGGAGTCAGGAAGTACAATGCTTGCAGCTCATCAGTTGGTTTCTTTCTTAGGACTTGGTTCCTTACTGAGATTCCTTTGCCAGTACGTCAAATGCTAAAACGATGGTTTGGTGCCTTTCAAACACAGGCATTAGCTATATTAAGCCTGGGATGGGAGGCAGGAATCAAGTAACTGTGCCCAAGCTGGGTAACCTTCCTTTGCCTTTCTGGCATGCACGCAACAGACATCACTTTCAGACACCTGGTCATGTTGTACCCAGTGATATTTTCAACAAGAGCATTTGAACAGCGGTATTTTAAATAAGGGCAATTGGTACAACCCAAATACTTTGTGAGACTCTGTGACTTTCCATGTGGACACACAACAAACAGCAAAAACAGCTCAATATTCAACCCAGACGCAGCTAGATGTTTCCAGGTCTGTGTTTGCAGGGTGAGGAGGAAAAGCCCTTAGAAGCAGAAGAGTGCCCAAGCGGACTTGGGGCGAGTGACAGCAGGAAATGCTTCTTGTCTAGGAGCTCAGGTAGAAAGGCACATGTTACTCTCTGCAGTGTTCTTCAAACTTGGCCCCGGAAACCTTTTAGCTAGACCAACTCACAAAAATCCCCCAATCGAAGAAGATCTTGAGACACCTTGATACTAGGGCAACAACACCCTGATACTAGGGCAACAAAGCCAAGTTTATTTATCATGGAGTTCCTGTGGAGTAGAGGCAGCACCCAAGTACAAATTAGAAAAGGGCTCCCTGCTTGGGGAAGACCCACTAGGGCAGGTGCAGGCTGGGATGGGAGCAGGGATAGATGCCAGCATCTTTCTGCTGCCTGAGTAGTCTGAACAACTGGGCAGAGGAGGCTCTCTCCTCTCTCTCTCTCTCTCTCTCTCTCTCTCTCTCTCTCTCTCTCTCTCTCTCTCTCTCTGCTCTGTTCATACAGATCTCAGTATCTTTGTGTCTCTGTCTCTCCTACAAACCACAAGTCAGAAGTATCCGATAAAGAGTGGGATTCTGTCAGATTGAAATGACTAACTCTTGTAAAGTTGTAAAGCAGAAACTAAGTCCACTCCTCTTAAGAGCAAATGAGCACGAGGTACCAAATATTCCTCAGAGGCCTGTAGTCAAAGGGCAACCGGAAATAAATAAACCAGTAAAAAGGCCACCCAGAGAGTGGGATACTTACCATCATCTTCCACTAGGAAGTGAAACATATCACTTGTGGCATTCGTTCTCTCTCTCAAGACATAGCATACTTTCATGTCATCGATGTCAGCTAAAAAAATAAAAAAAATAAAAATAACCAAAAAGGCAAGGACATTAATTACTGTAGCAAAACTGATGGCTTGTACTTGCAATAAATACTATTGCCTCTTATGTCTCTGAAAACACATTTAGATCCCCTTTGGGGGCAGGGGGAGAGGGGTGATGCTTTGTTCTCTATCTCCACATGCCTTAATATCAGCTGTCCTGTAGAAATCTGATCCTGCACACAGATAAACAGAGGGCCAGGCTTAGATTGTAATAATAGCAAGGTGATGCCCCGTCCCACTAAAGGAGCGGCTATTAAATACGCCACGTCAGGCCCCCATGACAGGTGGGCAGGGAGATATTTTGAGGCATGGCAGATTTCCTGGGCCTCTTGAAATCGCACGCACGCTTTGCCTCCCTTGCAGAGTGAGTCCTACGGGAAGCCAGAGGAAAAGAGCAGAGGTTTTCTTCCCTGCGGGAGTGCTTTTTTCGTACCTGTTAGAGTGCAGTAGACTGCTTTTAAAGCCTTAATGTGTCATAGAGGCTTTAGCAACCCAACAGCCCCTTTCACTGCTTCTGAAGTCACAGGCACAGATCTATTGATGTTACTAATACACAATATAAAAAGTCCGTCCATTTTAACAGCTCCTCTCTTTAAAGATGTCGCACATACAATTTAATAAAAAAAAAAATTACTCTGGTCCCAAGATACTGTCTTTGATCTGGGCCGGTCAGTGAGTTTTTAAGGTTACACAAACTCAGAGTGTAGCTAAGAATGCTGTCAACAAGGCGTGTAATAGTTATCTGTCTCTGGTGTGTTTATGGTTTTTCTAATTTCTAAAAGCTCTATTATGTTTGTTCTATGGAGTCCACATGGGGTCATAAACAAAAACAACATGAAAAAAATTGTCTTGAGTAAGCCAAGCATTTAGAGCCGGCAAGTTCCACCATAGGCTTCTGAATCTTTCTTAGGGCATATGACACGTGGCCTGTACTCTGCCGCACTCAGCTCTGAAAGGAGATACACTTATAAGCAGACAGCGATGTGGACGTCTGCCTTTCAGTTCATAGACCAAGTCCACATGTACTGCACCCCTGCAGTCACTAGCTCTGCTGTAGTGTCCAACACTAACGTTTATATCGGTCAGCACAGGCATCTTTCCTAGCGGATTAAGAACCTCTGACATTTTTTCCCTAGTCAGCAAATGCCCTCGTGAGTCTTAACTTAACGAAAGAGCCAAGTGGTCTCACCCACTCACCTGCATCTCTACCTTAGCCTGCCACGAGCCTCTGAAGGCTAAGAGGCACCGCCCCTGCATGGTCAGTTAACTCTGACAACTCAACTTACGGCCTGTTGTTTATCAGTAAGGAATGACCAGGCCTCTGCTGATTTCACATCCCTAATGCACCAGCCATGACCTGGAGTCTTGTGGAACTCTTTTGTAACCTTCTCACCTCCTCTTACATTTTGTTTGAAAGGCTAAAGGCACTGCTCGTAGATGATGATGATGATGATGATGATGATGATGATGATGATGAGTAATAATGAAGAAGAAGGAGGATGGAGTGGAGAGATGGCTTTGGCTAAGAGCACTGGCTGCTCTTGCTGAGGATCTAGTTCCCAGCACCCATCTTAACTCCAGTTTACACATGATCTAACACCCTCTTCTGGCCTCATTGGGCACTGCATGCATGTGGATAGCATACATGCAGGCAGAACCCACACACACCAAATAAAAGAAGTCTAAACAAAAATTTTTTAGCTAATTAAAACTAAAGCTCAGAGGCTGGAGAGATTGCTCAGCAGATAAGAGCACTGCCTGCCCTTAGTGGAGCCAGGCTCAATTCCCAGCACACACACAGTGACTCACGGCCTCCAGTACCCCCTGTTCCAGAGAAGACAATGACCAATCTGATCTCCACAGAGACCAGACACACATGTGGCAAATAGACATACATGCAGGTAAAACGTCCATACAATAAAAACAAAATAAAGCTATAAACTAAGAAAGAATCTATTACACAACACATGCCCATGTTTTCTTTTCTTTTCTTTTTCTTTTTTTTAAAGTGGGAATTTTGTTGAAATAGCTGCTTTAAAACTGTTCACTTTCCCTCTAACTTGGTTGGCGCTAATTCATGGTTACAGAAGGAGACTCCTGATGACAAAGCTGTTATTTTACAGGTACTTCCAGAAACATAAACACACTGTAAACATGCATAAGCACTACCTTCCTTCAGTGCAAGGATACAGTAATTCAGATAGCTGACATGCTATAACAATAATCTAAGAATTAGATTTTCTTCTAATTGCTTCATTTGATATACTTATTCATTGATCTACACAAGCATCCCATAAGCAAATAGCCCCGGTAATCATAGCTGGTGCAAATGGGATGGGAGCACCTTGCACTTTCCTGAAAATGATTAACAAATTATCCAACAAGATATCCGTATGTGCTCAAAACTTATTGGTTTCTGTTTTATCCATAGGAGTGCTTTGCCTGGATGCACCTAAGAACACTACATGCTGGCCTGATACCCAAAAAAGCCAGAAGAGACATCAGATGCCCTGAAACTGGAGTTACACGTGGTTGTGAGCTGCCATGTGAGTGCTGGAAAGGAAGCTGGGTCCTTCGCAGGAGCAGCAAATGCTCTTAACTGCTGAGCTGTCTCCCCGGCCCCATTAAGTATTCATTGTAGAGGAGAAAAGAAAATTCAGATGCTTGAGACCAGTGTCTTGCCCTTGGAAGCAAGGGGGGAAGGGATAAGCAGGGAGACGTTGGCAAAAGGCGAAGCTTAAAGCACAAAAGTTCTCTACTGACTAGTTCTGCACTGTGAGCCTTAGCTGACACGAAATGTCACAAGCCTTTGGAATAAAAATGTCTCCCCAAAGCCATTTAGTTAATCAAGTTAGGAATAACCTCTCTGGCTATCTTTGTTAAAAATACAGATTCACTTATCCCTCCGTGACGAACCAAAGCCAAAACCAGACTGCACACGCATGGTTCCTCATCATGCCTAATGGCGCTCTCACTTCCCCTCCAGGGGGAGCAGCCAGCTGTGAAGGAGCGAGCCATCTTTAATCACTTATCTGATCTCCATAAATAACTGCTATGAGCCACACTCCAGCCTCAACTTGTTCAAATGAGTAACGAAATATCAAGAGTGCTCCTCCTTAGGGTCTGAATTTGTATTAGAATGTGGCAAGCTCCTTTAACATGTAAAATTTGAAACTATGTATATATATATATATATATATTTTTTTTTAACCACAAAATATAACTACTCTACAATCACAAGGATAATAAAAGTTAAATGTGGTAACACCGAGAAAACAAACCAAAATGCCTACAGTAAAATAGCATACTTTAAGTGTTCAATGTATGAGGAATAATATGGCCGATATTTTGGAGCCGTTGAATTTGGTCTGTAGAATTTAAAAGAAACCATTTGCTCGTCTTCTTCCAATTTTTAAAACAACAACAACAAAATCCCTGTAAAAAAACCGCATTGTTTGGGAGTCAGAGGAGGGACGAGGCAGAAGGTTTGCTGCCCTCTAATATAGCGCTTCCCTCTGCTCCGTGAGAGCACGCCAGCCTCCGCTGCAGGCTTCTGCCAGAAGCCTCTGGAAAAAAAAAAACAACTCTGCTGGGCATGCAGGGCACTCACACCCAGAGGTTTTCCTGTCCGGGCAGGCCCGAGATATATGCAGGCTCTCAGCCAAGAATCGGAGGCTGGAGTGCGAAGCTGTTTGCCAGCATCAAACAGAGAAGTAGATCGCTTGAACACAACAACCGCGTCTATTAGAGTGTTGGCTGTCTAAAGGCAGAACGCTGTAGCAGGAAAAGAACACCCCCGCTGGGATGTCCTGGGGTTACACTCCATTTCCACCCCGGAGCCCACACAGGAGATCCAGTTTCCATTCTGATGGTGAGATTTTCCTGAAGGCAACACAAATCCCTTTGTAATGAAAGTTGCAAGGTCTGAGAATGGAGCCCTAACTTCCAGCTAGCCTCTGAATGGCTTCTTTCCTCCCTCTCTGAGAGGCTCGACAGAGGTCACCTGCCCTTCTGGTCTCTGGCCTCAGCAGGGCCTGCTGCCTCAAGGGCCTTGGGAACGCAGGTGCTTCAGGCAAGGGGTGTCTAACGCTTTGCTTGGGACAGGGCAGAAAAGGCTTTGAGGAAATAATAAATTAAAAACAATGAATGAAAAATAGCAAGGACTTAAATAATGATAAACAACAATAATAAAATAGTAGCAAATATAAAATTAAGGAAAATAATAAATAATAGTAAACAACAATAAAAGCAGTAGAATAATTTAAAAAATAATAATGAAAAAATTCTCTCCTTCAACGATTAATCATCTCTCTGAGGTTAATAAGATGGATAAGTAGTTAGCTAATGAGTTAATATGTAGTTTTCTTGCACATCATTAATTGTGTGCTTCCTTTTTTGAGCACATCCCAGCACTGTGCCCTGCTACATGAGATATAATTTTAATAATTCTAGACAGGTTTATTTATTTTGTATGTCTTTGAACAGCTGTTTGCCTGCGTCATGAACCGGTATAAAATATTTTTTAAGTCTCAAACAAATACAAATGAATATTGTCTTTTAGTTACAAAATTCCAATGGTCACAGCAAATATCAACACAGATTTAAAAAAAAAAAAAAGGTAATATGAATGTAAAGGAACTGTGTATGAATGTATACTGATCATGACAGCCTGGTGATCTTTAAGACACTAAAACATTTTGAGGACCACGTGCAGTGTGTGAAGCAGGACAGAAAGGCCATCGGTGAAAAGCAAGAGCATTAGAAAGTCAGTCTCTGTCATCAACCCACAAATTCTTGTCTCATCGGCTTACCTTGCCACACTCACTGATAAAAGTCACTACAAACACAACACACAGCCAAGTGGAGGTGTTGTCACAGGATTGGGTATCTGTTTGCTCTCCTTCCCTCTGTCCCCTTCCCTCCCCTCCCCTTCCCTCTCTCCTTCTTCCCTTTAACTCAATCTCAATGATCTACTTAGAAAGCTTAGTGACTGGCTTTGGTTGAGAGGAGGAGGAGTAGAACATACCTTGGGTAAATTGTGTGATGCTGTGGTTACCTTGGCCCAGGTTGAGAAGGTAGCCATGTTGGGGGGCTTCTGTCACAATGAACCGGAGAGAAAAATGCACACTGTCTCTGTCCTCCACTTTCAGTATTTTGCTGGTGATCATGAACCCCAAATGGCCAGTGGCCAGAGTACGAAGTGTAGAAGCTCCTTTGTTCACCACAATTTGGGGGACACTGTTGTCAACAGCTAGCACCTGGATTTTCATCACTTGAGGTCTCCTAGTTTCAAACACCGTATCCGGAAAAACATAGAAGTCAGAGTGGGTGCCGTCCGTCACCGTGAAGGAGAAGCTGTCTTCTGTGGACTCCGAGCCGTCATGTTTGTAGCTGATTAAGTTTTCATTCAAGTCTTGCTTAGTAAAAACCATGACAGACCTAGTATTGTTGTATAGGAGGTGACCATGAACAGGGACCTGGGTGACAGTGAATTTTAGGAGTCTGTCAGGGGTGTCTCTGTCTTCCACAGTGAGTTCAAAGGGAGTGATCAGCTTACTCTCACCTTCACTGACCACCAAGTTGTGGACCGTGACCACTGGCTTTTTGTTGTCTACGTCACTGATAGAGATCCGGAAGGTTCGGAAGACAGGGTTGCGTCCATCGGTGACTTGAAACTCAAAACTGTCCATTTTGACCTCATCCTCAGCTGTGTGTATGTAGTAGATTTTGTTACCAGCAAGCTGGAGCTGAGTGAAAGAAGTGATGGACATTCCTCTTTGATCTGTGCACTCCAAGTGACCTCTCATAGGAGCCCTGGTGATGGTAAAGACTAAGTTCTCGTCAGGACTATTCAAGTCACTCGTGCTCAGTAGGTCTGTTGTAAGAGTGACTTTGCCACCTTCTTTCAAGGACACTCCCTTACTTATCACATCAGGGAAGACAATGTCAACACTTCCGATGGACACATAAAAGTACCGATCTATAAGGGCATTTGTTCCATCTGTCACATCGAACTTAATTAGGTCTCGAATGCCCTCTTGCCCAAAATGGACATATTGAATTAAATTTCTGTCCACTTCATCCTGGGTAAAATTCATACCTAGGGTGATATTTTCAAAGGCACCTATAGGTTTTCGCTTCTGTAACAAGCCATGTCCTGGTCCATAACGAATAATATAAACCAATGATTTGTCATCAGAGTCTAAATCAGTTGCCATTAGTATTCTGTTGTTGATAACTTTGGTTTCCCCAATTTCTATTTCTAGCCCATTGTTGATGGTCATCCTGGGGGTCTCATCATCAACAGGGATGACCACGATGAGGACCATTTTCTCCACGGAGTGCTTCCCATCTGTCAGTTTAATCACAAAACTGTCCTCTTGCGTCTCAGAGTCATCGTGCTCATAAATAATGCTGGAACTCTCTCTAATCTGGTCCAGGGTGAAGCTTTCGACCAACACAGTGCCATTGAGCAGCTGGTTCATGATGTGCCCGTGAGTCGGGAAGCGGGTAATGGTGAAAGTTAAATCATCTGCGGGGATGTCGGCATCAGCAGCGTTGAGGATGGGCGTGTCGATCACCAGACTCATGCCTTCCATCACCATGAATTCCCTCATGAACATTTCTGGCTGCTCGTCGTTGGCAGGAATGATGACAATGGGGAAAAGCTGTCTTTCGGAGAAGTTAACGCCGTCAGAACAACGGAATATAAAGCGGTCTTCGACGGGCTCCACTCCTCGGTGGACACTCTGGACATAGTTAATGTGTCCTTGCCTGAGATCCTTCAGCGTGAAGGCACTTATGGCAATCCCAGCTCTCGACTTCTCTGAGCCTGGTGCTGGAGAAATGTTCTCTACATAGCCCGAGATGGGCTGGATGACTAGTGTGCACAAGAGGTCATCATTCAGGGAGTCCATGTCCTCAACGTTTAGGTGGGTGAGGCCAATCACACTCTTGTCACCTTCCAGCACTACAAACTGCTCACCCACAGAAATCTCAGGGGCTTGGCTGTCCACAGGGAGGATGGTTACCCACACAGTAACACCTTGAATAATACTGCTACCAATTCTCCATTCTTGAGATGTAGTTGACAGACTCAAGTTAAAAGAGTCTGCTTTGGGCAACAGGCCGATCTCACCACTGGTGTGAGCGTAGACAACAGAGCCTTCCAGAATGTCCCTCTGGGTGAACCGCTCAGCGGGCGCTCCATTGACCAGAATTTCCCCATATGAGGGTGGATCTTCCAACAGGAAAGTCAACATCAAGTCATCGGTATCCTGGTAAGCCCCCTTAATGATACTGGCAGTGATTTCAGTAGCCTCATTTTCTAAGACATCTAGATAGGACTCCAGAGTACCCGCAGGAAGGATGGCCATAGGTCCTTCTCGATCCACCTGCCGAACACTCACTCTGAGAGTGATTGGCACCACATGGTGTCTGTCACTGACCTCCAGGGAGCAGCTGTCAGTCAGAGATTCGTCCCCCTTACTCAAATAGGAAATTCTGCCATACTGGATGTCCTCTAAGCGGAAGTGTTCTCCGACATGCAGTGTCTGCCCAGATAGCTGCAGGTGGCCGTGTTTGGGGGCCTGTGTGAGGGTGAAGGAGATGAAGGCCACATCAGTGTCAATGTCATTCACACGCAACTCAGTCTCACGGAGGATGTGGTGGCCCTTCTTCTCAACAGTGAAGCCAGTGTTGACAATCTCTGGGGGCTGGTTATCCACAGGCTGCAGGTAAAGGGTGAAGGTGCCAGGAGCCACATTCCCAGCTCGATCCTCTACTTGGAACTGGAACTGGGCTACCCTAGCTGCCACGCCCAACTCCTGCCCAGGAGGCCTGTAAGCAATTTTATGATGATTGACCTGGGCTTGGGTAAAATGGGTTACCACCACTGAGGGATCATCAGTGAAGACCAAAGTGCCTAGTGGGGCTGGTGAGCGGTTTTCATCTGTGTCCGTGGGAGGCTGGGTCACTGTGTAGTGTAGCTCTCGGTCATCTGTGTCCAGGTCAGTGTAGTGCAGCCACTTTTTTCTCAGTGGCGTGAGCTGGGATTCCTGGACCACCATCCGAAGGGGGCAGCCACTGCCCAGCTGTGGAGGGAGGCGGTCCACAGGATGAATCCGGATCACAAACCTCTGGATCCCAGACTGATTAGGAGGGTCATGGTTGTCTTGGACTCTAAACATGAACTGGTCCATCACTGGCCCGGGGCTGTGTGGCCCCGAGTGCTTGTAGAACAGCTTTCCCTCTGTTATATCCTGTTGTCGCCATTCGGTCACTGTTCGCTCATAAAATGACCCTTGTTTCTGCCACAGACCCTGCTCTTCCTGGGGAGCATGAGTCTGGCGGAGAAGTAGGTGCCCTGTGCTTGGGAAGGGTGACACCAGGACAAAAAGCAGCTGGGAGTCATCTGAATCCACATCGGTTGCACTCAGAGTCAAGGGCGGTATCGGCACAGTTTCACCCTCTGCCAGTGTCAGGCCAGTGTTGGCGTTCAGGACAGGTGGCTGGTCATCCACAGGCACTAAAGTAATGGGGAACAGGAACTGGACCTGGTGTCTGCCTCCTCCATCTGACATGCGCAGAACCAAGTTGTCACTCAGTGAACCGTCTCTGTCATCATGCTGGTAGACAACCTGGCCAGCTGCCAGCTCAGCCACTGTGAAGGCCTTGGGAGCAGAGTCACTACTGGGAGAGCCCAGAATAACAAGGTGGCCGTGCCGGAGCCCAGCCACCACCTCCAGTCTCACAGCTTCTAGGTCATCTTCATCACTGATGACCAAGTTCTGGGGTCCACTGCCTACAGGACCCGTCAGCGGCCGATATTGACCCTCATAGAGAATAAGGCCAGTGTTTCGCGTGACCACTGGGGCCAGCGTATTCATGGGCTTCACCACCACCATGAAGGCAAAAGGGTCTGAGGCTGCTCCTTCAGGGTCCACTACCTCCAGCTCTAGTTCAAACAGTCGCTCCTGATCAGAATCCTCAAAGGGAGGCTGGTAGGCAATCTTCAGCAGGCGCAAATCCCGTTGGGTGAAGGAGGAGAGGGGCAGGCTTCGGTCATCAGTGCTCACCAAGTAGCCCTGCCCAGGCTGGAAGGCAGAGGTGAGGTTGAATATCAAAAGGTCTGGGTTAGATTCAGCATCTTCTGCGGCCAGCATGTCTGGAGTCAGGGCAGTCAATACGAACTGGTCCACCTCCATCATCATCATGGCCACAAAACTAGGCCTGGGTGCAGTGTTCTCCATTCCTCCCCGGATCCTTACAAGCACCTGGAAGTGCTCGCGTTTTAAAGCCGGGCTGCCCACAGGAGCCCCTCGCGAATGTAGCTCCACCACCATAGGCAGCCAGTCCCTGTTAGGTGAGCGACTGGGGGCTGTGTGGCGGTAGCGCACTCCCAGCTCCTGGAATTCTTTGCAGTCCATCATGTGGGCTTCAGGGGTCCCTCCCCGTCTGCCTCCTCCCGGAACCTGCGGATAGCGAAGGAGTTCTCCATAACGTGGCAAAGCGCTCAAACCTGACAAGATACCCACGCGGCACTCCTCAGTTTCAGGCTGGTAGGCGAACTCTAAGCTCCGAGCGTCCAGGGCATTGCTGGTCCCTAGCAATTCTTCCACGACCAGAGGTAAGTTCCGAGTCACAATCTCCAGCTGGGTAAAGACCACTTCCACCTCCAGTGCCAATGGCAGCACTATGGCCCCTCCTGGAGCATCGTAGCGCAGCTGCAGCCGGACGCGGTCGCGGGAAGGGCTGCGAGCACCCAGGTGTGAGTAGCGTACCTCGCCCGGGCCATAGTCGCACGCGAAGCGCTTGGGACTTAAGCGGCCAGGCCGCTGGGCCAGCGCGTCGTTGTCTAGCACGGTCACTGTGCAGCGGTCTCCAGGCTGCACCTGCAGCACCAAGTCACGCAGCGGGTCCAGCCAGACTTCGCGACCGAAGGGCACCCGGAGCCCGCGGTTCGACACCACAATAGCGTCCTCTGCAGGGACCCCTGAAGTCCCGGAGAGTCCCGGGGACAGACGTGCTGCGCCGGGGGCAACAGGCTGTGTGAAGACGCGGCTTACCAGTGACAGAAGGAGCAGCAGGAACAGCAGCTTCAGCGACTGTGTGGGTACCCTCTGGAAGCTGCAGGGCTTGGCTGTACTGCCCGCGCGCGTGGCCATCCTGGCAGTCCTTGTGGTATGCCGGGTCCCGGCGTTAGAGTTTCGATAGTTCACCAAAGCGGGTGCGGGCTTCCAGAGAGACTGTTGGGAAGGGCCGGGAAACTCCGCGCGGCGCCTGCCGAATCCTCCCAGTAACAGAGCAGGACCTCTAGAAGGATGGCCAAGTGTGCCGCGCGGTCTCCGCTCGGATCCGCAACCCAAGATGCTAAACACTTCTGGCGCACCCGGGGTGTGTAGCCGACAGTGGAGTACCTACTTCCCAGGTCCCGGGACCCTAGCCTTTGAGGGAAATCCCGCCCCTTGCACCCCCTAACGCCAATTCTCCCAGGGGACCAATCGCTTATCCCTGGAGGAGGCTCTGAGCCCAGGGTTGGGTAGTGACTGATGTCAATCAGTTCCAAGGCGGGGAAACTGCGCAGAGCTGATCTGAGAGAGGTGCAACAGGTTGGTTGGAATGAAAAGGCTCCCAGGGCTGCTTGCCTCTAAGGACTGATAAAGCCTGGACCTGGAGCTGCTGCTCAGCCACCAGCCCGCGCGGTTCTACGGACTCAAGTCTTCAGGTCAAGATTAATATATTTCAGTTCCCTTCCGTACTCATAGAAATCTCTCCTAGGATGGCCACAGAAACTTCCAAAGCGCGCGTCAGGGGTAGGATGGGTAAAGTTGAGCACCTTGTTGTCTGAGTTTGAAAAGGAACCCTGAGAAGTTTGGGAAGACAAGGGAATTTGAAAAGGCAGAGGATTAAAAGCCAGACCTAGCTAGCTAGAGTAAGTTGCAACCCTCACCCTCGCTGATTTCCCCATACTTTACAACGAATACAGTACGTGGATTGGTGGGTTTTTAACAAGCTCCTCCTTTGCAGCCAAAGTTTAAAGATTTAAAATGAAAAAAAAAAAAAAAAGGCATCTGGAGTGTGTAAGAAATGCAATCTGATCAGAATCTCCAGCTTCCCACCAGAGAAGTTCCAGAGACGTAGCCCCAGGCTGTCCCAAGTCACCGCTAGCTGGATAGCTGTTGTTGCAGACACTCTCTGTTCACCTCGCAGTAATCAGGCAAAGTACAAGCTAAACCCATTTGTCAGCGTCACGAATTTTTTTTTTTCAAGTTGAGAGACCTGACAAACACCGGGAGGGCGAAGCAGAGTTTAAATAGACCTCCTTTCAGTTAGCCCAGATTGAAACCCCAGCCCGAGCGCTTCCCGCCCCCTTGCGTCGGTTGGTCAGGTTCCGTCCGTATTGCAGATTCCCCTTGAAAGGTTTTCTTCTCCGTTCCCTGTAGCCAAACCCCCTCACAATCAAAACCCAGTCATTTTCGATGAATTTCTAGGCAGTCTTGTTTGTCACGTAAAAATATTTACCCCAATATTATAAAAGTGACTATGAAGCAAGGAACTGGGCCAGTGGCCATCTGTTCCTCTTCAACAAAACACTGACTTTGGAAAAGAGGGTTTGTGAGGAACCCTTTTAAATTTCAGCCCAGGGATCCTGCTCAAACCTTGGCACCAGCTAAGGACAATAGGTGCAGTAAACTTTGAACCCTTTCCCAGATCTAGCCAATGGACAGAACATTCTCCACAGTTGAGTGGAGAGTGGGGTCTGACTTTCACACAAACTCTGGTGCCCCATATTGGACCACGTCCCCTGGATGGAGAGACCTGGTGGCACTCAGAGGAAGGATAGCAGGTTACTAAGAAGAGACTTGATACCCTATGAGTATATACAGGGGGAGGAGGTCCCCCTCAGTCACAGACATAGGGCAGGGGAGTAAGGGGAAATGGGAGGGAGGGAGGAATGGGAAGATACAAGGGAGGGGATAACAATTTAGATGTAATATGAATAAGTTAATAAAATATTTGAAAGAAATAAATTTCAGTCGAAATGAAAGACACAAGATTTAAGTGTGGCAAGTTTTAGAAATATCAAGCAATTTATTTCTTCCTGCGGTCAGCTTCTGCGCCCCTGACTCGTCGTGCCTGATGTATTTACACGGGTTTCAGGCCGGAGAGATAACTTCATTGATAAATTTTGCTCGTCTCAGAGGATCAGAGGTGGGAGGTTCTGAAAGTAAGAAACGAGGCTTTTATGCAAGCAAACTGGAGAAGTTTAGGAGGACCGCTCCCATTTTCTGTGCTTTGTACAGTTGGGGAGCCTTGCTTCCACCCCTACTTACATGTCACAATTTATTACAAAAATAGAAAGGACTCGACCAGTACTTGAAAGCCATGAGAAAATTCCCATCCGACTCCTGGCTAGTTCCCAATTATCTTTGATTTAATAATTTTATGATTTATCATGCTGATTTATGGGACTCAAGTGGCCAAGACATGCCATTTTATGTTTGTAAGTGCATAGGAAGATGTCGAGTGGGGTTGAGGGTCAATTTCAAAATAAAAGTCTTTCTGTATCATGTTCTAACTCAAGACTTAGTAAAGAAGTCAAATGAATGCCAACTGTCCTTACTCAGGCTGTGTGTGCGTGCCTGTGGATATGTGCATGTGTGTACTCATGTGCATGTGTGCATGCGTATTTGGGATTTGTGTGTATGTGGTGTGTGTATATGTGTGGGCTCCTGTGCATATGAGTGGTGTGTGTGTATGTGGTGTATGTGTATGCTTGTGTGTATGTGGGGTGTGTGTGTGTGTGTGTGTGTGTGTGTGTGTGTGTGTGTGTGTGTGTTGTGGCCTGACTGAGAGCCACAGCCTGACCCCTGATAGTTCCCAGCGGCTCCAGGCTTTTTCCTTTCTTCCTTTTAAAGCCCAACATTGTTTGATTTGCCAGCAGTGATAAGATCAGCATTTGAAGTATGGTCAGATGCCTGAAGGGCAGTGTTCAATATTTTGTTTTCTGCTAAGAATACAGGCCCGACTTTATTTTTAAATGACCTAAGGACTTTTTGTGACTTAATTTTTGTCTTCCTTAACTAAACTGATGGAAATAATTCTTTGGAAATGTTTTTTAATTAAAAATCTTTTAAAATCAGATAGCTAGAAATGCAGAGCTGCTTAAACATCTTTTATATTAATGATCATTGTTGAAAGTGGTAAAACATTACATTTTCATCAGAGAGACACTATTTTGATGTTTCGAGGAGCAGCTCAATATCAAAAGAGATCTGCTTAAGTTTAAAAAAATCTTCTTGATCTTAAAAGTGATAAAATAACTAAACAAGTATATGTTTATTATTTTAAATCTAAGCTTAAGTTTTTAGCTCTTATTTCTTTTATTTTTTTATTAATTTATTCACATTACAACTCAATTATTCTCCCATCACTCACATCCTTCCGTTCCTCCTGCCCTCCCACCCCCACCCTATTACCCTCCCTTAGGTCCATGTCGGAGGGGGATCTCCTCCCCCACTTTATTGTCGCAGGCTAACAAGTTTTATCTTGGTAGTCTGCCTATTCTTTCTTTGAGTGTCACCATAGCTCTTATTTCTTAAGCCTGTACTACTTCTTGTAGATACTTCAGACAAAATATTTCATAAGGTAAATTCATTCATTCCTTCTTTCTCTCTCCCTCTCTTTTCTTTCTTCTTATAATTTTTTTTTCACCTAGAAAATTCACACAAAAAGTCTGTTAAAAAAACAACGAGCTTCAATTTAGTGATTGCTAAAACCTGAAAGATTTCCGGCCTAAGGTCAAGCATCAAAGAGCAGATTTCCTGAAGTAAAGGAGGTATTTAAGATGCCGGCAAGATAGTCAGCTGGGAATACAAAGCCTGGCTGGCGCTAGGGGAGCTGATGGTTAAATCGGAATATTTCAGGTTTCATTATAGAGTTTGCTTCACTCTCCTACAGTCTTCTGTGGGCTCTTGAGACTCTAATAGTCTCAGGGCCACTGTAAAATATGTACAGCCCTTTTTAAGGATCCATGGTTGATTGATTTCAGGATCCTGGCCCCCAAAGCCCAAATCTGCACATGTGCATGTCCCTTTTGTAAAATGAGTATTGTGTTTATATTTAAATCACCTCTAGTTTATTCATGGTACCAAAGATGACATAAATGTATAGATAAATGTGATATTTTGTTCAGAGGACAAACACATAAGGAGAACCATATGTACATGTTCAGTCCAGACACAAAGGCTTTCCGAGTATCTTTGGTCAGGGGCTTACTGAATGGACAAATATGGAAGTCGTGGATACAGAGGGCTAGCTGCACCTGAGACAAACGATTGAGGCTTTGTGCGAAGCACTTGCTGTTTCTCAACAGAATTTTATGTTTGAACAGCTACAAAACCTTGGCATTCCTACAAGCATAAAACTGGGCGCTTTCAGAGAAGCAAGAAAGGGGAACAGGGTTGGACTGGATTAATCTGGTGGCGAGGGCGGCTCCTTTCTTTCAGCTAATGGAGTGTTTTAGAATTTGGATAGTTGCTTTTCAGATTGTGGAATATTTAGTTATATGTAGCGGCAAAAACATATGGTAAAGTATGTTGGGGTGAGGTACATATATAAAACACATTTGTGTACTGTGTACATCTTATACACATAAACTGGAAGTGATTTTAATGCACCAGCATTTTGATGGCCACATGAGATTAGGTGTAGAATCTTCTGCTTGTGAAATGCCTTCAGAGCTTAACCATATTTGGAATTTTGGATCATTTTATACTTGAAGTTTTTAAACAAGGGCTGTTCAGCCTCTTTCCAGTGCTTTATCTTAGTTAGTCTGTCATTTATCTCAGCCTTATCGCCTTTGCATTTTCCTACTTGCAGATGCATTTGTCTAAACCTCTCTCTTTGTTCTTACCCAGAACTGGGAAAACAGAAGGAGGAGTTATGCGCAGTAGAGGAAAAAGTCTCCGGGTGGCCTATTGCTGTGAGGTTTAGATGGTGGGGATTGCAGAATTCAAACCACTGGTGAACTGTAGTGAGCCCAGACTGTTGTGGCTTACAAAGGCTGAGCTGAGCTGAGCCAGCAAAGAACACTCAATATGGGCTGCCAGTCAACGCTAAGCCTATCTTTGAGCACCCTTTTTTCAGTTAGATTCCCCCCACCCCAACTTTTTTGGCCGTGTATTTATTAAGATCTTTTGAAACTAGTGATCCCAGAGCATTAAAAGTCACAGGTTCTTCACCTGCAGGTTTTCAAGCACAGCTCAGATTGAAGTAGAATTCAAGCAATTTAAACAAGAGATCATCACTGGGCCAAGCATATAACAAACAAATAAAAAGTAACAACCCTCTTCTCTCGCTGAGATTTATATTGAAAACTTTTTAACATACTACACATGAATACTTTTAAAAAAAAAAAAAGATTTACTATAGCATATAGTAAATTTACTATAGCATGTACACCTGCAGGTCAGAAGAGGGCATCAGATCACATTATAGATGGTTCTGAACTACCATGTGGTTGCTGGGAATTGAACTCATGACCTCTGGAAGGGCAGACAATGGTCTTAACCACTGGGCCATCTCTCCAGTCCCCATATGTGCCCACTTTTACATGCTCTTTACTGCAACTTTATTTTCTGACTATTGTTATAGGCATCCATAGAAATATCCACAGTGACCATGGGAGGAACAAACACGTAGCAAAGGGCTCTTCATTTTTTTTTCTTCTTAGAAAGAATTTGGTTTTATAAAAATAATCTAAAGTGGGGAAACTTGCTAAAAATACAATTTGAATATGACAGTAAAATAACATATTTCTTTGGGTGTTTTTTTTTTTTTTTTTTTTTTTTTTTTTTTTTTTTTTGAGACAGGGTCTCTCTGTGTTAGCCTTGGCTGTCCTGGACTCACTTTTGTAGTCCAGGCTGGCCTCGAACTCACAGTGATCCGCCTGCCTCTGCCTCCTGAGTGCTGGGATTACAGGCGTGCGCCACCACACCCGGCTTATAACTTATATTTCTATTGAGGGAAATATTTTTAATTTTTACTTATTAATTTTTATATGCATTGGTGTTTTGCCTGTATGTCTGTCTGTGTGAAGGTGTCAGATTACCTGAAACTGGGATTACAGACGGTTAGGAACTGCCATGTGGATGCTGGGAATCAAACTCAGGTCCTTTGGAAGAGCAGACAATACTTAACCACCAAGTCACCTTTCCAGGCCCAAGGGAAACTTAAAAAAAAAAGATTTATTTATTTATTATTATGTATACAGTGCTGTCCTCATGCATACCTGCAGGCCAGAAGAGGGCATCAGATCACATCATAGATGGTCGTGGGCCACCATGTAGTTGCTGGGAACCGAACTCAGGACCTCAGGAAGAGCAGTCAGTGCACCTAAACTCTGAGCCATCTCTCCAGCCCCCCAAGGGAAATATTTTAACAGCTTCAAAACTGAGTTATAAAACCATAGCATATGAAATAAATGCAGATTTAGCCTTAGAAATTATTGTTCAAGTGCATCAGCTTTGAGAACAATTTCATTAGCAAGTCAGTTAACACTTTCTCCAAAATACTCTCCTTTTTTGATTTTTAATTAATCCCTAAACTTTTTTGTTGTTGTTGTTGTTGTTGTTGTTGCTGCTGCTGCTGCTGCTGCTACTGTTGTTGGAAATCTCCCAGCCCCAATCTATAAAGCTTACCTGCTTGGTTCATACGAACAGAGGCACCAAACTGTTCCCAGAAGCCCCCTTAGACCAGCAATCTTCCAGAAGGCATCTCAAAGTTCACTTATCTCTCTCGCCCTGTCCAGACTTCAGTGCGTCTTACTATATCTGCAATAGATTGACCCCGCATGGCCATACCGTGCGAGAGTCAGGCTCTTCACTGAGAAACTATCGTTGTGACAACACCCGTGAGTCTGAACGCCCCCCAATTGCCTCCTTGAGATTTCCATCTCTAGCATGAAACATACTCTCTCTGCTCCACTCCCCTACCCTCTTATCTTTCATCCAGACTGAATGAATATCGCCGCTTCTCTCGGCTGCCCGCTGTCCTCCACCCTCCCCACCCCCACCTCCTGCCCCGCCTCGACCCCAGGCCTGTCTTGGTACCCTCGCCGCTGTGTTCTCCGTCTTGAGAGTCCCTGAGTGGCTGAGGTGGGATTTGAAACAGGGTTGCATATGCACAGCTCGACCCCAGGCCTGTCTTGGTACCCTCGCCGCTGTGTTCTCTGTCTTGAGAGTCCCTGAGTGGCTGAGGTGGGATTTGAAGCAGGGTTGCATATGCACAGGGATGGGGTTCTTCTGTTTGCTCCCTCACTGTGCCTCCATCCTTTGTGGTTCAAAGATAGTCAGGGGGAAATAGATTCTAGTCTCTTGTTAATGAATTTGGAGTGGCAAAGGTGAATTGAACGACAGAAAGAGAATCATCTCCGTGTTCCTCTCTTAAGTTATCATTGGTTAACAAAACAGCCACCAATTTTTTTTTAAAAAGGTTAAAAAAAAAAAAAGAGGGAGAAATTCTAAATTATGGACAGTACAAACCATTACCAGATTTGTTGATAGATTACTGTAAGTCTTTTGGTTAGCTTCTCTGGGAAATAATGTTTTTCTCCTTTTGAAATAATTAGTACAATTTCAAAATTCTATCCTGGGAACTAAGCCTTTTAAAAACATCAATATCACAATGTTTATATAAATAAAGACATTCTGCCAGTGCTATACAGATAAAGATAGGACAGTGTTATTGATGAAAGAAAAAAAAAAAGCACATGAAAAATGTGCCCGAATCATGGAATTTTAGATATTCAATGATATGAGCTCATTGGTGTATGTATAAAATGATAAATATGCCAAGAAATAGTATAAAACCTTATTTATTTCTTATGTGAATGGCGACTGCAATGTGAAAGATAAACACAAGGGTAAGAACTGGAGGGTTATACAAAAATAATTATTATTGGAGTATATTGATATGCTTCTGAATTTCACTGTTCTCTCTTGAAATTAAGTAGATGAAATAACTGGAGCGTGAAGGGATCCTGGCCAGCCCAAGTGTGGGAAACATGGCTCTGGCAGGCCTTGGCCTTCTGCCCCCATTCCCTCTGCCTTGCTCAAAGCTGTAGCTTGCATCCCTAAAGCTAGCCACCAAGCTCTATTCCTTTATTTGGCTACTTCCTCCTACTGAGGCTGGCTACAAAGGTCCAGTTATCAAACTATTGGAGTCCAGCATTCAAAAACCCCCTTTGGCAAACCTAATTAGTATGCCCAGTTAAAATTAAACACCTCATTCTGCCACAGGGTGCCATCTGCCCATGGGCCACGTCTGCCTCCTCTTATTCCGAGTCAGTCCCTCGCCTTCTCCATTATCTTCTGTCTCCTGTCTTTGTCTCTTATTCCCTGTGTTTGGTCCCTCTAAGTTAAGTAGATCTCCTTTGTGCTGAGATTTGGTCTTGGGATGTCCTGGGCCGATACCAATCTTTACCGAGAACAGTATATATTTTGTCTCATGGTTTTGAAAATATTAGTCCATAGCAGTTTGGCCACACTTATGAGCCTGTCTGTGGTCACGAAGAGTATCATGACAGGATTGTTGTATGGAGCCATAGGCAAGTCACATTGTCAGTGGGAAGTTAACATGAAGAAGGAGTGAAATTCCAATATTTCTTCAGAAGTCTGACTCAGGGAGCAGAAAACGGCTGCACAGCCAGCCCTATCTCCTGACACCCACCACACCCTACCAGGACTACAGGCTGAAGATCAAGTCACACATGCAGACTTTGAGGGACCCACTCAAAGCAGTGTAGGAGATGGTACGCTCACCTCTTCAGTTGCCACACTTACTGGATTTATATTAAAACCTTTTTAAAGTCGTAAAGCTGGTTTATAATGATTTGACATTATCAAAGTCATTTGAGGGATGAACTGAGGCCCCATTCTTGAACTAAATTTGTACAATAATTCAATAATTATTAAACAATAATTGTTTAAGCAGAGGCCTACTAATTTTTGTACCTGTATATGCAGTGTTGGGTATGCAGCATGCGCTATATTTATGAGCCTTTGTATCATTACAACATGTTAAGAACATGGCAGGTATTTGCTTTTAAAATAATGTCAGTATGCATGTTTATTTGCTTAATGAGTATATTTAATACATAAAGAAAAGACCACTCAAATCTTACAGTATCTGCTTGAAATGGACAGGGGATATGGTAAGACCAGCCAATCCCGAGTCTAGGCCTATTGCCACCGTCTTTTTTTTTTCTAGAATGTGAGTTGTTTGATTGGAAGCAGTATAGAAAGCCATGACAATGGTTAAGGTCCTCCAAAGCCCACAGGCGCTAGTTTCTACACAAGCACAGTGAGCACAGCAAGCAAGGAACTGTGAAGGGGTTATGAGGCCTGCACAGCATGCAAACCATGTCTAAACCAAACCTGAGCTTCCCCTTCATCTGCCAATTAGCTGTGACTGATTTTTGCACTGAGAGAGAGAGAGAGAGAGAGAGAGAGAGAGAGAGAGAGAGAGAGAGAGAGTAGTGCATCAAGTGTGGGCGCCATGCATCAGTCCTTTCTTCATGTAACTTTCTTGTGTTTTCCTAAGTGAAAAATGGCAATTTTACAATTAAAAATCAGTTCCTTTGACTTTAAACAATGAGATATATCATAATACTTCTAAATATAGTGCTTTAAAAATAACTGCTATTCCTGAACATGAGATCTGAGCATAGAGTGGTTGATATACCCCGTGTCGCTCATTGGAGAAAACCGATGTTCTCTCTCCCATCAGGTATGAACAACAGTGTTGTTGTCAACCTTTACCCCAGTGGCTACATTTGCGTTCATTATCTTCTCTTATTTAGTTTTTATTTATAATGATAAACTTAACCCAGCTAGACTTGAAGGGGAATGAGGAAAATACGGAATCCGAAGCATTTCAGTGAGAGCAGAGAGTGCAGGGTACTGCGAGCAGATGGGGCGGGGCCTCTCCTGAGCTACAGAAGGAATAGTATGGTGGGTAAGATGCCCGAAAGTCAAAACAAGTCAAAAGAATTAGAGATGCCACAGTCAGAAATGGTGCTCTTCTTTCTGGTCTTGCCTTTCCTGGACCCAAAGCACTCCATGACTCCACGATGCTTATGCCTCCCTTCACCTTCCCGAAGACCACATGCTTGCCATCCAGCCCCTCAGTCTTGGCAGAGCAGATTTTAAAAAATGGGAAGGATTTGTGTTTGGTCTAGCATTTTCTATAGACAAGATGCCAGGACCTGTGTGCTTCCAGATGAACTTTTCATCCTACTCTTTCTTTCCATAGATGGACCTGCTGCCAGTCATTATAGTGTGTGAAGTCCCCTGCCCTGGCACATGAATCCTGGAATAATTCTATGAAAGAAAGAACCCTTCTGTCCAAATCCTTTCTCTCCAGTTCTCAGAGCACAAAAGGTTTCTGATGTTTTTTGGGACTTTGTCTGCAAACAGCTCAAAAGAGATGCGGCCCAAAGGCTTGCCATCACAGCAATGTCAAAGGATACAGTGGGGTTCAACATGGCTGCAGCAAGCAGCAACAGAGGACATCTGCAAAACCTCATTCATTTATTTTAAAGATAACAAAATAGGGCTGGAAAGGTGGCTCAGAGGTTAAGAGGGCTGGCTGCTCATCCAGAGGTCCTGAGTTCAATTCCCAGCAACTACATGGTGGCTCACAACCATCTATAATGTGATCTGGTGCCCTCTTCTGGCACGCAGGAGTACTTGCAGACAGAACACTGTATACATAATAAATCTTTTTTTTTTAAAGATAACAAAATGATATACAATAAGATAAAGCAAAAACTGACACTCTGGCGTCAGATGAGTCAGGCCAACAACAAGTACAACAATTGAAAAGAACTGGAGAGAGGGCACAAGAATCAGAGACCCATTTGTTCCTGTGTTCAGGAATTCCTTAAAAATACTAACCTGGAAACCATAGTATAAGCACAGAGGGCCTGGTGCAGATGGTGCAGGCCCTGTGCCTGCTGCCTCAGCCTCTGTGAGTTCACATGAGCTTTGCTCAGTTTTCCTGATGCTCTCCATCCCCTCTGGCTCTTACACTCTTTCTGCCTCCTTTTCTAAGGTGCTCTTTGAACTCTGAGGGAAGAGATTTCATGGAGACATCCCATTTTAGTGTCCCAAGGTCTCTCACCCTCTGCATAATGCTTAACTGTGGGTCTCTGTATTTGTTCCCATCTGCTGCAGGAGGAAGCTCTCTGATTTTAGCTGAACAAGGCACTAATCTATGAGTATAGCAGAAAATAAATCATTTTATCGCTACGTTTTTCTCTTTTCTGTTTTTTTTTTTTTTAAGACAAGTATTATTTGATTTTACCTCTGGTCCCTGTACTGTCTAGTCCCAAGTTCTTGGTGTCCCCAAGCAGTGTGAGGTATGGTTCCATCTCGTGGAATGGATCTTAAGTCAAGTTAGACATTGGTTGGTTACTCCCATAAGCTTTGTGCCACCATATCTTGCAGGCAAGATACCATTACAGATAAAGGGCTTGTAGTGGCCTTGGAGATTATGTTTCTGATAGCATGTAAAGTACATTCCTGTAATATATTTAAATTAAAATTTTTTCATTTTGATTGGTTGGCTGGTTGGTTTTGGTTTTGGTTTTTCGAGACAGGGTTTCTCCGTGTGGCCTTGGCGGTCCTGGACTCACTTTGTAGACCAGGCTGGCCTCAAACTCACAGCAATCTGTCTGCCTCTGCCTCCCAAATGCTGGGATTAAAGTCATGTACCACCATACCTGGCAAGAAAATTGCTATATCAGTTAAGCTCTCTGCCAGGTGAACATCAATTCCTAGGAAGCCACAATAATGGAATATTTGGTCAATAGGTGATTGGAGGAGAGTGGGGGAGGCTAGGATGTTTGGAGGTAAAAGCGTCTCTGCAGTAAGTAATCTAAATAACTCTTGAATTCTTAGCATGTGCAAAGGACCATGTGAGCCTAGGCATCTGAATGAGCCACAGCTAACTGACAGACTTCTAGAAGGCAGCTTTCTAGCTCACACCGTGGAAAACTCATCTCATCAGCACCACAAGCAGAAAGCCGGTCTTTAGAATGTGTCATCGATGGCCAAAGAATAGAACTCAAGGCGACACGAGCTAGAGTCAAGCCCCCAAAGTTTCCCAAAGAGCTTACAATAATGTAAGTGCACACACACACACATGTCAAACATTCTGGATCAAAGGAAAGGAAGCTGTAATTTTATTATACATGAGACTCTTAAGTTTCTTTGATTTGTTTTGATATAAAACTATGAAGTACGAAGATATTTCTGTTGGAACTATGGGGAATAGCCACAATGTCTCAAACTTGAGGGACAGCTTTCCCTCTAGGTGTTCCTACTGTTATGTTAGACTTTGGAATAATGTAATTACTTTGCCTCTTACATTCTAGAAGTTAGTCGGTGTTTTCCCTTTCAACTATGCAGTCAAACAAATATTTTTTTGGCACATTTGTACACAGTCTTCCAAATTCCTCAAGATCCATGCATGTTGGTATCTGTCTGACTGTTTTGAGAACAGCTTTACAGTGTGGGCATGTGGCATTTGTACAAGCTGGGTCTCAACCCTGGAAGAATATATCCAGGCTCTCTGTTTTAATCTCGAGACATACTGCTTTTTTCTTAATAGAGGCTTATGAGAGTGGAGGAAGGTTATCTTTTTATCTTTAAGTTGTGGTGGAATATTTGACTTTTGTGACTGAAAGTCTGTTTCTCAGGATGTGAATCTCACAGGACTTATGGTGCCATGTCCCCAGATGTGCTACTATAGACACATCGGAACAAAGCCTTAGATACAGGCTGTGCTAGGCTGGCTCCTGTAGAAGAGCTACTGAAGAAAGTGTGTGTGTGTGTGTGTGTGTGTGTGTGTGTGTGTGTGTGTGTGTGTGTAATACATTTCATATATATATATATAGTAGGTGAATATCTACATAGGTAATAGAAACTACCAAACATCTTATAAAACATTCCTTACCTTAACATAATATAGATAGGGGAAATCGGGAAATCGGGTTATTAAAAGAACTAACTAATGACAGAGTGTTCTAAATATGGCTTATTTCTTAGAATCTGCTACATGTCTCTTGTTCTGAAACATAAATAAAGAAAAACCACCATTAGAATACTAGAACACCTTGGACCCTAGCGCAACACATGCATTTGCTCTTCCAATGGTACTCAAATGATAGCCTGGGTTTTACTCATACTAAAAAGATACTGCTTTCAACAGTGTTGCCAGGCATGGTGGGTGGTTTGCGTAAGTTCTAACAGCTACCAACAAGATTAAGCAATCCAACAATGGTGGAACCAATACAACGCTCCACTTTGATTGGTGGGAAGTCACAGGGTCTACAGTGCATGTTTAATGCTGATCAGCAGGGCATGAGGATTCAGAGCTGTGTTTGTGGCCTTCTTCAGGGTGGCCCGCCTCGCAGGCAGTGCTCAGAATGCAAGGACTTGATGTGACTGAACCTATTATGGTGGAAGGGAGTGTGGCTACTGGAGTTCATCACAAGGCATAGAAGAATGGTTCATTCTCAAGGACATGGGAAGTGACATTTCCTTTTCTAGGCTGGGGCAGGACAGCCTTTTCTACTGTAGTTAGTAGGGGCAATAAGTGTTAAGGTTGAGCAAAACAATGACTTCCATAGGTTATTTTGGCTTGGTTAAAACTTACCCCAAATTGCTCTGACACCTGCACTTCACCCTACCTGACCTTTCCTGTCCTCTTTCCCATCTGGAGGACATACAAGATCTGAAACACCCTCTTCTTCACAGTCCTTGGTCCCTCTCCTGCTTTGGTGTGTCTCTGGTCTATGCTGTCTGCACATCACTTCCTCCCTAAGTCCTAAGCTGCTACATCCTTTGTGGTTGTGGCTCATGGGATACACAACCGTACTGTCAACACACCCAAACCTTGGCTGTTCTCCTGCTTCCCTCATGGTGCTGATGGTGGCAGGGATCTGCAGTACAAATCCTACTCAAGACCAGGTCTTATCAGATTTAGAGGTGAGGCTCTCACACCTCTCAATGTGGTGTCACCAAGATATGATTAGAAGAGGTGGTGGCCCCTTCAACTGAGAGACAAGAGAGGACCTCACTGAGTGTGGTAAACAGAGAAGATCGTTCAAGTAAGGTTCTAGAAGAAGATGCAGGTGTGGCTTTGGGAGAAGTTGGCATTACAATAATTGCGCTTAACTTTTAGGGTTAGCCAGCCAACACAATGTTCACAAGTCTGTGTCTTTGGCTCCATCTTTACAAAGCTTTTCAAGCTAACTCTTTCTTTGTATTTCTAAATAAAACAAATACTTATGAAAATCTAATAAGCCTTATTGTGAAGGGCTGGTCATTTGGGGGGGGCAGCAATGAAAATCTTGATTTTCTGTGCTAGCTCTGTTAACAATTTTATTAGGATTTTTATCCTTCCCCAGGAATTTTTCCCCAGGGTCTCATACATATGAACTAACTTTCTTTCTTTCTTTCTTTCTTTTTTTTTTTGAGTTTTTTGTTTGTTTGTTGTTGTTGTTGTTGTTGTTGTTGTGTGTGTGTGTGTGTGTTTCTTTGAGTTTTTGAAACCAGAGCATTTGTTTTATGACTGACTGAAATTCTCAAGATGAACCTCTTGGTTGTAGGTGTTGTTCCTTCACTGAATCCACGTCTGAATCTTTGGTGGACATTTTTAGGTGTCTCATCTGCCCGGTCCCGCTTGTGTTCCACCTCTTAGCCTTGGCACTCCAGTTATGCTTTCTCTTGCGCTTGGGAGGGTAGCCACATTTGCCACACGTAGACTTCTGAAGATGTAGACCCCAGAGCCACAGCGGCGGCACAACGTGTGCGTCTTATTACGACGCTTTTCAAAGGATGATGTTCCTTTTGTCATCTTGCTTCTGCTGCCGCGGCCAAAGAGTGCATATGAACTTTCAGGGGCTCATGTATATGAACTTTGGGTCTGTCACCGGTGTCATTCAGGGAGCCAGGAGCTCAAATGCTGAAAGTCTGAACACTCACTACACTCTTTACAAACTCAGAGCAAAAGCAGACACCAAAGGCTTAGATTTCAGCTTCGAAATTCAAAGGGAGTAAAGTCTGGAAATAGAGAGGCCTAAGAAGAGGTAGGACTTTCAGATTTGATTTCTGCCAAATCATAAACCTCACCTCCCATCTTGGTTTTTCTCTGCTTCGCTTCTTTGCCCTCCCGGAGTTTGGATTCCAAAGCTCTTAAACCCCGCTTACCAACCCTATAACATTGCGTCCAAGCCATTGATATACAAGTATATACAAGCGTGTTCACTTGCCCTGTCACTCAGCCTCACTGCAGAGGGTGAAGAGTAAATGGAGAGTAAAGGTACAGAACTCCCGTGGCAGCACTGCGGGCTTTTGGACAGGAATGGCCTCTCATTTGCTCTGCGCCGCTAGGTCATGTTTCTATCTTCCTTCATGGCTGGGACACATCACACTGCGCTTCGTGTCTGTCAGGACCTTCCTTCTGTATCATCCGGTGGCTGACCCTCTGAGTCTGTCTCTGATTCTCAAGGTTTTGGAGATGCGGTCATTTTCTGGACTGCAGGCAAAATACCGTCAGTATACTCGTGTCATGATTCACTCCAACAGATGCTATCTGAGCGCTGATAAGACACACAACCAAGTCTGAGCATGCGCAGGGCATTATTGTCGACCCACGCCGCATGCCTCTGCTCCTCTTAGTTTTTGGAAAGCAATGCTGACAGTTTGTGGCGATTTAAAGACAAACTCAAAATGTGTTTGCCGCATAGGTTCCTTCATGTGGTCAGTAAAGACGGCACTATCTGGGAGACCAAAGTTGTGGAGAGAGCAGAGACTCCACAGTCAGACCAAAGTGAATCCTGTACTCCTGACCAGAGTGTAAGGCAGCCGCGGTCGGAGCTGTTGGGCACTTCAACGCTTGAGCAGAGAAACTGAAAAAGGGTTGGCGTAACATAATGGACAAATCCCAGGAAAGGACATTTAAGTAGAAAAATAGAAGAGAAACTGGGCAAGTAAACTATGATGTGCTGCTCTAACTCCCTGAGAAAAGTCTGTGGTTACTTCGAATCTCTTACTTTGGGCTTTGGGGACAATGAAGTACATGTGGGAACATAGGGTCCTGAGAAGAGGGTGGCGGGAAGGGAAGGGGTCCGCAGCTGCTCGGGACTGCGGGTTTAATTTTCATATAATTAAACTTTGCTATTGCAGACCTATGTCAAAGGCCAGTTCGCTCAATGTAAGGTATGGTTCTACATAGGAGGTACTGAGATATAAAAGACATGGCTATTCTACCACATCTTTGCAGTCTGCTCGAGTTCCAGTTCCTTCTTAGAGTTGATTTTGTAAACGGTTGTGAAAAATTAAATGAACTAATGAGTACGGTGCCTGGCATGCGGCGTAACAGCTGTCCCTGTGTGTGGGCCTCGGTCTGGATCTCTGTGTGAGTGTGCCTGTATGGGCGTGTGTGCACATGGGTGTGCATGTGTGTGTGTGTGTGTATGTACATGTTTACATGGGCGGGTCATACATATACTCATATGCATATGAGTGTTGAGGCCAGAGGCTGATATCAGGTGTGTTTTTCTCAATCACTTTTCACTATTTCAAAACAGGGTGCTACTAAACCTGGAGTTTGCTGATTCAGCTGGTATGTCCGGCCAGTGGTCCTCTAAGGTCCCCTGTTTCTTCCTTCTCAGTATTGGGGTTACAGGTATGTGGAGAGTAACTTCAGGAGTTAGAATGAGGTAGGCTGGCTTCTAGATCTTAGAAGATTGCTGCATTATTCAAATCCCTTAAGTAATTTCCTGAGAAACGGTTGCCTTTTGCCCCGGTGTGTTCACAGTTTACTGGTTGAATGGAGAAGGGGCCTCTTCTTATTGGCGTTTCCAATCACATTCTACTCTCTTCTACTCTCTGCCCACTGGCTTTTGTACTTTGCTTAATATGATATAAATGTTACTTATAGAAAAAGCCCATTAAAAATTCAGTATGGACATTTTAAAACAAAACTAAAACATTTTTGTTCTATGGTTGGCTGACACCTGTGTCTCAGGACCTTGTGGGTCTACAGGACTGCCTGGATCATATGCCTGAAAAGCTGCAGTCCAGATGGGGTAGGAGAGATGCCTAGTCAGTTTCTGCAAGCATGAGGATCTAAGTTCAAATCTCCAGAGCCAGCATAAAAATCTGGGCATAGCTTCTTTTATGTGCAATGCCAGCATTAGAAGGCAGAGAGGAAGATCCTGAGAACTCTGTAGCTTGACAGACTAGCTGAGAGGGCACGCGCCCAGAGGTACACACTCAGACACACACACTCCACACTGGCATGCATCAGAATTTTAAACTTCAGATTATGTTCACAATAGACTTTCAAAAAGGATTTTCCATATATTTTCTTTGGAACAAGCAAAGTAACAATTTCTGACCAACTCCAGTATGAAGACAAAATTGACTTAATGATTGCATTTGGAGAACAAAGAGTTAAGCTTGCTTCTGTCTGGAGTTTTTTGTGTTAGCTGCATTTTTATCTCACTGTGGGAGTGGCTGCTTATAAGTAGCTGGGGTCCCACCTAGCCTGCACAGGTTTTGCAGCTGACTGTAATCTGTCTCCTTTCTTCACTAAGCTCAGTTGGCAGATAAAATAGAGTATTTAGAAAAAAAGACAGTGGGAATGCCTGCCCTGTTAGCTTTTCCAGGGAGAAAAGGAAAAAAAAAGCATGCCCATTTTTAAAAGTACATATTCAGAGTCCCTCATAAAAGGGGTTGGAACATGAGATTTATTATTATTGTTATTATTATTATGGCTGTTGTTTTAATTTTTACATGTGTGTGTTGTTTTGTGTGTATGAGTATGTGGGTTGTGTATGGGTGGTGTGTATAAGTATATGTGGTATACGCGTGTGTGTTATGAGTGTGTCTGCCATGTGTGTGCAGATTAGGAAAGTCTGGATAAATAAGAAATAAGGAAGGTAGTTAATGTGTGTTTATGCCATATAGATCAAGATCTAGAAAAGTCTATAATGCAAAGCATCCATGTCCTCAAGACACACGGCCCCAGCAGCACAACTGTATGCATCATTTGCCAGGGTGCTCATTAGACTTTCTGGTCATTGGTAAATGTGGTTTTACAATATGCATAATATTAAGAGTCCCAAAATGAAAGAAAGCATGTAATTTACATTTCTGAACTAACTTAATTTACTTAATACCGTTATCTCTAGTTGCATCATTTTCTCTTCAGATCATAAAGCTTCATTCTTTATGGCTGTAAGAAATTCCATTGTATCAGACACTGAAGCACCAACCAAGGACCATGGATGATGTGGATCTAGACCCTCTGCTCAGATGGAGTAGATAGCACAGTCTCCTTGTGGGTCCCACAGTATGGGGAGTAGGGACTACTTCTGACATGGACTCTGCCCCCCCCCCCCAAGTTGATCACTTTCCCCTGGGTGGGGCAGCCTTGCCAGGCCACAGAGGAAGAGGATACAGGTAGTATATAAGAGACTTGATAGGCTGTGGTCAGATGTTAGGGGAGGAGTGCTCCCCTTTCTGAGGACTAGAGGAGGGAGGGAGGGAGTATTAGGGAGGGATCAGGAGGTGATGAGGGAGGAGGCTACAGTTGGCATGTAAAGTGAACAAATTAAAGAAAGAAAGAAATACAAAGTCACAAAGAAATTCCATTTATAATATATAAACCATATTTTCCTTATTCATGCCTATGTCTCAAACACCTAGCTTGGTTCCATAATTTAGTATTATGAATAATGCTGTAATAAACATTGATGTGTGTATGTCTCTGGGGTGTTGACTTGGAGCCTTTGGGGTAAATATTGAGGAGTGGCATGGTTAGTCTGAATGGAAAGGCGGCCCAGGATCGAAGAACATGGCCTTCTTTCCAGAGTAGAGTGTCATCTCTAGGCATTGTCTTTTATTGAGAGTCTGAAGCAACAGTTTGTCACAAACACTGTACTTTAATAGCAAAAACAGATGGAGATTAATGAAATAGTGTTGTTATTGAGGATAAAATATCTCAGCCCTTCGTAGACCATGTATGAACTTGGAAAGCCAAACAAATGTAAAGGTTTTCAGTTTATAAGCTGTCTTAAAGTAAATAATAAGACATCCCTTAGATCAGGCTAAGGCTTTCCTAGGGGAGCTGTCAGCAAACGATATTTGTCCACTGATGAGTTCCCTGTGCTGTGGCCACTCCTGCTGCTTCCTGTAATTCCATGTCTTCCTTGTATTATTTCTAAAACTGGAGAACACTGAGACCTGGGTTTGCCTTTAAGCGATGGCGGCAGGTTGCTCCCATCACTTTGTCGCAGTAGAAATCCCCAGACCTTCATTGCAAAACACTGGAGGTTGACCATTACTTTGTTTTTCTAGTGAGATCTTCCAATACAGGCTACACCAGGTAGAAATGGATAGAGACCAGGCTCAGTGGGAGCCATCCCAGAGGCGTCTATTACACCGCCTATTGGCGAAGTTAAAATATCCGTACAATCCACCCACACTTCTCACAATGTCGTCTTAGGCTGTCATACTGTATACTGGGCTTTAAGTAGATATTCTGGTCTGTGCTGAAGCCGTATGAGGAGCAGCAACTTAAACTGTACACACATTTTCATTTGGAGCAATGATGGCATGCAGTTGAAAATGATCATAGTTCTATTTAACTCTCAGATGTCAGTATTTAAGAAAAAAATTGATGGGAGTGAGTTCCTACCAGTTGGCGTTTCTTGGAGTAATATTACATAGAAATACAAGTTAGAAAAATGAGTGTTTGGTAAGAAGCCAGTGTTGCCTGTTTTAAAGGAGAGAGAAGCAAACACCAAGTTGAAACAAAATGCAACATTAAGAACAACCTCAGGGGTTGGGGATTTAGTTCAGTGGTAGAGACCTTGCCTAGGAAGCACAAGGGCCTGCATTCAGTTCTTAGCTCTGGGGGAAAAAAACCTCCGCTCCTGTCTTTCACCATTTTTTTTCAGTCAGGATATCAAATAAGAGATTGGTTTTTTTTTTTGTTTTTTGTTTTTGTTTTTTTGTTTGTTTGTTTGTTTGTTTGTTTTTGCTGCTTAATGAGATAGAGTTTTCTTCTTTCCCATTTGACAGAGGAGTTAAAGTTCAGTACAATGTTTTTACTTAATTACAATGTAACAATACTATGGAAGGCTTGAGAAACACCAGTTCATCTCAAAGTGAAAATAGGAGCCGGGGAAACAGGGTCTCCCTCATGGCTGGCTTTGGTACATTTAAGTAAATGTCATCTTAGGTTTTTAAATCATGAATTCAAACAAAATGACTTCATACCACATACTTAGAAAGCTTAACTGTGTCCTGTCTGAAGATAAATAGGCAGATTGAACACATTTTATGCCCCACCCATAAAATTGTATTGTTCTCTAAGCTATGACTCTTCCCCGTCACTATATTTTAGTGCTGCAAATATTTCTAAAAATGTTAATCTCTCTTACTTTGGTAAATAGGGCCAGATAGGAGTGTACCTGTTGTTTCCCATCTTTGCTTCTTTATACAAATAACAAGATCTTTTAACTTTGAGAACAACATGTTCTTTGCTTTTGTTCCATTATACAATAGAAGAAAACCCATTGTGATAGAAATCTTTTAACAATACAGGAACTTTATGGTCTTAGGATGCTTTGGGGCATTATCTAAAAGCATCTAAGGCACAGAGGGCATTATCTGGAAAAAAAAGTTTATTTTTGCACCATCTTGAACTGAATCTCAGGAATAGGTTAGCAAAACAAGCAGGACGTGGATAGAGGATATTTGGGGACCAGCAGAGCTTTCAAGATTGATTTTAATCACTATCCAAAAGAGACAAAAAAAAGTTCAGGGATATTTGAAAACAAATCTAGCCATCATCAGGATCATCAATTGTGAGCTAATGACAGGCGATGTTTTCTTGCCTGGATATTGAGATGATGCAGCTCTGTGAGCACAGGACTCGTGTATCAAAGCTTCCCAGCCTAAGTCTTCCCACCAAGTGGTTGGGCATTAGTGGGTATGAGATATGTTGATACACATCTCCAAGATTTCATTGCATTCTAGAGATGTAAAGAAATTCAAGTCTAGTCCAGGAATTAAAACATCTATGGAAAGCCTCTGCATCTGTCATCACTTTTAATTCTAATGAAATGGAGTCTTCTGGGGAGATGGATGGACCACTGTGCGCAGTAGCCTGGGAAGTGGTGCTAAAGTGGTATTAATTGGAAAGAAAATCTGAAAGGACATCCCACACCTGTGCAGGAGAGCCAGCTACAGAAGGGTGGATTAAATGATGCTATCAGGATTCAGAACATTAAAATAAGTCACAAAAAAAAACTAGCAGCAGTTATCTTTTGATCATTTATGGTAAATAGATTTCTATACTTTCCATGGTGAAAAATCAGATACAGCAAGAAGCGTTCAAAAGCATTTAAACTACACGAAAGACTATTCATGGGGAAAGTAATTAAAAGTAAAGGGATAGTGGGCTGCAGCTCAGGTTAGAGGTAAGTAAGTGAGATGTGTTTAGACTCAACTTCATTAAGCCTATACTCACAGCGAGAGGGGTGACACGATACTAAGCCGGGGTGACCTGGAACAAGGGGCTCTTCTGGTAACTAAACAGGAAATTGCAAAGGCAGAGTTGGGGTTCGTTTGTATGAGGTAGATGTGGGAAAACTGAAGAAGTTTAGTCTTTTCACTGAGGTTCTCAGAGGGAATAATAAGACAATGATCATCAGAGTGAACCACAGAAATGGAGGTACAGTACGAAGAAGCCCGTTAGACTAATGCCCATGAAGAGAGTCATATTAAACTGCAGCTACTTGACCGACTTTCAATATGGTTCCATCTAGTAAGGCTAAGAATCAGCAATATATTACGTTTGAACAATCAGCCATGTTTTATATTTGAACTTGATATATACCTAGAGAGATAGGTGATCATAGACAGACAGACAGGCAGAGAGATCGTTGACTTGTATGACTAGAAATAAGAAAAAGTACTGCCAACTGTCATCATGTGGGGGTCGGTTTAGAAGTTTATTTCTAAGGACATAAAATTAGCAGTATATATAGAGATGTTCACTGGTGGCTGAAGGTGTGTAACAGGAGCTCAGGTCAAAGACAAGGATGACAAAGTAGGGTTAAAGTTCACCTTACAGGAAGGAGCCTGCAGAGGTCAGATGAATAGGATTTTTGAGGAAGAGGGAGAGAATAAGAAAACAGTAAGATTAATGATATATCTGTCAGGTGAGTAGCACATGGTCAGTGGGTAGTCAGTAACAGATGACGGAAGAGAGTAAGTCAGTAGAAGCACACTGGAAGCGGAGCGGACACCACTCAGTGGACTCAATGACAAGATGCTTCGCGTGTTTTGGAGAGGCCAGTTAAAGAGTGGACTCGAGAAGCCAGTGTGTATAAAGGTGGTTGTGGTTGTGTAAATTTCTATACCACTCAGGACTCCCTGCCTAGGGAATTGGTGTTGCCCACAGTGGCACATGTCTTCCTCTCTCAGTTAAGCATTAAGACAATACCCCATAATTAAGGCTCTTCTGAGGTGACTATAAGTTGTGTCAAGTTGGCTGTTAAAACTAGTTCACCCTTGTTCTGTCTTTTGTTTAAATAACGTTCTCTGTGAGAAAGGAACACTAGTTAGGTCCATACTTAACTAATTATAAAAATCCACCATCTCCCGTGACTTCCTCCATGAAGGTGAAAGTGTGTTTCTTTAGTTTTGTGCAAGTTTCCACTTCTTCCCAGCATGCATTACTCCCTTAGGGCACTCGGAATATTAACAAAGCTGTTCTAAACGTGTTCCCATCTGCAATTAGAGTGAGAGCCACGCTTACCAGCCTGGTGTTGATCGTGTTCTCGTGGATTCCCAGCCCTGGTTCAGCTGCCAGCCTGAAGCACTCAGCTCCAGGTTGGGGGCCTCTGGTAGGGTTTTCTTGCAGGACACTGCCAGATCTCTGTATGAGGCGAAGAGATAAGCTGGCATGAGCCGGCAGGTGCTTCTGTGGCCTGCAAGGAGATCTGTTCTAGTTTCACTTCTGTGATAAAATTCCTTGGCAAAAAAAATTAACTTAGGAAAGAAAGGGATTATTTGGCTTCCAGGTCCCCATCCTGGATCACTGTAGGGAGTGAAGGCTGGAAGCTGAAACATCACAGTCGACAGCAGAGCGCAGATAACACAGGGAAGCTGGCCTAGGAGATCAGTGCTGCCCACAGTGGGCTGTGTCCTCCCATGTCAGTTAACCACCATGACCATCTTCAATAGACATGCCCTAAGGCCAATGTGATCTAGACAATTCCTCTCTAGATTCTCCTCCAAGGTGATGCTAGGTTGTGTCAAATTGACAGTGAAAACTTACTGATGCAAGATTATTCTTGGCCTGTTTTTATTTAACTGAATCAAGGGCCTTAGCTCAGTACCATCTATAGCAACTATATGGCTTAATAAATGAGTCCATTAACTTTGGTTTATTTATTACATCTTTCCCTAAAACATTCTTGTGTTTGGCTCCACAGTTAATTGTATATATTTTTTCTAAAATTGTGTGTATATATATATAATTTTTTAAATGTATTTTGAGATGTTACTATTGGAAAAAACTGTATCAGCACCATTATGTCAATGTTTATTATCACACTCAGGGTATGGAATGGGGCAACCATCTAGACTTTGTTTATATTGTCACATTCTATTGCATATCTGGTTCTGATTTCATTCAGCCTACTGTGCTAAAGGGAGATGTTAGCAGAATTTTAATTTGGATAACATTACCATGCCTTGCGCTTGGAATGTTTTATCACCTTAGAGCCTCCCAGAGTTTGTTAACATACTTTATAGGAGTCACACAAGTCCATGCCTTGGGCTGGAGATGTAGCTCAGCTGGTAGAGTGCCCTCCTAGTATGCTCAACCCTCAGACCTCATAAACAAGGTATGGTGGAGCACACCTGCTACCCCACAGAGAGGGAGGGGAAAACAGGAGCGTCATGAATTGAAGGCCATCCGTGGCTACGTAGGGAGTTTGAAACCAACCTGGGATGCAGTCTCTTGATGATTTGGTTGTGAGCCTAGCCTTTCACTGCTGAACCATCTGTCCAGCCCATGAGGCCTTGTCCCCCCAAATAATGTACATACCTTGACAATGAAATACACAATTTAAAAAATAAACAGAGACAGTTTCTTAGATCTTCCCATGTGCACTGTGGTGGGATGGGGGCATCTGTGGATAGCTAATCATAACTGCACTGCAGGAATAGATGCTCCTGGCTTCCAGCTGCTGATGCCCACATGCAATGTGTGCCCTGGGATGTGGGAGGTCCTCCTCTATCGCCCTTCTTGCATGCCAGCCCTGTGCAGAGCTGGGGTGCAGAGATGTATGGCTCCTAGCTTTCACACTGACGCTCAAATTGAAGGTTGACTCCTAAGCATCCCCACTGGTGCCATCCCAGCAGCGCTAAACTGAGAAATTCCTGGCCAGAAAATAAGTCATCAGAGGGAGATGTTTATTTATGTACACGTTACTGCAAAAGGACAACCCTAAGCAAACCCTGTGAAGATACTTTAGATGGCAGTTCGGACGGGCAAAATTAGACATGGCCCAAGATGCTAAATTTAATTTTATCCTTGTCTCTATCTGGAGGTTGGCAAAGCCAAGAGCCAATTACTAGTCCTAAGGATGTTAGAAGACCTATGAGGGTTGTACACTTGTGCTTTCCGTAGGTGAATGTTATCACACATGTTCTGAACCAAGTTACAGTTTATTTGATTTGGGTTAATGGGTGCCCCCGAGGAAGGGTAGATAGTTTTTCGTCCCCATGTAATTACTGAAAGATTCTTTCCCCTCTATGGGATACACATGGTTAAGTAAATAACATCTCTTACCCACATGGAATTAACAAAGATCAGTGTTGCTTACAGTTGAGTGCACAGCTAAGGGACTAGTTACTGCTAGAGACAAGCTGGTAAACGGCTACAGTCTTGTCCTCACTCTCAGGCTCTGCTCTCTTGATCATGAGACCACTGGTCGCACGCTCTGTGGTGGAACAGATGCATCTTTACATAGTATGTATCGAAGAGGAGAACTAGCATCATAAAACTGCTCACCAGATCCTGTTGTTAGTGCACCTCAAACAAATCCCACAGACAGCCTTTATTTAATCTTTTATTCTATCCCTTTCTTTTTCCTCTTGGAGGAGATAAGTTCCCTAGACCAAATAAAAATACAACCCTGTTAATTTTGTCTTTTAAAAAGAACCTGCAGCCATTGCTTAGGCTTCACAATAGTTCTAGGAAGTGTGCCTTCGCTCCAGGAAGCAGCTGCCACCCACAAGGAGAATGTGGCTCCATCGCAGCAGATCAACAGTTCCATTTTGTTCCAACCCAGTGACTTTTAATTTTGGTTGTGAGTCCAGCCTTTAATGGCAGAGCCATCTCTCCAGGCGCACCAGTGACTTTTAAAATAATTGTTCTACTGCTTTTTAGCCTTATCTACTGGTGAAAATTTAAGAACCATTATTATACTGCATTTAGGGGTTCTTTGGGATTGTTTCTTTGAAATGGTGCTCTGTCGGATTTTCTTCCAGTGCACCGTATGAGCGTGAGGCTTTCATTTTGGTGACTTTGGGAAGATCCATTGATAACTAAAGATAGATTAGAAATCTTCTTTCTTCTGGTTCTTGATCTGTACTCTATCAAACTTTTTTTAAACCCCTTCTTTGGCGTCTGAAAGGTATAAAGTTTTAGAAGGTAATACTAAGATGTCATTTGCCTCTTGCATCATGTTAACATTTATACTGACATCACAAGAGTAGTCGTGGGCAAAACTCTTGGCATCTTAGCATATATTAACTCAACTCATCAAGCTGTAATGATTAGTCACTGTAGCACTCCTCACTGCCAGACTCCCAGTTAGGAGCACCACTGATGAAGAAGCATTGTTAAATATCCATTTATTAAACTTGTAATCCTTGAATTCTTAGGCAATGAGAAACATGTACAGAACACTTCTGCTCCATACCAAAATGTGATGATGTCTTTCGGGAACTATATATTCAATTGTTTCAGGGTCAAAGTAGATGAGCCACTTTCCCCCCAATGAAACACTATTCAAAAACTATTTTTAGATTGATGCAACTCATGTATATGAGTGTTTTGCCTATATTGTATGTGCACTGAGTTGTGCCTAATGCCCATGGAGGTCCGAAGAAGGCACCAAATACTCTGGAACAGATGGTAATGGGTGGTTGTGAATTGCAATGTGGGTGCTAGGCACTGAACCCAGGTCCTCTGCAAGAACAGCCAGTGCTCTTAACCACTGAGCTATCTATCCAGCCCCTGAAAAATAAATTAGAATTTGGAAGACATGTAACTGATATGTATCATAGTTTGATAATGGATAATGAAATGTGCCAACATTTGGGTGCTACATCCATAGATTTACAAAAACATTAAGATAAGGAAAGGATTGCAACACAACAATGCATAAAATCTAATAAAGCTATATGACTCCTCATTTGAACGAATCTCTATAAGGCTGAGCACTAATGAGATTTGGTATCATACTAAAAAGATTATCTACAACTACTGGGGGAAGGCTATGAATACTCCAACTCTTTCCAATTTGTATCGGTGTGAGGTCAGGTTGTCTTTATGCATTTCAACCAAACGATGCATTACTACAGACATGATGCAGAAGCAAAAATAAAAATACCCTGCCTTCTCTTGTCTTAGAAATGAGAAGATATGCCAAAAATGTAAAACAATACCAGCTTTCTCACTAAATTTGTAAAATAGTTATTGTGGGAGATTATTTTACACAAGTTAAAAAAATACAACTTTTATAATATCGTTAGTTTTAATTCCTAATCTAGTAATATTAAAAAAATAAAGCCAACACAAGTAAAGGACCTTTGAGATTCTTAGAATATTATTTCTCTAGAGAGTAAAAGGGCCCCAAAGTCACAACATGCCAGAATTACTTTCTCTAGTATAATGTGGAAACAACCAAGGACAAAAGTCTTAAAATTGGACAGGAACGGATGGGAAGGCAATGAGACAGGTCATAGAAAAAGCTGGAAGAAAGGATGGATATGCTCACAATACATTGTGTGAAATTTTCAAATAATGAATAAAATTTTTAATTAAAATATTATATCTGAACTTGAGAATCAGCAATCTTGCTGATATGTGATGATGCTTTAACTGAAGGTCCTATTAACTACTTGGTAGAAAAATGAGACACAAATTACACAATTTCTTTAGGGCTTCTGAAATTATTGTAGATTGATTATTCTGCAGGGTATGGATTTTTAATTTCTTTTATTTGGACTCCACCCTTGACTTTTTCTTCCATGGTTTAATCCATGTTTCACCTACTTGATGCTTCCTGTTTTTGTTGTCTATCTTTTGTTTGCTTTCTTTCCCTTCCTATGCATTCATTTGTAGTCCTTTGACTTTACTGGCTGTGTTTCTATCTTAAATGGCAGCTAAGAGTTGTCTTCTCCCTTAAGTCTGTGTATAAGGAAAGCATCTGCTGATAATTAGTTTGGGTAATAATAATTGCATTACGAAACACATCTTAAATATTTCTATCTAAATGAGTAATGAGAAAGATATGTTTTAAGATTGATTTTTTTTATTTTTATTTGTATGAGTGTTTGCCTGGATGTGTATTTGCACCCTGTGGATGCAGGGCCTGCGGTGGCTGGAGGAGGGCATCAGATCTCTGGGAACTGACTTACAGAAGGTTATGTGATGGGAACCAAACCTGGGCCATCTGCAAGAACAGCCCGCTGAGCTCTTTCCTTAGTCCCAACAACGATGTGCTTTATGCTTGGGAAAATAGTAGTTTCATTTGAGAGTCAATGGAACAAAACTTCTTTCTTGTACAGTGAGATCTTTCTCATGATCTACCATTCTCAACAGTGCGTGCACTTGAATGCTGATATTCATCTTGTATTTGAGGGTTTAGTAAGTAAATAAGATCTTAGTCATGATGCATTCATACTCTTTCAATAAACGTGTCTTAAATAAATGTTTGAATTGGACCGGGTTGTTCGTTGATGTAAGGAAAAAAGTTCCGGGCGGGAGGTCCTCAAGTACACTGATTCTAAGTCAAGTTCAGAAAGAGACGCTAAAGCTCACAGGGAGTCAAGAATGTTCATGTTGCATAAATAGACCTAAGAAGGCTTTTTAATGCAGCTTTACTTGCCCATTGTCCATACATTACATCAAATGAATGTTAATAAAGTCAGAAAAATGCTAAGAGCATTTAGCGAGTCATTTATGTAACAAACCTACTTTTCAGTCAATGGTGAAGATCATTCAAGTGAAGGAGCTCAACCTTTCTATTCACAAGCAGGGCCAGGTAGTTGGGCACAGACTGTCCAGTGACACTGTTTAGGTCAGAGCTCACTTGGACTCAGTGGGTCTCAGCTTGGAAATCAGAGATATTCACACTCAGCAGCTAGAAAATGGAGTCTGTGTTCAATTTCAGTTCAGCTCTTTATTTTACTTATTTTACGTGTGATTTAGAACTAGATGCCATTCTTTGTGTGGCATGAATGAAGACTTACAGATGTCTTTCTTCTGCTCACTCAAAGAGCAGAGAACCAGCCTTAATTGTTATGTGCATCTTGCACACCTCATACACTTATAATTTTAGAACATTATAATGCTTGTGAGAAATTACATGTTTTCAGAACAAAAGAGCCAGTTGAAACTGGATCAGACTTGACAGGATTCATTCCTCTCAGCATGCTGCATGCTGACATCCTACATCCTTCATATTCCAGCACTAAGTGCTTCAGTTGCTGTTCTCCATCAGAACACGACAGCTCCCAAGACAGCTTCTGGTCCCAATTGGTCCAGCATTTCAGACTGTCACACACAGGACTTTTATTAAGCCTGGAAGTTCTCAACATTTAGAACCTGGACCACAAATTTAACCATTTCCCCAATTTTATTTGGGCCACTACAAAGGTTTTATTCATTCCAAATCAGCCTGAGGACACCCTAAGAGAATGACACCCCATTTCCCTTAAGGGGAATTGGGCAGGTTGTTGGTCACTTTCTTGGGCTTTAGATGTTTATTTTCATTGGGAGTTGGTTATAAGTTAAGATGTTTTTATGTCTAGGTAGATGTTTTAAGTTGATAGAGATGAGATATGATAGATATTGAGTTACATTCAGAATTTTAGACTCACTGAGAGAGGAAAATGTTTTCTTCAAGGTTGCCAAATACAAATAGCCAAAACACTATGAATGTAACATGAATAGAATTCTTGATTGTTCTTTGGTTCTTCTTGCTGTATGTAGTTTATTTTATATATGTGCAATAATATAAATGTATATGTAAAAATAATAATTTAAAACACTGTAAATAAATTTAAAAAAGAATTCATTAAGCAGTTGCTAATGTCCAGCCTTTAATTTGCTCCCAGCACGCATCATGTACACACACACACACACACACACACACACACACACACACACACACACTTCCAGTAACATTTCCTAGACTGCTCAGGAAGGTTCTCCCTAAAACTCATTTCTTCCTTTATGAATGAAGTCTGTGTATGTTTTGCTCTGTTTTAAATTGTTTTATGGATTTTAATTGGATAGTAATTCTGTTTGGGATTTCTGCTTCATTTATGAAAAGAATGTGTATATTCTTGATCTGAAAAAGTCCTTAAAATGTTTTAGTATCGTTAATGTTTTTGATATTTATCCCACACTAAAATTACTACTGTGTCTGCAAGGAAACTAAACACAGAATGTAAATTGTTAGCTTGTGTGCTGTTTAACTACTTATTTAAATACCATTCTCTCTGAGCACACACTAGATTTCTTGTGTGCTTGGTAAGGCAGCTTGGGTGATTAAAGTGTAAGAATGAAGACAGCGGAGCTGGGTGTGGCGGTGCTCACCTGTAATTCTAGCTCTCCAGGCTGGAAGCAGAGGTAGCTCAAGATGGAGACCGGCTTGCAGCACTAAGTGGTGGTGTCTCTACCACCAACACCACCAAACAAAAACAACGCAGAGAGCGTTGGGTTCATAAACAGACTTGATTTTACTTGAGTGCCGTTCACATGCGTGCCGATGTCTCGCAAAGCTTACCAGACACTACATTTGGACTCCCATTTTCCCTCCCTTGTAAGTTACATCTCAGTAAACCTACACAGGGGTGGGACCATGGAAGAGTCAGAAGAAGAGAAATTCTAAGTGTGTGACTGGGCTGTTTCCAACCTTGCCACAGAGCGATTTCAGAGAAATACCAGAAAGATAATTTTAGAAAAAAAATTTTGGTTCTGGAGGCAAAGTTCTGTTTTGCTTGAAACTTTTCCTTGTAATATCAAGAGGGGATCATTGTGTAGAAGAAAATATCTAGAATACAATGGACAAGTGAAAACGGGGTCTATGGATTGCGATTTTAGGATTATGCTGACGTCATAAACAATATTCATCTGAAGGGTGAAGATATCTAGTTGACGGAATGTAAAACCCAGTAAAAACAGACAATTTTGATTAAGACACATCTTTGGAAAATAAAAGTTCTAGAGTTTGAAGCCGTTGGCATTGATTTGCGAAGCTAAGGGACAGCAGTGTTGTCCAGGAACGTGAAATTTGAAGACACCATTTTCAACCCACACGCCTCCCTCTCGCCAGTCCGTCCAGAACCATTCTTCTTTGAGACACAGAACTCTACGTCCCCAATAAGTACTCTGCATTGGAGCTCATCCTCATAGCGGAGCACCTGTCACCTGTGGGTGTAACGATCTTCATCACCTCTGCCACCCTAGTTAGACGGCTCATTTCTAGTGTGGCAGCATTTCATTTATCTCTTGGTATTGCTAACTGTAGGCCAGACTACTGTCCGTTAGGCTTAATGTGGAATATGTAATTTGAAATAGTTGTTGAATTAATGAACAAGTAAGCTGTAGATAACACAAAATGGGGTTTATACATTTTTTCCCTTCAGCCAGCATTTACTGGAACAGCATCTCTCAAAGTGACAAATTCTTGTGATCTAGCTTTATATAAAAGGAAGAAGTGGATGCTTGCCTCTTGGGTCAGATGAAAAGAGAGCTATTGATTGATAACTCTGTCCCGACACATTCATTTCTCATGGGATAAATATAACTCTTTAAAATGCATCACCTCGCCTCGCTGCCATTCTGGTCCTCACCGAGGCTGAGTTCACCAGGCTCTCATTTTTCTCTTGTCTAGTTAGGAAACTGCTTTCTACTTGTTAATCCTGAATTTTTCTCTCACTTTGTAAATGCTCGCTAGTCTTCCCTGAAGTGGCAGTCTGCATAGCTCCTTTTGGTGCTTGGATACCTTTTTTTTGTGTGTGTGTGTGATAGCCTGCCTCTTGGACTTTATTTGCTGTGGCATCCACAGGAGCATGTGTGTTAAAGAGAACTTTGTAAACAGGGGTTAAGTAAGGATTGGGTAGCACAGGTTGGCCCTCGGGAGCCCTTGGCAGGCCCTAATTAAAAGCTTCAAGCAACCTTGGCAAATAACCCCATGCTCTTTATCTGTAAAAGGGGGAGGGTCAAAGTGGCTTCTTCACAGGGCTCTTGAGATAGGAGGCCCCAAGCAGGTACAGGGTACATAACATCAGGAACAGGAGCCTCAGCATCCAGGACACTCGGCTGGCTGGCTCTAACTCGTTGCTTTCTCTGCATCCTCACACTTGACAATGGTGCAGGACCATTTCCACTCTAAAGATGGCTGAACAGTTTATAGTACAGCTTGAGATCCGGTATGGAGATTCCTCCGGAGGATCTTTTATCGTACGAGATTGTTTTAGCTATTCTGGGTTTTTTGTTTTTCCATATGAAGTTAGGAATTGAACTTTCAGTGTCTGTAAAAAATTGTGTAGGTATTTTGATAGGGATTGCATTGGATCCATAAATTGCTTTTGGTAAGATGGCCATTTTTACTATGTTAATTCTCTCAATCCAAGAGCAAGGAAGAGCATTGCATCTTCTCATGTCATCTTCAATCTCTTTCTTCAGATTTTTGCCCATATGTAGCTCATTCCTTGCTTTTCCCTTCTATTTTCAAACTTATGCATTTCCCGTCCAGGTCTCTTCCTTCTCTGTTGCTAAGACCTCCAGCACTTAAAACAAACCAATATAACTGACTAAAGAGATGAAAGTTAAAATAAGTTAGTTGGAAATTAGCTTTCATTTTGACCAAAATTGTAATAATAGCCTTAAAACTCAATGTGTTGTGGAGAGTGGGGACTGACTCTGACATGAACTCTGGTGCCCCATACTTGATGACCTCCCCTTGGTGGGGAGGCCTGGTGGCACTCAAAGAAAGAATAAGCAGGCCACCAAGATGAGACTTGATAGCCTATGACCATATAGTGGTGGAGGAGGACTCCCTCGGTCATAGGCCTAGGGGAGGGGAATAGAGTGAAAGCCGGAGGGAGGGAGGAATGGGAGGATACAAGTGATGGGATAACAATTCAGTTGTAATCTGAATAAATTGATTAAATAGAAAAACCTCAATGTGTCATACAAGGCATAAAACTACAAGCGGCCCCTCCTACCCTGTTTCTGATGTTTGCAGCTGGAGGCAGCTCTCCACTCCCAGCTGTTCTCCTTCAAGCTTACCTCTGGCTAATGCAAACATCAGGCTGCTTCTGATAGCTTACAGGTCTTAGTCTCAGATAACAAATCTATTTAGTTTTTAAACCATTCTCACCTGCAAAGACTTTTATCATCCTTTCTGACCGAAGAGATGATTTTAATGATTAAGAACAATTTCTCTTTGCCTCATAAACATATCATCCTATTGTCTCCTAGCTCCCAGTCGCTCCGAAGACTGATAGGTCTTTGATCCTTCCTTTGATTTTGATCTCCCCCACCCCCACCCCACCCCCACCCCAGCCCCATCCCGACTCCGAGTAATTTTTGTAATTATCTCTTTGGCACAGACTTCTGGAATTTTCCCTGTGTGGTTGGTGTTTTCATGAAAGTCTGTCTTTGTGAGTCTAGAAACCCTGAGCCCTGTCTCCCCTACGTCGTCCTTGGTGTGGCTCGTGACCCTCGACTTTTCGCATCATTCATATCTGCTTTTTAACTTTGTTCTTCTACTTTCTAACACATGTCTTTAACTTTGTTTCCAACCACTTTTTTTTTTCAATCTCTTGCTCCTGCTACACTATTGTTAAATTCTTCGGATTCCTTTCTTTTATCAGGAGACTTTTCAAGGGGAGATACCAACAGCGTGCAGCTAGTTTCTGAGGTATAGATGCACACTTTGTACACGCCCGACAAATAGACTCAGTCGGTCCAGTCCTCACTTGCTCTAACGTCCCACCCACACTTCACCTGCTACAACAAAGGGAGCTCCTGGGGGGTCTCTACCTTCATACCTCCTCAGAGCCCCTCATGAAGAATACCTGCAGTGTGGCTTGCAGGGTGGCTTCAGGAGCCTTCTAATGCCGCAGAGTATGTGGTGGAAGACCAAAGGAAGGGTTGAGAGCTCCATGCATCTGCCTCACAGCCTGCCAACTGTTCTCTATTGCAGGCACTTTCTGGGCTGTGCTCACAATATGGGCCCAGGCCTCCTGTCAGACCAGCCTGCATTCCCTGCAGCCACCTTCCACAGGCTGCCTGCCACCTCCATTGACTTTCTCAGTGACTAGCTCCCCAGGGATGGCCAGCCTGTCCTATGCTACTCTGCCATTCGAGATTAGCACAGCTTGCTGTTGTGGAATTCAACAGTTTGAACTTTTGATGTTCAAAACCACTTTTTCTTCTTCTTCTTCTTCTTCTTCTTCTTCTTCTTCTTCTTCTTCTTCTTCTTATTATTATTATTATTATTATTATTACTATTATTATTATTATTATCATCATCATCATCATCATTATCATCATCATCATCATCATTATCTATTAAATGTAATAAATGACCTTTGGGGCCAAAGTTATTAAATATATATCTGCTATTGTTTTTTAAAGCATATTCAAGATAATGTCTAGATTTAAATGCAGCTCCATGCTTTCATTACTAACATAATGCCCTGCATGTTTCAGTAAATTTGTGTAAACCTTTTAAAAATGTCACCCTAGTGATGTTTTTCTTTCTCTCTGAGTTTCCATGGAGAGGGTTTGGGATAATGTTTTGTTTCTGGCATATTCATTGCACCCTTTGCTTGGTTCAGATATTTGGAACTGTGCACATGGGTGTTGCGTATCAATTGCAGGAAGTTTTCATGGGCAGGCATCACGCAGGTATGACCTGGCTGGATGACTTTGCTGTAGAACGCCTCAACATCCTGCAACTGTCTTCTCTCCCTTGGCCTTGTTGGTGTTCCCCAAAAGGGATCCTCCATTTCGCAGAAGAAGGAACGGAGAGAGTTTTCTCAGAGCTGGTGGAGGAAAGAGTCGACGGCTTCCCTTTTGTACACGTAAACTTTGTGACGATTCTCTAGGTTTCAGCAACCCGACCCAGCTGCCACCAACGGTGGTGTGCTGCAGACTCCAGCCTTAACATGCCCATCAGAAAAACTGAGTCTTTTGCCAACAGCTGTCCAGCCCCAGTGCTGGCTCCTCCCACCCTGCCTAGTCATCCTTCCCTCATCCAGTGTCCGACTTCCAAAACTTGATAGCTGCCACGTCTTCTTTTCTTCCTGGTCTTTGCTATTTATATTTTAACAATTCCCTTTCCTATCATGTTAGTGCCATTTCAGGAGAAAACAGAGGAACACTCTGGTTTACTCTGCCACGTTTCTCTCCTGTATTTTCCATATTCATCCTCTTACACCGACCTTTCTCTCACTAGGAGTCCTGTCTGGGCTCTAGCCCCAATAAATCTAGATTTCTGTGAATAAGCTCTCTGCTCTTCCTACAGTCACTATCTGTTGCTTTCTTCAGGTGCTCTTTGGAATAGGCTGATCCCTTTAAGGTGTTTTCAGGGGCTCCTATTGACTTAGACAAAAAATTCTACCCATCAGCTCAAACTGCTTGCATTCATCTGCACTGCCTTCTTCAGATAACTGTCAAAAATAACTAAGAAGTGGGGGTGTGAGTCTCAGCATCCCAAGGGGAGGAAAAACGGTAGCCACAGTCCTCCTTTCCCTGTCATTGTCTGTTGCACATGAGGTCAGTCCTCAAATGCAACACAGGAGCTTTGGCCATCCTTCCCTCTATGTCGTCTGTCACATAGCTGGCCAAGTCTGCATCATTTAAGTAGTAAGTTTACTTACAATGTCAGAAATCAGGGCTTATAATTTCCACTGACTTTTTTTTCCTGTGTGGGATAGAAATAAAACTCCACTTATTAATGGTTATTTGTTTTTAAAAGACATTAACTTGGGGCTGGAGAGATGACTCAGTGGTTGAAAGCAGCTCTTGCAGGGGACGTAGGTTAAGTTCCCAGAACCCACACAATAGCTCACAACTGTCTGTGACTCCATTTCCAGTGGATCTAGCACCCTCTTCTGGTCTCCACAGCCACTGCACACATGCGATACACGTACATATGTGTAGCAAAATGCCTACACACACAAAACATTTTTAAATGCGTATTAAAATATATTAACTCAAATCTAGTTGAAGTTTTATATTTTATAAGACAGTGTATATTTAGAGCTTCATAAATTCATGTAAATGAGAGCTACATCATGATCTAAAGCTATTTCTATACTCAAGCCAGATTTACTCAGTCCCTTTTTATAGGTAACAATTGCAAAAACATTCATTGTAAGAAAAGCAGTGTTTTTTTTTTAATTGTGTGAGGACTTTGCTCCTTGTGGAAACTACGCCTAAGCTTTTCTAAAACATCAGCTGTATCACATTCAGTCTTGCTACAGTAGACAGGGATATTATTTACTGAATACCTGGTAGCAACTATTCTGAAAATGCATTTCCTGTATGGTACATGCCCTAAATGTGCTCAGCCACAGCGGTCTTAGAACGTGGAGTTAAAGTTTAATCAGTCCTTGTTGATAAGCACAGGGATGGGGAGTGGACTGACCTGCTCAACCTGTTCTTACTGCCCTGCAGTTCAGAGGGTTCAAGCAGTCAGACATCACTCGTCTCCCAGAGCATCAGGGTGTTGTCCTGTTGTAGCCGTTAGCCACTCCGCTTTTGAGTACATCCGCTCAGAGTGTCTAAATCCTTCTACTAAATTGTGTGTTGACACCTGCGAAGTTTGAAGTTATCATCATGATTTTCAAACTCATAAAATAACTCCTGCATTTTCCTTATCTGTATGGCTTTTGTTTCTTTCTTCCCCTTTTCTTTTTATTTTATTTTATTTCTTTTTTTTTTTTTTTTGAGTGAGTAGTAAGACTAGCCAGGAACTGACAATAATCCCCCTGTCTCAGCCTCCCAGGTGTAGGATGATGTCTGGCTATGGAATTTTAGATTTTATGAGATTTTTTGAGAGGTTTATTTAAGTGATTATAGATGACAAAAATGGTTATGTGTGACTACCATTTGTTTCTCCGACATATCGCCATTTAACCAGCCTTGTAAGTTAGGAAGAAAAATCCTGATGATAAATCTTGAGAAAAAATAGTGACAGCAAGACAACCAAAATGGAAATACCTAGTACAGAGTTTAAAAAAAAGAGTTTAAAGATCTTGGTCTTTAGTCCACCATAAATTAATACAAAGCAAATTTATTAAGGGTGTCTAAAGAAGGAGCCACTGGTGACTTTTCTCATGAACAGTTTTCACACAAAAATTAAAATAATTAATGGAATGCATATATATGTATACATATTTTTATTTATATATATATTTAATTCTCTAGAAACTGAAATCAAAACTTACTCCTTGTATTTGTTACTTTTCTATTGCTGCGGTAAAACACCACAACCAAAAGTGATCTGTAAAAGAAGGCCACTAACTCGGTTTAGCGCTCCAGAGGACAGCAGTCCATGATAACTAAATGGTTGGTCCTTGACAACACGATGGCCAGAGTGAAGGCATTGAGCAGGAACAGCTGAGAGCTCACCTCTCGCATTGCAAGCACGTCGATGGATCATAATAACTAGTACTCATCCATGTCTTAGTAAAGCTTAGTTACCCCGATATCAGCAATTTCCCTCAAATAGCCACACATGGAGACTACGACTTATTCGGAAGCTAAACACAGAGCCGAGTGTAGCATCTAATCTGGTACTTTACTACTTTACTATCAGTCTATCTCCCACTCATCCAAAGTCCCCAGTGCTTGAGGTTATTATCCTCCTCCTGCTTCTCTCTCCTCTCCTCCTCCTTGTGCTCTGCCTCTCTCCAGCCTATGAACCTCTCTGCCCCCTCGCTCCCGCTCAGCCAGTGTCAGCACTTTATTGGCCAGTCAGGGATCATGTAGGAGGTGAGGTTACACAAACATCATTTTGGTTGTGTGAAGGATTGCTCATAGAACTGTAGGAAGTTTGGGGGGGGGGTCAAGCAGTTAACATCTGAATGCATGGTGGCTCTAGATAAACCCCCACACAAGCAGGGCACAGAGAGAACTAGTTAAAATGACATCTTCTGATGGCTCAAAATGGCCTTCTGTCTCTTTCAACAAGGCCACACCTCCTAATCCTTCCCAAACAGTTCTACTGACTCAACATGTATTCACATATATGAGCCTATGTGGGGGGGGGCATTTTCATTCAAACCACCATACTCCCCATAATGATTCAGTGATGATACTGAGATTTGCTTCATGTATAAACATGTGTACATCAACAAGTGAACAAAACAAACACCGCCCCCCCCCCCAAGGTATAGCAAGTGATGGCAGTCTCCAAAAGAAACCAAGAAATATCTCCTTTTTCTCCAAGGTTCTCCACACTATGAGATTGGCATCAAGAAGGAGTAAATCTACCCTTAACCCTAGGAAACATTGTGCTTCTATATATCTATATATCTCCAAGGCATACGTCTTGCTTCTAGATTTGCTCACAGATGAAAAGGCAGGACATGCTTGATTTATTTTTTTTTTCATTAATTCAGAAGATGTATTTATTATGAGGGATGGATGGTGTATTGACAATATGAAAAATGTAAATGTCTGTTTCAGTTAACAAAGAGAACATAGTAATGCTGCCTATCAACTTCCTCATCTTCAGAGGCTTGATTTATTCTTATGACTTGCATCACTCTACTTGGAGCTTACTAATGGTGTGTGGAAAACCCAGGAGTCTTTCAGGTACTTCCCCTAATACCAAGCCTTGGAAATGCCAGTCGCTGCCAACTTGAGCCCCACCTTAGTTACTTATGCTCAGCCTCTGCTACAGTCATTTGGTTTTGGTCTATTTCCAGGGGGAACCAATAGAGAGGCGTCTGCTTAGTATTTCTAAATCCTTTGCGACAGCTGTCAAACCATTCTCGTGCATTGATGTTGAAGGGTATTAGCAGGTAGGACCTGTGAGTTAGCCTCTCTAATCCATCACAGGAGACAAGTGACAACCTTCAGAGGGATAAAAACTTTCACTGAATGTTCTGAGGAAGGCAGGGCTTCCTGTCTGCTTACCCAGGATACACATAGACCTGTTCTGTGTCTTCTACAATGTTGCCAAGTTGATTCTCGGCTCTCTTGTCTGAGTGTCTTAGAGTCATCCTGCCTCAATTCCACTTGCATTATTCATCCCAAATTCTTCAGGGATTTCTCATATCTGTACAGGAAATCAATATGTTTGCTGCCCACTGGCTGGACTGTGGATGGGTCTGATTATGTGCAGAGGCGCTTCTTACAGTCCTTAGTGGCTTTCTGCAGAATGCATTTTTTATTTTCATGGTGCTATCTCCTTGGCTTAGAGCAGCATGCACAGGCTTTGGAGTTTTGACCTACTCGGGCTCCTGATGAGTGTGAGGGTGTGGGAAAAGGACGATATCCTGATGAGGTACTTTCGTCCAGTTTTTTTAAAATCAGAAAATATTACTTGGGTGTCTGTTGTGTGCCAGACACTGCCCCAGACCATTCTTTGGGCCACAGAATCCACATTAAGTCCAAGAATTAGATGGTTTACCAGGCATCATCTGACTTTCTGTGCTCGTGTTGAGCTAAAATGAATCTCATTGTCTATCACCTCCAAGTGCAGAACCCAACAGGAACAAAGAGAGACAGAAGACTGAGGTTTGTCCTGAACTAAGAGACCATTTCATAGATCAGGTCTCAACGGGGATAAAATGCATGGCTCCCTCCCAAGGATCTTATTGTCCTTAGGGAAGCTGCCACTACAGAAAGTGTGAGAGCTAACTTGAAACACATGTCCTCACTGAGGAAGTGGTAGCTTGCTTTAGAGAGCAATCTGAACACGATTGATGCCTTCTGATTCACTTGTAAGTTTTTAAGGCAGGAAAACTAAAGAGGCTTTGATACCCCTATTCTGTTATTAAAATCCCTCCAAAATTTAGGCCCATCCTGCCAAGCTTGCTGTTCTTTACTGTCCAAAACAGGATCACTTTTAACTTCTTCAAGCCATTTTGTTGCTATGTGACGATCTATGTAGAAACGGTAAAGAGTGATATCACTTAGGCATTCCTTATGCCACTGTCACACCTCTCTGTGTATTCAGTTTTTTCTATATGACAAGACTAGTATGGAATGGTATTCATAAGGGAGAAAAATTAATTTATTTTAAAATCATTTTTGAGCATGAAATGCCCACCAGAAGCCATGTAAAGTGCTAGGGAGAGTTGGTACTGTACTTTTTGGACCATAAGACACACTTTCCCCCCAAAAGTTGGGGGGAGTTAGGGTGTGTCTTATGGTCCAATTGTGGTCCATCTGCATCAACAAAGAGGTCACTTACTGATCTCTTCAGTGTGCCAGATGAGGAAAGCATGTGGGGATTTACTGCTCTAAAAATTATGTGCGTCTTATGGTCAGGAGCATCTTACAGTCTGAAAAATTCATATTTTAAGTAACCTGGTACCTTTGGTAGTGAGACTTTATCTAGTAAGCTGGATTTGGTTAGTCAAGGAATAAATCCATGGTGATTAAGGTAATCTCTACAGTAAGCCTTGACATTCCAACCACCAGGAACTCGCCTCTGATGTACCAATGGAGAATAGCATCTTTCTGGAAAACCAAATAGGAGGACGTTGTTTCTGATGCGGCTCTTCAAAGTGACATGAAAGGAAAATTCTTAAATAGATTCAAAGTGGTGACTTCATCTAAATTAAAAATAAAAGAAAGGTTAAGTAATCTCTTGACAACTGTTACCAAAATAACTTGCTGCCATCTGCAGCCGCCGCTGACCCCCATGAAGTGTCTAGATAGTATTATGAGCAAGGAAGATATCCATCCTACTGATGAATGCTAGACTTAAGCTCAGTGTTATTTATGGAGCTCATGGCCTTTACTGTGAATCTGGCCCTTTCTTATCCTTGCCAGCCACATTCTTGCATTTCTATGCACTATGGTAGAGCCATTAGACTTTACATGTGAGAATAAACCATGAAAGGGGACTGTTATGATGTGTAGATTTTCTCCCATACAAACCAATAACTTAAAGTATTAGCAAGAATGAAGCAGCTGTCAGACCTGGGGGCTGAGGATAACATTTGGAGTGGGGTGGGGGAGCAAATTGAATGTATGATAAGGAAAAAAGTAGGTTCACTGTACTCACAAATCTGTTCTCAGCCCAAAACCAGCTTCCTGGCTTCCCATGAAAATCTGTCCAAAGCCACCACATTCCCACTTTCCAACTCATTTCTCCTCTAAGTAGTTCTTCTGTTTGGTCTTATGTCGTCTTACTTTATTCACCTTGTCTTCATGGCTTTCAAAGACAGTCTCCTAAACATCATTTTATTTTGAAATACCTGTCCAAAATAATGTGTGCTAATAGTTGTAGCATCACATATAATTGTCAATATCTGGGAAAGAATAAGGTTGCCTTTGAAATCACTGGGTAGCTGTGGAATGACCTTGAACTTCTGATCCTCCTACCTCTACCTCTGAAGTACTGGAGACCAAAAACATTGCTTCGTGCGTGCAGGGTGTTAAGCTTTGAGTGTTGTCGGGGTTTGAACAAAAATGGTCCCCATAGGATCATAAGGAGTGGCACTATTAGGAGGTGTGGCCTTGGTGGAACAGGCGTGGCCTTGGTGGAGGAAGTGTGTCACTTCAGGATGCGGGTGTGTGTGGGGGGCGGTGTCTTTGAGGTTTCAGAAGCTCAAGGCAGGCTTTATGGCTAGCTGTCTGTTCCTGCTGTCTGCTGATCTAGAATGTAGAACTCTCAGCTACCCCTCCAGCAACTTGTCTGCCCGCATGCTGCCATACTTCCCACCAGGACGATAATGGACTAAACCAGTCCTAATTAAATGGCTGCTGTGGGGTGAGGGCCTGGGAGAGTTGGCGCCATCCTTCACTCACTCACTGCAGCACTTGGGAGAGTTGTCCTATCCCTCACCTGGGCAAAGTGGGAGAGCTGGCAGACTGAACAACTCAGCTACCTTCCAGTCCCAGACCTAGAGCTTTGAGTTGGCCCACCCCAACTTCAATCCCATTTATGAAATGCTGAAGAAAGTGAAGGGGCCAGTCCTATGGAACCAAAGCTGTAGGATCTCCATGACACAGAACAACAACAGGCTATCTGAGAAGAGTCCCTGTGAGGATCTAGTGTATAGTATTGACAGTGTAACAGAAGCCAGAGCCCTTTAACCGGACCAATGACACTTCCTACTCCCTCTCCAGTGGTTGACTGTATCCTTTGAACTGTAAGCCAAAATATTCCTTTCTCCCTTAAGTTGATTTTGTCTGAGTATTTTATCACTCAAGTACTTTACCAACTAAGCTATGTCCCTAATCACTTTAACTTGCTTTCAACCTTCCTTTGAAGAATATCTAATTACATCTTATTAAAACTCTACAAAAATAAAAAGTACATAGAGCACGGTTCACAGCCCTGGGGAAGTTCACGAGCATATGTGCTGTGCTCAGCAATGTTAGATGGGGAGCTGAGATCAGTTTCAGCAGAGATATCAAGACCAACCAGCAGTTCAGTTCAGGCTCTTTCACTCACAGGGCGGCCTGCTGAATATTTGTCACTGCACCACAGCGACAGTGTCTCACCGGAGGACTCCCAGACACGGGCATTTGAGTCAGATGCTGCTGAAGGACTAAACACAATGTGGGAAGAAAAGTATTTGTAAATATCCTAATAGTAAGAGTCTTGCTTCTTGGACAGAGTGCTTCAGTTGAGAGATGGAGAGGGAGGGCAAACTGGTTCATTTGAAGGGCAATGGGTGGATAATGGGGTGAGGAGTGTCTGTTTACCAAGGAACAGAAACTCAGATAGTCATAGAAGTCTTGCTGCATTTCACTTAAGTGCCCATCACTGATGTTATATATTATTTTTATTAAAGGATGTTAAGCATTTACAGTATTTTAAAAAATGTTTATTAGAACCAACATCATAAGCCTCAAGAACAGCTTCTATTAGTGAGGTCCTCAGGGGCCGGAGGCTGGACTCCCTTCTAAATACTTACAAACATTAAACAGGCTAGGCCAACATGGTGATCTCCCCGCTATCCAACACTCAGAGTCGAGGGAAGACAATCATGAGCTTGAGGGCAGTGTAGGCTATGTAGCAAGGCCCTGTCTCAAAAACAATAGCAGCAGAAACAAAGTCAAACCGTTTAAAAGGAGAAGGGACCGTTCTATCTTAGCTGAAGTTGACCTGAGATGCCCTTTAATTGTATTTGTGTGATGCCATACATTAACATGACAGGCTTTGGAACTGAGTGGAGCCAAACAGAAAACCAGTTAAACTTAAATGAAGTAAAAGCTGGATCCTATCCTAAGAATAACGACAAACATAGTTATTAGGATAATAACCCTGACATTAAAATGATGAGGATGACATCTCTCCAGTCTTACTGTTATCTGAACAGTTGCAGGAACATGTGCCATCTTACTTTGTCAGTGTAGGAGCTTTTCCAGCTAGTCATAGCCGGGAGCTGCTAACTAGTCCAACCTATGGATGCCTAACTAAGTAAAATGACTTCCACTGGTTTATAGAGATGAGAATTAAATGGCAGCAACTTCTTAATTCTGTGTGGTTAAAGCTAAAATGGATGGACTTTTCTTTTCCTGGTCAAGTGATTGGTTTTAGTTTTCCATTGATTGTAGATAATAAGATAAAAAGACGTTGATTCTTTTCCACCATGGCCACTAACGTCTCTATAAAGTCCATGATTAATAAGTACATGTTGTAGAATACTTCGTAGTTTGGCCTGCCCCAACTTTTAAAAAACGATGTTCACACACACACACACACACACACACACACACACACACACACACAAATGTCAAATGTGCACAGTCTTTAATCCTGGCCTGCAAAGTCAACATCCACACAAAGGAAATGAAGTTCTAAGTCTTCAAGAATGCTGCTGTTGCAGCCTGCTTGGGAACGTCGCCTAAAGTCTGAGTTCCACCCCTGTCACTCTTATCTTCCTTCCCCCAGAGCAAGATTGCTAGAGGTTTAGTTTCTCACGTGAAACCCATTGGCGAGGAAGAGTTCAAGCATTGCCTGAAATCAAAGACAAAAAGATGACTATAATGAATTAAAAAAAAAAAACAACCAACCAACCAAACCTGTGGCTGAGAACACGTCTGATACAGTTTCAAACTTGAGTCCTTCCTGTAGCCATGCCGTCTGCCATCTGGGTGCATTAAGTTCTAATGAGGTCTGTGCTATTAAGTGAAATAAGAACTGCATCTGACCCAAAATATGTTCTGCAGGAAAGAAGACTCCAAAGTTAGAAGAAAAAAAAAAAAGTCCTGACGAGTGAAGGGAAAACGTTAGGGCAGCGTCCATTTGCTCAGCACAGCTCAGCACAGCTCAGCACATCATTTACCAGAGTCTTTTCCGAAGGAGTTATGGTGATGACTTCAATGTAGGTACCCGTGCCCTTGTGAGGACAAGCAAGAATTAAGTTTGTAGGAAGAAATGAGAGATGAGAATTCAGATGACCCCATACAGCTGAAGCAGGTTTGCTTAATGCTGGAGAGGTGACTTCTCTGGCTCTGGCCACTGATTAGAGACAAGACCCAGTAGCTCTATGAACACAGTGTGTGTGTGTGTGTGTGTGTGTGTGTGCGCGCGCACGCATGTGCTTGCTTGAGTGTGATTGGGGCAGGGTGTTTTTGTAGCTCAGGATCAAGACGAGGGTGGGGGGGTGGGGGGGTGGGGGTGGGAAGGGAGCTCCTAGGGGCCAAATGAGGAAGTTAGCTTGCTTTCCTTAGTCAAGCTGAGTTTTGAGACCTCAAGATCTGCTGTCTCTTTCTGAGACCAACTGGTGTCTGGGGCAGTTCCCAGAGAGCTGGCTTCCTGAGACTTAGGGCTGGGGTTCAGGGCCTTGGCTTTGGCAAAGTGGGGATGGGTGGGATTCTTTTAGCCATAGTGGAGGAGTGGAGGCTTCTTATGAGTAAGGAATGAGGCCAGGGCCTGTGATGGTTAGCATTGATTATTTACTTGACGGGGCCTCAGATCATCCAGGAAAGAGACCTCTGAGTACCGCTGTGGAGCAGATCCTAGAGTGGATTACTTGGAGTGGGAGGGTCCGTTCTCACTGTGTGCTGGGGTCACAGTCTGAATCAGAAAGAGAAAATGTGCTAACTACTAGTTTTTCCATTGAAAAAAATATTAAAACATATATTCTGATTATAGCTTCCCATCCCTCAACTCCTCCTAGATCTCCCCCACATCACCACCTACCCTAACCCACAACCTTTCTTGCCCTCTCTCATTAGAAAAAAAATAGGTAGTCAATACAATAAAATAATAATAACCACTATAAAAGAACTAGAATAGGACAAAACAAACAAAAGGCACCTCCCAAAAGGACAAAACCATATATAGACACAGAGACGCTCACAATCATACACACAGAAATTCCGTAAAAACACAAAACCAGAAATCATAATATATAAGCAAAAGACCTGTAAGGAGGGGGAAAAAAGAAAAAAAAAAAGGTCTCCAAAAATGCCACTGAGCTTGTTTTATGTTGGCCATGTACTGCTGGGCATGGGTCCTGCCCTTAAGTGTAGTTTGAAAAACTAATTTTTCCTTTGTAAGCAGTTATCAATTGGAGTTAGCTTACGGGTTAGGGATGCTGTGTTCATTTCCCCTCTCACCACTGGGACTCCCATCCGGCTTAGACCTGTGCAGGCCCTCTTGTGGGACTCTGCTGGTTAAGGTTGAAGTTCGTCTTCTCCGGATAGCTGTTTTTGCTCTCTCAGTCTATGAAGAACAGACTCTCTTTCTCAGTGGAGTTCTCACTCCACCTGACTTGGTAACCCTAGATCTTGTAAGGGGAGTCATAGTCCTAAATGAAAATGCAGGCCCAAATCTTTCCTGATAACAGGCACAGGGAATTCTAGGAAATACCCCACCCCATGATGAGACCCTAGCCTTCAGCAAATGGCCTTTAATTATACCTGTGAGACATCCCCTCACATTTAGGATAGTTAAGTACTATTTTCCTCCCTGTGATAAGGGCCTGTACCACTATTGTAGTTGAGTTACCCTGGCACTCCTAGCCCTAGTGAATCAGACACAGTCACCCTCACTGCCCAGGGTTTATAAATCCCTAATTCACAAGTAAAGTTGCCTTGATTCCTTACTCCACCATGACAGTCTGAGACTCCGTTTATTCCAGGGGTACCACCTCTGGATGCCCGGTGATCAGGCAGCAATGATGGAACTGTCTTTGCAGCCACGAGGGTGGCCACAACCACTGCCAAAAGCCTCAGTGCTTACCCCCCCAGCAACACTGGCTGAACCTCTGTCTCCCCAGGTGAGGCTAGGAAGCTGCCTCTTTGCCTAAGCCAAAAGCCTCCACCCAGAAAATGCTCCAGCCGTAGTGTTTAACAGAGCAATAGATATACTGACTAAGATAACCATGTGTATGAAGGGAGTTTCAAGGACCCCCCCCCCCAATGGTGTGGTTCCTTAGGTGGACATAGTAATGAAGGTCCTTTCTTCTGAAGGCGTTTTCTCAATTCAGGCTCCCTATTTTCTGATGACTCTAGCTTTTGTCAAGTTGACATAAGTTCATCACAGTTGTCTATTGTCTTCAGCCATTAGATTTTAGCACTTAAAAGGATAAAATCAAGTATCGCGTGGGGGTTGAGTATATGTCAAAGAGTGATGTTTAACAAGTTCCTCCAAGACAGAATATTTAATCTTAGAGGAAAGTTGGCTTAAGACACAGGATGTTCTAAGAGGAAGTTAAACACTTCATCCTGCAGGGAAGCTTTTTCAGATCTGGAAAAAACAACTCAGAGGCTTCAGAAAGTACCTGAAACTGACCAAATTCACTAGGCCCCTTCCATTTCCAAGTTTATAGATGCTGTAAGAACTGCTGAGAGACACTCAGACAAGCAAACTTGCCTGGAAAGGACACCCTCCACCCTGTGAGCAGCCCGAAGCTTGTGAAGTTCATTCTTGTTTTCCAGCTTTAGTGAGCCATCAACCATACTGGGATATGCTTTGGTGATATAGCCATCTTGGAGTCATTTCTGCTCCTGTAAATAACTCCTTACTCATATTCCTGTAAGTGACCCAAATAGAACTCATTGGTTTATTGAGTTGGACTTTGGTGTCATCCTTACTTTGGTCTGCCATTGGCTCCCTATCTGGGCTGAGTAGACATTGTCACATCTCTTGGGGGCAGTGGAAGCTAATAAGAGAATAAAAAGTGAATAGTCATTGGTTGTCGTGGGAAAATGTGTGCCACCCGAAAAGTGTTCCCCTGTGAGCTTTGAAGAGAACCACACACATTGTCCACACTTCACAAATATTAAATATCCCACAGAGCAAATTATTCCTCATGTGGAGTGAGTTTGTGTTAGAACACTTTCAGCTGCCCAGGGCAGAGCCTATTGGAAGCAACCCTCCTAAACTTTTGGTTTTCTACTATCAGAAACATAGATCCCCAGCTTATACTTAATAGCCAAAGGTTTGAGGTGTATCTTGAACCATGTCCAGGTTTTCTTTCTGTTCATTGATCTGATTTTGTTCCTTCTAACTATATACAGCCAAGACTAATTCTCAACCTGTCCCATGGATGACTCATTCTGGTTTGGCCATGCACTTGCTACTGTGTTATGATAAGTGGGTGTTTAGGAGGCCTCAGTCTAACCGATCACATGCTAAGCATCCTTTAGACTTCTCTTGTATTCAAATATGGACAAGTTGTTTCTTGATTACCCAATGTCTAAATAGCCAAATTAGTCAGAATTCACCACCCTAATGATCATTTCAGAAATATTCTTTTGATGTTGCTGTGATGGAAGAGTCAGTGTACCTTAAACAGATGGCTGCCAGATACCTCTTTGTTTTTAAGTTTGTAAAATGGATACAAAGTAACAGTAATCATGCTATTTACTTTGCACAGTTGTGACTTTATCCCAGAAGATGTAGAAATCTTTGACACTCATGGGCATTCTGTAAAAAGGTACTTATCCAGTGTAGTCTTAGGAATGAGAAAATTAATAGAAAACAACAATTTATTAGTTAAATGCATAGAAGAAAATGTTTTGTAGACAATTAAATTGCATTAAAAAATTCTTAGAAGTTGAGACAAAAGGGTATTTTTAAACATTACCCTGAAGGTCTACCAATAGGGAGTTCATGGCAGTAAAAAGAAAGTAGAATTTGGAGCCAAGGCCTCCCCACCCCACCCTTTGCCTGCCTCATGTTTTAGTAGATGATTTCAAGCTCAATTAAAAAATATACTTGAGCAACTGTCTTTCTTTTGGATGGGAGTGTCTAAAGAAAAAAAATCCCCTTGAGACACTGAACATCTGTAATTAGGACTCACATGTCAGCAGCAAGGATCGTGTAATCTCCACTCACATCAAATGGGAACAAAGCACTTTCAAGAACATTCCTAAATGTATACGTTATCCTTGGGTTCTAAGCGTGAAAGTGGCACACAGGCACGCACACCCTTTCTGACACACCCACATGCAGTGCTTCTGTCTCAAAGTAACAGACTGGAAGCTACTTTTCAAAGAAAGGTCAGCCTATTTTTTTTCACCTGACTTTTAGTAGACATTAAAACCATAGTATACAAAACCTCCTCCGGATGCTGAAATGCAATGTCAGGAATCTGGCTTGCATGGCTTTTTGTAAGTAGAACCACAATTATTCAAGTAAGTCAGAAGGAAGCTCAGAAAGAGTAACCATTGGATAGCTACTGGAGCAGTGTGCATATGGACTGTTTTAACTTTCTGTTTATTTAATTTGTATATGTGAACACAAAGAGTACGCCCCATTTGTATATAAGATCCCAAGGCTGGATATTCTGTTTTCTGTATTTCTGCCAATGGTGCTTAGGGTAGAGTGCTGTGTGCATTAAGGGTTAATGACATGGATTATGGGTTAAGACATCCAATCAGTGTCTGCTGAATTCATTAATGAGTGAATGGGAAGGAGTTTTCCCCATAAGGCACATATTAAGGCATAGCAAACAGTTTTCTCTGTTGTTTGTCAGTAAGTGTCAGCTGTGGCTGGTCAGAGAACTGACAGATGCACGGAACACATGCCGGTATCAAATGTCTGAATGCATTTGGGAGAGGGGTGCTTCAAATGTTACATGTCAGGTGCAAATGGACTGCAAAGACAGTCCAGAGTCCTTTAGACAACCTGTTTTCTTCTCCTAGTCTACGTGTCAGGAAAAAAAGCATGAAAATTCACAACAGTGGAAAATCTACAATAGTGAAGACTGAAGCCGAAATGCATCTTGTTGAAAGCACTGTATTGTGGGTGATTTGTTCAACTATCTCATTAGCAAACATAGTACAAATGCAAAAGAAAACGATCTTTCATGGTGCAACTTATAAAGCTTAGAACTGTGAACTGAAAACAGAAAAAAAATCTGTCCTTAATTATTTATTATTAATTCCTACCTCCATAATTTATTTTACTCCAAACTGAAGACTTAGGCACCGTAAGAGTGCAGCCAGTAGACTAGGAGCAAAGAGGGAGAGAGAGAAGAGGAGAGTGCAAGGTCCAAGCATTTCCTCAGCAAAAGGCAAAGGAGGTTGAATTGATGGAGGGCAAGAACTTCAAGTTGCAGAGTGGGCAGCACAGCAGATTCAGTGTTATGGCTGGCCCTGGCAGACTACAGGCATTCCTCTGTGTGTCCAGACTCAGTGCTTGCCACACATGGCTCTGTGACCCTGGGTTATGGTGCCACTCTCACAGTCTGGCCTCAGGAAACGCCTGTGTTCACATACACCTTATGTGAAAACATCAGAGTTGAAACACAGCTTGTGTTGCCCACGGAGGTGGGTGGAGGAGGCCTTATGCTGGGAGAGGGATGAAGCTTTTCACCTGCCTCCTCTTAGACTAGGTTTGCAGTTACGGTCCAACAAGCTAAGGCCCAAAACAGCATCTCTAACAGTGTTTTCTCTCCCAAGTTCTAGCTTAACTCTTCTCAGTGAGAGTCACTAGCAATCTGCCTCTGAAGACTCTGACACTCATCTTTCATCACCTGAAAGTGGTGAAGCGTTATCTGCCTTTCTTTCCCTGCTGTGGCTCTCCTAAGGACAGTCTAAACCCCTCAGAGTAAACGCTGATGAGTAAATATATCTTGTCTTCAACGCAGGAATGACCCAGTTTATCTCGGAATCTGTAGCTTTCAGTCAAATGGTGTAAAATTAATTACAAAATGGAAATAGAAAAGCTCTTTGGCATGATAGGAAGGAGTCTATTCAAGTGTCTAGCACTTTCCCTGCCAGGTGGTCTTTAGCTGGATTCCAGAGCCTGAGGAAGAGACACACCACCACCTGTTTGTCTTGGAGCCTAACGGCTCATGTTTATGTTGAAAGTTGCTACATCAGGTTCTTTGAAGAAGCTAAATTCCACTCGTGCATCTCATTAGACGAGTACATAAAGGGGGAAGTAGGACTGTGTGGTCTGTGTCTTTAAAGAAAGTGGTGGGTGGCGTCTTTGGTTAGTCAACACATCCGCTGCCACCGCCAGCTCAGCCCAGGTCTACTGCAGCTCAAAAATGAAGACGGTTTGTGGACCACCTGGGTTCAGTAGTTATGCTTTACTCCTAGAGTGGGCAGGACTGGAAAGGAAAACAAATGTCAGCGAATCAAATGCATGGATTCCGTCCAAAGGAACTAAGATTAAAAACAGGTGTGTGATGTTTCCTGGGGGGGAAAATAAAGCCTTAATTCTCTAATTGGCAGTGGACTGTGCTGTTCCCCACCTCTGAGTTAGCTGCTTTAAGACAATTTGACAAAGGAGTTAATTATAAACTTCTTTTTCATTTCAAGCCAATGTTTCCAAAGCCCATATATCTGCATAAAAATATTTGGATAATTATAAACTTTGTGAAGTGTTTTGCTTTCCCTTTACTTTCTAGTGATGTCACATCCTTCCAACATAAGCTTAGATGTGAGATGCATTTCAGTGTGCAAAGCGTATATGTATTATGCTACCTCTTGTCTGATAAGTATGATTTATACTGACTTATATGTAAAGTTTATAATCTGTATTCAAGTTGACAGAAAAATGATGATGCTCAGCTTTGTGTGTTTTAATATTGGCCTCGTTTAGCAAGGTGCTCAGGTGGATGAGAAAGCGTCCTACTAATTATTGAATTGCCACACATGTCCTTTAAGTATTTAGTTTATCATATAAAGTACATGGGAAAGAATGAGACAATTTAAAAATCCTCCTTTAAATAGTTATTTTGATGGTCACAGGGTGATGCAATTCACTTCTCTCTTCCTTATTACTGGATTATAAACACTTCAAAGTTGTTTGCTTAAAAACATTCTGCAAGACATACAAATAAATGAAATGAAACACACACATTTTATTTGCAGTGTGGCTCATTGATAGAGTACTTGCTTATAATATACAAAACTACTGCATTTGACTCTTGGCTCTGCAGAACAAAGACCTTTGGGGAAGTAATGCTGGCAACAGCCAGGGTAAATTGAAATGATTCTGAAAAAATGAATACTGGCCCAAGGAGTATTCATATCCAATCCTGACACCACAAACATTTGAAAGAACACTTCCACCCATGGAATTTCACAGGGCTAGTTAATAAATTTAATTGCAGTAAGCTAGGTAGCCATATGACATCCCTAGTTTTTCTCCTTGGTTTAACTTTTAAAGCCCAGTGATACATTTCATGGATCCCTTACCGTGGTGGCCACTCTCGCTGGTTGCTATAGAGTGACCACAATCCACCAGTCAGGCCCTGCAATGCTTGCTAGCTGTTTCTTTTCCTGCATTCCAAACACCCACACTCACAGAGCCTTTCACAAGTTGATGGGAGACAAGGGACCAGCGCTTCCCATTCTTACTTTGAGACTTTTTCTCCTGTTTCTCCTGGCCATGGCCTTTGATCCCTGAGAGCAACATTTGGTGGCGTTTTCCTGCATCTTGCCTTCCATCTGTCAGTGGTGCTAAGATGTGTTCATGACAGGAGCAAGAGGTAGCCATGTATGGCCTCCTCATAATCCTGTGCGTCCTCATTCCTGCCTGTCAGGCTCTGCGTCTTCCTGACCAGTTCCCATGTCTGTGCTGCTAAAACAAGGCTCTGGGTAAACTATGACTCTTTGTGATGGAAAAATCTGAAGCAATATGTCAAAGCATTCTTGACGACCATGCTGCTCCTTGCATGGTTAACTGTGCTGTGTGGTGGAAAAGGGCGGGGCCTTCTTCTCTTGTAAAATGGAAGGAGCTGATTACAAAATGACTGAGGGCTCTCGCTGACTCTGCTTGTAAATGAGAAATAGATGGTCGGTCTTGCAATCTTTGGCTTGGTCAGCTAGCCATACGGCTTGTGACAAATACATGTTAGAGGCTGTAACCACCGTGATCCCTCAGCAAGATGGCTGCCTAACCAGGACTGGAATAAGGGCAACACCAACAGAAGAGGGAAATTTCACAAGGCAACAAAGGGCTGGAGCAAGAACTACCAGTAATAAGCAATCTCGAAAGAGGGACCATTTGCCTTCCCGGGTGTGAACCCCTTAATTGATTATCTAGCACCAAGTGATCAGTCCTGAAATCATATGCACACGGGCAACACTAAACGGATTCAGCAGGTTGTATTTGTATATTTGTGTGCATATATGTAACAATGCAAATTAAACAAAAAGGAGACCATGAATTTGATGGAGAGTGAGGGGTTGGAGGAGGAAATCTCTCTCCCTCCCCGCCTTCTCTCTATCATATGCTTTCTCTCACTGTCAATGTCTTTTCTTTTGCGTGGAGCATTACTACCTGAAGGTGACAGTCTTTCTCTCCCTGTCATATCCTCTGTCTATCATCCAGCACTTCCTGACCATCCACTGAAAACTCCTTCACATGCATGGCTATGATAAAATGTGATAATGTGATGTTGACCCCTGACCTCATGAAGCAATAGATTATTCACATAATAGATTATTCACGATGCACATAAATGTGTAATACCCATGCAGCACATGCAGTACAGTCGCAAGCACTGAGATCTTGTTACCTATAAATGCAAAACTAGTAAGCATTTTACAGGGATAATTATTGAGTTTGTGTCTTCTACTGGGGTGAAAGAGCAAACAATATCAATTATTGTCTTATAATAATAATAAAGAGTTCATGAATTTGAAAGAAGTGGGCAGGCAGAGGGGTTTGGGTGGGGTTTGGGAGGGGGACTTGGGAGGAAATTGGAAAGACAAGAGGGAAGGGGAAATTATGTAATTATATTTTAATTAAAAATATTTTCAAAAACCAGGCAAAAGCTCATTTGCGTTGTAATAGAAAATTACTATTTTCTTTTCTGTGCTTCTATAAGCTAATTTCTACCCCAACAGAGCTATAAAGTACTGACTAGCAAAATGTCTCTACCTCAATAACTGTATCTAGAAAACCAAGGGAGCCCACAGGCAGCCTTCGCTCTTTCCCATCAGATCCTCTCTGCAGTGATGCTCAGACACACCCCAGCCTTCCAGGACTCCTGAGGGACACCTACCTTTCCCCTCAGGGATCCATTCCCAGACAGGAGGTGGAGCATGGATAGAGTAGGTGGTCTAGAGCAGTGGCTCTCAACGTTCCTAATGCTGTGACCCTTAATACAGTTCCTCATGCTGTGGTGACCCCAGCCACACAATTATTCTTGTTGCTACTTCATAACTGTAAGTTTGCTACTGTTACAAATCGTAACATAAATATCTGCTATGCAACCCCTGAGAAAGGGTCATGGCCCAGAGGTTGAGAACCACTGTTCTCGACCTTGGAGCCCATGCCCACTTGTTCAGGTCTACGGATGCATGGCCAGATGCCTCAGCCTCACTTTTTAGGTACCTGCCACTATTTGCCGCCATGTTTCTTTACTGTGATTCTTTGCCACATTAGAATCTCCATTTAGTCAAGAATTTTTATTCATATCTAAACTGCCAGCTTCCTTAATACACAGAAGATGTACATAAAATAGGGTTGAATTATAGTGCCCGTTATGTAGTGATGTAACATTCACAAACTGATGTCAGGAAAGAGAGATGGTGCAGAGATTATAATCAAAATGCTGGAGAGCAGACTTCTTTTAGATATAAAAAATTAATTTATAACCCAATATTGGGTATAGTGACAGACACCCAGCATATTTGAAAAGCAGCTTTTTTTTTTTTAGGTATATAATCATATGCCATATCATCTGCTGTTCCAGCCCATCCTTCAGTAGATTTCAGTATATTTATGAATATGCGCAATCATCACTAGGTAGTTTTAGGGCAATGTAAATGCATTTAAACAGATTTTTAAAAAAACAGCTGAAGTGTGGATTCCAATAGTTCTACAATTTAGTCTATAGCGAAAACATGCCATTGAGGAGAATAAATTATACTTACGTGTTTGTATAATTGTTGCTGGGGGCTTAAAATTTGCAGTTTAGGTTTTTCATTAATGTTTCTAAATAATAAAGATTGCAGGGAAGGAAGGAGGCTCTTGGGGCTGTACTTGACCCAATTTGAAGCATTTTACAGCTTACTGTGGTTGTGGGGTCCTTAAACCCATCTTTTCTCCTTGTGTCTTTTAGATGCTGTTTCAGGGGCCACAAGATGGGACCATGGATACTATTTTAGTAATCTTATACTCTCCATGACTCCTCAAGGCAAACCAAATAAGAAACGAAAATTGTCTTTTGTCGATGAGTTTTACTTTTATAACTTTTAAATTGCACATCTGAATGTGAACAAGGAAAATTTAGGATATCAGATTTGTGTTTGTGAAAGTCAACTAATGCCTTTACTTCTAGATGTTTTCTTGTCCCTCAGTCAATACCCTTCTTATATTGACCATGTGACTGTTGTTATTTCAAAAAACACTTGGTGAGAGAGACGTTGCTTGGAGTTTAAAAATAAGGACTACATTTTTGCTATCTTAGGAAAAGTGTGTTTTTTTTAGATTTATTTATTGATTTATTTATTATGTATACAGTGTTCTGCCTGCATGTACACCTGTAGGCCACAAGAGGGCATCAGATCACATTACAGATGGTTGTGAACCACCATGAGGTTGCTGGGAATTGAACTCAGGACCTTTGGATGAGCAGGCTGCACTCTTAACCACTGAGCCATCTCTCCAGCCCCAGAAAAGTGTATTCTCGACCTCTAGTTTTCTTTTTAATTTTGAAAACCAAACCTGGAACACAGGCATGCAGAAGTTTATGGGGAAGAGTGTCCATGGGTAGGTGAGGAGGGTGTCCGTGGGTGGGTATGCACCACCCTTACTGCAGTCAGTTTTAAAGCAAAATACAGGCTATTAAACAGACTTAGACAATTACATGATGATGCAGTCACGTACTATAGTGAATGCTTCCATCTGTGAACAACAAAAATCTTATACTAGTTAAGGGTATCTGTGAGAAAATTAGGCTAAATGTCATCTTTCATTAAAAAGCAATAAGAGCAGGGGAAAAAAAGACAATGCAAAATGTAAGTCAGTATTAATGTGTCAGCCAATTGGGTCACTGAAGAGTTATTTCAACAGAGAGGAGAGCAGAGCAGCACAGTGAAGTGAGCCAACACAAGCTGTCTCTGGGGTTTCTTGTTTCAAATGCAAGTCGGAGCAAAGCCCACTTTGACAGAATGTTCTAAAAAAGTGTTCCCAATCAGGACCCTAAATCCACCCGCTATCTGGGTGTGTAAGTCTAAATAACTGCGAGCTGCCTCACACTTACCTTGTAATGGTTTTGAGCAAATGGAAACCAAATGACCTGAAAACAAAGAGTGTTTCTCCTTCTAAATACACATGGAAGGATTTAAAAACTGCAAGAGTGATAAAGGAGCCATGTAATTATACAATTATGAAGGCTTTCACTTGATTCTCAGAGCAGCCTTTCTATCAGGCTGGCATGACATCCCTACCTCACCTGGAAGGCGTTTCTCCACAACCCTACCTAGCTTTACCCCTGCCTTGATTTAGGATTTTCTCAGCACTCAAGGGTACAGCATGAGCTCTTTGTGTATGAGCTCAGGCAGCTGCCATGGCAAATACTCCCCTCACTCAATTCAAAACCACCCACTCTGTCTTTATTATAAGCTCTGTGGATACAAAACAGTGCAGTCTAAAGCATTTCTCTTGCTTCTTTGTACATATTTAAAATTAGTACACATTTCATGCAGAATGCAGTCCAAATGAACTTATAAGAAAGGCAGAGCTCTCTCCAAACAGATAAGGATATATTTGAGCATGTCTAGATGCATGAGACTCATTCATATTTATTGAGTACTGGAGAAGTGCTAGCTCGCTGCTAACTTGTTTCTTTGTTTTTGTTTTTCTTCTTTGTTTTGTTTTGTCTGTTTTGAGACAGGGTTTCTCTGTGTAGCCTTGGCTGTCCTGGACTCGCTATGTAGACCAGGGTGGTCTCGAACCCAGAGATTCGCTTGCCTCTGCCTCCTGAGTGCTGGGATTACAGGTGTGTGCCACACTGCACCCAGCTTGTTAACTCGTTTTTTTTTTAAGAATTATTTTTAATGTAACTTTTCAAAGTAATATAGAGTCATTGGATTTTAGGTATTATGAGTGAGTGAAAAAGTTAAAATTGATAGCTTCGTCATGGCTGCGCCTCACCTAGGGAGCTGTAGCACAGGCTTGATCTCCTTTTCCTTTCCTATTTTAATTAAGAGTATACATATACACATATATATTATATATTTAGTATTTATTTTTATTTTATGTGCATGACTGTTTTGCCTCCGTATATGTATGTACACCATGTATATGCACCATGTGTACACAATGTCCGTGCAAGTCAGAAGACAGAGTCAGATCCCTTGAAACTGGAGTTGTGGCCACTTGTGAATTACCATGTGGGTGCTGGGCCCTGAGCTCAGGTCTACTGGAAGAACATCTAGTACTTTTAACCACCAGGCCATCTTTGTAGGTACTTAAGCTTCATACTGTCTGACAGTAAATGTTTTCATTTGCCCTATAAAATTTCATTATATGAAATTTTTATTCCAAGAAGTAAGTTTAATTTATATTAAACTGACAAATTTGGGAATAAACTAAAACAATTTGTCAACTTACTATGTCCCTTAAATCTTACAAGAAGATAGAAATCAGTTGAAACTGTTTTCAAGAGTAGGAAGGCAAATGCCCCTCTGAAAAACGCATTTAGTGTTTTTAAATTTTATTTTTCTTAAATTTTTTTTTAATGTGTATGTGCATTTTTGACTCCAGGTTTGTATGTGCAGCACACATATGCAGTGCCTCAAGAAGCCAGAAGAGGGTTTGGATTTCCTGGTATTGAAGTTACAGATGGTTTTGTGCTGCCCTGTAGGTGCTGGGAACCAACCCTGGATCCTCTGGACGAACAGCCAGTGCTTTTAACCCCTGAGCCCCTCCCAGCCTGGCAAATGACACGTCACAACTGGGGTACTAACAACTTTTAAAATATCTGTCCTTGAAGTATATTATGTAGATGTGTTTTACCCACTGATCTAAGAGTACCCTCCTTAGCAGAGCAAGAGAACACAAACCTCCTCTGGCTGACTACCAGGTGCTCTCTGTCAGTCTTCCCTGGACTTTATTAGTCAAAGAAAATCATTACTGTACCATCTTCCAAGGCAACTCTGACTTTTTAGAAATATCTAAAAATTCACTTTGGATATTAAAATAAGCTTTATCATTGGGTACCTTACGCCTGGATCGTCTGTGCAGCGTTCACTTCAAACACCATTACCTTATTATGCAAATTTAACTCTCCTTTCAAGTGATATTGGAAGAGCATCGTCTTCAGCATGACATTGTTTTCTAGGCAAGCTCTCCAGTTTCATGAGCTGCTTTGTGCATTATATGGTCTCATGGTCCTTCACCAGCCTAGACATCTTCCTCTGTTTATATTCCTATTTGATCAGTTTCTTCCCAGGGTATCTTGTATTGAATTGAAGATAAGAGCCATGATGAGTTCCATACTTTTTTTGGGGTGTAGAGGGAACGTGTCCTTTGTATGCTCAAAATGAAACTATAGTTGATTACAGAGCAGCTTAACAGTGGAGAGCTTGCGTCTAGATTGACTGCACTCCTATGCAAACACATCCTTCCATCACTATTTAAGGCATGGCTTGTGACAGTAGAGTCTTTATAATTTAGACCAGAACCACCACACAGATGTGACAGTCACCTTGAGCTGACATTGGAGGTGGAGATCCACAGTCTACAATCGCACTGCCTCCAGGAACCAGTCACTCTCTCATGTCAGCGGAAATGACACGATGTGAGCGTGACCTTAGGGGAAATAACATTGGGAAGAAGTGCATTTCTTTAACTTCACTGTAGGTTCAGAGCTCAGCTCTATGCTGAAGAGTAGGGAGTGGGAACACTGGTTTCCATAGCGGAGCTGAGAACTCTTGTGCAATGTCCTTCCCTAATAAAGGCTGAGACATCACCTCTTCAAAACTGAAGATAGTCCAGTAACACTGATAATGACTGAGCCAAAGTCACTGGAACAACGAGTTTAATAGCTTCAGGCCTGATGTCCTCTCCTGCAGGCCACCACATCGGCACCAGTTCACATTCAGGCAAAAAGCTCCCGGCTGTCTGTCTGTCTGTCCCTGCAGGCTACCACATCTGCATTAATTCACCTGAAGGTTGGGTCGGACACATTTTGCTTTTCTTACACTTCCTGGTAAGTTATAGATTACTCTTCAGAACTTATAATACCAAAACAGTTATTTGTAGTGAGGGGTTTAGTAGAAAATGTACTGCGACCAAAGTTCCCCATGGTATTTGAAAATAGTAAATGTTTTGAATTCCTCATTACCATAATTTCCAAATATAATGAATTATCATAGATGGGTAGCACATGAGTTAAAAGATTTTTATTGTGGTAGAAGAAAACACTCTTGGTAGCTATACATGTACCCCACTAATTAGGAGATTCTTTTTAAGACATGCATTTGTGTATTTGTATGTGTGTGTGTGTATGTGTGTTTGTGTGTATGTGTGTATATGTGTGTATATGTGTGTATATGTGTGTGTTTGTATGTGTGTGTGTGTGTGTGTGTGTGTGTGCGCGCATGTGCACTGTGGTGAGCATTCATGTGCCACTGCTCTTTGTGCAGTTCAGAGGGTAACCTGCAAGAGCTGGCTTCCTCCTCATATCTTATGAGTTCTGAGGATTGAATGGAGGTTATCAGGTTTGGTGTCAAGTGGTTTTGCTTGCTGAACCATCTCTCTAGCCAACGGGAAGATTTCTTTAAAAAGAATTTTGGTCCAGGGAATTAAAGATTGGTTATCAGACTTGGGTATTCTGTTCACAGTCTGCCTCATAAGCAGAGCAAAAATATGGTCCCTTCTCTTTCAACATGGTATGAGGAACAAGTTTAGTTTCATGTTAATTATTGACTCCTGTCTCCTTAAGTTCATTGAAAGGTGTGAAGTAGACTCTCTGCCAAAGAGTGAGGTGAACACGAGAAGGAATTCCAGGCAAGCCCTCGTGCACTCCCCAAGTGCATACAGATGGACTGGGCGAGCCAGGTGTGGGAGCAGTTGTGGCTGGAACAGAAGGTCAGAGGGAAGGCTCTGGGTGAGACCGCTCATCTTTCCGAGTCTGCTCCCTCACTGGGCTTCTGACACTCACCACCCAGACATTTCTGAAGGCACTCTGAAAATTTTATAATGTCAGTATGGACAAAAAAACCTATGATGTGTGTTAGAAATTTCATATGAAATTTCTAGAAGTGAAGAGACGTAAGTGTAGAAGACATTGGGAAAAGTATGAGATGTTTACCTGGAAGGATTGATTGCAACTTGGAAGAAAGGTGAGGTAGGGGGGAAAAAAAAGAAAAAGAAAACAAATCCACCTATAAACAGATGGGCATTAAATTGTAGGTCATATTCTAGAAAATAAAACAGTCAGATATGATGGAGTCATAGTTTATGGGAGACAGAGGTGAGACTAGACGTATTATCTACTGCAGTGCTGAGGTGCGCTATAGGAGTACGATGCTTCTTTTGGAACAAATGAAGGGCTGTTTCTAAGTTAGGGCATTGAGATGACTGTATGGATGCTGACAGTGACAAGGGCTTTTTATTCTGTTTGGAGATGGTGTGAATGTAATAAATGGCTAACAAGTAGATAACCCTGGAATGCGACTAAAAATAAGACAAGTGGAACTGACTGGGGTCCAACTGACCACAAAGAGAACAAAGTCAGAGACAATTTCGGGGTTCTCTCTTCAAGACAGGCTTAGGTAGATTCGTAGGCGACAAGGTTTGGAGGACTGATCAGAAAGTTACTGAGATGCAAGGACTGTATTTTATTAACTGTTCTGTCACCAATACAGCTCAGTCTTGCTTTGTGTTTACTTCTTTCTTTCTTTCTTTCTTTCTTTCTTTCTTTCTTTCTTTCTTTTTAAAGAAGCAAGGAAATGCCTGGGCACTGGGGGAAAGACGTGTTCTGTTTGGGACCGTCTGGGCTGGGTTTCTAGCCTTGAATCTCCCAAAACCTACCTTCATATTTTTCTCAGGCACTTGACGTCATTCTGTCAGCTGTCTAGGTAGCTAGTAATTAGCCTTATCTCTTCTACCAGATCGTAAACACTTGGGGGGTCAAGGTCTGCATCTGATTTATGACTACAGGTGATAAATATTACAAACAAATGTCTAGAAGGTAGTGTTGATCACTCAGGAGTCATCAAAGATTCAATGACAAAGCTTAGAGAGCGCTTAGACAAGAGACAAAGGGACCGAGAAGCCCAACAGGGATGGTTCGAGAGATGGTTTAATACCTCCCCCTGGTTGACCACCCTCATATCCACCCTCCTTGGCCCCCTCCTGATCCTTCTCTTACTTCTAACTTTTGGGCCCTGTCTCTTTAACCAGCTTCTTGCCTTTATTCGAGATCGTCTCAATATAACTCAGGCCCTGATCTTAACTCAACAGTACCAAGCCCTCAGAAGTGGGGACATGCCTTAAGATTAAGGCCAGTTAGAAAACCTCAAGGAGTGGATTGTAAGGCCCTCTCTCTCAGCCAGCCTGGGAATGTGACCCAGGCAAGCTTGGGAAAATGACCCAAAAAGAATTGAAGGCCAGCTCAGCTTCAGTTTCTGAGATCAAGGTGGCCAACCGAGATAAACAATTTCAACTAAGGTAAACAATTACCATCTGGAAATTCCCTGGAAACTCCCCAACACCCCTCCCTGCAATAGCGAATAACATTTAGACAAGCACCCTTAGAGACCACCAGAGCCAATCCTAACAGGGCATGTAGCCCCTCCTAACCTTTGCGGTTTTAGCCTTTAAAAAGTCTGTAACAGTGACTCAGGGTGTGCCTCCCTCCCTCCCGAGTGAGTGCTGAGGCCCCCTGACGCGAGTCAGCAATAAACCTTGTGCCTTTGCATCAACACTGTGGTTCTCGAGTGGCCTCTCGCGACAACCCCCCCCCCCACCCGAGTGGACTCTAGGGTCCAACAGTAGGAGAAAGATTGAGTCTGAGTTTTAGAAAGGGGCTGCTTCGTGTCTTTGGCTCATCTGTATTTGCTGTAATGATGGTCGATTAATTTCTTGTGCTTCACGCCTGACCTAACTCATTTAGCAAGTGGCTTTCTGCCTCACCGTTAACTCATGCTGAAAGACGTACACTAAGTGATGCGTTCTGCAGAGTACTGTTAGCTTGGAGTCAGAATAAACACTCTACATGTCTTGTTGAAATCTCTAAGCAAGTCTACTTTCCTTGTGGCAGTTCTTAAAAATGTAGTTTCTTCTTTATTTAAAACAAGTTGTTGTTTAGGAGATCTCCAAAGGAGACTAATTAAGACGTAGCACAAACTTGTTTGAATTTTGTGCTCTGAGATACAGCTGACTCATCGCGACACCTTGGGCTCCTGTTTAGCAAGGCTTTTGATAAAGGCCGCGAATGCACTGTCACCCTCAAACATGAGCCCAAGAACAGCTGTCTGGGAATGGGCAAGGAAAAGCTTAGTTTGTAAATCCAGTGGGTTGATGAAGTCTGTCCTGGTAACTAATGTGCTCAAATTCTGAGGGCAAAATGACTCACTCATTTGGAGATCACAGGCTGTCACGTGATTTTCACAGAAGGACACAACGTCAGTCCGAGACAGTTTTGTTTCCTACAGAGTCAATTTTACAGTCTTCATAATCTATAGACTAGTGCATTTTTGCAGTTCAAGTAGACCCATTACTCTGCACATTTGATACACATTGACTGTTTCAGCCCAGGAAAGGCATGTTGAGGATGGGCTCGCTTTGGTAGGACCTCTGCGCGAGGACTTTTAATTAGCCTGGCTAACTGCTCCTCAGTGATGTGTAGAGTCTGAACCCCCCCCCCCCTTCCACAGATGTGAAACTGGCGTCTGGCCTGAGGCATTTCCCCAGGTCTGCCCTTTCTAATACACCCCTGCAGTTTGGGGTTTGCTTCCTAGCACACTTGAGCTAACGTAAATAACACTCTGAAGTAGCTCAGGGGAGAACTACTCAAGGCTACTAGTGTGTCCTGAGATGCTTGCTCCCTATGTTCAGGAAGTCTGCTTCTAAAAAGAAGAGTTGGGGCCTCAGTATTTGAAAGCACAGGCAACTCTTCAAGAGATCCTGGGCTCAGTTCCATCCAGCACCCTCATGGTGGCTCATGAACATTTGTTGCCCTCTTCTGGCCACTGTAGGCTATTGCATGTACATGGTGCATAAAATCTCACATAGGCACACATGTGCATAAAAACCAATCAATAAAATTTAAAGTTTATTTTACTATTTTTGGTTCTAACACAGTAGTGCCAAATACCATGTTACCTATCACTTCTTTAGGGTGCCTTTCTCTTACACTAAAACCCAGAACTCCCGGTAACATTATCTGCTTCATTTTATAATTCAACTAAACTTACAATGCTAGTAACACTACTGTCACTCAACATACAGATTGTAATAGGCTTCTTTTTCCTTTTATTATTTTTTGGGGGGGATGGAGACAGGTAATTATCAGTGTTCTCAGAGTATATTCCCTTGAGAATCTACAGAATACTATTCTAAAGTTTCTCATCAGAATTGTTTTTTCTCTGTGTTGATCTCAGCAATATTATCTTCATGCAGGCTCGTTTCTTTCATTTTTGTGTTTGATTTTAGGGCTGTGATTTTCATTTCATTTCATTTCATTTCATTTCATATTGTTTTGACCACTTAAATAATTTATATAGTTAAGATTTTAAAATTGTACTAAAAATGAACACAAACAGCCCCCCACCCCCACCCCAGGATCTCACTGTGTAGCCCTGGCTTGTATGGAACTCACTATATAGACCAGGATGGCTTCAAATTCACTGAGATCCACCTGCCTCTGTCTCCAGAGTGCTGGGATTCAAGGCACGCACCCTTCTGCCCAGTTACAGGGCTTTTCTTTCTGCTTCTTTTTTCTTATCCATGTATTTCTTAGGTAATTATTTCCTTTCAGATTTCATACAAAGAACGCATGAAAAACACAAAATATCTTTGAGCATGCTGCATTTTCTTTTCTGGATGTTGCCTTTTTTCTTTCCTGCAGTGGCATAATACTTTACACCTGGACACAGCATAACATGTTCAAACTGAGCCGGGCAGTGGTGGCCCACACCTATAATCCCAGCACCTTAATCCCAGAGGCAGGTGGATCGCTGTGAGTTCAAGGCCAGGCTGGTCTACAAAGTGAGTACAGGACAGCCAAGGCTACACAGAGAAACCCTGTCTCAAAACAAAACAAAACAAAACAAAAAACAGCAACAACAAAAACAAACCATGTTCGAACTGTGGCATTCTCCCCAGGACCTGCAATGGTGACTATGCCTGTTTTACGTTCATGAAGACATGTATTATTCGGTCAAAGGAAGCACACAAATATAATTGTATTTACTTTTGCTAAGTCCCCTTTCACAGGCTTTGTGCTATCCCATGCCTTCCTTAGCGGACGTTTGAACACCCGTAGGAGAGCGCTGTTTAGCCTCCCTACAGCTTCTCACACGGCGTGGGAGGGATGGCATTGCAGGACTGTGTTACCTTTTGATTTCCTGGCTGTGTCCATCAGCTCTCCATGTCTGAGCAAAGGCCTGAGACAATCAGGATGAAGTGGGGGAGACTTCTGTGACTTTGTAGTTCTGTCCCCTGGTCACTTGTGCTTGCTCTCTTTGGGCTGGTGACAAGGCGGTTCATGATGGGGAGAGCCGTATAGGGAGCTGCTTGCCCCATAGCTGCTAAGGAACAGTGACAGGAAGAGTCCATGCCTCAGTGTTCCCTTCACAGCACATGAGCAGTGGCCTAACTTCCTTTCTCCTGGGCCCAGCTCTTAACGCACTTCCAAATAGGCTACTGAGACTGCTGACCACACCTTTAATAGCTGAGCCTAGGGGACATTTTAGACCTGAACAATAACACCAGCTATGAGAGAGACTGGCGACTATTTTCTACATGTCTAGGACCTTTTGTTTTTCTTCTTCTGTGGACTGTTTATTAATATTTTTATGTTTTTAGATTATGATTTTTTCTTTTCCATTTTTAATAGATTTTTTAAAAATCTCATGGAATTTAGCCATTTTTCCAATTCTAGTAGAAACTACAAATACATTTTCTTAATTTGCCATTTGAACTTTAATGCTATATATTGAGGTAAAATTTATGAACTTGAAGTTTTTCCTTTTTTTTTTAATATTTATGCCACTAATGGAAGTTATTCTTGTGAACTAGTAATGGCCTATACTAGGAACTGTAGAGATGGACCAGTAATTGAGAGCTTTGACTACATTTGTACACAAAGTTCTGTTCCCATAAACACATGGCAGCTCCCAGGTCTCTGTCGTTCCAGTTCTAGGGGACCTTGTGCCCTCTTCTGACCTTCTCAGGCAAAGGGCACACATGTGGTGCGGACAAAGCACCCACGCATATAAAATAAACAAATAAATATGCATGGGTAGTTTCATGCTTGTGAGGATTGGGGCTACTGCTCTTTATCTCTTTCCAAATGTCTGTGTAGTTGACCCATCTCAACTTCCTAAGATGCTCGTCCCTTCCTCATGGCTTGTGATGCCAGCTTCATGTACACTAGAGGGTCCTCCTGAGGCAGCTAGCAAGGGCCAGCCTTGTCACCTGAGTCTTTCCAGAAACCCTGCCTGGCTATCATCACAGAATGGCACATGATAGAACAAAGGCCAGAGAGATGTCCTGACTCCTGCTTCAAGGGCAGATGGACAGAACCACGGCTCCTGGAGATGCTGGGGAGGGATGCCACCTCTGGAGATGCTGAGGAGAAATGTCACCTCTGGAGATGCTGGGGAGGAATGCCACCTCTGGAGATGCTGGGGAGGGATGTCACCTCTGGAGATGCTGGGGAGGGATGTCACCTCTGGAGATGCTGGGCAGCGATGTCGCTCCTGGAGACACTGGGCAGCGATGTCGCTGACTGGGACCTGATTTAGTCAGTGAGGCCATTGTTGGACTTCTGAATTGTAAAGTAATAAATTTGGGTTGATTTAGGTCACTGGTCTTAAGGAAATGTGTTATAGAAGCACTGAGAAACTGAAGAAGTCGTTGTGTGTATTTCTGTGGTTCTCCACTGTCCTGTCTTACACTTTAATGATTTTAATGGAAGCTTCTTTGGTATGGTATAATATGCCTTAATTCTTTAAGCTTAGGAGAATGTTTAAATTAAACTAAAATTTATTATGACAACGATGAACTCCAGTGTAGGCTCTTACTGTAGACTCATATACCATGGGTAAGGACCAATTATTTAAGGTAATGCCTTAACAACAAACATGAAACTCATGTATTTGAGAGCTCTTAAGAGTCGCAATTGTAGAAAGGTAAAATAAGATGAATGGACAAAAAGATACAAGGACCCGGAATTGATAAACCGAGTAAACTTAAAAACAAAACCAAAAACCAACCAACCAACCAACCAACCAAGAGCTCCTGTGCTAAAGATCGCCACCCAGTGGGGACATGGGAAATTCTAGCACAGTGTGTATAGCTGTCCAGTGAGGAAGCCTGTGGGTGGGTAAAATCAGGCAAAAAAGGGAAGGGAAGGTGTCAGAAAAGGAGATAGCGATGGTGCCCAGGGAAGGCAAAGGTGAACGCAACAAGGGCATTGCCATTACCCGAAGGCCCAAAAAGCAACGGAGGAGCTAACAAGAGCTCTCGAGTTTGAAGTGAGAGAGGGGAGAGGGAGGAGAGATAAACAGGGAGGAAGCCTTAATTTTTTCATAAAGATGAAACAAGATAAAAAAAAATCCAGTATCTATGGGGTTTAACAACAATTATAAAAGGCAAAAACTCACGGTGAATGACATTGTGATAGAGTGAAGCAAGAGCCAGTTGAGGGTCCTGACCCTGACCTGACCTGACGCGGGAAGGGGCCTCAGGAGTGCGTCTTCACTCTAGGCATGTTCGCTGAAGGTCATTGAAAGCTACTCGTCTCTCAGTGGTGACCAGGTAGATGCTGTTCTTCAGCCATCCTGATTTCTGTTAAGTTTGACCACTGGTAATGGTCACAAGGTACAACAAGGCCAGAGCACGAACATACTCTATCTTTTCAGATAAGCAGCGCTGGCAGGATCAGGCCCGGTGCTGTGTTGCTGATGGGCAGCGAACACCAGGCGCAGAATTTCACTCTCTGGTTCTGCCACCGTGATTAGTAGGCGCGCATTCCTGCCCAATCTCGTTGGAGTTTGAATTACACATTGTTTGCTAAGCCTGAGGCTTGGCCAAAGAGGGACTTAATGGCACTTAGGAAAGAAGAAATGATCAAATGACACCAGTTCTCCAAAGCGTCATTGTCTCTCTGATGAGTGACACTTTAAACCTCACTGTGCCTCTGGGTCCTTTGATGATGGTGCTGCCCACATGGGCTCACTAGGGTGACAGTGTCTGAAGACTGTGCATAGTAATCACTGGAGAGCTGTGGTTGCTTTGTGGCACAATTTCTGACAGGAGGGAAGGGGCTTTCTTTGAATGTGATGATAAACGTCAGTTAATGGTAGCAAGTTTCGATACACTGAGTGAAATTCACAAGAGCCTGACTTCTAATTTTGAAATGTCAGTGAAACATTTATATTGTTATATTTCTTTTATATTTAGAAAAGAATTCAGTTCTATATTTTTAAAATTTCACAGGAAGAAGAAATAATTTAGCACCAATATACTTCTCCGTCAGCCTTTAGAAAATAAATATTAAAATACATATGGGAGGCAATGTAACTGTGATAATTATGAGGAGATAAATAATTAACTCACAAACTAATCTATATAGATTATATAAATATATAAATTGATTGACTGTTGATAGATCCAGCTTCTCTCCATTTTGGATTTAAGACTTGATGTTTTTGGAGGCTAACATCTACAAATCCTTTCTTTAAATTTGTATTTTATAAATATTTAATATGCATCTATTATACTCAAGCGGTGAGATCAATATGTAATATGCAAAGTGAATAATCTAATGGCAAATGGAGATGTGAAAGACAGACTCTTAAATCCCCAGAGAAGTGCTGTGAAGTGGTAAAGTCTTAAAGGAGACAGCTCAGCTGAGATGGAATTTGAAGTGTAACCCTGGGAGTGTCTAAGAGATCAGCTGGGTGGATTACAAGTGTGGTGGTGGGCAGGGAATGGAGGGCAGTAATCTGTAGAGGAACATTCTAGAGTATCTGCAGTTTTGAGAGCATCAAGTAGTTTAGAGAATGGTAAGGCTGCAGTGAAGACACATTGGGGATGGGACCCATACAGTAAAGGACACGAACGCCATGCAGAACGAACACACCTGCTCGCTCTGAGTTCTAGGCTGACATCCTGGTGTGATTTAATTCCTAGTAGCTGTCTGTGGAAGAGAAAGCATCCTGCAATCACATAGGGTTATTTTGACTAATTAGGATTTTCTTCCCCTCACTGGTTTCTTTTTACTCTTGAGCTGTAGGTTTGTTTGTTTATTTGTTTGTTTGTTTGTTTGTTTAGAAGATTTGTAAGATGAGATCTTTACAGGGAATCATTAGAGCACACACCAGACACAGGAATGACACATTTAAAAGTTGGGTCGTCTATTAGCACATCCCTTATAGTGGGGATTGCCTTGTAAATGTCAGAATAAGGAAGCAAGAAAGACATCTCAACTATTCCAGATGAAGGAAAGGCAGCAATATAAAGAATAAAGAAGAGTAATAAATCACGATTAGTGGGTTATGAGCGAGTTATCTTTTGACAGCATTCTTGCTCTAGGAGGCTGGTTTAAACAGGTAGTGATGATGCCAGTTGCTCTAGCTCTAAGCTTGAATGTTCCCCCAACCAGCCCATGAGTTAAAAGCTTGGTTCTAGGGTGGTTTATTGAGAAGAGGCTTACAGAGTTGAGGCTTTGTGGGGAAGGCTTTAGGTCATTGCGTGGAAGGGCAAATGCCCTGAGGGATTAGTGGCTCATGTCCTCTCTACCTTCTTTGTGCTTTAGCCCCCGAGGAAAGCCGTTTCTTCTGTCACAAGCTCCTGTGATCCTTTACCACACACCTAAAGCCCACAGGCCAACCTATCAAAGGCTAAGACCTCTAGAACTCTGAGTGGAAACTATGCATTTTTTTCTTTATAACTTTGTTATCTCCTGTGTTTTGTTACAGTGATGGAAAGCTGACCAACATGCTTGTCACCCAAGACATCCACTTGTTTCTATAATAAAACACTTTAGAGTTAGATATTTTACTGGCCGGTTTTGTATATCGGCTTGACATGAGCTAGAGTCATCAGAAAGGAAGGAGTCTCAGTTGAGGAAACGCCTGTGTGAGGTTCAGCTGTACAGCGTTTTCTCAATTAGTGGGGCCCCATAACTTTCTTTGAAACCTAAAAATGTTACTGTTAGGAATGGTAGAACACTTAAACATTTTAAGTGCCATATTCAATAGATCTCCGAAGGTACACAAAATTTGTTCCTAGTTATTTGCTTCAGACTCAAACCCAGAAACAGGTACAGGAAGTTAGATGAAGCTTATTTCTAGAATTAGTTAGTGGAACATTGAATCAATAAGACAGCAGTTTCTTCTTAACCCCGTTAGCCTCCTCTCTCTCTCCCTTCCTCTTTCAGATCCCAATCCCATGAGCCTCTGCCCCATCTCCCTCTCTTCTGCCCAGTCATAGGCTTCAACATCTTTATTAACCAACCAGGAAGAATTGGGGAACATTCCTTACAGCACATGGATATAGGAGATGGTTCAGTATTTATAACAGTGTCTGTGGCAGGCCAGGAACCAGATCTTTGAAATCAGTATCTGAAAACACAGTGTGCAAGATCCCCCTCCAGCAAGTTAATATCTGTATTGACTACTCATACGGTGGCAAAAAGTTTCTATATACATAGTAATCTTATAGATTTTGAGATAGTATTTATACCTTAAGAAAAGTTTTTAGAGAGTCAAATGAAAACCAAAAGATTATGAGATTAGTGACAATAGAAGAGTCCCTTGGGTTTTTTTTTTTTTTTTTTTTTTTTTGGTGGTGGTGGTGGTGGTGGGTTTTTTTTTCTGTCTGTTCCATACCAGGGGATTCTTCTAATATGAGACAGAGATTTTGGAATTTTACTTTAACAAGCATGTGTGGTTTTAGAGGAGAGAGCCAACATGCAACCCCAAAGCCAGCCTTAGTTTTTAATTGAATTGGGACTACATAGACCATTTGCCACTAATGTCTAAACGGGGCAACAATACCACTTGGCCAATTTACTGTTTTTCTTGGAACATTTTCCCTTGATAATCTGTTCTTTTTCTTCAAATGTTTCATTTGTCCAGTGCTCTCAGATTCCTTAGTTGGATGCTTTTATTCTCTGGAAAGATTAAAAACAAAATCCTGCTCCAACCCTAACTCTGGAGGGATCCTTTTTTTTTTTTTTTTTTTTTTTTTTTTTAAAGCAGGTTATATTTTTCTTAGGGTAATTTTTTGACAACAGAAAAAGTATTATCTTTCTCTTGAAATAAAAAAATTCTTTTGAAAAATTGAAACTAAATATACCTTAGTATGTGTGGATAAATATATTCCCTCTTCTTTTTACACACACACACATTTCAAGGTTTAAGAGTATTTTTAGATCACAAAGGACATTCACTTTGAATTTCAGCTTGCCTTTTGAAAGCGGCTTTTAAATTTAAATTACTTTCATTCTTATGTGGTTACCTCTGCCTCCCAAGTAATGGGATTATATGTGTGAACCACAACTACCCTGTTCATTGTAACTCTAGAATTTAGAAAATAACTAATTTACACAAATCTGTCTGTCTTTGCTAGGATTAAAGGCATGGGCTAACAACTGCCCTGCTCAGATATTTTATCTTAGCTCCAAATCACTGCAACTCTTAGAGATTTAGAAAACTGTAGTAACCCTTTGAATTTACTTAAAACATTTAAAATCTCTTAACTGTATTTTTAATGTCAAACAACAAAAGTATTCCTTTTATTTTAGAAGGAAACTAAAAAGCTGTTGTCCAAAATGACGTGGACCATGTGACAAATCTACAGTCTAACATTTTAACATGGAATTAAGACTGTGTGTGCCATGCTTTGGAGTGCCAAAATGTTGTCTTTAAGCAAAATCCCAAACATTCAATTTTACCAATAAAGACTCAGGAGCCAGATGCTGGGGTGAGAAAGCACCCAGATGACTTTCCTACTCAGCTGATGTCCTAGAAGGAAAAAGGCCCTTCCCTTTCTACACACTGTCTTAAAAAGCCTTCAACTGAATGTCCCTCATTTCTACCGCCTGTGTGTTGCTCTATCCAGCATCCGGACTTTCTCTTTATTATTTATGTTTTTTTCCCTCTATGTTCACTTCCTGTCAATCTGGTTGCTTGCTCCACCTCTTGACCTATGGTTGACTTTATTTAATCTTGTTTAAAGAAAGGTCTTGGGTTAAAGGTGTGTGCTAAGAGCTGAGCCACACCACAACTAAGAAGAAGTTTTTCTAGTACACAATCTTGGGGTTCACAGCATGATCAAATACCCTGCAACAGCCTTTCTTGGGGGTGTCCTAGAGAAATTGCTTCATGCTTAGTGCTCAAAACGGAAGGCCATAGGTAGGAAGCCAACACACTGCCACCCTGGTGTGCAGTCTGAATATTCTCGGCACTTTCTATCAGCACAGATGGCAGAAAACGCTGATGATCTCTTACTCCAGAGGCAGAGTCATGCCCAGCATTGTGAGAAATTGTTTCTATAGCCTAGACACAGAGCACAGTAGAAAACTAGTCTAATTGACACACAGCTCTGTACTGCTTTGTTTGGGCTCCTAGGACTTAATCCTTAAGAGAGGTGATAGGTTGGTGGCCATGACTCACCAAAAGTTGGCTGCTTGATTGGTAGCCAACTAAGTTGGATTTGGGTTATTTATATGTTGTTAGGTTGAAGTTCACTACCCAGAACTAAAAATACAGAGGCACTCCCAGGCTAATGTTAATCTCACACTATTGAGACAGATGCATCTCCTATTTGGGCTCTGCTATTTGCATCTGAGGCTGTAGTAAGACATGACGTCTTTGGAGTTACACTTATTGCTGATCTAGCGGTAGATGACATCTGTGTCCTTGTCTGAACCTCATTTGCTCAGTCATTGGCCACCACCATCGCATTCATGGACCATGCTAGGTCATAGGTTAATTCTGGATTCCTCTCTGCCACTTCTGGGTAGGAGAAACTAAGAGCACTCCTGCAAGCTTCCTAAAATGGAAAGTCAGTGTGGGAATCGTTGACAATTTGAGTGGCACCTAGAAGAGTGATACAGTGTCCATCACAGGAAACTTTGGGAGTCATTGGATACTTGCCAAACAAACAAACAAACAAACAAAACAAAACAAAAAAACAAAAACAAAAACCCATGCCAGAGTAGAAGGAAGAGAGACAGCAACAATAGAAGAATTATGATTACAAAGTTGTAATAAATATTTACAATACATACCTAATGATTCCAGAAGGTTCGTCTGATGAGGTCAGATCTCCTGGAACTAGAGTTTCCAACCTGGCTTCTGGGAACTGAACTTGGGCTTTCCAGAAGGAGCAGCAAGTACTTTTAACTGCTAAGCTATTTCCTTGGTTTCTTCATCTGCTCCATTTAAACTGGTAGTCTTTGAATGGCACCTAGCAGGTAGCTGTTAAATGAATGAAGAAAGAGATCAAAAGGGGTGGGACGAAATGAGGTATACCTTTGAAGAAGATGAAGTGATTTTCTTTCTAGGGTGACTTCATGACAGCCTTGCTTAGGGGAGTCCCTCAGCAGCTCTTCCTACACCATCCTCACCCACAAACTGGAATTTGGGGTTAAGAAATGGTTTGCATCCGTGCTTGGCTCACTTCTTTTTTCTGGTGGATTTTCCCTTACATTTCTTTCTCCCCACCAGATGGCACTATGCCTTCAATATTCAGAGCTGCAGGTCTATTTAAATTCGCCTTCTTTGTTCTCCCTGCTACATGAATCTGTGTATGGGTTTGAAGACCTATGCCAGGTTAACATCATGAATATCACTTTTTGAAATGGCAGGCAGCCTAGCTATATGAAAGTTCATGAAAAATTTATAAAAGTCAAGCCAAAAGGCAATGAAGACATTGATTCCTATAGCCGAAGCTGAAATTTGATGTCAGTGAAAATTAATGTTAAAATGTGTACCACTTCTCCACACTGCAGAAGCTAAAAGTGATCAAGGAATGATAAGTGAACCAGGCTGGGTGTGGCACACAGATGCACATATATTTACATTCTACATCATTTATACAACCTCATCTACCAGGTAAACTTGCCAAACTCAGGTTCGGTGGAGTGGTTTGTGTGCGGAACTCTGAGTTCTCAGAAAAGTCTGATTATTTCCCTCCCATAAACCCAGGCTCATTTGTGGGCCTTGCAGGTTCTGCTCCGGGTTTGTGTGGACAAACAAAAGGAACACAGAAATTCTCACCATCTCCCTCACCTGACATAGAACTGCAAGCAGTCAGGTAACGCACTTTCCAAGTCTACTTACTTATTATTCTTCCAAAATGGCTGTGATGGCTCCAAGTCTCATAATGTACTCCAGGATCAGCAGTCAGGAACCTTTGAGAAGATTTATAAACATGTAACATAGAGTCATCTTGTTCAGTCAGTTCTAAGTTCTGTGTCATTTGGCTATTATTGCCAGGAGTCCAGCCCCTTAGGCGGCTAGTCTGAATTCTTCACAGATCTATCGGCATCTCCCCATGCATTTTTTTCTTCTCACGAGCATATTAACCAATATTAATATATTTTTAGTAAATAGCTGTCTCAGAGAAATAAGTTACAGTTTGCTTTTCTATACTAATAAAACCTCCAGATCAGTACATTACAAATCTATGACTCAAATGCTCAATAGTAGATATTTACTCTTAACTATATGTTCAAATTCATTTCATATGTTACCTTGTACAGCACTGCTAAATTCTTATATTATCTTAGGGAGAAGAAATACCTGTAAATTAGCAATACATTTCTGTGTGTGAATTAATATGAACGGTTATTTACATGACCATTAGTGCATAGATAGCTATTGTGTTAAAATGTCCAAATTTCCAATTTCTCCCTCTCAGAATAACGCTAATGGCATCTGGCCAGTGGGTGTGTCTCTTTTTTGTCAGCACTAATTGTCTAAAGCAAACATAACCCTTGCCTCTTCTTATATTATCATTTTATTTTACAGCAAAGGCTCCTATTAGGGACAATTAGCAGACACAAGACATAAGGGAAGTGCAAACAGAAATGAATAAAGCAGACAGTAAAGCGTAAGCACAGAGGTTAGCAACAAGGCCTGCATTCACCGGATAGAAACATGAGTCACAGATGGCACTCTTGTGTCTAGGCTTTGACCACCAGCTTTTCACTGATGACCCCAGTGGAATAGCCAAGATCCTATTAAACTCCCAACACAACCCCTTCTCCTGACCAGCTGCCTACAATTATGAGAAAAGCATGCTTATTTAGACCCCAGAGCACTGCTGGAATAAGTTTTCTAAGGAAGATCCTAGAAAAATTATAAATAGTGTGTTAACAGACCACATCATCTATTTGTTTTTCTGGTGTTCTTGTAAACTGGAGATGTGAGGTGAGCTATTATGAACTTTGAGGTCTTTGAGTCTTGAAAAGACAAAACTGACCGGTTATCCGGCCATGCTTTGAATGTTTCCAAGACTGTGTAGCAGACAGCTTCTCCCAGAACACATTAATGCAGCTCAACCCCTCAGAGCTCAGGCTTGGTATCTCTCTGCATTTGCCCAATATAAACATCTGAGTGGTTTTATGATTTGAGCCCGTGTTATATATAACCACACATTGATACATGTACACGTAGATTGTACACATTTATCTATATTTAATATTAATTTTATACCTGGGACAGTCCTTTATATAAGCACACAGATGTTTGTATGCATATGAAAATTGGTATGCTTTCTAAGGATGTCATGATAATCTTGATTTAATATTTCAAGTTTAGCATTTGTCAATGGCACATTTTATTTGGAATCAGAAAAGTGATATCAGCGTAAAACTTTAAGTAGCAAATAATTTGAAAATTTGGGTGTACCTTAAGGAAGATTAAAACCAATATTTTTCTGAAGAGTTAACCAGTTTGACACCATCAATATTTTGCCTCGATCTTTTCTCTGTATAAAATTTGTCACATGTTAACTTACCTGGCACTCACTGGACATTGTCAAGGTTATCAAGTGGGCCATCCCAGAAGACTGCATGCAGGGATGCTACGTGTCCAAGAGGGACCATATGTTTGTCTGTGTGTCTTCCACCTCCTTCTGAGTTATAAAAGGGAACCACAGAGCAATCACACCAGTGGGGCTCGAGTTACCCTCAGGAGGGACCCAAACACTGAAAGCATTGGGTGGACAGATGCCTGGCTCTCCTAAAAAATACTGAATTTTACTGAAACCTTTTCAGGCTGGCACCCAAAGGTAATCTACCATCTCCCCGCCTCTTCCTCCCAGCCTCCTTGCTTTCATGTCACCTTTTTTGTTTACCATGTTTCCGGGTCCACAAATGGAGGAAACACCTGATACTTGTCTTTTAAAAAATATATTTATTTATTTATTTATTTATTTATTTATTTATTTATTTATTATGTATACAGTGTTCTGTCTGCATGCACACCTGCAGGCCAGAAGAGAGGGCACCAGATCACAGTATAGATGCTTGTGAGCTACCATGTGGTTGCTAGCAATTGAACTCACAACCTCCGGAAGAGCAATCAGTGCTCTTAACCTCTGAGCCATCTCTCCAGCCCCATGATACTTGTCTTAAAACCCCAGTTTTTGATGGCACCATGGAGCTGCCTTTTTTGCTACAATCTGACGACCACCAGATTTGTTTTACTGACTATATACATATGGGGATTCTACTGACAGCCCTGCTAATGGGGCTGTGTTTTGTTTTAGGTTTTAGATCTCTTCCTGTCTGGGTTACTTTATCTAATCATTGAAACGCTTTAATGGATTTTAATAATTAGTATTGTAGAGTCCCTTAGGCTTATTTGGACTGTGTTAGTCGAGTTTTTCACTTCCATTAGCTTCTTTCTTTGTACTGAAAAAGAAAGCCATTTCCATGTTTTTATTATAACTAAGTGGCATTAGAAAACACAGGATGCTTTTGTTTTCTCGTTCAACGTCGCAGTGTGTTGTCTCATCTGCTTGTTTGTGCATGTGACAGCCAATAGGTTTCCTATAGTTTACTTAGATTCTGCACAGTTATTCCTAAATTTATTTCAATGTATGATATCTACTATTTTATGAGCAATCTATGTTCACTTAGCTTTTTTTCAGGGTGATTACTGTTAGCACACAGGAGATTTACCAAACTTGTATGAAGATGCTAATTGGACATTTTCCCCCTAAGTTCACTTAAGAGTTTGCATAACATTTTAGTTGATTTTCTTAAATTTCTTTTGTATACAACAATAATGTACAAATTATGATAATTTTTAAAATATTTTTTAAAATTATGGTATAATTATTTAATTTCCCCTTCTCATTCCTCCCTTCAAGCCCTCCCACACATGCACACTCATTGTTCTCTTTGAGTGTGTGTGTGTGTGTGTGTGTATCCAACAAGCAAAGCTTGAACATTCACTCCAAGCCAGTCACCGTGATTCCGGGCATTGGGATAGGGAGGTGAGTAGCAGCATGGCCATTTTCACTGGCAGAGAGAACTCAGTATCTTAGGATCCTCCCTGGCAATTATCCCTCTGATTAATTTAAAACATAAAGCTTGCCAGGCACAGTGGTGCACACCTATAATCCCAGCACTCAGGAGGCAGAGGCAGGCAGATCTCTGTGAGTTTGGGGCCAGCTTGGTCTACCTAGTGAGTCCAGGACAGCCAAGGCTACACAGAGAAACTCTGTCTCAAGCCCTCTCCAAATACGTATACATAGCTTATCTATGTATAAGCTTATTAAAATATATAAGATTTTAAATATATCTTGTGAATTAAGTGTTGTAATTTTAAAATAAAGTCATTTTATAAATGCATAAAATATTAGCTATGTTGATGTAAAACATTTCTCATGGGACCATCTATCAATTGAGCACAGCAAATCTTTATTCAGCCCTTGAAGACTGGTTCTTGAGGTGATGCTAACACACATTTTAATATCTCTAGGCCTTTTCAGAACACTTTCACTGTTGACTGGAAACTCTAGTTGCAAGGAAACAAGTATTTCTAATTTATGGATTCTTTTTCGAGACAGGGTTTCTCTGTGTAGCCTTGGCTATTGTGGACTCACTTTGTAGACCAGGCTGGCCTCTAGTTTATGGATTTTATTAAAATAAGTGGACATATATGTAATTTCAGATTATTTTAAATTTTGTAGACTCCTGACACCATTCAATTATTTGTTTCTATAGCAAAATGTTAAGTGTGGACCTGTTTTAAAAACTCAGATTTATTTTCATTGCTGATCTAAATAATAGTATAAAATCCTCTCAAAATAAGAATTGTAAACATCATCCTTTATGAGGAGTAACTTCACAGTATTAAAATGCCATCCCTACAGGCTAGTCCATTTTTAAGCATTGCTATAAACATCATTTCGTCACAGGCAGTTTTTGGGTGGTACACCTATTCTTTTGTTCTCATTTCTGTTTGGACGGCTGGTTTTAACATGTGAAAATCCACATTCCTCCATTGTCACCATTCCTGAGCAATGCCATGCTGGCCCACATGGATGCTAATCCAACGCCCATTTTGCCCCTGAAATAGTTCTTCTTTTTTTTAAAAAAATATTTTTTATTAATTTATTCATATTACGTCTCAATTGTTATCCCATCCCTTCTATCCTCCCATTCCTCCCTCCCTCATGCTTTCCCCCTATTCCCCTCCCCTATGACTGTGACTGAGGGGACCTTTTCCCCCTGCATATGCTCATAGGCTATCAAGTCTCTTCTTGGTAGCCTGCTATCCTTCCTCTGAGTGCCACCAGGTCTCCCATCCAGGGGAAGTGGTCAAATATGAGGCACCAGAGTTCATGTGAAAGTCAGTCCTCACTCTCCACTCAACTGTGGAGAATGTCCTGTCCATTGGCTAGATCTGGGTAGGGGTTCGAACTTTACTGCACATATTGTCCTTGGCTGGTGCCATAGTTTGAGCAGGACCCCTGGGCCCAGATCAACCCGTCATAATGTTCTTCTTGTAGGTTTCTACCCTGAAATATTTCTTGTTCTGGATTTCACATAGAAGGCTTAGCTGTGCCTGGCTAACTTGTGATGTGGGCATCTGCTCCGGGTCCTCTGATTACAGAGTGACTTTGTTGTCTCACACCAGTCGAGGTGGCAGTGGCATCTTTGGGGTCTGTGTTGCTGCCTCCACAGAAATGTCGGCAGTTACTAATTCCTTAGATGTTATCCCTTTTTGGTTTCTGTTGCCGTAATAAAACCTTCTGGTTAAAAGCAGCTTGTGAGGAAGAAAGGGTCACAGTTAACAGTCTGTCACTGTGGGCAGCCAAGGCAGGAGCTGAAGCAGAGGCCATGGAGGAAACTGCTTCTGGGCTTGCTCTCCTCACCTGGCCAGGAGTGGCACCTCCCACAGCAGGTGGGCCCTCCCACATCAATCATTAATCAAGAAAATGTCCCACTATGTACCCTCTTCTCAGGTGACTCCAGTCTGTGTCAAATTGACAAAACAACTAATTAGTGCAGATATTTAAAAAAAAAAAAAATAATGTTTGACTAATGCAGGCAGGGATCTACGTGTGTTTGACTTACACACAAGACAATGTGGGATAGTATGGGTTATTCATATCAACCCCACCAGGATAAAAATAAGCATGGACCACCTCCGAAGCAGGGCAGAAGTAGGCATCTCCGGCAGTAGCCTGCATGATCCCAGAGTCTGAAGTCTCATAGGGCAGCTACTGGCCAAAGACAAAAACTGCAATGGAATTTTCAAACAATAGTAATTTATGAGACCTTTATGAAGTCCGCTGTCCCTTGCTCATACTCTGTACCGTAGCTTTTAAATTTTATTTATCATTTTTTTTTTCGAATTGGGATTTTACTGTGTAGTACTGGCTGGAACTCACTGTGTAGACCAGGCTGAACTTGAACTCCCAGCGACTCTCCTGCCTCGGCCTCCCATGTGTTGAGACTAGATCTGCGACAGCACGCCTGACTTCTTCTTTAGGTTTACTATAGAGATGAACATCCACCCCTCTCCTAGGGAGGCTCTTGGCCTTGTTGGGGAAGGAGTTCATCAAGAAACTATTATAATCCAGTTCTCAACATGTTAAAGGGCACAGAGTGTGCTAGAACGCAGAGGAGCATGCAAATAAGACCCACTAGTCAGTACTCTGGTGGGTAGCAGTCATTAGCAACTGTGCTAATAGCAAGGTTGTAGCCGGGGGATTGTCCTCAAGCCTAACAGAGGTGGGTGCAAGAAATCTGACCAGCATCTCCAAATTAGAGTTCAAAGGAGGGCTTAGGATGAGGGGCACCTAGGGTGGTGACTGATTGCAGCAGAAAAGACTAGGGTGTAAGTCAAGGGGGTCATTGGTATAATTAAGCAAGAAGAATGCGATGGGTCTGGGTTCTTCTTAGAACTCAGGGTCCTGTCAGTCATCCGCACTGCCCCCTGTAAGATGGAGAAGCCATTGCTCCTTCACGCCTCTCTCACTGGAGGACAATTTCACCTTATTGTAGTTGGTGTTACGATGTGCCCACTGTTCACTGATGATGTGGAGAAGACTGACTCAGGAATGGGGAGGTGGGTGGCAAGTGTCAATTTCCTCCTTCCTTCCTTCCTTCCTTCCTTCCTTCCTTCCTTCCTTCCTTCCTTCCTTTTCATATGCATTGGCGTTTTGCCTGCATATGTCTGTGTGAAGATCTCCAATCCCCTGAAACTGGAGTTACAGACAGGTGTGAGCTGCCATGTGGTGCTGGGAATTGAACTGGTTCCTCTGGAAGGACAGCCAGTGTTCTTAATCACTGACCAATTGCTCTGGCCACCCCCACCCCAGCTTTGTTCTTTTCTCCTTTCTTTCCTTCCTTTATTTTTTCTTTCTTTCTTTCTTTCTTTCTTCCTTCCTTCCTTCCTTTCTTTCTTTCTCTTTTTTAAAGGCAGGGTCTTACTATGTAGCTCTGGCTGGCCTGGAATGTGCCCTGTAGACAAGGCTGGCCTCAAAGTCACAGTGATCTCCTGCCTCTGCCTCGAGTACTGGGATTAAATACCTGTATCACCATGCCCAGATTACCTCCTAACAAATTGAATACATAGGTGTAAATAAACAGGCTGAGCCTCACAGAGATATAATTATAAATATTATATAAAATGTAATATTTTAGAAATGCTTTTACTAAAAAAATGATTTTACTTAAAGTCTTAATACGTAGCCAATGCTGGCATAGAACTCACTTGTATCGTAAGATGGTTTGATACTGTACCATTCTTCCTGTCTCATCTTCTCCTGTGCTGGCATCACACACATGAGCATCATGCCCCGATTGCAAAAAGTAATATTTAAAGAAAACCCTATTTATCTTAATTTTCATCTATTAGAGCTTGTATATTTAAACTGAAAATGTGTAAAGGGCCTTTAAACGTTGGTGGTATAGCTGTTGCATCTTATGAGCTTGACATGGGTAGGGCATCACTGAACTTTGAGGAAGTGTTCAGGACTAATTAAGTGGCTAAGTGCACAGCAAGCTTGGCACAAAGGACAAATGAGATCAGACACATCTGGGCCATTCTGTACACTGTGGGTTGTTTAACAGTGTCTCTGGCCACTACCTACTAGGTACCAGTAGCATCTCCACCCCACTGCCATACCCTTAGCTATGCAAAGACATCTATTTCCAGAGAAAGGAAAGCTCAGTTCTTGTTGAGGACCATTGTTTTATTCTTTAGAATTTGAACCATTTTGTATCATTATAGTTGTTCCACATATGTGCTTCTTAATTTTTTCTCAATTCCTTTCCTTAATGTTGAGTTGATTTCTTTGAGATGAAAGATATTTAAAGATGTCATCAACATTGTCCCTGTGGAGGCTATTTTAAGAACAGCACCAATATCGCTACACTGGAGACACTTAATTCTACCACCCTTCACTGCCCATGGCAAAATTAAAACAGCCTGTTTTGAAAATCCAGAGTTCTTGAGAAGACGAATTTCTTTTCTAGGGGAATTGTCAAGAAAGCTTGATTTTTCTTTTCCACAAATAAGCACAGCAATCAAGAAAATACACTAGGGACGTGACACACATCACATGGAACATGAGTGACAAGCCAGCAGATTGTGAAAAGAGTCACGTGGGACCTAGGAGAGGCCCCAGTTCACACTATAGTAGCATGTCTCTTTTTCCTTGGTATTCCGTGTGAAGACAGGCAACCGACATACCTTATACCACCTGCTATGACACCTCATTTTAATTTCTCTTCATAAAGATGGCTTTTTGTTATTCTAAAACAGCATCCTCACTGAGTGGAAGCTCACTGCTCACAACCCCTAACTGTGCTTGTTACTCGGTAAATATTTGCCAGCAGAAAAACTGGGTGTTACGGGGTCCCCACCACCGCCTTCTGTCTTTTCTGCACTCCCCCCATGTGTGCATTTGTGTATGTATGCATGTGGAGGCCAAATGACAGCTTAGAGCCCCATCCATCCTCAGGAACACCATCCACCTTCTTTAGACAGGCTTTCACTGGCCTGGAGCTCACGAAGTAAGTTAGCCCATCAGTGAACCCCAGGGAATCCTGTCTCTACCTCCCCCGAACTAGGATTACAGGCATGCACTACCATGCCTGGATTTTTCACATGGGTTCTGGGGATACAACTGATCCTTGTGAGGGGAAAGCATTTTACTGACCAAAGCTGAGACCCCTCTGACAGGTCAGAGGTCTTGACACTCAAGGAGATGTATGTTTTAAGAAAACTTCTGACTCAAAGATCACCTTGGCCATATCAAATGCTCTTATCAGCTGTGTAAAGCGTCACCTTGTCATAGGCTCTAGGAATGAGAACAGCTGATCGTGAATCTGAGTCCAAATAACCGCCCCCCCCCCCAGCGCCCCAGTAACTTAATCACCTGAGGTATTTTGTGAGAGTGATCAATGCTCTCTCACATTCCCAAAACACAATGCTTAACTTCTAGTCAAATACAAGTGAGCTCTTCACTTGTATTCCTGTATATGTAGGATTCCAGTCAAACCGGCAGACTCTATTGCGAATTCAATCTGTTTAAGTTAACTTTATGGAAAGGTAGAGTGCTATAAGTGGCTTTTCAGGGAAGATCGGTTCAGCATAACAGAACTCTCAGAGTGTCTGCATGGCAGAATTAGAACTCAGAAGCAATTGTTCTAGGTCTTCGCTGTGTAAGAAATCATTTCTCTGTAGATTCTGGGGGATCTTTTTTTTTTTTTTAAAGATTTATTTATTTATTATTATTTATACAGTGTTCTGCCTGCATATACACCTGTAGGCCAGAAGAGGGCATCAGATCACATTATAGATGGTTGTGAGCCACCATGTGGTTGCTGGGAATTGAACTCAGGACCTCTGGAAGAGCAGTCAGTGCCCTTAACCTCTGAGCCATCTCTCCAGCCCCCTCTGGGGGATCTTCTTGCATCTGGCTTGCAATGCTTTGCCTTCATGTGGCCTCTCTGAAATGTGGGATGGGTCTGTGGGCAAAGCTGCCTGGCATACTGACCTTTCCCCACACCTTTCTCCCTAGAGTAGGCCGAAACTGCACAGAATTCCGACATTCCATTTAAGGAAACACCCTTGATCCAGAAAAATCTTTGACAAACATAGGCTTCCGGTATAAGTTATGTGCTACGTCTGATTCTGTTCCCGTGTGTAGAGCTTCACGGCTCCTTGGAACGAAATGTTTTGGATTCTGATGTTAGAGACATTCTCTGCCACAAGCAGAAGGAAAACAGATGCTTACACTTACCATGAAATGTAGTCGCGTCTATCACAGTGTGCGTCCTATTCTTCGGTGAAGGAAGGACACTTCAGCCAAACTTCCAACAAGCCTGGGAAAGTGAATTATACCATGCGTCCCAAAACCACTTTATCAAAGAAGTAGACGGTGTTGTCTGGTATAGAAAGAGCTGCAAGGCTGCAAGAAGAACGTTCAGATATGTAACACAGTGAAACAAAAATATGTCAAGCTCTTTACCGAAAACATAAAAAAGCTGGGCACTGTTCATAATGATGGGTGTAATTTAATGCAAGGCTGCTTGTACGTTCACACCATGATTCTACCCTGCTTCTGAGCACCACGGGGAGGCTTCTTGGTCTTTCATTTATTTTCTGTGGAGACCAGACAGGAGTACCTTTCTGATTTCCTCAGTAACCCTAAGCTCTGCATAAGATTACTAGTTCTTGTGTGACTTCCATCATCTGCCTTTGCGTTTGAGTTTGGCTCAGTTAATGTAACAGATTTTTTAAGAAGTACATCAATGTTTGGTTTTTATTTTCTCAGTGGTTCTTAAACATTATTTAGTAGTAATTCCTTCACAGAGTTGTAAAGCTTTCATGAGCATCTACTGTGAAACAGGATACAAAAGCAGAGACTACACACAAACACCCTGAAAAAAAAAACCACATGGAAACACACCTAGAAATGAATTCTGGGATTGGTGAGGTGGCTCAGTGGTAAAGACACTTGTCAGCAAGCCTGGTGAGCCTGGTTTCCTCCACAGATTCCACATAGATAAAGGAGAGATGCAGCTCTCAGAAGCCAGCCCTCCACTGCTCCAACATACACTAAATAAATACATGTAAAAACCAAAATATTGAAAAAGTGAATTTTGCCTTCATAGCTCCTCTAGCTTCCTAAAACATCCCAAAACTCTGGCCCCTTTTGGAACAGCCATATTGAGAATTGCATAATATAAAAGACGAGGATGAACAGCGTGGGAGACAGTAGAGCCGCACTCCCAGTCAGGTCAGCCTTCCTCTTATTCTTTCTGAAGTGGACACTGTATGATTCCTTCTCACCCCTTTCAGAAAGACAGGGCAGGCCTTTCCAGCCATGCCTGTCATGGGGAAGGTATTTTAGTTCCCTTGTAGAATAACCCCAGTTTGGATTGCCTTCTGTCTGATCATAATGTCGTTTAGGGTGTACATCTTGACAGCTTTACAGTTGTTGTTTTTTCTCGGTGCATGATATAATCAGAAATATTATGTCAATCTTTCTGCTAACAGCAGATATTCACAGGCATGATCAGCGTCAGCCGATCAGTGTTTTTGCTCCTTAAAAGTTGGTGACGCATAAAGAGCTTGAATGCCGTTGCTCTGATTCTCACTGTAGGAAGAAAGGGGAGCAAATGGAAGACTCTTGGGTCCCTATGCTCAGGGGGTTTGCACTGTTCACAAACTGAGTCATAGACCAAAATATAAAACACAAGACTGTAAAATTTCTGAAAGATAACCTTTGTGTTTTGGTGGATTTAAAAAAAAGATTTCTTTTTAATTTTGTGGATGAGTGTTTTATTCACATATATGCCTGTGCTCCACATGCATGCAGTGTTCATGGATGCCAGAACAGGGAGTCAACATTCCTGGAGCTGGAGTTGCAGGTAGCTGTGAGCTCCCATGTGGGGCCTGGGAGCTGAACCTAGGTCCTCTGCAAGGGCAGCCAGTACTCTTAACTGGTGAGCCATCCCTTCAGTTCCACAAACCAAACCGAATAAACAAGTGTCAAAAAAAAAATAGAATCTTTGACAAGAATGATGCTACAGTTTGGGAAAATTAAAACTTTCTGCTCAATGAAAGAGAATTTTAACAGAACAACAAAACCGAAACAATAATAACAAGAAAATGTGAAACTCCTATGAAATTGTTACTCCAAATTTACAAAGAGCACTTAAAGCTCTGCAATAGAAAATGAAGAGTCCAATTTAAAAATAGGGAAAATATTTTAGTTCATTAAGAATACATGCTGAAATCACACAAACTTATGAAAAGATGCTCACCACATTATGCTCTGGTTATGAATTACATCAGCAGCCAGGTACCAGGATATATTTATTAGCTAGACCAAACAAACAAACAGCAACAACAACAACAACAAACTGACCAAGTTGAGCAGGGAACACACAGCCACAACTCTTGTCACTTACAGTCTGAGTATGGTGGTTGTTTGGTAGCCACAACCACCACCATGGCCAAGAAAGTTGTATTTGGGATAGTAGGAGGTGAGACATGTGGGAGCTGGGAAAGTGCCAGAAAACACAAAATGCAAATCTGCAGACAGGGAGGTGGGGAATGACGTCCCTACAAGATTAAAACACTCTTGTCAAACCAGCCAGTGATCATGTTCTTAAGTGCTACCCAGTGGAGTTGAAAACTTAGGCCCACTCAAAGACATGCACTCATGTGTTTACTGCACTTAACCCTAAACCACCAAAACCAGCAGCAACCAGGCTATTCACACATTTCATGATATGGAACATTATCCAGTGTTCCAAAATCGTGAGCTATTAAACCATGAAAAGGAACGGAAGAGTCTCCATTGCTAAGTAGAAGAGATTGGTCAGAAAAGACTAACTAACTAGGATTGTGATTATGATATTCTGGGAATAAACAAAACCAAAACAAAGCTGTGACGACAGTAAAAACTTCATTGCTTGTCAGAGTGAGTGTATAAACGCCTGTTGTCTTAATTTCCTTTCTGTTGCTGTGATAAACGCTATGACTAAAAGCAAGTCAGGGAGGAAAGAATTTATTTCCACTTATTCCTTGCAGTCTATCCTCAAGGGAATTCAGGGCAGGAATGCAAGACAGGAGTCTAAAGGCAGGAGCTGAAACAGAGGCCGGAGAGGAATGTGGCTTGCTGGCTTTCTCTCCTTCACCTGCCCAGCTAGCAGCAGGAATGGCACTGCCCAAGGTGGGCTGTGGTTATCTAAGTCAGTTAGGAATCAAAAAGAAGATGCCCCACAGTCATGTTCCCAGGCCAGTCAGAAGGAGGCAGCTTCTCAGCTGAGGTTTCACTTTCCCAGGGGTGTCAGGTTAACAGGCAAGATGAGCCATCACATCCCCATCATCATTACCATCTTCACTTAGTATTTCAACCTTAGCTATACACACTTTTCTATCTGCATGGACGACATACACTCTGCCTCCACTCATTCACTAAGGGAACATCCTTCAGGCCAGATGACGCAATGTTCCACGCTGCACTTCGGTCTCCATTTCCTCTCTGCCACCATCCCAAGCCGCAGTTGACTGGATGAGCTTCCAATGACTGACAGCCTCATAACTGGGCTCCTGGGTCAGGGGTGTGGCAGAGACTCATCCTTATTAAATGTGCTGTGTACTGCCCACCTACGGAGGAGCTCATCACCATGCCCCTCCTCTAGACCCTGCAGGATACAATCGGAAATATTATGTTAGGCCCCTGCCCAGATGCCCAGATGGTAGAGGGCAGCAAGAGGATTCAGGCTTCCCTCTATATATGTGATGTGTCTACTGCCCTGGTGCAAGCATACAGAGATCAGAGGGTGTGGACAAGAAGGTACAGCAAGGGAGGCAGGGAAGCATGCAGGGACACAGAAATATTAATGGTGACCACAGTGCATTAAGCTTCAATTGCAAGGGCCCCTTTGGAAGCGGAAGGTCTGGTCTGTGGGGCTATGTTGGTCCATAGAGCTTGTTCTGCATGTGTCAGTAAGGAAAAGGAGACTCCCCTGATCTATCATGTGTCAAGACAGAAGAGCAGTGGCAACGAGATCCATGAAGATGTTGTGAAGGAGTTTGAGGAAACCATGGATGTGGATCCAATTGGCCTGAACCAGGTGGAACAATTGACTGGGTCATGGGATCGATGGGCAAGAGGTATTGCCACACTATGATTGTCTCTGATGAGGAATTCCAGGTCCTACTGCCATGCGAGGGCATCAGAACAGGAGGTTGTGTGATGTTTTCACAGTGTCTGTGGTCATGTCTAGAGAATATCCGAGCTGGAATCCTAGTGCACTGGTAGCTCAGCCTCTGATCTAGCCTATAGCTCATCTTCCCTACAGCTCCAAGGCTTCCTTTTGTCTCTGCAATCTTTGGCATGTGCCTGGCACCTGGGAGGTGTTCAACAAATGTCAGCCGAATGAATCAATAAGCACCCACACACGTTCAAACATTGTGTTCACACCTCAGTCTAGTTAACATTCACTTGGTTTAACTCTTGGTATTATGAAAACATTTCTAGTTTTCTGCTTCGTTAAATTTTTTGAGCTGGGTATCATTTTATAAGTTGGCTTAAGGAAAAAAAAATGGTCATTTAATTTTTTTCCAAAGAAGTAATTCCTTCCAAACACAACAATGTCAAAAAAAAAAATTTCATGCCAGAATTTGGAACATCCATATCTCAAGGGATGATGGTCCTTGGAACCAACAAAAGCAGGAAGCTCTCACCAGCATAAAAGGATGGGAGGGCAACACAAAGGAAATGCCACTGTTATTTTCAAGTGGTCCATAGGAGAGAAGCCTGTGTGGCTACGGGTGGAGTAAGAGACACAGTCAGAGTTAGCCTGGATATGTTATATGGTCCCATTCTATCTCCACATGGGATTCCTGATGATCATTTTGATGTGCCAAATCTTACTGTAAGCCATAGGGCGCCTGCACAACTCAAGCTCATCTTGCCAAGGGCCCAGATCAGGATGAAGAATGGAGTGTGGAAATGGAGGGAAAATAGAAAACCTTATACACACTCAGAATTCAATTTGTTTTAAATAGATCTGCCTATGACAAACTTGAATCAACCCTGAGGTTTATTTCACTTGAAGAAAAATACTGGGGATGTGAGTAAGAGAGTCGTTGGAGCTTCTTGGCCAGCTAGGCTTTGTGCAACAGCAATCTCCAGGTTCAGTGAGAAAGCCTGTCCATGTAAGGTGGATAGTAGTTCAGATAGCTGGCCTTGTGTGTACATGCACACAGACACACAGACACACAGACACACAGACACAGACACAGACACAGACACACACACACACACACACACACACACACACACAGAGAGAGAGAGAGAGAGAGAGAGAGAGAGAGAGAGAGAGAGAGAGAGAGAGAGAGAGAGAGAGAAGTATGGGGCTGGAACCAGAGGAGGGACTGTGTTCCGTTGGATGAAAGGCAGAATTCCCAGTCCTAAGCAGTTAAACTGCACATGAGCATGTCCTGCCATTTGCATCATCTTTTCTATAAACATTAACACTATTGTAGGAAAGGAAAAGAGAGATTAGGAATTTCTCTTTGCCCAGTTTTGTCTAAAATTGAATATAGATCCATTTTATTTTACTACTCATAGCTACTGAGCATCTTTCTAGCCCCAATTTAGAAAAGTCAAAGTCACAAACCTTGATATTTCATAGTGTAAAATGATACTATAACTAATCATGACATAGATAAAGTTTTCTATTGTTTTTTGTTTTTTGAGAGACTGTGTTCACTAGCTTGCATATATAGTAAATGGAAGTGTGAGCTGTCTTGTGGGTATTTCTTTCTTTTTTTCTTTTAGCATGGTGGGTAAAATGGAAACACACACCTTGAATAATGTGTTTATTCAGATGAGTTTCAGGGGGTCAGTCACTTTTGAGAGTTTGTTGTGTTGTTTTGCTGAAAACAACTCATAGCTATATTACTTTTATTTTAAGGGTAGACTCAAGTCCAATGAATAAAAGTAATTAAGTGTACAGTGATGAGTTTTCAGGCAGAGAATGTGTGGGTTGATGCTGCAAAAACAATGCAATGGACATGGTGATTTACCCGAGAGGCCACAGAGTGGGGCATCTGTGCACAGTCTGTCAGGCGCCATTCTAATCTTGAGATTGCTCTGTAACCAGCCCACGGCAAAAGAGAAAATTCTTCATTTGTCCTTCATGATTTCATCTAAAGTCATTTCTATTTTCTCCTCGATCCTTCAGGAGTGAGTAAGAGAGGTGATTGTCTCTTTGCCCCAGCATCTGAGACTGTGTCTGTTTCCTTTAAACTCTGATGTGGAGAGAGCCACTTCTGTGCAATTGGGGATGATAGCTATAAATAAAATTTGATAAAATGCTGAACTGAAAATTATCTAGAAAATAACATATGAGGTCATTTGTGTCAGGTCTAAATTTGGCGATCCTGAAAAATGCAATGGTGGATTCTGTGTGTGTCAAGTACGTCACACATCTTAAGTGCACAGTGGGCCAGCTGTTAGCTTGATATGTGATGAGTAATATGCAGATTTGAATTATACCTTACTTCTTTATACATATTTTATTAAGTGTCTAATCTGCCCAAAGGGCACAAACGACTCATTACAATTTCAAGACACAATAAAAGTTCTTGGATACAAAATGCTACAGATATTTTTATGAGAAAAAATGTTGGTTCAGGAGCCTGGGGAAATAGCCCTGTGGGTAAAGTGCTTACTGTCCAAGCTTGAGGGCGTGGGTTTGAATCTTCAGAACCCATGTGAAAATCTTAGCACAGCTATCCATGTCAATAACCTGTGTTATAGGGTGAAGAAAAATGGCACCCAGCAGCTTGGTGGACAGACAGCCTAGCCAAAGTCGCAAGCACATGTGCAAGCGAGAGACCCTGTCTTAAAGCAGTAATCAGATGGTGAGAGAAAAAGACACGCCACAGCCTCCTCTGACCTCTGAAGTTGTGTGCATAGGTGCATATACCTGCAAACTCATGCATGCACACCATACATACATGCATCACACACAACACTAAGCTGCTGCTGAGGTCTGGGAAAGCATGTTAGTGTGTGTCAGTATGGCCGCAGGCTATGGATGCGCCATGTACCTTAGAACGAGACCTACACCAAGCCCATCTTGATTCAGCCAACCCACCTTAAAAAATAATAACGTAGCAACCGCCCCGGAGCAATGTGGCAGGTTGATAATTTGTTTTATGTCCCAGTAGGTAACTACCAAAGCCAGAACATTTCATAAGAATAAAGCTGGAATGAAATGTTGATCACATCAATAGTAATAGTGACTGATAATAGTATTTACTTTGAACTTATCTGAGAAATACCATGCAATAATAGTTTTTAAATGATTAACATTAGAATCGAGGATATGTGGATTTAAATTCTGGCTTTAATCTTACTATGTATGAAGTGGTTCGTTTTGGTTTTCTGGTTCTCTTTTCTTATCTGCCTGATACTCCACGTGGTTCTTGTGAGGATTAAAGGAGATAGCCCAGGAGCAGGGCCGGAAACACAGTAGATATCCAGTGCATTTTAGGTTTGTTTTAAGCGTGTGTGTGTGTGTGTGTGTGTGTGTGTGTGTGTGTGTGTGTGTGTATGTGTGTGTGTGTGTGTATGTGTGTGTGTGTGTGTGTGTGTGTGGTGTGTGTGTGTGGTGTGTGTGGTGTGTGTATGTGTGTGTGCGTGCGTGTATGTGTGCGTGTGTGTGTGTGTGTGTGTGTGGTGTGTGTGTGTGGTGTGTGTATGTGTGTGTGTGTGTGTGTGTGTGTGTTTGTGGTGCTGGGGTTGGGATATGAATACATACATATGTTTGCTTGGGTGGAGGCCAGAGATCCACACCATATGTCTTCCTTTAACATCCTCCATTTTATTTTTGAAGATAGGATTTCTCCTGGGACATGCAGCCCTCTGATTGGCCTAGTATGACTGACAAGGAAGGCCCCAGGGTCTGCTTGTCTCCAGGCACCCAACCCCACATACACACATACGCATACATACACATATGCACACATGCACGCGCACATGCACACGTGCACGCACACACACACACTTTAAGCCTTTCAAAATTTTGCTTTGATATCTTTAAACACAGAAAAATGTAAAAGTAAATTAATGTTTGAAAAGCAGGGGCTGGAGTGGGGTCTCATGGGTCAAGAGTGCGCACGGTTCTAGAGAGCTTGGGTTTGGTGACCAGCACCCACACTGGTGGCTCACAACTCCCAGTAATTCCAATTCCAGAGACTCTGACGCCTTCTTTTGTCCATTAGAGTCACTTGTATGCATGTGATGCATACTCTGATACATACACATAAAATATATGAATAAACAAATATTTTGTAATTTTGAATTCTACTAGGGAAAATGAACTATTGCAAAGACATGAATCTAGGAGGAAGCTAATAAAGGCCTTTTCACTCGCTAAACTCTACTTAACTGTGTGGCTGTGCTATATAAATATTAGCTCACTTAGTCTACATGCCAAATCTGTGAAGTAGTTAAGGTCACTTCCCTGTTTCCCTGGCAAGGAAGTAGAAACACAGACAGATTAAATATCTTGCCTAAGCTCAGGCCACCAAGAGTGTCTTTAAAAAATGATGGCAATGGAAGTCCAGGAATTCTGAGAGTCCATGATCTTAACCGTTGCACTTTCTGTGCTGCTTTCTGGATGCTGATGCTGCCAGCGGTGACTGGCGTTCACACTCACCAGGGCTAGGATGTTCTGAGCATCAGGGACCTCCATAACAGGTATGATGGTGTCATACCATCCATTTCCGGATGAGAACTGTGAGCTATGGTGAGCTAAGCACCTGTGCTTTCCATGGTGGCTAATCTTGCCTGTCAACTTGATTAGATCTTGAATCCACTAAAAACAAGCCAGAGGGCACTCCTTTAAGGGATTTTCTTCGTCATATAGTGCAAGGCTAGAAGACCCATCTGTAATGTGGGCAGCATCTTCTGGTGTAAGCTCTGATGAATATGCACTCGAGGAGGAGACTTGGCCCTGTGTTCCTTGCCTTCACTTATGCTAAGATCATTTCTACTGTGAGGGTGGCATTCTTTTGCCAGTATTAGAACCAGCTTCTTTGGGCTCCCAAGATGAACTGAGGGGTCTTCCAGGCCTTCAGTTCCAGAGTGGGACTTTTAAGCCATCCAACCTTGTGGACTGAGCACCTCCAGTGTGAGATAGCACTGTTGGGCTACCTGGAGCACATCCTGGAAGCCAGTCTAATAAACTCCTCTCATATATGTTCATCATCTGCTCTACAGAACCTCCTCCTTTAGAGAACCTGACTAATACATTTTCCTATAGTTAGATACTCTGGCATGTATCTTTATATATTTTGTGTTGAATGTGTTTATGGTATGCATTTGATGACCCTTTCCCCATAACAAAAGACCAGTTGGCCAAGAATGCTAATGTTTCTGGCCTTAAAAAATAAAAATCTCTATTGGTCCCCGGCGGAGACAATGGACTCTATTTGCAGTTGGTAGGATGCTGTTGCCATGGCAACCGGCTACCTCGCAAAGGTGCCATCCTCTCCCTAAAGTAGACAGAGGCTCATTTTCAGTCTCACTAAGCTTGGCGGAGACTCTGCCACTGTCAGGTTCCTGTCTGTGAGCAAGTTCTTTCTCCTCGCTCCACGGCAAGTTCCACGCAGCACGGAAGATGTCTCCTTGTTCTGTTTCCTCTCTCTGTATGCTCTACGCACCCCAGCTGTCTGTCTCAAAACGCATCCCTTTGCTTCCCATCTCTTTCCTTGTTTTCCAATTCACCTTCATACTGGTCCCAGCATTATCTTCCAAAACAAAGCTTGGGAGTGTTCCAGCTTTTTCTTGGTTTTTAAACATCTACAATAGGGGTAATGCCTCAATATATTCCTTGATGTAATAAGGTTTTGAAATAAATTAGAAATGTAAAGATAATATGGTACCAGTACAGGAGGTACTATATGTTATAATATAGAAACAATTTATTGGACCATGTAGATAGCACTAAGACACAGGAGACTAAAACCATGATCTTGAAATAAATTATGAAGAGATGTAAACACTGAGCAACCATGGGTTTACTTGTAAATCATATTTGTGTATTATTTCTACATTTTTTGTATAATAGTGTTAATGGTATAAATGTGCACAAAGCTGAGTGCCAAGCTTAAGGGGGCAATTTCTCAGGAAAATTACTAAATAATAGAATACAGATGCTAATGAGTTGATAATAGACTTTTAGTAGATTAAAGTGTTTACCTGTTTCATCATTAAAATAAATACTCTAGATAAAAATTATAACTAGGTAGACAAGAAAAGTTTTCACATCTCTGCTTAGCACTTCCACTCCTGTACCCAACCCACATGCCAGCCCTCGCTGTGAAATTGTTTCTCGGTTTGAGCTCCCCACCCATAGAACAAGCCATTATGGTGAAATGAAAGAGAAAGAACATGCGCCCCGCTATGTTCCCAGCAAAACCACCAAGCACAGACTCATGCTGCAGGGCTCCAAATGGCCCAGGCTATTTTAGAACAACAGTATCTATTTTTCATTCTGAATTACTGCAATTTCAGGCACAGCTGTTACACTGAAAATTATAATGGTCAACAGTTAATCAACAGAATCTGTACTTTCCCCCATTCATCAATCAATCATTTGCTTCACTTACACACACACACACACACACACACACACACACACACACACACACACACACACACAAACCTCAAACTTATTTGGCAGTTAGTAACTTTAAAAGCTTCATTATAATCCACTTCGGCCTCCTGATCACCCATTATTTGCCACTGCCTCCCAATGTGCACAGAGCTCTACTTTAGCAGCTCACTGACATAGAAGCCTCTCTCTTCTCCCCATACTTCTCACGCCTAGAAAACCATCTGTTCCCCCCCCCCTACTCAGTGTAAACACTGTCTTTTTCAATATCAAAAGCCAGTCTCACCTCCTGAAGAGAGCCATCTCTGTAGATGCTAAGTCAGCTTTGTTAGATTTCACTACCGCTACCCCGTAGGCTTCTGCTAGTCTCCTTATGTCATGCCATATCTGGATATTTCCGGTTCCATTTTTCACTGGTGTGAGTGCAAATGACACACAACCTACGGATTTCATTTTGTGTTCTCCCGAGTTCTGTCCAACACTTCAATCTCACCATGCCATGGCAGGTGAATGGGATGCAATTCACTTCTGTATTTCTGTAAGATTTGAACCGTGGTGTTTATTTTGTTCTCGGGGGGGGGGGGGGGAACAGCCCTGTGCTAAAGTTATCAATATCTGTTCTGGTTTTAGCAATGGGCTTGAGTTCACTCACCCATTGTAGCCATCCCATAGGTACTGTGCTGACTACATCTCTTGCATCTCTTGCTGCTGTTACCAACAGTCTGAAGTGGGGAAGGGTCTGGTTTTAGTTCCCAGTGTAAGGGTACACCCATTGTGGTAGGGAAGGAAGGCATGGTGGCGAGCCTGTCAGGCAGTTTGTCACATGACGGGATGGAAGCTTGGGCTCACTCAGCCCACTCCTTTATATTCAGTCTGGGAGCTCAACCCAAAGGATGATGCCACCTGCATTTCAGGATGGGTCTTCTCTTATCACTTAAAACTTTTCTGGATGCGCCTTCATTGATACACCCACAGCGGGCGGGGCTTCCATGGTGATTATAATAAATTCTGTCGAGAGAATATGAGGAGGAAACTCGTTACCGTCGAAGAGCTGGTTTAGTCTAGTGACCTCATGGCCGGAAGGACAAAGGACCTTTGCTGGTTGAGCCATTGACCACAGTTGGCATGGCAAGGACATATGATCAAACTCGATATTAAAACAGGTGCAAGAATACAACAGTTAAAAAAAAAAAAGAATACAACAGTAGGAATAATAGCCTTGGGAAATGGTAACTTATGTGATCTTGTTGACCTAGGGGGAAAATGGGGCATGTTTAGGGGTACAGTTGAATGAGAAGGGTTGGGGTACAGACAGTCTAATTCAGCTTCAAGTTATTACCTGGGGAAAGAACAATATACGTGGACCACTCAGGCCTGATAATGAAAATCATGATAGATGATGAAAAAACTAGTGCAATGGTTCTTGATAAGCAGATGCAATACTTTCCAATAGTAAAAACTTTTATTTTACCAGTTACAATTTCTTCCAAGACAAGGTACTATTATGTAGCCCAGGCTAGCCTTAAACTTACTATGAGGTCCAGACTGGTTTCAAGTTTGCAGTCTCCTGCCTTAGTTAATTGTTTGTAGGGCTTAGAGATGTGCACAATCATGCCATATATGCATATATATGAGATATTTTTCAGATTTTATGAGATTTTTAGGTACTTATACAATCATGCACTGATTATATAAATCAATGCTTTTCATTCACCATATCCCCACCCTGGCCCTTGTCTCTCTGTTCATTTGTTTGTTTGTTTGTTTGTTTGTTAAGAGCTTGATTGCATTCTGTCCTAATTTTATGTGATTTTTAAAATTTTTAAAACAAAATTTAAATTTATTTAATTGTGATTTTTTAAAACAACTCATTTATAATGAGTCTATAGGTGTGATGTCAAACAGAAGGGCTGGTCCTTAAAGCTTTTCATCATCAAAGCTAACACATCAGTTTTCTTTTTTCAGAACTGAAGGCATAAGTAAATGTCATCACATTTATATTCAAAGCAAGTATCATTTTCTACATGATTATACAAATTTAACATATTTGTTAATGATTTAAGTTGAGAGGTACCATAAGACAAAAATAGTGCTTTTTTTTTTTTTTGCTATTTAGTCTTAATCTTCTGAGATAATGACATGTCTGTTATGTAATTATCACTTTCCATTTTTCTCTTATTGGTACTTTTTGAGTTGTCAAATTAAAAGACTATAGCACTTTTAAAAAGACTTACATGTTTTTATGGTTATGAGCTTTTGCTTCCATGCATTTCTATGCACACTTCCTCACAGTGCGTGCAGAGGTCATATGAGGACACCAAGTCCCTGGGATTTGGAATTGCAGGTGATTGTGAGCCACGAGGTGGCTGCTGGGAACTAAACTGCGGTCCTCTGCAGAACACGAGAGTTCTGACTGACCTCTGAGCATCTCTCCAGCCCTGAACAGTGGTTTTAAAAACCAAACAACTATTGTGATTTCTTCTCTGCACTATGTGACAAACAGACATGACTACAAATTCCTGCCTTGTGTCAGGTCATAAACATCTTGATTTTAATGACATAGGAGTGAAGTGACTTGTTCTCATGGAAATTGGCATCTTAGTTATTAAGTGTTCGTTTAGAGAATGGTTTTCTCACGTCAATGGTTACTGTTACCTGTATTTATTGTTGTTATGCAAGTTACTAACTAACTTGCAAGATAAAGGCCAAACCCTCAACATGTTTACAATTTTACAGAGGACTTAGAGTCAAACGATGTAAATGAATATGTAGGCTATTTGACCATGTCCCCTGAAGCGGGAGACCTGGTGGCACTCAGAGGAAGGATAGCAGGATACCAAGAAGAGACTTGATACCCTATGAGCATATACAGGGGGAGGAAATCCCCCTCAGGAACAGTCATAGGGCAGGGGAATAAGGGGAAAATGGGAGGGAGGGAAGAATAGGAGGATACAAGGGATGGGATAACCATTGAGATGTAACAAGAATAAATTAATTTTAAAAAAGTTAAAAAAATGAAAATGTAGGCAAAATGAATGAGTATGAAAACTAGATTGAATTTACTGACTTGCTGCAGCAATTACTAAAATCTCTCTCTCTCCATCTCTCCCTCCTTTCTTCTCTCCCTCCGTCCCTTCCTTCCTCTCCCTCCCTCCCTTCTTTCCTGTGTATCTCTCTCTCTCTCTTTCTCTCTCTCTTTCCCTCCCTTGCCCCTCTCCCTGTCTGTCTTTTTCTCTTAATGATGTTTTGGCTTCCTTTTTTATCAGTACTGCAAATGCCTTCACTGAGAATCCACTCTTAATTATGCTGTATGCATGATCAGCTACGGTAGCAGAAGCAACATGATTATTGCAGGGAACTTAGGCTCATCGCAGAAGCATTTGACTGACACTCACTGAAGTGTCACTCTAATGACCACAAGTCACAAATACCAAATGAGGAGGCTTCATCCATAGGTAATCTAAAGTCCTCTATCTTGGCTGCTAATATTTTCAAGGTCAGAGGGCTGCTGTGAAATATTTTCCGCCTTTCTGGGTCTCATGAAGTGTATTTGTCACAGAGATACTCTGTGGTACATGACAAGAGAAAGAGCCCTCAAACCACACACCTGGAGTTTGAATCCCGACTCTCTTCCTTACAACAGCCTCGCTGATCTTTACGCATCTGGTTACGTTTGTTGAGTCACGCTCTCCTCATCGGTGAAGCAGGAGACACGCTTTCTAACCCTCGCTGCCCTCAGAGTCTAGAGTGCTGTGTTTGGCTCATGACTCAGTCATCTTTGCTTTTGTGTGGTTAGTTCACTACACAATAAGTGGGTCTAGGGAAAGCGTTGATTGACAGGGCTTCCGAGCTTCGGTCTGTCTGTGACAGGTGGCCCCAGTTCCACATCTCGTTGTCTCGTAGGTAACTAGCGTGCATATCTAAAATGGCTATAGTTGTTTCATTTCTTATTTTCATTTATATCAGATCTCTGAGTTCTTTTCAGTGAACATCAGGCAATTTTACTATTCTATGAGATAAGCTTTAAAATAACACCTGGCTGTTAAGATAAAGAACAGAACTCAAGGAGGTTATACAGTTACACTGGAGACCACATCTGTTACCTTACATGTATAATGGAATATGCTGGTGTGCTATTGAACCGCAGCCTAGAGCAGCAGTGCCCTGCCAGGCCCATATCTCCCTGGTCTGCTTAAAATAACACATAAACTACCCCAGACGTTCCAAGAAACATGACAGACAAACATCATACTAAAACGATCCCTCCTAGTTAATGTCTACTCGCCATGATTATTTTCGCGGAACAGCTCAGCACAAATAGAAGAACCAGCTCTCTAGTTACAGTTCAGAAAAGTGTCTTTGTGATTTTACTTTCCATGTGTGCATGTGAGTATGTGTGTATGTGCATGTGTGAGTGTGTGCACATATGTGTGTGCATGTCTGTATGAGTACGTGTGTGTGTGTGTGTGCGTGCTTGTGTGTAGGCACGTGTGTGTGTGTTTGTGCGTATACATGTCTGTGTGTGTGCACATGCAACAGGCCTCCCACATGAATAGATAAGAATGAATGCTTTGGCATGTCAGGCTTGTGGTCTGGCAGGGCCTCAGCTTGTAGGATTGTGTTCAATGTGGCTGCCATTCTGATGCCGCTGCAGTAGACATGCTTTGGTTTTTTTTTTTTTTTTCATCCATAAAGCATTAATTCCCAGCCTCCATCTGGAGCAGTATCATCAGGCCTTATGTTTCTTATACAAAGCAGAGTCAACCTCATACTACAGAAACCGAAATTGTCAGACACTGACAGTCCCATCTGGGCACTGACATTCTGCAAACCATGCACAGTGGCTCAGAGATGGAGCTGGGAACCCACTGGGGCCAGTAAGCAGGGAGTCTGGAATTTCCGTGGACTGTTGTCAGAGCTGAGAGGCTCACAGCACAAGGGGCAGTTAGTTCCTGGGTGCAGTGGGGGAAGTTAGGTCCTCATCAGATCACACCCTTGCATGATCTGGGTCATTGTTCCCCAATACAGACAAAATCTGGGTTCTTCAGCCCTCCTGTTGATTCAGTAAAACGCTTCATTTCTTTCAACTTGCATAAATCATAGTCAAGACCCGTCACTATTCCCTCACACACAATAGTAGTATACTCATCATGCTGAGGCTATTCTTCTCAACAAGAGGAACTCACAGTTTCCTTTTCTCCGTAGGACATACAATTTAATAGATTGTACATATCAAAGGAGATTTCCCTGAAGACCCTGGTTGGTCAAAAGGATATGGTGTCCAGGCAACCAGTGAACTAAACAGGGGTCATGTCGAGCCAGAAGCAAGTGGCCAAGGCTAGCTGTAACAAGAGGACACAGGCCTAGACAGGGACTCTCACTGTGAGCTCTAAGCAAGTTCATGAACCAGAGGCCAGAGACTGACCCTGAGGAACCAAGTCGATATGGAACAAGCTAAACAAAGTTGGAATGTTCTGCAGAACTAACTCAGCTAGGACAAGACACAGGCAGACAGCATTTTCTTGTTGAGAGATGTAAAAGCATATATCAAAGCCAGCAGACGTTGCATATGGAGTTATGGCATTGAAGTGTAAACTATGGATAGTTCTTGTCAGTTCATGTAGACTGTTTATTGCCCACTGTTTCTCTGAAAGAAACAATAGGCAAATACTCTTCTCATGCTGTGGATTCTGCAAGGATGTAAGAAGCTCCTGTGAGATTCCCTTTCTCAGCCAGGGTGGAAATTTCCTTGCTTAGTGGTCTCTCTCTCTCTCTCTCTCTCTCTCTCTCTCTCTCTCTCTCTCTCTGGTTCAGAAGTGTGCAAAATACTGTGATTGGCTCACCCAGAAACAGATTCTAGGTATTTCCTGTTTGTTTGTGTGTGTGTGTGCTCACACATGTATGTTTACAGTATCTGTGTACACATGTATGTGTATGTGTGTGAACAGGACATGTATGCCTATGTGTGTGGTAATATGTGTATGCACAGTGTATGTATGCACGTATGTATGGGTTTTCATGATTATGTCTGTGTATGTGGAGGCCAGAGGTTGACATCAGACATCTTCTTCTGTCACTTCCATTATTATTATTATTTTTTTTTGATCAACATCTCTCACTGAAGATAGTGGTAACTGACTAGCTAGACTGGCTGGCCAGAGCCCCTGGGATCCTCCTGTCTCTACCTCCCCAGTTCTGGGATTGCAGGTGAGCACTTCCATGCCTGACTTTTTATGTGTGTCTTGAGGGTCCTCATCATGTACAGTAAGCAGTTTACACACTGGGTCATCCTTAGCTAAAGCGTTTCCTTTTATTCTTCATCTTATTAATACATTTTACTTCTATTAATTGAGTCTGTTTTCCAAGTAGGTACTCATTTAGCTGTCTTTTTTTTTTTTTAATCTCATTTCTGTCCCAAGAACTCAAGCTCATTTCCAGAGAAATGTTTGTGTTCCATGCTAATGAACCACGCCTTGGTCTTATTCAAGTAACTGAGATCCCCAGCCATGGTGCCTGTCATGATACAAAGCGGCTAGGCAGGCCGATCTCCCTCTATATTCTGTTCTCTGAATGAACAGATGAGGCCTTGCCAGGGTGATATTCCACAAATAGGAAAGACATAATTTGCTGAACAAATAGCATGATTAGGGAATATTGAATAATTCTAGTTTTAGCACTGCCTCAGACTATTAGATCATTTTTATCTTTTTATCTCTGCCCAAAGATGTCTCCTGTGCATTACAACAAGAGAATAGGAGCGACATGTTACAAAACCCTTGACTGTTCAAATTCATGTAAGGAAACAGAAGGGATCTCAGATGAATTGATACTCTATGACCAATGGCACACTGGGTTTTTCCCACAAGCTCAAATTTGGGAGGCTCTGGTTTAGTTGCTTGCTAGGCCTGTCCTGAGGCTGACTGCTCTGTTGTCTAGACTTGCCCTTTCTTGTTTGTGCAGTCAGCTGGTAGATTCCCTGGAGGCTGGTGAGTCGGAGGTGGGTTATCTTCACAGTGTCTTCCTCCCTGCAGAAAGAAGGCTAGCCTGGGCTTGGTTTCACGGCTGTGCAAAGTTCCTAGTGTGAGTGAGTGGATGCCAGCAGAGCCCTTTAAGTGAAAAAATTGGAACTTGTACATGTTGCCTCCCTGGCATTTAGATGAAGACAGTGTGAACTTTCATTCCAATTCCCTGAGAGAATTACATTCCTTCTCTTGACAGGTACATCTACCACAGATATCATTAAGCTTGTTTAACTGAGTTGCTTAGGAAGATACAGGCTATACCCACTAGGTTGCCCCCAAATGAGAAATTAATTGGGTCAGAAATCCTGCATCTTTTGAAGCTAATGACAGTACACAAAGGACAAGGCTTAGATTTCATAGGCCATTGGATACGTTATTTGTGTTGGCAACTTTGACCAGGCAGAATATGCACCATGACAAGAATGCACTGATGCCAGGCCTGTCTCAAGGCCAAATGCAGAGGGGATAATAAATGAATGGTGCCACATGCTGCCAGTGCCTGAGAGTAAAGAGACTAAAACACCAAGAAACAACACATTTAAAAAACAGTTAAAAGCTGTCAAGTATTTGAGATTTTATAATTTTCTCTTATTTTGTTTAAAAGATCCAAAGTAAAACATAGTCTGGAGCAAGATGATTTTCTCTAAATTTGGTAAATTTTCATAATGACCTTGCCCTTAAAGTGTTGTGTTGTTAGGCGCACTCACTACTGCTCACACCATCTGTAACTCTAGCTGCAGGGGATCTGGTGCCATCTTCTGGCCTCTGTGGGCACTGCATGCATGTGGTGCACATAAACATATATAGACAGACATTCATACTTACAAAATTATAAATATTTAAAAATCAAATGAAATATTGTGTTCACTCAGACTTATTTCTCAACTCCCATTTTTATTCAATGTAGACAAAAAATGGAAACTGTTTTAAGGCAAAAATGTCACTGATGTAGTCTGTCTTTATCTAGCAGTGTCATGAATGGTGGGTATAAAAGATGTCATCACAGACAGGATGCCGGACATAAACAGGTTCAACTGAGGATTTCAGTCTGTCATGATGGCGGCACAAGGCAGCACAGAGCAATTCACATCTCAGGTGTCAAGAAGCAGAAGAAGAGAATGCCTGTTAGTGGGTCCCTGCAAATGTCTTCACAGACACACTCAGAGGCCTCCCTGGCCAGGTGTGCTTAGAAAGCCAGTCAAATTTACAATGAAGGATAGTCATCAGAGGTCCACCCTTTGTTGACCTGATACACAGATAATATCTTTTTTTTAATCTATAAGAGTGCTTGGTGTGAGCAATCATGAAAACAACAACTGTTAAATGAACCATTACATGAAAGGAACTTTTATTGGCTTCTCAGCTTAAACTATGTTTTGATTTTGAGACAAAAATCTAAAGTCCATTATGAAAGGAAGGAAAATATCTGAAAATGCTTAAAGCCATATCTTCCCTAAGGGTTTGTTATCTGTTGTGGTACTACAGCCTTTTGTGTTTCAAGTGGAAAGTATAAAATAATGAAAACTTGTAGAAGATGCAAAACAGTATATACAAACACACACATGCACCACAAACACACACACCTGGAAGTATCAGAGCAAGAGAAATTTTGCTGGTTTTCTTACTCAAAAGGATTGAGTTCAATAAATACTTTTGTCCAGTTGTCATCATAGAACAGATTTGCATGAGAGAAACTGTAACTAAGCCTGTTTTGTCGATCATTTTCTCATAAATTTAAAACAATTTCTAGCATGAAGCATTTGAGTTTTACCTCCAGCATTGTAATTTGTCCCCTACTTAGCATTCCTATAAAGCTGCAGAGGGTTGCCAGACACTAGTAAGTGAGGAGCTCCTTGTTTGATCAGTGAGTAGCCTTTACTGACAGCTAGAAGTCAGAGGGGACCATATTCTCTCTAGTATCTGTAGATATTTTCAAGTAAATATTGAATTCATTCAGTGTTTACGTGTTTGGAGAGAGAGAGTGTTCCTACATTTTTGGTTTGGATAAAACCATTTTTTCCCTTTTTTTTTCTATTAATTTATTCTTGTTACATCTCAATGGTTATTCCATCCCTTGTATCCTCCCATTCTTCCCTCCCTCCCATTTTCCCCTTATTCTTCTCCCCTATGACTGTTCTTGAGGGGGATTACCTCCCCCTGTATATGCTCATAGGGTACCAAGTCTCTTCTTGGTAACCTGCTGTCCTTCCTCTGAGTGCCACCAGGTCTCCCCCTCCAGGGGACATGGTCAAAGGTGAGGCACCAGAGTATGTGAGAAAGTAATATCCCACTCTCCACTCTACTGTGGAGAATGTTCTGACCATTGGCTAGATCTGGGTAGGGGTTTAAAGTTTTACGGCCTGTATTGTCCTTGGCTTGTGCCTTAGTTTGAGCAGGACCCCTGTGCCCAAATCTGCCTATAATAATGTTCTACTTGTAGGTTTCTAGGACCCTCTGGATCCTTCTACTTTGCCATTCTCCCATGATTCTCTCATCTAGAGTCCCAATAGAATGGGACTATTCTGTCTCAGTTTCCTGGTAAGTGAAGGCTTTCGTGGGACATGCCCCTTGGACTAATATGCAGATATAAGTGAGTATATACCATTTGAGTCTTTCTGCTTCTGGCTTAACTCACTCATTATGATCATTTCTAGCTCAATCCATTTATCCACAAATTTCAGGAATTCCTTGTTTTTAATAGCTGAATAGTATTCCATAGTGTATATATACCACAGTTTCTTTATCCATTCTTCTATTGAGGGACACTTAGGCTGTTTCCATGTTCTGGCTGTTATGAATAAGGCTGCTATGAACATGGTTGAGCAAATTTTCTTGTTGTGTGCCGGAGCATCTTCTGGGTATATTCCAAGGAGTGGAATAGCTGGGTCTTGAGGAATCCCTATTCCCATTTTTCTGAGATAGCATCAGATAGATTTCCAAAGTGGCTGTACTAGTTTGCATTCCCACCAGCAATGAAAGAGTGTTCTTCTCTTCCCACATCCTCGCCAGCATGTGGTGTCGCTTGAATTTTTGATCTTAGCCATTCTGATGGGTGTAAGATGGAATCTCAGAGTTGTTTTGAATTGCATTTCCCTGATGATTAAGGAGGTTGAGCATTTCTTTAAGTGTTTCTCAGTCATTTGATATTCCTCTGTTGAGAATTCTCTGTTTAGTTCCAAGCTCCATTTCTCAATTGGGTTATTTGGTTTGGTGGTGTTTAATTTCTTGAGTTGTTTATATATTTTGGATATTAGACTTTTGTCAGATATAGGGTTGGTGAAGATCTTTTCCCAGTCTGTAGGCTGTCGCTTTGTTCTCTTGACAGTGTCTCCTGCCTTACAGAAGCTTCTCAGCCTTATGAGGTCCCATTTATTAATTGGATAAAACCATTTTTTAATAAAAATATTTATTTATTTATTATGTATACAGTGTTCTGTCTGCATATACACCTACAGGCCAGAAGAGGGCACCATATCTCATTGTGGATAGTTGAGAGCCACCATGTGGTTGCTGGGAATTAAACTCATGACCTCTAGAAGAGCAGTCAGTGCTCTTAACCGCTGAGCCATCTCTCCAGCACCTGATAAAAACATTTTTTGAGGTCAGTTTTTCAGCATGGAGTGTTTAATATTGCAGCTGACTTTCCATGTCAGGACAAATACTGTTTGCTGTCATCCTTGCCCCAGCCTATGTCACCAGAGGCACTAGAAACAGAAGCGTGGGGAACATTTAAAATCTATTCTTTGGCACAACACTGTGATTTTTTTCTTCTAAAATCGAATGTCTTTAATTGCTACTTCTCTTTGAAGTTGTTGAGTGGCTTTTTATGGCTATAATTGTAAGCCCTATTAACACTTATTAAGTCAAATAGCCTTTCAAGTTTATAAAAATCGCTTTGATTTTTCAAATCATATGCAGAAAAAGGATAAATGGAAAGGGGGGAATTTGTTCAAATTTGCCAGGAGTTTCAAAAGTCCTTATTACAGGTATTTTTTTTAATGCTCAATTAAAAGGACTTATTTTAAAAATAGCTTTGTAATTAAACATTGAAATGAAAAAGAATCAAGCAGCTTTTGACTAAAAACTTATTTCTCTGGCATTAAAGTTTGCGAGAGTAAAGTTTTAGGTGAGAACAAATACAGCTCGTGTGTTGGTGGATGGTGCTCACACTGTCTGAGCGGCTGCATTAGAGAGGCCTTGTCTTTTCATCACATCACATTGCCCTCAAGGCCCACACAGAGGGCCCAGCTCCACACCACTGGGCTGTATAGCACAACTGTACCTATAGCCACCGGCCATTTTGTTGGTATTTTTTCATTCATTTCCTTACAATTTTTGTAGCTATTTGACCTATTAGGCAGGCACACACCATCTTTTAATATCTACTCTCACTGTCATTTGTAGGGTGAGGTCATCTACCCTCTCAAAAAAAAAATAGGGTGGTGGGAGATTTTTGGTGCTGACATTACAGGTTTCTCAGATCTAATGACTGACTGTTGCATTGCTCACCAGGGACTACATATCTGTAACTCTTTCCTTGGAAGGCTCAGTGTGTAGCCAGAGAAACTCTTTGTGAAACAGGCAATACAACTGTGGTAGAGTGTGGCAGGATGTACCAGGTGAAAGATCTTGCCGCAAAGCATGGTGACCAGAGTTCAATCACCCAGAAACGGAATAAGAATGGAAGGAGTCACAACTGAGAACAAAGCTGTTCTCTGACTTCTCCATGCATGGCACAGTGTACTGACCCCTCCCAGACAGACACTCTCAACAATAACTGATACCCAGACATATAAGGAATGTACTGTGAAGTCCTAAGGAAAAGAAAAGTTTACACATATATAATCGTATCACAGATCTAACTTAGGAAGCTAGAAAAGGACCATCAAGGCAGTCAGGGAGATTCTTTAAGGGACAATGTATAAGAAAATACAGGTGATATAAAAGGAGAGAGTGTGGATCCAGGGAGAGGGTATGTTTGAACAGGGATGTGTATGGGTAGAAAATGGGGAAAGAGAGTTAACCAAAATGAGATATGGAAAAGCCAAATGGAAGCCTACTTTTAAAGCCAGTTAAAATATTATAAAAAGAAGAAACTGAATTGAGTATCCTGCACTGCTGGTTAATTTTGCTACTAAGCTATGCATTTAAAAAAAAAACACCCAAAAGCTAAGTTCTAGGTGTAGGTTATCTATGAGTAGTGAACAAAGAGGCCCCAGAGGCCCAGAAGACAACATAAACTCTTGCCAGTCCTCTTGGTTGCCCATCAGAAATTATAAGACATAGTTACTGAATGCAACATATACTTTGGATGCAGGGCATAGAGGGAAATCAAGTTAGAAGTGAGCTTGAAGTTTCCTTCCTGTTTGCTAGCCTTCACAATGCCAGAGAGTTCTATGTAGGTTGTCAAGGGGGGAAAGTCATCAGCATTCTTACCTGGCAGTGAACCCTGCAAATTACAACACCATGCTGCCAGGCACACTGTACCCACTGGTGCACTAGTGGCATGGATGTTATGGGGGTGACCAACTACTTTCTGAATGGATTTTAGGTCTATTCTATAGAAGGAACTCATGCCTAGTACTGTAAATCTACTCAAAAACCCCAGAGAGGAACCCAATACAGTTGTTTTGACAAATGGACGTAATATTAACCTGCCATAGATTAGTCAGAACTGGTTAGTATGTTGAAAAGAGTAACTTTTGAGTGCTTAGTTCTAAACCAAACAATTATATCACCCCTCTCATGCTCAGGGAAATTGCAGAAGAGGAGGCAAAAAGAATGTGGGAACTGAAATATTGGAGAAAATCTTCATCAGATTTACCCCAGGCAGGAGCTTAATATCTAGAACATATAAAGAGCTGCAAAATTAAATATTAAGATGTAAAGCTAAACTGCTAATTAATAAAATGTGCCAATGACACAAACAGTTCTCAAAAAAGAAATATAAATGCTCAATGGATATTATAGAGTGTTCACCATCCCTAAATTTTACAGAAATGCAAACTAAAACTACTTTGATATTCCATCTCACTCCAGTCAGAAAGACCATCATCAAGAAAACAAACGATGGTAGTAAATGAGGTTGTGGGGAAAGAGGAGCCCTATTTACTGTTGGGGGAACTATCAGCTGTTGCAGCCACTATACAAATAAGCTTCTCAAAAAAAAATAGGGCTCCCATAGACTCAGCCATACCACTCCTGGGCATACACCAAAAGGACTCTATCTCTTACTACAGAGACACTTGCACACTCACATTTATTGTTTCTCTTCTCAAGGCAGCAGCAGAATTAGCCTAGAAGCTCATCATCAGATGAAGGATAATGGAAACATGACATTTGTAGGAAAATATATAGAAATGAAAACTATGCTAAGTGAGCCAATCCATGCTTAGAAATGCAGATGCTGAGTATTCTTTCTCATACATGGATCCTGTCTTCTGATTGTTAAATATGTATAGTTAGGTGTTGGTACCAGCCGGGAAACTAGAAAGGTGGCCATGAGAATGGAGAAAACAAGGCTTTGGTTGAGGAGATAAGAGGACAATAAAAGACGTATAAGACACTAAATTAGAAGTAGAAGGGACAGCAGTTTGTGTGTGTGTGTGTGTGTGTGTGTGTGTGTGTGTGTGTGTGTGTGTATGCGTATGGGGGGGCAGGCGGCAGGAGTTAAGGAGAAATGAGTTTGTGAGTAGGAATCAACCAAAATGAGGTCTTGATGAAAATGCCATAAGGAACCTTGTTACATTGTAAGCTAATTTAAATAATATATTTAAAGTAAAAGATCTTTTAAAATACCTGAATCTTTTGACTTGAAGATTGTATGATTGCAAAAGAACTGATATTATAGGATTGGAGAAAGAAATATAATATAAATATTGCATAGTTTTGTTAAAATGTACCAAAGAAGAAATTTTATTTATTTATTTATTTATTTACTTTACATCCTAGTTGTAGCTTCATCCTTCTCCTCCCAATCCCGCTCTCCTTCCCTCTCTCCCCTCCCTTATTCCTCAGGAAAGGAGAGCCCTCCCTCCTTCCTACCCATCCTAGCTCATAAGTTGCATCAGGACTGAGCACTTTCTCTTCCCCTGTGGCCTGGCAAGGCAGTCCCACCAGGGGGAAGTAATAAGAAAAAACTGGCAGCAGAGTCTGTGTAAGAGACAGACCCTGCTCCCCTTACTAGAGGACCCACATGAAGCCTGAGCTGTCCATTGTCTACATCTGTGTAGGAAGCCTAGGTCCAGTCTATACATGGTCTTTGGTTGGCACTTCAGTCTCAGCAAGGCCCTCTTGGGCCCTAGTTAGTTTACTCTGTCGGTCTTCTTGTGAAACTTCTGTTACTTTCATGTCCTTTTCTCCTTCCCCCAACTTTTCCACTAAACTCCCTACATATGGCCCAGTGTTTGGCTAGGAGTCTTAGCATCTGTTTCGAGATGCTGCTGAGTAAACCCTCTCAGAGAACAACTCTGATAGGCTCCTGTCTGTAAGCAAAGCAGAGTACTGTTAATAGTGTCATGGGTTGGTTCTCTTCCATGGGGTGGGTGTTGGGTTAGGCCAGACATTGGTTGGACATTCCCTCAATCTCTGCTCTATCTTTATCCCTGCACATCCATATATAAGGCAGGGAAAACTTGGAGTAGAAGTTCTTGTGGGTGTATTGGTGTTCCCCTCCCTCTATTAGGAGTCTTGTCTAGTTATAAGGTGTCTGCTTCAGTCTCTATGGCTCCTGCTACTAGGAGTATCTGCTAGAGTCCCCCTCATATCCTCCCAGGAGCCTATCCTGACTTAGGTTCTAGCATGTCACAGAGATGCCCCACCCACAGCTTCTCTTCTCTACAGGCCTTCTGTTTTCCTGCCCCTCCTCTCCCCAGGTCTGATCTCCACCCTCACATCTTTCTGTGCTCCCTCTCCTAGCTTGTTCTCTCTCATCAACCACTACATGTGTTTATTCTATTTCCCCTTCTGAGTGAGATTTAAACATCCTCCTTTGAGTCCTCCTTGTCACTTACCTTCCAAAGATGGAATTCTTAACAAAGAAAACAGTTTTCAAATTAACTTTTTTATCTTAGTGCAGAACATAAGAGTAAATAATGTAGATAACAAGTACATAGTAGGTATTTTTAATTTTGATGCTGTTTTTTTGTAATTGTTACAAATGTTCCCAGATTAGAGGAGATACTAGAGATGGTAGAACACCATTGTAAAATGTGCCTTTCAACAATAGATTCACAAATCATGAACTTACAAGTAAGAACAAATTATATAAAATGCACTTATCAGAAGAAGGTTTGAAAAAAATTTTGAGGAATATTCTATGAGAATTCTTTTTTTTTGGTTTTTTGAGACAGGGTCTCTCTGTGTTGCCTTGGCTGTCCTGGACTCACTTTGTAGACCAGGCTGGCCTCGAACTCACATCGATCCACCAGCCTCTGCCTCCCGAGTGCTGGGATTAAAGGCATGCGCCACCACGCCCGGCTTTATGAGAATTCTTAACTGTAGCTGTCTGTTTTGCCAGCCTATAAGCCTTTCTTCACAGCTCCAATAACAGTTAAATACACATAAGAAATTAAATTCTTGCCAAAATTAAAAATTATAAAATAATAAATTGGCATTCTATATTTGTTAAGAACAGTCATCTGTTTCTAAATATGGTCAAATCTGAAACATTTTTTATTAAGAAAATAAACTGTAATGACATAATAATTTACTACAAGCACCTAAGTAGGAAAATGCTACAGAATTAGTGTAGTGATTCTGGCCCATTATTCTACCAAAGTATAGCAGTGGTATTTTTAACTATGTAAAGTTTATGTTCCTCCTCCTTTGTCTCTGTTATCCTTAAATTCCTTTAGTGAAAAGATTTTTAAAAAATTCACTGTTAAATTCCAATCCTGATATATTTTCTTACCTTCAGAAAAATGACTCAACAGTTTTATTTTTTATCATCAAGCATTTGACCTGTGAATTTATAGAAAGCCTCATTGTAACTCCATACATTTAACTATTTTTCAAATGACAATTAAAAATATTTTAATTTCTATATTAGTTACTTCCCTGTTGGTGTAATAAAACACCACAGTCAAAGGAAATTTACGGAAGAAAGATTTTACTTTGGTTTATAGTCTATAAGGAAAATCTATAATGGTGAGCAGGCATGGCAGCAGGCAGCCAGAGCAGGAAGCTGAGTGATCACACCTTCAACTGCAAACAGGAAGCAGAGAAAGCAAACTGGACGTGAGCAAGTTATGAACTCCCCAAACCCACCCATAGTAATGTACTTTCTCCAGCAAGGCTGTACCTCCCAGAGGTCCATAACAACTCCACAAACAGCGCCACCTTCTGGGAATCAAGTGTTCAGCACCTGAGCCCATGAGGGACGCTTCTTATCCAAACCAACACTCTTTGTGACCCATCTTCTTCCTTTCCTTTCTCGTCTTTTATATTGACAGTCACTTTACTGAGTAAGTTATTGTAGTAGCATAAATATTCTTCTAGCTTCCAAGGTTCTATCTGTATCAACCACAATTTCCTGAACCTGATCATTTTATTTCCATGACCAAAAGTTATGGTCATTCCTGATGCACTTTCCTGACTGCAGAAGGCCCTCTTGCACCATTTGTCCTTACACTTCCTTTCTCCTATGATTTCTCTTTAGATGCCCATGTCCGAAGCCAATCATAGCCATGGTATTTTCAAACATTAGTCCCGTTCACTGAGCTTCACAGTTTTCAACAAGCTCCAAAGAGAAGAGAGAGTAAACACGTGGGTGAATGAATCAACAGAACACACTTAGGAAGAAACGCTGCAGAGAGCCGAAGAGAGTCTTTTTTAGTGTGCTTAAAATATCCTCAGAAACATTAAAAGACATTAACCCAGCACTTAAGAGCCCAGCAAGCACAAAGCAAGCAGGCTCTTAGAGGATTGTGAAAGATGAGGCGGCGCTGGTAGGCGCTGAGTGCTCCACTTGGTCTTTACTATAGATTTGAAACACAGCCTCTTGCACGTTGCAATCCCTCCAAATAGGCCAGTGTCACATGTATTAAGCCACGTTCATTAAAATTGTTTACTTACCAAGCTGCTATCACTATCTGATCATAGTTCATTTACTACATCAATGTGCTAAATTAAAAGCCTGTATTGTCACTCTTGGTCCATCCACCTGTACTCTAGTCTGTGATTTCCACTGACTTTTCTCATTCTTCAAAACTGCCTCAAACCTATGAAAGTAATAAAGAAAACATCCTTTGAGAACTTAGCAGAGAGCTTGTTTGATAAAGGGCCTTTTGTGGAGAAATGATGCTTGGTTTGAGATACAAAGAGCGAGTAAGGTTTTTAAACAAGGAAAGATGAGAGGGAGAAACGGCAGCTAGTGAGACGTGTCACAGCCTATTTACGACAAGCGGCACAGTCATTGCAGATGGCCAGGTGTGTGTGTGTTAAAAGGTATTAAATACCTGGGCAAACAAAGGAAGACATAAATCATGTGGGTATTTGAACCACATGCTGGGAGACTGCTACTTCTTTGCATTGATGGAAGGCCAGGGAAAGTCTGGGATAGTGATGGTTCAATCAGAAGGATAAGGAGAAAATTGCTTTATTCTGACAGGAGTATAGAGGGCCAACTAAAAATTGGCAGGGACTTTGGTACTCTTTTGTATACGTATTAATGGTTTCTTTAATTCTCCAAGCTCTGTCTTCACTTTGAAGTTCACCATTATTTTCAAACTAACACACCACAGGTGGCATCAATTTGAGAACAGCTTCATCAGAAAGCTTATAATCTTGCTCAGCAAATCAACGTCTTACAAACAGAAATGAACGGCTTAGATTCTAATACTCAATTACTGACAGAGAACATCCAGAAACTCCCTAAATATGGGCTTTGGAAAATACTTCTGAAAAACATCTGACCATGTTCTCAAAACTTCCAAGCAACAGGGTGTCCATAGGAAACATTCCTGTGATCTAGACAATTCGGATGCCACGCATCCACATTCAGAATTTTGGTATTAACGGAGAAGGTGGTACCGGGCAGGAAAGACTTAAGGGTGGGGTAGAGGAGCCCCAGACCGCCAGTCTTGTTTATAATTCAGCCTTTCATCTCCAGCTTCAGGGTAATGTCAGTCAGTGTTTTGTTTGGAAAAGTAAATTCCTCCGGCTGTTTCGACCAGTGAGGGAGGTATCCCAGGTGTTCTCAAAGCCTCGTCAAGAGTCAGAGCTGAGACACTGAGCGTGGAACTGCGCAGAGCATGTTCTACCTACTGAGCTACCTCTCAAAGAGTCAGAAAATGCCCAGGCTGCCAGGCTTTGATTTAAAGAAAACACTGCGTAGACTCCTGAGTCAGGGCATGTGTTTGTGGACACCTGGGAGAAATTCCAGATCCCAGGTCTGTCAGGGACAGGTAAGCATTGGCAGGTGACTCCTGAAAGAGGAAATGGTTTCTTCTTCATCTTATGTGAAAGGGTTTGCAGATGGAGATGCCTTCTCATCGTTGTAGATGACTAAAGCAGAGCGGGCGTTAGGCGCCAATTCATCTGTAAACACGGCCAGCCGTTTAGTGATTATGAGAATGGGCTCCTCCCAGAAATACGATGATACTTGAGACAACAACGGCCTGCTTCTGGATTCCTCGAGTCGCCATGCGACTTACCTCAAGGTCTATGGTGAACCTAAGTCCATTGCCCGCATCCCCTCTCCCTTCCTTAAATGGCTTCAAATTCTTCCAGGCTGGTGACATAAGCCAACTCTGTCAACCCCACGTAAGGTAATGGAGGACATTATCCATCCTTTCCTTGGCTGCCTGCTCTATCCGGTCACCATGGTGTCAAGGTGCAGCCACGACTTTTACACTTCCATCTAGATGAGATTTCCTGTCCTTGGCGTCATCAGGACGCCCTGATGGGTTACATGTGCCTTCCCCTGATGGTACAAAGGCTGCTTTGAAATTATGTAGTTTTAAAAAGCTGAGTGTGCCAGTCCTTAAGGATTCGTGTTAGTTGTTTTGATTACCGTCTGTCATTTTACAAATAAGGTTCCAAAATCTGCTTCCACTTGTCATTGAACTATTAAGGTGCACAGTTTATTTTAATATAAATAATAAAATATATTTCACATGCTAAAACAGATCAAGGAAAGAAAAAAGCCCCCAAGATGAAAAGCCTCTTACTATGGTCTAAAATTATTAGAATTGAATAAAAATAGATAAAACTTGATGAAAAGACTAGAAAGCACAACTCTTTCAGATTAAATTTTTGCGATGTTAGATTGCTTAAAAATTAAGCAATTTGTGTGTGTTGTGTGTGGTGTAGGTACATGTGCACATGTGTGTGTGTGTGTGTGTGTGTGTGTGTGTGTGTGTGTGTGTGTGTGCAGGTGCCCATGCCCATGTGTGTACATCTGGAAGTTAGAAGAGGGTGCCTAATGTCCTGCCCTGTAACTCTTCACCTTACTCTCTTTCTGAACCTGGATCTTGCTATTTTTTTTTTCAGCTAGTCTGGCTAGTCACCTAGGCCTTGTAATCTTCAGTGTCCCTGAAACATTGGGGTTATAGGACAGGTATAGCCACACCAAGCTAATCCTACACACAGAAAAAGATGTTTTGTTCTTTTAAGGTTTGGTGATTATTCTCCTAAAATTATCTGGAACAAATGAAAGCTTCTAGATTAATTAATTAATTAGACTCACAAATAATACTTACATATATGTTGGGGGTATAAAGCAAGGCTTTTTTTTTCTCAATAATTTCATGGGGCATCTCAAAGCTCTATGGTTGGTTTCTTTCAGCCATATATATCGTTTCTTTTCTTGTAAATGTTTTGTACTAATGTATTACTGTTAATTGTAATTATCCTGCTGAACCACAAAACTCCAGAGCTCTGTCTTTCTGTCAAGCAATAACATTGTACCTATTGATGGATTTCCCCTCTTCCCTCTGTCTCCCCACAGCAACACTATACCTGTTGATGGACCTCCCCTCTTCTGTCTTCCCTAGCAACACTGAGCCTGTTGATGATCCTCCCTTCTTCTGTCTCCCTTAGCAACACCAAACCTGTTGATGGACCTCCCTCTAATGTCTCCCCTAGCAACACTGAGCCTGTTGATGGATCTCCTTTCTAATGTCTCCCAAAGCAACACTGAATCCTCCCCTTTCTCTGTGTGTCCTTATTTTCCCAGTCTAAATTATACCCGAATTAAGAATTTCTATTCTACAAAGACAGATTGATGAAAAAAACCACAGCAGAATTATTGAGAGAAGATATCTAAAACAGGGATAACTGATGAAGACCAACATTCATAAAGAATATGAAATGATCTGTCACAATAAACATGACATTATAGCACTCTTTACAAAACATCAACACAATCCAATGAAACATATGATGTCAAAATTGATCAGGCATCAAAAAATAAAATAAAATTATTATTACAACGATACTATAGTATCTTGTAAGAATGATTAAAATTAACAAAATATATAGGTCAATACTGAGTCTAGGGGGAAATGGTAGGTTTTTTTGTTTTGCTTCCAAGCTTGCCAAGTTTTAGGCAGAACTCTGTCAGCGGTTGAAACAAGGGCATTTTGACCAGTGGCTTGTTTGACATATTTGAAGCCATTTCCATAAGGAGGTTCATTGATGCTCATCATCATCTTTGAGGTAGGCTGGGTGTTGCCAGGAGCTAATCGGTCTTGTCAAACAGTCATTAAAACAATATAAACATCTTTAAATGCCATATTCTGAAGGTCTCTGAGGTTTAAATTAAAGTCTAAGAATTTAAAACTGTAGCAGTTGTTTTCATTCCTGTATTTAGGTTCTGTCTGGTACCTTTTATATGCCAGGTCCTTTGTCTTTCATGCCTCATCCTCTGGAAGGGGCGTTAATATTTTTAACCACTGAAGCATCTCTCCCGACCCTCAGAACAGAAACTTGTAATTCAAAGATGATCTGGAGTCAAGGATGGGATGATGAGATTTTGGACAGAAATTTCATTTAACAACCAAGAAGTTGGCATGACTTGCTCAGAATTACACTAAACTGGAAATGGGAAGAAGACTTTAGCAGAAAACTAAGATGCTGACAACAGTGAGGCGCGAGAAGAGGCCTGGCATGGGCTGAAAGCATGTAGTTCCACTTACTAATGTCTCCACCTCACATAGCCTCCTCCCCTGCACCCCGTCCCCACTCCTGGAGCTAGCACTCTATGTCTCAGCCTCACATATTTGAAAGCACTGTGTTACTCAGACAATTCGAACTTCCCCGGAACTGGCTGCCTGGAAACCTTCCCCACTGCAGACATAGCCATTCTGAAGATAGATATGTGTTCAAAATATTTAGAAATCTTTGGCAAGGGCAATGCAGAAAAAGCACCACAAATCATTCCTAAACATTTTGGCCATAACTTTGCCTACTTTTTTTTTTCTTCAGAAAACTGTAAAGTGTGATATGAATGTTCCAATATTTTCTTAAGGGCTTTTTGGGTTAATTCATATCTAAAGATGACTGAACTGGGCTGCAGTCTGAGAACCAATAAAATATCTAAACATTCATTTTAAGATGAAACATACTTATGACATGTATTAATTAGCATCCAATGGAAAATTGACTGGGTGTGTTGTTCAAGCTTTCATGTCAACTTTGGTTGCTCACACCCATGTCAGCCACAGCTACTTAAAATATTTAATCTTTATCGTCTGAGATATTTTTCTGCAGGTGAGCACATCAGCTGAGAGTATGTGGTCTGACTCTTGGCTTTAATTAGACAAGCATTGGAGGAAGCTGTGTGGTAAAAAAGGAGCATTGTAGGGGGAATCAGGAAAAAAAGCCACTCTGTTCGGAATCATGCCACAGACACTGCACTTCTGGGCAACCTGGAAGTTTGAGTCTTGACTTTGTCTCTGTGTCTGCATTGGCAAGACAAGATAGATATCCACAGACTCAAAGGATGTGGTAACCATGGAGTCAGCTGACCTCGTACTGTTGAAGATCCATAAGTACAATGTCACTGACTAAAAATGACAAGTCGTGGGGGTGTGTGTGTGAAATTTTCATTATTTCACATATCTATAAGCTCTGGACACACCTGTGGAGTCCTGCTTGGCAGACTGCAATTGTCCTTTTGGAAGGGCGTGGGATTCAGGGTTCTCTGAGTTCATTCTTATCAGGGCATACCACGGAGATGGAGACATTTGTAGCAGTTCCTTGAAGTACAGGCTGAGGTAGTTTTGCGAGGCAAAGAGAGGGAGTCATT